>NC_084719.1:2504029-3179504 GCF_033807575.1 Cydia pomonella
AACCTAACCTAACTCAAAACCTAACCTAACTCAAAACCTAACCTAACTCAAAACCTAACCTAACTCAAAACCTAACCTAACTCAAAACCTAACCTAACTCAAAACCTAACCTAACTCAAAACCTAACCTAACTCAAAACCTAACCTAACTCAAAACCTAACCTAACTCAAAACCTAACCTAACTCAAAACCTAACCTAACTCAAAACCTAACCTAACTCAAAACCTAACCTAACTCAAAACCTAACCTAACTCAAAACCTAACCTAACTCAAAACCTAACCTAACTCAAAACCTAACCTAACTCAAAACCTAACCTAACTCAAAACCTAACCTAACTCAAAACCTAACCTAACTCAAAACCTAACCTAACTCAAAACCTAACCTAACTCAAAACCTAACCTAACTCAAAACCTAACCTAACTCAAAACCTAACCTAACTCAAAACCTAACCTAACTCAAAACCTAACCTAACTCAAAACCTAACCTAACTCAAAACCTAACCTAACTCAAAACCTAACCTAACTCAAAACCTAACCTAACTCAAAACCTAACCTAACTCAAAACCTAACCTAACTCAAAACCTAACCTAACTCAAAACCTAACCTAACTCAAAACCTAACCTAACTCAAAACCTAACCTAACTCAAAACCTAACCTAACTCCGAACCATACCTAACCCCTAGAATTGTAAAATCGCCACATGATTCGGAGAAAAATTTTAATAGCGCCATTTACTTCCGACGCATTTATTGATCAGTGTCATCTACCGGATTTTTAAATTAGTTTCATCTGTTTTTTTTTTTTTTTTATGTATAACACAGAAATGTAAACGAGATGAAAAGATTTTTTTATTTTATTTTATTTTTTTATTACCAATGTAGCCTTAACTAAAGTTTCTGAGCTCGTTTTAATATCTCAGAAACGTTTTACTAATACTGATGCCATCTATGAACTATTTTGGTTATGAACCCTACTTTCTAAAAACTACTTCGTTTATGCAACCTGGACGACGTTAATGGTTTTATCGGGGCTAACGGGCTTATAAATTTATTTATTTCAGAATCTGAACGCACAAAGTCGTAATTAAATTATGACCTTCAGTGGGTTTTTCTGTCGGGCCCATATTATTCCGCTCATCCATAGGTGGCAGTAGTAGTACCTTTGTTTGTAGCATTACTTTTCTTATTTTTGATTTTAATATATTCAGGGCTCGTAGACGTCATCCTACTTTATTAATGCGAAAGTTTGTATTTGGATGTAAGAAGATCTAGGTATAGATAAAATCGGATGACGAGTTTCTATGAAATTTGGCACATTTGAAAGTTTGAACGCTTTACTGTGGTTTCTTTCTTTCTCTAGTTGTGACTAGAGATGGGTTGCGGGTAAATACCAGGGTTACCCGGTATTTACCTTCTAAACCCGAATGAGCGCACTGAAACCGTATAGTTGAGTTTTTACATTTCTTCATTCACTTTGACGTACTGCACCAACAGATGGCGTTAGTAGTAGCGGGTTTGGAAATTTATTTCCTTTAAGAGCATTTTCTAGCTGAGCTGAGCAACTATTAAAATCTCGAAATTTTTAAAGCTATGTTTCTGTCGCGCTGCGGTAGACGGAAGTGCGTGCGTGCGATAAGGACAACTGCAGCTCGGACTAAAATTTCCACGCAAAAAACACAAAAATCGAGGTTTCCTCCTCCAAAACACAACCAAGCTTTATGAAACTTTGGAAACTGCAAGAGGAAGAAATAATCTATGCGCTATGTTTTAATTTTTTGGGTAATTGTTGTCCTATTTGTATACTGCGCCTTTTTATGCAGCCAATTCAATGGAGCTGACTTTGTGATTTTTGTGGCGCTGTAAGTTTCTTAAAATAAAATAATCCAAAAAAGCAAAACATAGCGCCACAGATGTTGATGATATAGATCTTATTTGAAAAAAAAAAACATTGCTCTAGGTTAAAAATCCAGGGAGTAAACTAGGGTGACCAGATCTGATTTCCGGTTTTTCGGGAAAACTGCATTACAAATACGGGATTCGAGGTTAAAATACGGGACAGGCCCTTTTTACCTAAAAGTAGTAAATTTCTATTAAAAGTAGTAGTGTGTTAACTGTTAAATTTATCAACATTAATGAATTTGCTTAAAAATGTGTTTTTGACAAATATACCTCTGAAGGCAAAGTTCTCTAGTTTCACGGTACCATAGTTAAAAAAACCGCCTAAGTGTGAGTCGGACTCGCACAGGAAGGATTCCGTACCATTATCTATAAAAACGGTCAACCATCCAAGTACTGACCCCGCCCGACGTTGCTTAACTTCGGTGATTGGATGAGAACCTCGAGATTGGAAAGAAATATATATTTTATTCTGTTTTTAGTATTTGTTGTTATAGCGGCAACAGAAATACATAATCTGTAGAAATTTCAACTGGCTAACTATCACAGTTTATGGATACAGCCTGGTGACAGACGGACGGACGAACGGATGGACGGACAGCGGAGTCTCAGTAATAGGGCCCAAACCCAAAAAATACAGCGAATTTAAGTTGTAAACTAAATCCCATCAAAAACAATACTTGTCAAAAAAACCAAGTCTCGCAACTCAGTTGTTCTGCGGTAAAAAGTTGTGAGATCCATGTAATACCAAGTCGGTTATTAATTTATTCAGTCTCTACTTAAGCGACTTTCTGTCTTAATACGTTCAGTCTCTAAGACCACGATCGTGGTCCATAACAATTGAAAATCAATTGTGTCTGGAATCTCCGTACTCGAAGCATTAAGTTGTTACGTAATAATTAACAGCATCTTATAGTGACGCATATCAATATTAAAATTCTTTAATGTTTTATATAAATATATTGAGACTTGGCCAACCAAAACTTACTGTGCTTACTGTGGGACTAGGTCAATTTGTGTAGTTTTGGCCTATAATATTTATTTATTAATGCTTAAAATTCCAAACAAACTTTTTAAACTGCCATAAATCTACATAGGATACCAAGTTCATTCACTTGTGTTTTTCCATTTTTCTACTTAAATAAAATAATTGATATAATGTAAAACAATGGGATACATCACTAATCGAAAACAGTAATGATGTAAACAAACTAGAATTCTACGCTTAGAATGTTAGAATTAGAACCCAAATGTTCAGTTGCTATATTGATTCCATAGAGGTGTGCGAGTGAAGGGATGTTGACAAAAACTACGTAACCACACTGAATAAGAGTTTGCAGGTAAGCGAAATAATTACATAGTTTAAAAAAAAAGTATAACTTATTAGAGTAAGTACCACAAAATGTTTACATGCAGTTTTAAAGTTAGAATCGGACCTTTATTTTTTTTTAATTTTTATAGTATGTATGATGTAGATATATGTATGATATATTTAGAAATAGGTATGACAGATTTGCCTGGATTTTTTTAAGTGGGTACATACCTATTAGTTTTTAGTAGAAATAATACTTAATTTTACACATATGTTGCCTTTTGGTGCTTGCGAAAAGCACAAAAAGTTGTGTCAAGGTTGTATCATAAACATGTCAAGTCAAGTTGGATTTTAAACTTAGAATCAACTTCTAGTTGTAGAATAAGGCTGCAGGTGCAGGTAACAGCGCACGGCGGCCGGCGCGCGCCGCCGCCCCGCCGCCGCCGGTGCATCGCCCGCCACAGCCGACACTTCCCATCATTACATCGATCCCGTTCAATCCCTAACCGCATAGGTTAACTCGCCGAGTTCAAAGTGTTATGCTCTATAAATAGAACGGCGGCTTCTCGTACAAACATAGGTGATTAAACAATGAGTAATGACGAGCCGAAGGCCGCGCCGGATCGATAGCGCCGGACACGCGACCGGCCACGCTTCGACACTCACCAGGCGACGACCTTCATTACAATGTACACGTTAATTGCCATGTTTTCGTTAAGACTATTATACGAGTATCAGTAATGGGTGCATTAATCGAGCGGCCCGTCGTCAGTCGTCCGCGGCGCGACAGCCGCGTCGCACGCCGTCATCAATCACACGAGGCGATTGACAGGCGCGGAGTATCGGTCGCGAGCGGTGCATCGATCGTGATTAGAGCTTACGTGGCCGTCGGCGGGATGAGCACGGAGCTGGGCGCGCCGGCCCTGGTGCAGGCTCTGCGAGCGCACGCCGGAGAAGTGTCGTGCTGCGCGGCGCACGGCGCACAGCTGGCGACAGGCGGCGGCTCGGCCCTGCGGCTGTGGCGGTGGCGCGCGGGCATCGGGTGGGCGCTGGCGGGCGAGGCGCGCGCCGCTCACCGCTTCGGCGTGACCTGCGCGCGCTGGGCGCCGAGCGGCGCGCTGCTGGCGTCGTGCGGCGTGGACGGCGCGCTGCGCGTGTGGTGCGGGCGGCGGCTGGCGGCGCGGCGGCTGATGGCGGCGGGCGGCGCGGCGGCGGCGCGCGCGCTGTGCTGGGCGGGCGGGCGGCTGCTGGCGGGCCACGACGACGGCAGCGTGCGCGTGTGGGCGGTGGGGCCGGCGCGGCTGCTGGCGCGCCTGCAGCCGCTGGAGGGGGCGGTGCACGCGCTGTGCGCGCCGGCGCGCCACGCGCTGCTGCTGGTCGCCTGCACCGAGGGCGTGCTCAGGGTCTTCGACCTCGATGGTGAGTGCCGATAGAATAATAACGGTAGCTTGAAGGATAACAGACAATGGGGAAGGCGGCTACCAAACTTTGCTACTAAGGTGGCGCCAATAGAGTTTGTGACATGACATTAGTTTGCCCCCACCTTTTTTCTTTGAATAAGTAAATTATCATAATAGTTAATGGAAAAGTGAGTTATGAAATAAGTTTTGTATTAATTTAATGAGATATTTATGTACCGGTCTAAATAGTTTTTAATATTAGACATGATCAGAGGTGGGAGCTTTGAATCTGCATTGATATCTCGGTACGAATTTACATCACAGGCGAATTCTGTTGGTGCCTCATAATCGACATTTAATGCTGGACCATAGCCCCCTAGCTACACTGGATTCAATTGAAAATTATTATTTTGGTCGTAAAATATTAACTTGTTGATATTGTACATTTTCCTTGATATTTTAAGCATAATATTTTCGAGTGAAAACAGTACATAGCCAAATATACTTAACCTTTCTATGAGGTCTTTTTTTCCTTTTACGGATGCCTTGAGTTCCCGTAAAAGCGCTTTTAACTGTCTTACATAACAGTCAGACGTCTATATTTTTCATAAGGATCCATTTTATTGCGTTAAACAGACGATTATTACGTCCATGAAAATATTCTACATGCTCCTGTCAAAACAAAACTTTTTATTTGAATGGCTTTGAAACTTTATCCGACAGTTTCTCGACCTCAGATACAAAGTTTAATAAGTATTTAGAGAGTTATTTATTATATAAGAATATAGAGAGTTTAATTATGGAGTTTCTTAAACATTGGTTTATTAAATATAAATATTTTTTTTAAGTTATACATTTCATACGAGTTGGTCGAGTTGCAATTTTGGTTGTAGTAAATAGTGGTCGCCCTGCAGGGAACCAAAATTCCCTGACTTTTCCCGGTTTTCCAGGCGTTATTTCAAGTTTTTCCCTGACCATAATCGTCCTTTAACCATTTGACATTCCTTTCTAGTCATTCGATTTCGAACCGTAATTCTTATAGTAGGGATGCGTTTTTGTTTGAAGTATGATGGCAACTTGTGCGAGTATGTTGCCGCTACGGTACGGACTAAAGGGTAAAACGACAACGGAAATAATAAGTAGTATCTGAATAGCTCAGTTGGTAAGAGCGAAAGCATAGTTAGATGGAAGTCGTGGGTTCACATCCGACGTCAGGTGACGTTTTTGTACTGTTTCATTGTATTTATAAATTGTATTTTGCTATCAGACAGTTCTACATACATACATACATATAATCACGCCTATTTCCCGAAGGGGTAGGCAGAGATCACGAATTTCCACTTGCTACGATCCTGACATACCTCTTTCGCTTCCTTCACTTTCATGACATTCCTCATACACGCTCGTCGGTTTAGGGTGCTCTTGACCTGGCCTTTCTTCAGGATTTCCCCGATTTGATCAGAGAAAGTCCGCCGAGGTCTACCCCTTCCAGCTCCCTCTTCTACTTCTCCCTTATACACTCTCTTTGTTAACCTTCTTTCACTCATTCTTTCCACGTGTCCAAACCATCTCAACATACCTTTCTCAATTTTTGTCACTACATCTTCGTTCAGTCCACACTTTTCCCATCACACTGTTCCTAATTCTATCTTGTAATTTTACACCACACACACTTCTCAACGCTCTCATTTCCACAATTACCCAATAATTCATTTAATTTATGACCATTTTTAGGGTTCCGTAGCCAAATGGCAAAAAACGGAACAATCAACATAACAACAATTAACAATCAACTCACACAATATCAAATAACAGTTTTTATTCATTTAATGTTTTCTCATGGGGACTTCAGCCCTTCTGGATCAAATTGGACCTGGAATCCTGTGGTTCTTGATCAGACCCTGGCTCGCCTACAGAGTCAGCCCCACCCACAGCCTCAGCCTCAGTCCACACAAATTTCATTCCTTCTTTTATGATGATTTCATCTTGGGAATACTCCCCACCCCCCTGCTACGTCATGCTACCATAATCCGATGTCCAGACCCCCCCTCTCCCAAATTTGAAATGACGTAATTTATGAATAGCCCCTTTACAGCGAAGCCTAGGTCGATTTCTTTCGCGTTTATCTGATTAGACTCCTTTTTCAAGTCAAGCGACGTGATATTAGTGGCAGAATCCAATAATTAATTGTTGGTGCAATAAAGAATATTTACTTACTTACTTACTCGTACAACCGGTTTAACAACTCTGTATGATTTTTTCAGTGTGGCCAAAAGTGATTCGTATAAAAGTGGAGCAAGTGATGCCTCGGATTGAAATAATGTTAAAATGGCTCCACTTGCACCGCCACCGATTGAAAAAGGGGCAATTATTTATAACAAATTATTAAAGGCTAACCTTTAGTAATGTCTTTCAATGCAGCATTCACTACTGTAAAGCTTGTGCTGTCAGGTGCTTTGTTTTCGTTTTAATTTCCCTGCACATATTTTTCAACGTTGGGTATAATTTTAGTGACACGTCAACAAGTTCTCGAGCCAACGTACTGCACAAAATTTAAGTGGGAATGTACTCGAGCCTGAAAACCTTGTATATTCTTCGCGTCGCGCGAATATGTAGCTACAACCTTTGACATCCCCACCGGCGTTAACATTAACATTTATTGATTGTGTAGGCTGTAGTCCTGCCCACGTCTCATCTCATGAACTACTCTGTGTATGTTTGTACTCTGTGAATTACTGTGTATGTTAGTGCTTGAAAAAGGAGACCTAAGCTATCCGAAACATGTCGCGCGAGTGACTAAAAATACGTGAGTGTAATCCGTAGAATTATTTTAATGTTACTCTGTATATGTTATATATTAACACTAAAATTTGCATTTCAAAATATCTTCCACACTCAAATTTATTTACGTACATAGGTATAATAGAGAATTATCGTTTTTTATAAAACTGCTACTCAATTTCTTCAAAATATCAACAATTGGTTTAAGATCATTTATTCTCATAAGAATTTACAATTCACTTATCGAGATAAATACAAAACAGTATATTAAATTTTGTTTAGAGCGCACAAATAACTTAAATATTTCATTTAACTTAACTAAAACAGGTAGTTTTACAAAATACTTATTAATATAATATAACGCACGAGTATCTATGCGAAACAAGTTTACAATTGGGTACACAGAAAGGTTAATACTAGACGTGGCATGCATACACTGAGCGTAGTTGAGTAAATGCACAACGTTAATATTCAAGTTTTCACTTCTGCCGGCACTCCCGGAGTGCAACCCGATTTATTTCTATTTTAGGACAAGCCGGAGCTTTGTCATTTCTTTTAACCCATAAAATAAGCAACGTTTTAGTGTACCTATATTGTCTAAAGCTTACGGATGTTTTCTGTAGAAGTTTGCCGCGGTGGTACCGAGCAGGGCGCGGGCCCCGCGCCGCTACTGGCCGAGTGCGGCGCGCACGACCTGGGCGCGCTCAGCGCGGCTCACAGCGAGGACGGCGCCATCGCCGCCACCGGCGGCCACGACGCTGGCGTGCGGCTCTGGTGGGTGCAGGTACGAGTTGGAAAACACTGTTAATACAATCAGAATACGTCCCTGGGGGCTTTGTTTCAAGTGTTGAAATATCTCCGGTACTATTCCACAGGGCCGGGGTCGCTCTCGGCTCGTAGTGGCCGGCGCGCGCCTGGAGGGACACAGCGCGGCGGTGACGGCGCTAGCGTTCGCGCGAGGTATCCTCGCGTCCACCTCGCTAGACCGCACGGCGCGGTTGTGGGCGCCCGCTGCGCCAGCCTGCCTGCACGTGCTGCACGCGCACCCACGCTACCTCACCTGCCTCGCGCTCGCGCACGACCTCTCCTACCTCGTTACCGGTAAAGCAACTCCGAACCTCCATTCCATAGTCTTCTATACATACTACAGAGTGACGTCCACGTAACCTCGGTCGGAATCACGAAACCAATATTGGTTGTTTCATTCATTTCTTTCTAATCAGATGTCGATGCTTTCTATGGCAGACCCAGCATTTTTTTCACAATATAAAAATAGCTCAGTTTAGCGAGTAGAATCGAACCCGGTATTTAAAGCCTCATAGTTTGTTTGTTTATTTATTTGTAATAGAAACTCGCGGGTTTGCGGTTGATCCCAAAACGCTCACAAGATAATATACAATGTCAACTTAAAAAAAATACCAGAATGAACATCAAAAATATACAAATAAATGAAATAACATGGCATGCTGCATTTGCTTACCAGATCAATTTAGCTTTGAAAGACTCTAAAATCGTCAATTTCGCGGGCATTTTGAGCGCCTAATTTCCTTGAGCACATTTTTGATGAAGGGTGTCTACAGTGATATTCCTGATGGTTTGGGAGTAGTCAGGAACAACATCAATCAAAATTAAAATGATCACCATAATAATGAAGCGCTTGGTCTTAAATGCAAAAGAAATTAGGGGGAAAAAGATGTTATTAGATTTGAAAAGATTGTGTTGGCGCAGGTTCGAACGACAAGTCGATTCGCATGTGGGGGCTGCGCGGGCTGTCGCTGCAGGAAGAGCTGGTGCCGCCGTGCGACGGGCTCGCGCACTTCGCGCTAGGCGACTTGCAGGTTCACCTTGTTGCAAACATATAAGGTCCATTACATTGCACAATTCACTACATTCGACGACAGATTGCTAAACCGAAATTGTTGGCCACAACCCTCAGTCATGAGGAAACCGACGCAAGAGAAGGAAGGCGGGGAGACATCTATCTATCTGTGTATTTGTTTGCAGGGCATCAGTCCATTGGACGACGATGAACTAGTGGAGCTGGACGGAGTGCAGGAGGAGGAGGGGGAGGAGGGCGAGCGCGCGGGGGGCGCGCTGCTGGCGTGGCGCGGACGCGTGCACTCCGGTGCTGTTAACTGCTTCGTCGCGCAAGGAGACCTGCTCGCCACTGCTTCTAGGTGACAACTTTAAAAATCATATTTTAATGTTTAATAACCAAGATAATAACCTATAGATGAAAGGAAACTCTCTCTAACGAGATAATTTAGAGCTCGAATGGATTAAGATGATCAAGTTAGTTAAAACTTTCTGCAAACATCCTCTCTAGAGACTAAATATAGCAGTCAAATGAAAGGCAGCCATTAAAAGAAATATCGTTCCTGTAATTCATTTATATCATCTTAGTTGGCAACGCCCTTGGACTTTAAGGCTGATGAGGGTTACTATTGAACTAACTGGTGTTTCTTAACAAGTTTCTACATTTGTCCAATAGTGATGGATTGGTGAAGGTGTTGCGCTGCGCGGGCGGCGCGCTGGAAGAGATGCACGTGTTGGACGCGCATCAGTACCCGGCGCAGTGCGCGGCGTGGGGCCCCGGAGTGTTGCTCAGCGGTGGACTGGATGGACAGGCCGTGCTCTGGGACATACAGGTAAGCCGGCGTGGAGCCCCGGGCTGCTGCTTAGCGGCGGACTAGATGGACAAGCCGTGCTCTGAGATACACAGGTATACCCGCGTGAGGCTTCGGGGTGCCGCTCAGTGGCGGGCTGGATGGACAGGCCGTGCTCTGGGACACACAGGTATACCCGCGTGAGGCTTCGGGGTGCCGCTCAGTGGCGGGCTGGATGGACAGGCCGTGCTGTGTATTAAGGTTTTCCTGGTATTAAGCTTATCATACGGTTAACTCACGTATGTTTAGTCAGTTGCGGTCAACACGATAGTTTAAATGTTTAAATTCGATTCTCCTCGTATCTTTACAAAATTGTATACATAGTATATTTATAATTTGTGTTCTATCGCCATGAACGTGCCGTGTTTTCACCGTTTAAGCCAATTTAATATGTACATATAATACTGAATAAACTTAATGCGTTCATTTATTATTCAAATCGAGTTGTTATGAAGGTATTGCTTGGTAATTGTACAAAATGATGGCAATTGAAATCGATTTTGATCAGACCTCGATTGCTTTACGCACTTAACTCTTGATTCGCCACGAATGAGTGAATTAGCCTTGAATAGCGTAGGTGACACATATACTTGACATTTAGTGCTCATAGATTACGTGAGCATGCACCAAATTCTACTCCGAACTTGACTGACGATCCTTACTCACCTTTTTTTTTGGTAAAAAACACTATTTCTTAAATAATAGGTACAAAAATGTTCAATTCCATACACAACATTTTATATAAGGAGAATACGAGTAAGACAATATGAAGCGACGCCCCGTTTGTCTTCACCGCTCTGGCGCCCACTCACCACTTTCAGCGTAGATGGGCTTTACCTATTCTTTTTCAATTTTGTTTGGATTAGCTTATGACTAGTATGTGCACTTGTGCAGGCAGGTTGCCGGCTGCGCACACTGTCGCTCGGCGCGAGCGTGGGCGGCGGTGACGCGGGCGGCGGCGGCGTGCGAGGAGCGGCCGTGTCGCCGCACCGCCCACCGCTGCTGCTGTTGGCCACGGATGACGGCCTCGCGCCCGTGTGGAGCCTAGACGACGACCCGAAGCCCATGCAGTAACTAGATTCTAGATTGTTTTGAAATGTCTACCTACTCGTATACATACAGCATTACTTCAGCATTGTTCATCTGAAAATCTGAAGTTTCTTTAAAAAAAAACGCTTTCTCGTGAATAAAATTTGGCAACTAAAACCTCGGCGAAAAATGGGAATATACTGTATTAGGGACATGGTGGCAATGATTTACGTGAAACGCGGTGTGGACAGCTAATACGAAGACCGAAGGCAGAGTTCCGCGTAGAGTCGAAAACCCGAAGCGTCCAGGAGGTCAGTGCTCATACAAACAACAATAGGTAGTAAAAGTCCTGATTTCAACTTTCACGATTTTTACACATTATTAAGTAATATAAACGGGACCTAATCGCGTGTTAAATTATTAAAAGAGGTAAATTTCAAACTTAATAACGCGATTAAGTCCCGTTTATATTAGTTAATAATAGTAAGTGTCTAAATGCGTAGCTCGAAACCCGAGCTCTGCGTACGGCCGAAGGCCCGAAGCGTTCAGGATGTTAGTGCTTAAACACAGAACAATAGTACAAGTGTCTAAATGCAATGGCTGAACTCTGTGCAGGCGTAGGGCCAAAGGCATGAAGTGTTCAGGAGGTTGGTGCTTAATCATAGAATAATGGTTACATGTGTCTAAATGCGAAGGCCGAAGGCCTCAAGTATTCAAGAGGTCAGTGTTCAAACACAAAACCATAGTACAAGTGTCTAAATGCGAACGCCGAGCTCCGCGTAGGGCCGAAGATCTGAAGCGTCCAGGATGTTAATGCTTAAACACAGAACCATATGTTTATCAATTCAATTCAATACTTTACTTTTTCGTCCAGAATATTAGTGTTGTGATGGGGTCACGTTCGCCGGGGCGGGCGTGGCCTCATACAACTCCCTTGTTCCAGACGGGAGCAAGGGTTTCCTAGTTAGCTCAGAGGAGAGAGAGGGTGCAGGGTGAGACAAAGAAACCAAAGGTAATGCTGTAACACAAATCGGCGGGCTTTTATGCCGGTTTATTATAAAATAAAGGTTTCTTAAATCTAGATGTCCTAGGCTAGGTACGACGCGGGGGATGATTCTAATTTATAGCAACAGGATTACGGGACGGCGCGGACCCTAAGCTACTCGCGAGTTTTGGGATCGGTATCCCCTAAGAGTGAAGGGGTGGTTTTGACGGGAGCGAGATAGTATAGGGGTGGATACCCCGGGTGCCCTCACGCGTCTGTAAACACGCCGGCACAACTGGGATAAGGAATCGGGAAGGGGTACGTACTCCAGGTGCCTTCACGCGTCTGAAAACGCGCCGGCTCGACTGGGCTACGGGGTCAGGAAGGGTACGTACTCCAGGTGCCTTAACGCGTCTGTAAACACGCCGGCTCAACTGGCCTACGGGAATCAGGAAGGGTAGGGTGGCTAGGGACCGGGAGCCTTAACGCGTCTGAAAACACGCCGGCTCGTACCGGGAGAGCAGCGGTCCTCACAGCAGAAGGCTGTGAGAGCGACTGCCTGCTATCTAGGCGACCGCGCTGGCTTTTATAGTGCGCGGCTCGCGGGGCGCGGGCGGGGGCAGCGACTCTCAGTCGCTCGGCGGCCGGCATGCGGCGCGATGGGTAGCTCGGGACAGATCACGCGGCGGTGGCGTGGTATTGTGATGCGTGGCTGCGCGCGCCATCACAGTCCCGTCACCCGTCTGGAGATTTTTACCTATTGGGAAAAATCACCGAATTAGTACATGATGGTTGAAAGATGTTACCTCTCCTCGTTTATTGTTGTTTTGTCTTTTTATTGATATTTACTGGATGCTATTCTATTTATCTATTATTTTTGTATTTATCCAAAGTATTTATTTGTATACCTATTTGCTGTACCTTTATTTAATTTGAGGCTTTTTTATTTTATGCTGCACCGGTATTTTGTATGCACATGTTTCGTTTATACTTGCTATCTTAATTATGTGTCTATTTATCTTCATTTATTGTTAGCCTATGTTCTCTGTTTTACCCGCGTCGTTTGTTTTTTAAAGTTATTTATTGTAACTATATTACTTTTACACTATTATACTATTCCCACTATATTGTTGTTCACTTATCGTAATGATACCAATTCACTTAATTGTTATTTACTTACCCAGTGTATGTATCCTACTTACTATTGTTATGTGCTTCTATGGTTTTATCCATTTACTATCTCACTTATATAAATTTATTTTAAAGGTATTTTGTATTTTATATGATTATTTTGTTGCCTTTTACTTCACATATTCACGGTTTATATTTTTTTTACTTTATAATGGTTTTGTTTTTCACTGCACTGTCTATTTATTTCACTACACTTTATATTTTTATGTGTAATTTTTTTTTTTTTACTTATCTGTTCAATTTTTATAGGTCTCTTTTTTTTTAAATTATATTTACGGTTTATACTTTTATACTGGTTATTATCTTTCACTGCACTGTATTTTTATTTCACTACACTATGTATATATCTAATTTTTTTTTTGTTATCTATTCTTCTTTTCCCCCTTTTCCTTCTTGCGGTGGCGTTCGTAGGGCGGGTGCGCGTGGCTTTTTTTTTTTTAATTCTATTCTGCTCTTCTAATGTATGGGTATCCCTTTGTGTATAACTTACTTATTTTACTCGGATTTTCTGGTTCAGTCGGATTCGCACCTTATGCTGTAGCGCGTTAGTTCCATTTTTGTATTCCTCCGTATATGTATTTTTCTTACGCTAAATTGTCGTTTAAGGATCCCATGTTCCTTTTCTGAAGGTGGCTGGTGCCCTCACTGGTTTTTTTTTAATACAACGCACGGTGCAACGTATTCAGTTGCTAACTTTGCCGCATGATTACGCTTTGCTCTGGATAAATTGTGATTTCTTTTCGGGACGATATTGACTTGCGGGGCTCATCCACGTTTATTTCTGTCATAATGTCCTTTATGTATGGCCGTCGCTTGTTCTTGCTTCCTGCGCCATCTGTCGTGTCCTTTTATGTTTAATATCTTGCACACATAACTTTCATTTTGTCTCGGGGCTTGTGCTTCTCTCGATCTGTGGGGCCTTTGCTCTTGCGTAAATTTTTCCTCCTTACGTCGAGGTTCCTGGTCAGCTGATGCCATTTTTCCTGGTACTATCCTCTCGCTGTACTTACTGGATTTCTGGATAGGCCGTCTGCTATCTCGTTTTGCGTTGCGCTCCGACACACGATATAGGCTAACCGGCCTGTGGGGTCCTTTATGCTGTTCAAGCAGTGTATTGCTTGCTGGTCCGTTCCTACGGTGAACTGGTCGCCTTCTAGAAATGCTTTCATTTTCTTTATACTCCCTCGGATTGCTAAGCACCTTTTCTCTTCTGTTGTATAACTTTCTCTGTGGTATTGCGTGCGCATCTTTCTCGGATATCTGGTTAATTTTACGGAAATCTACACAGGGTTGGTACATTTCACTCACGTGTTTATCTATTATTTCTTGCTGCTTCGGATTTCGTGGATAATATCTGTGTTTTACGGGTTCTGTTTGCTTCGGTTTTATCCTATGTTGTACCTGTGTGAGCGGTGTGGTTGGCTGCTGTTGACTGGATTCGGTGGTTGTGCTTTTCTGGTTTTCTTCTAAAGTATCTACTATTTGCTTTTCCTCTCCGTTTTCCTGATTTTCTTTCTGGGTATTCTTGTCATCGGGATCTTCTTCGTCTTGGCTCTCTCCTGGCCATTGTATGGACATACCGAGTCGCTTCAATACGTCCATCCCTATTATAATGTCCGTGGCTGACGGCAACACTCTCAGCCAGTGTCGGATCGTTACCTCCTTGATTACTATGTCGACCAACAGGTTGTCGTGTGCTTGCGTCCTGATTCCATTTGCTAGTATTATTTCTCTTGTTTTTACCTTATCCTGGTACGCGCGGTCCTTACATTCATTGTATACTTGTTGATTGATGTACGAGTTGGTGGAGCCTGTGTCTATAACGCCTCGGTATCGTCTTCCCATTATGCGTAAATTCATGTATAAGCGGTTGTCGCTCGTCTGTAGACTGTCGGCTGCTCCTACCTTTTCCTGGCCTTTCCAGGTTATTTTCCTGCAGCAGGCTCTGCTCAACACTCCCAGTTTTCCACACTGGCTACAAAATACTTGGCGTCTGCCTCTGCAGGCGTCTGCGTTATGTCCCGGTTTCCCACAGGACCAGCAACTCGTCTTGGGGTCGTACCTTGGATGTACTGCTTGGCTCGTACTCTCTCTGTGTTCCGGTTTCGGTTTCAGGTTGTTGTGGCGTCTGTCGTCCCTACCTTGGGTCGCTTGCTCACTGTTTGCTTGCTCGTCGTCACTCGATTTGGCGTCGTCGCCGGTGTATCGCCATGCTCCTGATGACGTAGTTGTACCGTCTATGGGTGTCCTTATGTTTTCATACTCGGTTCCCAGTCGTAATAGCTCTGGTAAGGTCTTGTAGTCTTGTCTTTTAATGTATAGCTTGTAGCTTTGTAACATATTCTCGTGGATGCGGTATAACTTTTCTCTCTCATTGAGGTTTCCGTACCTGCGCATTAGTGTCTGTATATCCGTGACGTAATCGGTAAACCTCTCCTGGACTCTTTGCTTTCTGGTGACGATTTTGGCTATGAGATCCTCTTCATGATTGGCCGGAAAGTAGTACAACTTAAATATTTGCAGGAATTGTTCCCAATCGGTCCATGATTCAACGTAATTTCTGTACCAGAGCAGCGCCCTACCTTTTAAGATGCGTGGTAGTGCTGGTAATATATCCTCCTTCTTAATGTTGCTCGCATTGATGAGTTCTTCCAGCCTTTCTATGAACTCGACGGCGTCGTCTGTGGTACTGAATGATAGGTTCCACTCCTTTATGAGTTTTGTTATTACCTTTGCTCTGTTTTCTGCCATGTCTTCGGTTTTTTCTTCTTTCAGGATCTCTACCAAGCCCTTACGTATCTCCTCTACGGTTAAGTCTTCGGTCGGGATGCCACGTTTCGAGGCCTCTTGTATCAATTCGGGTTTCTTCAGTCGGTATATCCAACTTGTAGGCATCTATAATACCTACCGGTAAGCAGCGGTTGTACGGTGAACGGTTATCTGTGCGGGAGTTGAATTTACCTGGATGAAGCGTCGGGACTCCTGATGTACCTCTGTGCGGGCTAGATGTGATCTACGGGTGGGCGGGATGCGACAGTCCCCCCAAATCGGTGCGGTGATGCTACGTATAGCGGCTGTACGGTATATATACCCGGTACGGTATATGGCAAATATGTATTTATTTATTTATTTTTATCCCTGTCCTACGTGAGTTATTTAGTTGGGCGCTAGATGTGATGTACGGATGGGCGGGAAGCGACACTCCCCCCAAATGGATGCGGTAATGCTACGGTGTAGCAGCCCTACGGTATATATATTTATTTATTTATTTATAATTACCCCTGTCCTCTCTCGAGCACCGGTTCCTTCCAGGACACCGTATGGACTCCTACGTGAGTTATTTCGTTGGGCGCCAGATGTGATGGGGTCACGTTCGCCGGGGCGGGCGTGGCCTCATACAACTCCCTTGTTCCAGACGGGAGCAAGGGTTTCCTAGTTAGCTCAGAGGAGAGAGAGGGTGCAGGGTGAGACAAAGAAACCAAAGGTAATGCTGTAACACAAATCGGCGGGCTTTTATGCCGGTTTATTATAAAATAAAGGTTTCTTAAATCTAGATGTCCTAGGCTAGGTACGACGCGGGGGATGATTCTAATTTATAGCAACAGGATTACGGGACGGCGCGGACCCTAAGCTACTCGCGAGTTTTGGGATCGGTATCCCCTAAGAGTGAAGGGGTGGTTTTGACGGGAGCGAGATAGTATAGGGGTGGATACCCCGGGTGCCCTCACGCGTCTGTAAACACGCCGGCACAACTGGGATAAGGAATCGGGAAGGGGTACGTACTCCAGGTGCCTTCACGCGTCTGAAAACGCGCCGGCTCGACTGGGCTACGGGGTCAGGAAGGGTACGTACTCCAGGTGCCTTAACGCGTCTGTAAACACGCCGGCTCAACTGGCCTACGGGAATCAGGAAGGGTAGGGTGGCTAGGGACCGGGAGCCTTAACGCGTCTGAAAACACGCCGGCTCGTACCGGGAGAGCAGCGGTCCTCACAGCAGAAGGCTGTGAGAGCGACTGCCTGCTATCTAGGCGACCGCGCTGGCTTTTATAGTGCGCGGCTCGCGGGGCGCGGGCGGGGGCAGCGACTCTCAGTCGCTCGGCGGCCGGCATGCGGCGCGATGGGTAGCTCGGGACAGATCACGCGGCGGTGGCGTGGTATTGTGATGCGTGGCTGCGCGCGCCATCACAGTGTTAAATACATAACGATTGTACAAGTGTAGATAAGTTGGGACCTTTAATAAGCCAAATTAACCGGGATCTGAATTCTATCCGCGATTGGCATCATCATTTGGCCTTACGGCCAATGCGAAGAAGTCGCAGGCAATTTTGATTGGGAGTTCTCACTTCATCTCCAAGTTGTCTGAAGTGACAATGCCTGAAATCATCTTCGATGGAACTCGCATTCCTTTCTCGCATACCGTCCGGAATTTAGGCATTGTCATTGATCAGGCTCTGTCGTGGGCTCCCCATGTGACTGAAACCAGTAGGCGACTCTTTGCTTCCCTGCACTCGCTTCGTCGTGTCCAAAACTTTCTCCGTATTCACACTAAAGTTATGCTAGCACGTTCTCTTTTGGTTCCACTTCTGGATTATGCCGATATCGCCGTGCTAGATCTCACTGAGGAACTGCTTGATAACCTTGAACGTCTGCAAAATGTGTGTATCTGATATATTTTTGGGTTACGAAAATTTTACCACATTTCATCTTTCCGCTCCCAGCTCAAGTGGCTGCCCATCCGTCGCCGTAGACATCCATATACTTTCCCTTCTCTTTAATGTCCTGTTTTATCTTTCTTCCCCTACTTATCACTAGGGTTTTTAAAGACGTTCACCTAACGTTTCACGTCAAAAAAAAAACGGAGGTTGTTTATTTACAGCCATACGTTGTTTCTTGCTATTTACAACCGATATTTAATAAAATTTACTATATATTGTGAACAAACGTTAAATAATCAAAGTACGAGTAAAGATTTTTGTGAATGTGGTAAGCGTGGAAAAATGTTACATTTAATGCGTTTGCGTGAGTCTTTTTCGATACGAGTTGATGTTTAGGTACCTTTAATTTAACGGCGTAAGGGCGGTTCTTCGACTGTCATTAGATAAGATTGATGATGACATATCGTATCGTAATAGCCTAGTATTTAATCGTACCTGTACTATAAATTTGAAAGCTCTACTTATTTAAACAGTCGAATTGTTTTTGTAATTTTATCAGCCGCCAGCTGTGATTTCGTCCATTTAGAGGTCGTTAAAAAACTTTTGATTCCGTTGTGACGCTCCTTCGCCTCCTGTAGTGGAGTGATGATGATGATCTCATTTAAATATCTATTTTAGACTAGGTTTGGAAAATATTATAGAATGCATTGTCTGTTTTACTATCTGTTCCTTAATCATTTGGCGCTAATGCGTTCTTATGTATCTACAAATACAAATATTTATTTCTTAGAATATGGTACAAAGATGGTCAAATTAAAATATTCTACCTCTATCGGCGTAGAAATATTATAATTAGGATGCTATACCTAATTCAAATAATTGCTGACATGCATACCTATATATTATAAACTACTACTCTACTCTTTACTTTGTCAAACATGTAACAAATTGTCCTAAAATGTTCAACATTTGTTTAACGTCGTGTGTTACAGTGTGTACCTGGTGGGTGAGGCGGCAGGCGCGGCGTGGTGCGTGAGCTGGGCGCCCGACGGGGCGGCGGCGGCGCTCGGTGGAGCCGGCGGCGAGCTGCGCGTGCTGGCGCCGCCGCCGCCGTACAACCAGCCGCGGCAGCTTGCGCTAGTGCCCGACGCGCATGACCTAGGTACTAGCGTCACAGTGTGAACCAGCGCCTGCTAGCGCTGGCGCCGCCACCGCCGTACAACCAAACGCGGCCCGACGCGCAGGACCTAGGTGCCATCGTCCACGCTATTATAAACCTGAATTTATTTCAAAGGTCGGCCGATATTCAGCTAGCATTGTTGATTGTTTCTCTTCCTATTTTTTTCCTCTACGGTATACATATTGCTTTTAAGCACCGTTACCATATGTATTTCAAAATAATTTCTTAAAAAATGTTTGAACAACCTAACATTAGCAGGTTGTACTTTGTACCTTCTTTCTTCTTCTCTTCCTAATTTTACTGTTGGTCAAAAAATATGGTATTCGAGTCCTTTTTTCGTACGTTTCTTAATCTGTATTTTTCCTTTATTTTTATTTGTTTATTTTTCGGAGAACCAATTGCTATCAATTGCACAATAGTTATATATGTAAATAACAAAGAGCCAATTAATGGTTGCAACCGGTAGCAACAGGTTAATAAACAATTGGTGGTTAGCACTACATTTTTACATCGTGTTATGCTATCGCATACGACTCGCTCAGTCAAATAATTTGTCTGCTAGAATCCGTCTTACAGTTGTTATGTTGCTATTAAAAACGTCTATATCCCGCTCCTTCGTTAGTTCATTTAGACTTTTACCAGCTCGTAGTAGAAAGCTATTCTTTTCTTTTTTTACGCGTTGAAAATGGAATTGAGAGGGGAGGGAAGTATCTTTTAGACCTAGATGGAGAGTTGAAGGAGAGCTCAGAGAGCAATTCAGGGCAATCAATGTTACCATTTAAAATATTAAGTTTATAAGTAACATCTGCAATATGGGATAAGGTGATGTTTTTTACACTTATTGTCATAGTTAGATGAATTATAAGAAATTATCAATTTAAAGCAAATTTTTATTCAATAAAAAAAAAAACTGTTAATATAAATATTATAACTGGGGTTCCAAATTTGAGACGCATATTCAAGTTTACTTCTGACATATGTACAATAAAGACCTTTTGTACTCGTAGTTTTGATTTTTGGTAAAATGTAAAGAAATATGAATTATGAATCCCAATGTTTTGGTCGAACTAGTTACTATATTATCTATATGAGTATCAATTAAAAGCTTTAAATTATGGGTGAGTCCTTCATACATGATAAATTTTTGTGCAAATGATCATTAATTATATATTGTAATTTTATAAATGTGTGTAGGGTGTATTTTTGATATTACCACAAACTTAAACTAGTTGTAGAACGTAGGTTAGTGCTGCAAAACAATTCTGAAAGTTTTTTTTATTTAGTGTTAACTACCAAAGCATAATTAATTTTTGAAAATTTTTAAGCGGCAATGTATTTCGTACATCATGGTCACTTGTGACAGTTGTGACAAAATATAGCAATTTGGAAGAGTGGAAACAATTACTGATATGCACGTACATATGTATTTAGTAATATACCATTTATATTTTGTGTACGTAGGTGTAACGAGTTGCGAGTTTGCGCCGTCTGCGTCGGCGGCGGGGCTTGACGCGGAGGTGGTGGGCGTGCTGCGTATGGTACTGGCCACCGCAGGAGGGGACTCGCTTATTAAACTCTGGATCGTCGACCTCGACATGGTGGGTTCAGTAAAGAAACACCCGTAGGATTGAATACGACGAGTATTTGGCGTCATTTGCTAAAACATTTCACGTACTTAATATACCGGGTACATACTCGTAAGAGCGTTTTCACAATGTTCGGTCCGATATCGGATGTAGGATCCTACATCCGCGTAGACAGGCCACGGGGGCGCCGTCTTTAGCGGTACGCACACTACAACAAACAGTATGCCTACATACGTATACAGACAAATATGTACTATCGGTCCAAAGGCTGACGGGGGGCTCCGACATGGCTGAAATATCAGAAGCGCCTTTCCTATATCGGATATCGGAAGGCGCCTATGAGAAGAATAAAACAGCTACAGGAACTCTCCTACTAAGGCACTCTCAGCTAAGGCACTCGCCTTATGGCATTTTTGCGGTATCTATAGTGATAAATGAATAAATAAATAGAGAAAACCACATATGTCTTATATTTTACGTTCATCTCTAATTAAAATACGTGCATGTTAACCGAAGACTATTTATTGTGTGACAGAATGACATGACAGCAATTCATATCAAAAACATAATTTAGAACATAACAGTTCCATATTTAAACAAACACAGATGGCGCTGCTGGATATCAAAAACTACACCATCGGACATTGTGAAAATGTTCTAATAGTGAAGTAAATTCAAACGTACGTTTTGATATTGTAAATTTGTTATTATTCGCATGTGCATTTCGCTCGTAATTATTCATAAATGTATTGGTGCGAACGAGACGTAAGTACTTGCGTATGATAACAATCGGCCATGGTTTTACTGTGAAAATGTAAGTTCTAGGTGTTTGTGGTAATTCAGGATACGGAAGGAGGTTTAGCACGCCTCCAGCTCGCGCGCCTAGTGGGCGCGCACGGCAGCGCGGCGGCGCGCGTGTGCTGGAGCGGCGCGCTGCTCGCCAGCGCCGGCGCGGACGACTGGGCGCGCGTGTGGGCTCCGGACGGCGCGTGCCTGGCCGCCGTGCCCGCGGCGACTGCCGGCGCCGTCGACACCGTGCTGTCAGCGGCGTTGGTCAGGGAGGACGATGCGTTGTATATAGCGTTCGGCACGCTGCAGGTAATCATTTTATTTCAAATTTACGCTTTCGGCAGGACTTGAATCCCGCAACCTCCGCAATCTGTTTTGTCCGTTGCCGGATGCCAGAACGTCATAATTTCCTATTGCTAGCCGGAAAGCAACTGAAATCCTTTGGCGTAATACAACTAAGTACATGCATTGAGTCTAGGCTCCTGCATTGAAATCTTGACAAGTACTTAATAGCAAAGCTCGGAAACCGGTTAAATTTCCAAACCGTTATCATGTCCATTGTCCATGGCGCAATACCTTTTTATTTCCGTTTCGCTCGAAAAACCGTTGTTTCTGAACCGGTTTTATGAGAACAGTACTTGTCTCATTAATCGGTTTAGAGCAATAAAACCCGGTTTTTTCCTTTGTTGGTGTCTATGTTTACGTGGCACACCGACCAGGCAAGAACCGGTTGTTTTAGGTTACAATAAAGTTATTAAAACGTTCGCGTTCTTATAAAAGTTCGGATAAAAAGCGAAATAAACCGGTATTTACCGGTATTTTATAAACCGGTTCCAAGCCTTGCTTCTGAAAGGTTCTTAGTCAGCAATAAACGTGTTACCAACAAAAATCTTTAAAATACGTCCACTTTATATGTAAGATATCTGCAACGCAGGCTTATAAGGTGGATATAAATGCAGATCAGCAACATGCTTCTTCATTTTTGAATAATAAATAAAAATTAAATAAAAATTGTTTATTTCAGACATGTGTCCATATAAGTATTAGTAAAACTTAAAAAATAAAAAAACTTAAAAAGACTAGGTTAGTTAATTTACATAAGTACTAAGTATAATGGGAACAAAAATTCGTGAAACAAATCCATTGGCAGAAGCAAGCAGTGAAAATAATTTATTCACTACTTGGTCCTACCAATGACCATACTTTGTTAGCGGGCAGTCCAGGCGCTCCGCCAACACCCTCAGCATACAGTTGCTGCTGCCACGCACTCGCTTTAGCATCGAGGCAATTCTTTTCCGCCTTATGGCGAAAAAGTCATCCGCCCGTGCCTCGGCAAACATGCCTGATGCACTGCAGTGCTTTGGCAGCCCCAGCAGCATCCTGAGGATGTTGTTGAACTGCACCCTTAATGTGTTATAGGACCTCTGAGTAAAGCTTACCCACAGGCTGCACGTGTAAAAAGTTTGACAATATGCTTTAAAAAGTGTCAACTTGACTTGATTGTTACAACGTGCAAACCTGCGGGCAAGCATATTGCCCCTCACTGCCAATGCCCTTCTTTCCCTCTCCAGATCGAAATCGTCATTCAGTTCCTCAGTTAGCATGTGGCCCAAATACTTAAACTGTTTTGCTATTTTAAGAGGCTCGCCCCCCAGCATGATCTTTGGCAGGGTGTTTGGGTTATATTTTTTCGCCTTAAATATAAGTACCTCACTTTTACTCGCATTATATTTAAGACCATGCTGTAGAGCGTAGCCTTCACATACTCTGAGTAATATTCGGATGGAGTCGACCGACGGTCCCAACAGGACCATGTCGTCTGCATAACTTATGTTATTGAAACAGATATCACCTATATGACAGCCGACATGTGTCCTGCTGAGCCGTTCGATCAGCTCATTCACATATAGGCTAAATAGGACGGGGGATGACAGCCCCCCCTGCCTTACACCACAATTCAGCCTATACATATCTGAGTCAACCCCTGCCCATCTGACGCGATTGACCTGGCTGTTGTACCAATATTTTAATAAAGCCACGCACTCCCTAGGAAGATTGGTTTTTTGCAGCTTGTCCCATAGTATATCGTACACAACCAGGTCAAACGCTTTGGACAAGTCCAGAAAACACGCATAAATTGGGGTGTTCCTGTCTTTGTAGTACTTGACAGCCTGCTTAACGCACAAAATTGCACTTTCAGTCGACAGACCTGGCCTGAAGCCGAATTGAGCGTCGTGAATTTTAATATGTTTACAAAGTTGCACGTTAATCAAGCTGTCAAGCACTTTTGCTAGTACAGTGGCCAGAGAGATAGGTCTGTAGTTCCCCATGTCCGAAAGATCACCAGTCTTGTTTTTGACCAACGGAATTACCACTGTACTAGTAAGTTGCTGGGGCAGATAGGCGTGCCTCATACACAGAGTAAAGAACATTGCCAGCACTCGCGGCAAGTGAACCCCAGCGTACTTGAGGTGCTCGATGCTGAGCCCGTCATGTCCCGGTGATTTACCCCTTTGCATGTCTTTAATGATTTTGTCAACTTCACTAGCTGTAAATCTCAGGGAGCATTCACCCATGACAGTCTCAGCATCACCCACCTCACTCACATTTGAACTCAGCAAGGGACTCACGGCAAACAACCTGCTGAAATTGTCCGCGATAGCCTTCCTGTCGCTTTCTCCCCCCACGCTCACAGGGACCCCTGGTTTCTTGTTAAATTTATTAGTGTTTTTCCAGAAAGCCTTAAAATCCTGAGCTGTGCGGTTCGAGGCAAGAATATCACTCTTAATTTGTTCTTGCCTGTCCTGACACCACTTCAGCTTGGATTTAAAAAGCTTCCTGGCTTCACACATGTCCCGGTAAACTGGCCCCATTTTAGGCCTATTGGCAGACACCCAGATTTGAAATTTGTCCCTGGCATCCCTGTGAGCATGAGCCACGTACCTGTTCCAGCCGGCCACCTGTCTCTGACTGCAGTGTTTTCCCTGCATTTTCTTGCTAGACTTTTTTGCTGCCTCCGTCAGCGTATTCACTATATAACTATGCATATTATCTAATACTAGTTTATGATTAGATTCGCTACATAGCCTATCTGCGCATGACGTCAACTCAGCAGGAAAGTCTAGCAATTTTAACTTACTGTGGCAGATTGCTTGGTAGAGCTCCACTTGAGCTGCCTCTCTTTCACCCCAAACTACGCCCTCATTCCGTGACGTCACGCTATCGCAAACAATCTCAACTTTATCCAGGTCACACTCCATTACAAGCGGCAAATGGTCGGACCAATACACGTCGTAGTCAACCTTGACATTTCGCACTGTTTTTCTCGCTGCCTCTGTGACAATGCAGTGATCCAACCATCTGTCACAACCGTGGGCTTCACTTGTAAAACGAGTTGACGTATCAGAGTCAGCGCCCAAAAGCTCAATATCTATACAATGCCACTTTTGTGTTTCACAAAACTGCAATAATTCATTGCAAAAAAGCTCATCGGGATGCGCATTAAAATCCCCTAAAATGTACACTGCCGCAATACCGGGATTGTCCTGACTGATAGCGCTAATTTCACTTATACACTCAGTGAATAACGGTAAATTTTCCGGGGAATTAACTGGCATATACACACTAAATATTAGAACCTCAGTATTTGCGATTGATATCTTAATGGCCGCTAGCCTAACACTACTACACTTCACAACTGATACGTCCTTAAACGCCTTTTTCCTCCATAGTACCGCTACTCCACCGTGCGGACGCCCAGTTAGTAAACCGGCACCGCAGTCGACCGCCGTAGTCCCAGTGTAAGCGAAGTCGTTGTGTACCGTGCCGAGCAATGGCAAGTCGTGCCCCAACAGCCATGTTTCTTGTAGTAATAGGACATCAGCTAATTCACACAACTCCCTTACTCCTTCTAACGACCGCTTTAGAGACTTACAGTTAAAACTTATCATTCTGGTTATGCTACTACTCATTTCGCTTCGAAAGATCCAAATTTCCACTCTCATAGTCTTGACTCGACCGCTTATCTTGCCTATCCCTGACGATAAAGCGCCTGAAATAAACACCCTGCGGCCACAAAGATTCATCCATAAATATGTCTAATTTTGCACTTGAGACGAACAGCTTATAAGAGTTATAGTCCCTCTGTCTCCTTGTTCTCACTTTTACTAAGGACACTACTTCTTTAGTTTTATGTTGAATATATTCCTTGATGTCATTCTCCGACACTTCCTTATGCACATTGTATATAAACAAAGGTATCTTATCCTCAGCCGCTTTAAACTTTAGATTAATGGTAGGTTCCGCATTACCCTTAGACCCAATAAATTTGTTCTTAAGTTTTTTTCTTTGAACCTTTTGCCATTCCTCGTCAACTTTTTGCGGTTTCCATTGCTCCCCATTTTTCAACAGGGCCGCAAATGTTTGTTTATCATTATTTCGCTCCGTTCCGCATACCTGTTTCTTTGCCGATAATAAATGATTCATATTAGATATGTCCATATTTTGCTGCACCGGAAACTCAACCTTATTGCCCGTTGACTTGGTCGAGAACGCCTCATCATCATGCTTCGTTCCCTCGCTAGACCGGTCCGGCGTAGTACATTCGGGCGGTAACTCGCATACGTCATCGTGCGCTTGCGCTAATGGCTCTGTACCTCTATTCGGCCAACTAATCTGCGCTGGCGCTTGACCTTGGCACGGTGAATGCAACCCGGCTCGGTCATTGCCCCCTGACTCGCCCGGTGATCTATCGCCTAGCGACAATATACCCATCGGGCCGCTGTTTAACAAATAAGCACCGCGTTTTGTATTAACATTCACTTGCCCGCGCACTAGAGCTGCATATTTATCTTCATTCCACTTGCTTTCCAGATTTTCTAACTGTTTGTTAGTGGCATATGTGCATTTAATTTCCTGTACTTCATGTTTTAGCCGAGCTATGTCTTTCAACAAAGCCGATGCGTCTAAAAAATCAAACGTAACGGCCGGTAGCTTGCTTAAATCTCTGGCCACAAACGTAGGAATTAACTCACTATCTACCTCTCTGAACACTAGCATTATATCTTCTAGGTCCCTCTCTGTTTTTCCCACATTTCTTCTTGATATTTTCTTCCTTCCTGTCTCATTTAAGGCGTCAAAAAGCAATCTTTTCGCCTCACTAATTTCTGCCTGATTAAAAGCAGATAGACAAACCGTTTCATGCTTTCATTGTCCATCAAACCCGTCTTATTTTGTACATAAGTCAACAGTTCAGATACACACAGGTTACAATTAACGCACAAGACGTTAAACGTCTTTGAAGCCATTTCGCTACGCATAGAACGCGCACTCACACACCCATTCGCGATCGCATGCGCGCGCAAACTCAATATAATAATTAAAGTTATAAAATAACCGCCTCAAATCGTATCTGGCTCAAATATACGCAACACACTGGCATCCCGCCATCAGATCTGTTGGTCTAAAATTTGAATAAGTGTATATTTAAAAAAAGTTGTTTATGTACAATCTTTTGACTGTATGACTGCAGGGGCAAGTGGCGCTGTGGAGGCTGCCGGCGGGGCTGGAAAGTGCGGCGGATGAGAGCGAAGAGGAAGCGCTCGACGCGCGCTGGTGGAGCGCTGCCGGCGTGCGTCACTGGCTCCAGGAGCACGTCACTAGAGTTCCTGGTAATACTGCTCTATAAAAGTGGCCACTTTCATCTTAAACCCTTATGCTTCGATCACAAAACGCACTCATAAAATAAACCATTTAAAACAATTAAAAATCGTATTAACGTTTAATACTTTAAGTAATTCCATATGAGCCTATAGGACACGACAGTAAATTTTATTATTTTGAGTAGCTAAAATGTAGTGACTGTTCGTTTATTTTCTTTAAATACTTAGAAATGTTCAAATTGTAAACGTTACTGTTTTCAAACATGTGTTGATATTCCATAAAGCAGTTAATCTTAATGAAAATCACTATAATGTTTGCTCGATAGATCATTTTTTTGTGCGTGCGCTCTAATAGTGTACATGGATATGATTTAACTAATGTTAGGCGTTAGCGTCGAACGTGCTCGCTTAGAGCGTGTGTTCCGTGATCTTCGGGTTAGTTAGGCTGAAATGATTTAGCGACCATAAACGGCCAATACAGAAGTGTTCTATATTTACGGCCCGATTCGACACATATTCAATCCAGATCGTATCTAGGACTAATATTTGGCGTATCTTAAATATAAATTTGGCATGTTTGTTTGTAGGGCACCTGTGGGACAGTGAAGCGGAGACGGCGTTGCTGGTGGCAGCGCGCGGCGCAGAGCTCACCGGCGCGCGGCTCCTCGATGACGCGCTGCCGGACTTGATGCGCGCGCTCGACTACGGTAATTTTCGAAGTAGTTCGAACGTGGCTCACGTGGGACGTAAAGCGGGGACGGCGTTGTTGGCGGCGGCGCTCGGCGCAGAGCTCACCGGTGCGCGGCTCCTCGATGACTCGCTGTCCGACTTATTGCGCGTGCTCGACTACGGAAGTATTTGCCACGTTGCCACTTTTTTTTACTCAAGTAAATTTCATTTATTTAAAGACCAGCTGAGATCACTATCGTTAATTCAAATAAAGCTTAAATAAATGGTTAGTATTATTATACACTATAAAACGAATGTCACTATAAGGTATTATGTGTGACCTATCTAAAGCATTCGACGTGATAAGTCACCCAATGCTATTGGATAAGTTAAAGTGTTACGGCGTGACGGGTACGGCGCATCGCTTAATTGCATCATTTTTGTCGGACCGGAGACAACAGGTTAAAGTATTGTCAAATGGAAAAAGGTTCCAGTCCGACATTGGCCATGTCAAATTAGGCATTCCCCAAGGATCAGCCCTTGGAAATACTTTGTTTCTAGCCTACGCCAATGATCTCCCATCAGCCATCACCGCCGGGCTGTCAGTACTGTACGCAGATGACACTACGGTCATAATCAGCGCGCAAACATACAAACAGCTTGGCGAGAATATCAACGAGGCATGTAGGCAGTTAAAACGGTGGTTTACTGCAAATGGATTACTCCTTAACGTCAGCAAGTCTAATGTAATGATGTTCTCTGGACGGACAACTACGGTGCCCCCATGTATAGTAAACTGCTCTATGCCATTGTGTAATGAAACGAAGTTCCTTGGCTTTGTGTTGGATTCGAATCTTAACTGGAAGTGCCATGTTGACCAACTGTGCAGTAGATTGAGTAGTGCAGTGTTTGCGTTACGGAAGTTGAAACCCCTTATTTCGTACATTTCATTAAAATCGGTTTACTATGCTCACTTCCACTCGCTAATGACGTATGGTGTACTCATTTGGGGAAACTCTACGGATGCCAATCGAGTGCTCATTATGCAAAAACAGGCAATACGAACGCTAGCGGGTGTGAAGCCAAGGCATTCATGCAGGGACCTTTTCGTAACGCACAAAATAATGACGCACTACTCATTAAAACAAGAAATATTACTTTGCTAATCCGCGAGAAAATAACGTGTTAGTCAATCAGTGCTAACCCGTTATACTTACTTGCGTATTTTTACATGCAATTAATATATATTATGCAATTATTATGCTCATTGTATTTATTCGAAATTATTATGTATGTCAGAAATAACTTATCTTTGTTTAAACGCGTTGTGGTATCTGGCATAAACATTAGATCTACTGGTCGATTACGAACAGTTCCACGTCGCATGGCACTTGCAGCAAAGAACCCGCGTGTCATCGGTCCGACCTATTATGAGCGATTACCTGCAGAAATAAGGACGGAAACATCCGATTCGATTTTCAAGCGTCGATTGAGAAACTTTTTGCTGGAGAACCCATTATATTCAATTAGTGAATTTTTTGACATAACTATATAACTTATTTTTGCATATTTGACATTGTTTTTGTTTCTTGATTCTATTTCATTTTTATTTTATTATTGTTTTTCAATAAATTCTGACTTGACGATCCTTTTCAGGTGAACATTTCCATTTATTAATTGTTGCTATCTGGATTATGATGTTATTTTTTGTCATTATTAGAATTTATTTTTGACAATCACAATATAGATTCATATAAATTGACATGAATGTAATTTGTAATGCAATCGTATGTTGTGTAATAAATAAATCTAAATCTAAATCTATAATAATTAATAATAAATTAAAAGTTTTAATTTTTATTTACTTCATTTTTTTATAGTGTTTCTTGTGTAATTTTTTATACGTAATATTTAGATACTTTACACAATTCTGAGTGATTATATTTCTACTACATGTAATTCCATTTTACGTATAATTGTTCAAGATTTATTTATAGACTTCTTGTATATAAAATGCACCTATGTAGATGTGTAAATGTGCCATCGTGGCCTGATTGCTAAATAAATGTTTAAGTTTGAGCGACCACGTGGCTCACGTGGCAAAAACGCCGTTGCTGATAGCAGCTGCTGAAAATGGTTCCTACATATTTTAGCAACTTGTGTATGTATAGTCAGCAAAATCATTAGCTTAGCAAGTTGGCACCCCTACATACATGCAAACAAATGTTTGCAGAGATGCTAAGCTAAAATCATACATCAATAATATTAATGTATGATTTTAATTCTATCCGAATTACTTGATAATTTAAACTGGAAATTTTTATTAGTATTAGTATTTTTTATTTTAATGTAATGTAGTTCAATTAAATGATTGTTAATTTTACATTTAATTTCACCTTACTTAACACTATTCTTGGACAAACTATTTTAATTGCTGACATGTGAAATTCTTATATTTTACCAATCAACGAGACCTTACCTACTATTGTCCATTAATGGGGCGGCAGTTGATTTTTTAATGCCTGGCCTGAGGTGGCTGAGGTCTGTATGTACCGTGTACCTACTTTATTCGTATTTGTGTAATTGCAGATTCAGCGGACTCCGACTTGGACGAGGATGAAGACTTAGCGCTGGAGTCGGAGGCAGAAGACGAACCCCCACGCGCGAGGCTTCGTCGCGAGCTACGTTGGCTAAGGCGAGGGCTGCCTGATCCAGCTGCGGTATGACCCCATCCATAATACTCCGCTTCTCAGATTTTCTGGTTGCATCCTAAGAGCTCGGGCTCTTCAGCGGTAGCATTTAGTAGGCAACATAATCCCAAGAATTGCTTTTGACGATTGCTATCGTCACCACCTGCCACCTGAACTTCCGAGAATACCGACTATTAGAATAGAAGGTATTAATTAATATTAATATACACCGGATGTAACAAAATTAGTGGGGATCCGTTTAAAGGTATATTCGGCAAAATTTTCTTCTGCTTTTTCCTAGTCAGAACATGATACTAAATATGCGGATTGACTTAACCGGATCCCCACTCTTTTTGTTAGTAAATACCTTGTATGTAATAACGACATTCCATAAAAGTACATTTGTTTAACTGTAAATATTCTGGTAACAGTGTGTGTGGTGTGGTGGAGGTGGTGGTCACTGAATATACAATTATAATTATTGTAAAAGTGAAGTAGGTAGGTTTGACCTGGATACTTCATACGGGAACAATTATCATGGAGTATCCAAGAGATACGTCTTCAAGGGATTTTTTAAACTAGTTTTTTGGGTCCCAAGCACCTACAATGTCCCCGGGCAAAGTGCACAGTAAGTAAGGTACACAATTCTGAACGTAACATTATGGAAATTGCTTCTAAAAATACGCAAATTTATTTTTGATCAAACTCATTGATTTCTTTTTTTGTTAAAACTAACAAAAGATTAAAATTCAAAAACATGATATCCGTGATCCCGGGCACGCCCAGCCACCTCGCTCATGCTTACGCTCAGTGAGAGCGAGAGAGGAACCTGAACCCACGGGGCTTTAGGTGTCCCATCTGTGTTCGAAGCTTTGTCTCTGGCATTTGCTGAAGGCAGTAAATGATTGACAGGAAGACTCGGCCCCGCACGCGCTGCTCTGCCCGCTGTCGCACCGCCTGCTGTGGTCGCCGGCGCGCGCGGCCGACGGCCTGACCTACGAGCGAGGCGCCGCGCACGAATGGTTCCTGGCCGCGGGTATGAGTTAGGGACCCCTGGGGAAGTTCTAACCTAGCCTAACCCTCTTTTTTAGGGTTCCGTACCAAAAAGCTACAAAAGGAACCCTTATGGTGCGACTGCGTCTGTCCGTTCGTCCGTCTGTCTGTCTGTCACATCGCTAAATATCTCAAAAACTACTTAAGCTATCGATTTGAAATTTGGAATAGTTATGAACGACGCTAACGCGGATACATTGAATTGAACTATGGAAAATGCCCAATATGAAGGGGTGCAAAATTTCATAGTCTAGTGACTAGGTCAAGTGGAGTATGTATCATTTGAAAGAACTCAAATTGTATATTCCAAAGCTATTTATGATCTCTACTTAATTTGAACTCGCACTTGACCGGTTTTTTATATAAACTGATCGGCGATTGGCCCTAGTCACACCTGATGGAAAGTGAAGACAGAGCCTAAGATGGAGCTCACCGGTTCAGTAGTAGCATATTCACTTTTATTTTAAAAAGACCTAGGTCATATTTATCAGGGAATACAGATAGCGGGAGCGCATTCCATTCTTTAGCCATCCGTACCAAAAAAGAGGGACCAAATCGATTCGTACTGAACAAATGGAACGTTTACCACATACGGGTGCATTCGTTTCCCGCCCCTGTCCGATGATAAAAAGGGGAAGGTGGGATCAGGTCGTGCAGTTCCTGTACGCACTCCCCGAAATGTATCTGATAGAACTTGACGGCGATGCTCAAGGCTCTGTAACTTTAGCTTGATAGATGGGTCATCGCCAAAGAGTCTATGAGCCCGGCGGTCTATCGAGTCCAGGGCTGCCAGCTGATAAGGAACCACCCCATAGGTGGCAGTAGTATTCCATGCAAGAGCGGACCTGTGCACCGTGTGTGACCCACCCCATAGGTGGCAGCAGTATTCCATGCACGAGCGGACCTGTGCACCGTGTGTGAGCGGACGTGTTATACTTGGTATAGGAAGAGAAGCTGTTTCGGCGTGAAATACCGCTTTTGCTAGGAAGGTAATTCCAAGGTAAGAAAATTCCAACCTAACCTAACCCATTTATGTCATGCAACTAATTATGGCACACAAAAAAATTATGTAATGTCACTTGTTAAAACAAATAATATGCTTTAGAGTATGTAATAATTATGGAAATGTATATTAGACGAAGTGTAAATATGACCTTATATTAATAATAACATTATGTATGCAGTTAATTAGCTATTACGGTAGTAAGTCATTTATTACATTATTGACAATAACGATATATTGAACTATAATATATGAAAAGTAATTATAAAAAATGTAGTGCACTAAATAACGACTCCCCAATCCCAAATTAATATTCTCAAACACAACAAAAAGAAGCGAGCCACTTGGGTGACCCAAGGTAATTATTTTAGCACGCAAGTGTGCGTTGGCAAAAATGATGACCAAGGCTCAGAAACCGGATCAATTTCCAAACCGTTATCGTGTACTTGGCGCAAATCCGCAAAACCTTTGAATTTCGGCTTCCCTCGAAAAAACGTTATTTTTAAACCGGAATTTATGAGAACAGTTCTTGTCAAATTCATCGGCTTAGAGCAATAAGCAATTTTCTATCGCATGTATAACGGACAGTGCTCCGAGGAATTGTTTGGATTAATCCCTGCCGCTTCTTTTCGCCATCGCCCTACGCGACAACATTTCAATCCTCACCACTTAGACAGTCCAGTTTGGCAGTCCTCAACTGTACATTTTTCCAGAAATTTTCTGCCTCGCACAGCTAAACTGTGGAATGAACTATCGCCTGCGGTATTTCCGGACCGATATGACCTTCAAACCTTCAATAAAAGAGCGTACTCCCATCTTAAAGGCCTGTACCGCACTTACAACTGCTCTGGTGTTGCAGGTGTCCATGGACGGCGGTAATCACTTCCATCAGGTGATCCGTCTGCTCGTTTGCCTCCTGTATCATTAATAAACCGGTTTCTTCCTATGTCGGTGTCTATGTTTACGTGGCACACCACCAGGCCACTCGTCGAATAAACCGGTTTTTTTTAGGTTACAATAAAGTTATTAAAAGTTCGGAGGAAACAGAAACAAACCGGTATTTACCGATATTTTATATGCCTGTTCCGAGCCTTGATGATGACAACATTCAAGGGACTATTGAAATAATTCAATTCGAGTGGCGGTAACAAAAAAAACATCTTATCAAAGAAACTGATTGTCTTTTAAAAGTGTTGTATCATGGCCTGCCTTCAAATAGAAAATGCAGCTTTCTACAACCTTAAACTATTTTCAATTGGGTCTTTAAGAAAAATAAGATCTTATTTTGTAATTATACATTGCAGAGGGAGCGGTATCGGGCGTGTCGGGTCGGCGTCTCCGCAGCGCGCGGTTACTCCCGAACTACGGCGTCCGGCGCGCGCTGCGTCGGCATCTGCGCACCGCGCGGGCCGAGCTCCTCCCCAACCCGGCGCCAGATAACGTGGACACGGCAGACCTGCTGGGGCTTGGAGAGTGATCCTTACCAAGTGCGTCTATTCTGTATCCTTGTCTACTACCCGCGGGCTAGACCCGAGCCCGACCCAGAGGGAAACGTGAATACGACAGACTTGCTGATTCCTGGTTGATTAAGGTGCAGGGAGTTCAGGTCCTTCTCCGAAAGCAGCTCGCTGAGCACTGAGCGGATGGGCGTGGGTGCACTGAATCGCGTATATAATTGCTTTTTATAACAAAAAAAGGAGTCGACGAGTTATTAGATCTAAATAATATTACGCGTTTTTAGAAGCAATTTTCATGTTATTAATGTTTTTGCTTAAATAATTGCAGTTTTTTTAATGGTGCATTATAGACAACGTCCGTAATTTTTTGGGGTTTCAAATTGATGAAGTTACTAGAGAAAGGCCTCAAGATTGCTATTTATATTTTTTGGTAAACATCATTATGATCTAAAAAAGCGCTACTACGATTTTTTTTAAACTCTGCTCTCTGAACGCACTGCACCTTAACAAATCCTATGCAATTATAAATTACACATATAAACGTGTACATAGAATAGTGTACATACAAAGTTATTAAAATATCAACGCCTCTTTTATTTCAGATATGTCCAGGCCTAATAGTTACGCTTACGTAATCTTTGATCTCTCAATGTCGGGCGGATGTTCATTGTCGCGCTTCAAATGCAACTATCCCGAATTTCTCTTCTACTTCATACCCGTTGTGATGTGTTTCTGATTATTTGCCAATCAAGGTACCTAATAGTAGAGATAAATTATATTTAAACTGCGCTCCTGCCCAATACAACTACAGCGTTATCACAATCGAAACGCGGTAAAAATCTAAATTGGAAGAAATTGGCAATTAAATAAGTAGAAAATTAAGTGACAGCTTGAAACTGATAGCCATTTATCAGGTAGCTTACCTTGTTTATTAAGATAAAAAGGCTTTTGACACAAATTGGTGGCCGAGCTCCACGCACACATTTAAACAAATCTTGTATACATAGCGCACATATAGAGGCGCATAAAAGTATAGATTGGTGAGTGTAGTTGTAGTGCCTTGGGAGGACGCACCGTTTAAAAATGGTTTATCTCGAACCTGGGTATTTCTAATAACTAATTCATACTTGTATTTCGAGCTTATTTATAGAAGTGATGATTGTTGTTCCTAATATTCAGATATTTAAATGTGTTGTTGAATGATCTGATCTATATACGTTGTACAACGTTGAAGTGCAAGTTTCATATCTTAAATCTTTTTAAATATTTATTATTAAACTTCGTTGGAAATGATCGTAAGTATTTTCAGTGCTACCAAATTTTTTATTGTTATAATATAGTAGTTCTTTGCAAATGTAAAATGATTACTGATGATTAATGATTAAATTTGCTCAGAACTATTATCAACATTATATTATATTTGATTAAAGATGGCTAAAAACGGTCTGGGTCAGAACCGAGGTATCCGATATATTATCGGTTATATAGAAAACCAAAACTTCAGATGACGCATCAGCCTGAATCCGGACTATTTTAGCGTGAATCATCGTTAATGAATTTGGAAATTAATAAAAACTGCTTGCATAATCCGCAGCAGAAGTAATCACGTGGGCGAGGTGCTCGAAATAAACAAAACACTACTTTTTTAAACCATCAGAGCGAGTATAGGTCGTTTTCAAAACTCGTCCGCTTAGCTACTGCTGGGAACTGTCCTTCTCCCTCAGTCTGTAGTTATTTAAACAAAAGAGCTACAAAAATAAAAACGAATTCTGAAATAACTTATACATACTACCTGCGCTACTTATACGCGAATACATATTTGCATCACATTTGCTTTTACGTGGATTTGCACCTGAGAGACCTATCAGGTCGCCAGATCGGGCCGGGATCGATTCCTAGATCGGGCCATGATGGCAATGAATACACTGCTGAATGTTTCAACGATCTCATCTTTATTCGTATCCTTATCATTAATTATTTACAAGTGAGGCAGTAACAGTGTAACGAAACTCCACTGTTTAACGGTAATACATACATACTGGCATTGCAACAAAGAACGCTTCAGAACGCATGTATTACTACAAGCAGAATGATCTTGCGATCTGAAGCTTTCTTTATTATGCTTGTGATTTGTATACAATTTTACGTTTGCCTTTGGTTCGTAAGTAGAATTTTCTGCCGTAACATGCGGTAAACTGCTACTTACGACCCGGGATAACGTAAAGAACATAAGACGCCGCCGTCGTCATTTCAGACAGTTCAAGCCAGCTTACTACTTATTTTTTATCTACATCAATGTTATGACGTAACTTAAAAATGAAAGCTTGACTGATTGATTTTTGAATGATTAGCTGGCCAGATGCTCGTTAGTACCTTTAAGTTGGAGTTTAGTAAAGAAGGTACTACAGGGCTTTTGTACGCAAAAGGACTACGGCGGCCCACTGCGGCCCGTCGACCCTTCACTGTTTACTATATTTACACAGAGTCAAAATAAAATGGCTGTCCATATATGCTTGACTGTCAGTCACTGAGACACCTAAGGTATCAATACATTTTGTCACAATCACCTGGAGAACCTAGGAAAAATTTACGATGATTTTATGAAATATAATTTAAGGGTTGCATTGTATCGACTATCATGTCTTGCGCCACTCTCATGTTTATATTTATCAGAAAGCGACAGCTACGACGACAGAAAAGCTCGCCCATCCTAGCCCCCCGGGTGATCAGGTCAGGTGTTTTCAGTGACGTCACGGGAGCGGGCCGGAGTGAATAACCCACACACGCAACACAATTCCTTTAGTTTGTACTGTTAACAAATCCTGAAAATATGTAAAGTTCGATGTCTGCCGGTGGCCCGGCGGCTGTTATATTTATATTACTTCATTAATATAGTAGACGTAATATGTACAATGTACAAGGGTATAGCTATAGCGTCCTTTCACTTTCACACCCTCGAAGTATCGAAATGTACAATAAGTAATGTAAGTGGACGTGTGGCGCGGCGCCTCGAGGCGGGGCGCAGTCGACGCGGGCCTCCTAGCGCCGGGCGCCGTCGCGGCGGGCGGTGGCAGTGCGGGCCTCCTAGCGCCGGGCGCCTGCAGTGCGGCGCGCCGCGAGCGCCGGCGGGCGCCGCTAGTGTCGCACGTGCGGCTCGCGCTCTTCGTCGTGACAGAATATTCTGCAATCAGGACATAATGTTCATTCATTACTTACCGAATGGCTTTGTGTTTGCTTATACGGGTAGGTAGAGATGCGTAACTCTGTAGATTTCATGAGTATCATTTGTATGTACTATAATGATAAAAGATTGCCAGCAGGGATAAAATATCTATTTAGGTACCTAAATTACAACAGTGTTCTGCCATGTTTCTGCCTGAACACTTAAAAGGTCAGGCAACGAATGCTCAAAAAATGTTTAAAGGGAAATGCTTGGAACACAATTTTTGACTTCGTAACTTTGTTTGGACTAGTTAGGAGGTGAACATATCAAAAGTCCCCGGCCCCCTGTGGGCGGAAATTCGGCTCTCATTGACATAGAAACCAAAGTTGTTATTTTTATGTTTTTTTTTTATTGAAATAAATTTTGCCCGGCATTGTTATGGTAACCTATGAGTTTTAGACGGTTTGAAATGAAAATTGTCGAGTTACGAATTTTTTTCAAAACCAATGGAGCAGGAACGAGAAATCATTATTACTCAAGAACCGCAAAACAAACCGTAATATCCTCGCAGGTTAGTTAGGTTATACTACGAATTATTTGTGATTTTTTATACATCTATCCGTCACGGGTGCGGTTTTTTTAAAATCATTAATTGTTTCTATGGAAAAAGCAGAAAAACCAAAGTCAACATTTTAAGATATTTTGATTGAAATGGGTTTTGCCCAGTATGTTTATGCTAAGTTATACCTATAAGTTTCAGACGATTTGAGTTGAAAATAGTAGTTATGATTTTTTTTCAAAAACAATGTATAGAGCCGGAACAATAAATCAAAATATCTCAAGAACCACAACAAATACAGTAATATCCTCGCAGACGGTTTTATTACGAATTATTTGTGATTTTTTTGGCAAAATACATATACCCGTCACGTCAACATTTTTTTGATTGAAATGGGTTTTAATGGGTAAATACTGGATTGTTATGCTAACTTATGAATTTCAGGCCATTTCAATAAAAAATAATCCTTAAAATGTTGACTTTGGTTTTTATGCTTTTTCCATAGAAACAATTAATGATTAAAAAAAAACACTGATGGGTATATGTCGTATGTCAAAATATCACAAATAATTCGTAGAATAACCGTATCACATTGACACCATTCCGAAGTAAAAACAAAATTAAAAAAAGAATTGTAACTCCTTTCCACGCTTAAACCGCAGAACCGATTTCGTTGTAATTTGGTATAGATATAGTTTGAGTCTCGAGACAGGACGTAAGATAAGTTTTTATAACCAAAATATTTTTTTGTGGTTGTGGGGTGAAAGTTTGTATGGGGATTCAATACAAGTTGAACCGATTTAGATGAAATTTGGGAATTTTGATTTAGTTGAAAATTATACCATATGTTCGATATACTCCTCAAATTAAACTCTTCTGATGAAGAACTCCAGGATAGTACTATCGTATTTTTTATTAACTTAATAACTATATACAGTAACGTTTATGTATTTTTGATAATCTATAAAACTATGTGTAGCCGGTTCGGCTGTATGGTGCAGTCTGATGTAGGTACACGGAGCGGGGAGCCGTGACGTATGTGTGTGACGTCATGTGTCGTCAACCGGTCTTCGTAGGAGTACTTAGGTTGCGCCAACACCATACATGACTTCAAACCTATTAAATATAAGCAGTAACCTCAGAAATACAGCTTCGGTGAAAAAGCTGAATTCCCCCCACACCTCCTTTAAAGGATGATTTTTGAGATAAAAACTATCTTATGTCCTGTCTCAGGACTCAAAATAACTCTATGCCAAATTTCAACTAAATCGGTTAAGCGATTTAAGCGTGAAGAGGAGTTTAAAAAAGATATTTTAAAGTTTATATGTTTTTCGGCTTCGGAATAGTGTCAATGTCAATGTCCATAGACAATATAGACATAGTGAGAGCCCCAAATAACTTCCAAGAAAGGAAAACTATTCAAGATACAGAAAAATCTAGCAAATTTAATTAGCTTTCGTTTTGTGTCGCGTAGTCAAGTCGCTAAGTCACAGTTTCCAAGATATATTAAGTGAAAAACCGAAAAATGGGACCTTCAATTCCTTCAAACCTCCCTCTTTCCCCCTACCCAGCTCAAGGGCTACGGCCGGGGACTTTAGATATGTTCACTTCCTAACTAGTCCAAAAAAAATTACGAAGTCAAAAATTGTGTTCCAAGCATTTCCCTCTACGAGTATACCTTCTTGTTGTTACAATAATAACAGTTCGGCCAACCCTTGTTATTGACGTTATTGTACGTTAGTGTTGTAAACAAAAATAGAGTATTCAGTTTTTGTTAATAATATATTTTTTTCCAAAAAGTACTGTTATTTAGAAAAAAAGTGTAAAGATGAATATAGTTCTTTTTAGGGTTCCGTAGTCAACTAAGAACTTTTATAGTTTCGCCGTGTTCGTCTGTCCATCCGCGGCTTTGCTCCGTGATAAATGATAATTAGTGCTAGAAAGCTGGAACTTGGCATGGATATACATTAAATCAGTCCCGCCGACAAAGTAGTAAAATAAAAACTAGAAAAAAATGTTTTTATGGGCCTACACGAGAAGGCGAGTAACAAAGCGCCACGGTCGTACCATCCTTTTCTCGAAGCACATGAGGCCATTTTGACCCCCCCCCCCCCCCTAGATATTCATTATGGATAAAACTAGAAGCCTGAATTTTCAGTAACGAAGCAGGCATTGTATAAACACAGTATATTTCAAATTTCATTCAATTTGAACCAGTAGTTCAGGAATTATAACTAGTCAAAGTTTCTTAATTTTGTCACTCACTCAGCACTGACTGACCGATCATCAAAACTAAGGCACTTCTATCAGACAGAAAATGTGGGCATCTCTATAAGGAGTACAAGTTGGAGCTCCCCCCTCCCCTCCTCGTACAGTGCAGTGATGAGGCGCGGGTACTCACGGCAGCAGCAGCGCGAGCGCCGCGGCGAGCAGCAGGCGGCGGCCGGGCGGGGCGGGCAGCGCGGCCGGCAGCACGGCGGGCAGCACGGCCGGCAGCACGGCCGGCAGCGCGGCCGGCAGCGCGGCCGCCGCCAGCACCGCCAGCCCGCCGGCGCCCGCCCGCCGCGCCGCCGCGTTGCCGTGCTGCATCGCCGCCGGTTGCTCGCCTGCCACACGCATTTAATCATCATTTATTAATAAATCCATGAAAAACTTTTATTTCAGGCTCCATATTAGATAAATACCTTAAAGGTTGCGTACATATTATAAAAAATATATCTTAAAACTAATCACTACAATAGTAGTTTATGTGACTGCCACATAATGAAAGGCACTAAACTACGAGTGTAAGTTTAAGAAACGAACGGAGTGAGTTTCTTAAAAGGACCACACGAGTGTTTTAATGCCTAATTATGTACAGTTACATACCCACACTATTGTATCTACACGAATATGAAATATATAAAACATAGATCACTCGCGTATATTTTAAGTCGTAAAACACTCGACATGTTTCACTCCTTACCGAGGAGTGTCGTCAGGACGTGAGTGACTCGTTTGTCATTATATCCGTGTGTCACGAAATTTTTGTTATTAAAATTATCTACACACATTATTAATACTATGATGTATTCCCTAACCACGTGTTACAACCGACATTGGGGCATCGTTGCTCTCTGGTGACACTTGCGGATATGAGATGGCCTTTCCGAAATATCTTTATCGCTTATTTTATTCGAAAATTTTGCTTTATACTAACAAACTAATTAAAAGATAAAGTGTACGTCAAATGGCGGTAAATGACACTACGGAAGGTGGAGATAAGGAACCAAAAAGTGTCATCAAAAAACTTTAAATGGGTGGCGCTACAATATCTAGAGTACTTGAACAAAAAATTCAAATCATAGACAGCGCAATTAACTCCGTCAATAACGCCTAGGTTCTTAGCTACTCTAGCGCTACTCTGGAGAGATTTGGAACTATTATTTATAGCTGACAGCTGGACACTTTTGCAACAGTTCTACCATAAGAGATGCCACTCCTCTTAATTCCACACTCCATAAATGACACCTTTTCTCAGGCAGGTTAGTTTTTTTTAAATTCAGAGACAAACTAGAATTTGGGGTCGATTGACATAACGTTCGATACCAACGATCATGCGAGATTTGTGAAAATTGTTTGCAATTGACATTTCATTTCGAATAAAACGTCATCTCAACTCATAATGTTCTGTACGTCATAGGGTTGCAATACATGTCGCCCTAAGTAGATACTAAAGATAAAGATATTTTGTCCAGTCAATATTCTCGTCACCGCGCAGATTTTATGACTTTGAGCCCTAGAAGCTCCTTAGCAGTTTTGCCGTTGAACCCTTTGATTAGAGCTTTCGAGTGTTATTATCCTTTGACGAATTTCGACCAGTCGATTGCTCTCGTTTTTTCTGTTGCTGAGCAGAGAATATGCGTCCTGTTTTGTGATTCCACAGAATCGATCTGGGCCGACCAGGGGTGTGTCTGCGCCGCTCCTAGCAAGTTCGTCCGCTTCTTCATTTCCGTTAATGTCGGAGTGCCCTGGTACCCATCTAAGTGTGAATTTGTTAGAGTAAGCCAGTGCATTTAGGTTTGTTTTACAATTCTGGACTAGTTTTGAGTTTGACTGAAGGGATTCTAGTACCAGCAGATCAGCCTGGCTGTCAGAGTTGATGTAGATCTGTTGGTGTCTTAGGTTTCTATCCAGGTTTATCTCCGCATATTTGTTGATAGCGAAGACTTCTGCCTGGAAGATTGAGGCCTATCTGCCCATGCTGTCGCTAGCTCTGAGCTTAGATCTCTCACCATAGATCCCACATTCTACATCATTGCCTTTCTTGGAACCATCCGTGTACCATATGTGGCTTTGTGTTGTGGTTCCTCGACATACATTTGATCATTGGTCCATTTGTCTCTAGGAGGTATTTCTAATGTGTACAGTTTGTTAAAATTACATTCGGTCTGCTTGTCATCAGTGGGCATGCTAAGAGTTCTATTCGAAAAATCTCAGGCCTTGAGTTTGATTAATGCTTGAGAGCGCCACTTTGGCCTGATTAGTGCGCATATTATGTACACGCACTGCTTGGCTTCCTTTTGCAACTGCAAGTGGAGTCCAGCATGTCCAGCAGTGCATCTAGGGCCGCTCCCAATGTCGAAGAGAAGGCCCCTCTTACTGTTAAACAAGCCGTGCGTTGCAGGCTGTTTAAAGTTTCTATTGCCGTCATTTGGCTGGTTTTGTTACACCAGGCTGCGGAGGCGTAGGTGATTATGGGCCTCACTACCACTGTGTATAACCACATAGTAATCCATAGTAAACCATAAAGTTAAAAAAAATGGGTTTTATGCCCTATCTTGCTCCTACTATTCGACAGCATGACCACATGGCCATTTTTTCATTTTCTTTTTTGTGTTAAATTTCTAGGGTTTCTAGGGAGAACTTTTTGTCGAAAGTGACCCTAGGTACTTAACCTGATCTGAGAACGGTATTATTTGCCTTGTTTGTCCATTAAGTGTTGGTTTAAGTTTTTAAATAGATGATCATTTGAACATAGTGTTTAGAGCTCCTTGCTTTAGGTTGGATATCGTGTGGAGGCAGGGGCTTTTGATTTGAATGCTCGGCATTATTTATGGATTTTGAAAGCACCATACAGGGTTTATGATATGTGTGTAGATAAACCACATTATGTCTGCGATGCATTATAAAATCCCGCAGTGTCAGGGAGCCGGCAGCGGAACCGCCAGAGCTTGACACTCTCCGGGCAAAATAATACTTGGCGACGGTCGCTAAGTATTCAGTTGGAACGCTCACCATATAAGAATTAAAACTTCGGGACCCTTAGGACGAATCTTGTAGGTACAATATTTTACGATGCCTTCGATCTTTGTAATACACACTACACAAATCATTTTGGGATACATCGTCAAATAGTTGGGTCCAGCGGTGCGGTACCGCACTAATTCTGACGAGCTAGCTCCTGCCTCTTGTTCGCCTTTTTGAAACCATCTCTATCCATGTTTGTTGCTTGTGCGGTACACATGAGGCGGGGCTACTGACCGCTGAGCACGTGGAGCACGACGGAGGCGGAGTCCAGGTTGGAGGGCGCGCAGGAGTAGTTGCCGGAGTCCTCGCGCCGCGTGTTGTACATCACCAGGTCGCCCACCTGGAATATCAATGCAACTATTAAATACTCTGTCAAAAATAAAGCTACACGTTTGACTCCTTCTTCTTTCTTGTCGATGTTCCCCTAAACAGTGGACGTCCAGAAAGCAGCGTTGCTGACAGCCCTGGCCGTCGCGTCCCAACTTCAACGAGTCATTGATGGAATAAGATATATAAAATTTAAGAAAATTTGTTTCTATTCTGAAAGCTGGCGCTATTTTTTACGATTCAAATAACTTGTGCGCCAGGTAGCACACTGTACTATAAGGTGTCGGGCACGTGGCGGTCCATGCGTATGTTGCACGCGCTGTGGCCGTAGTCTAACACCCGGGGTTGTGTCACCAGGAGTTGTAGGCGGCTGGCCCCACTGTACGCACCGTGGTGTCGGGCGCGCGGCGCTCCATGCGTATGTCGCGGGCGCTGCGGTCGTAGTCTAACACCCGGGGTTGTGTTACCAGGAGTTGTAGGCGGCTGACCCCACTGTACGCACCGTGGTGTCGGGCGCGCGGCGCTCCATGCGTATGTCGCGGGCGCTGCGGTCGTAGTCTAACACCCGGGGTTGTGTCACCAGGAGTTGTAGGCGGCTGACCCCACTGTACGCACCGTGGTGTCGGGCGCGCGGCGCTCCATGCGTATGTCGCGGGCGCTGCGGTCGTAGTCTAACACCCGGGGTTGTGTCACCAGGAGTTGTAGGCGGCTGACCCCACTGTACGCACCGTGGTGTCGGGCGCGCGGCGCTCCATGCGTATGTCGCGGGCGCTGCGGTCGTAGTCTAACACCCGGGGTTGTGTCACCAGGAGTTGTAGGCGGCTGGCCCCACTGTACGCACCGTGGTGTCGGGCGCGCGGCGCTCCATGCGTATGTCGCGGGCGCTGCGGTCGTAGTCTAACACCCGGGGTTGTGTCACCAGGAGTTGTAGGCGGCTGGCCCCACTGTACGCACCGTGGTGTCGGGCGCGCGGCGCTCCATGCGTATGTCGCGGGCGCTGCGGTCGTAGTCTAACACCCGGGGTTGTGTCACCAGGAGTTGTAGGCGGCTGGCCCCACTGTACGCACCGTGGTGTCGGGCGCGCGGCGCTCCATGCGTATGTCGCGGGCGCTGCGGTCGTAGTCTAACACCCGGGGTTGTGTCACCAGGAGTTGTAGGCGGCTGGCCCCACTGTACGCACCGTGGTGTCGGGCGCGCGGCGCTCCATGCGTATGTCGCGGGCGCTGCGGTCGTAGTCTAACACCCGGGGTTGTGTCACCAGGAGTTGTAGGCGGCTGGCCCCACTGTACGCACCGTGGTGTCGGGCGCGCGGCGCTCCATGCGTATGTCGCGGGCGCTGCGGTCGTAGTCTAACACCCGGGGTTGTGTCACCAGGAGTTGTAGGCGGCTGGCCCCACTGTACGCACCGTGGTGTCGGGCGCGCGGCGCTCCATGCGTATGTCGCGGGCGCTGCGGTCGTAGTCTAACACCCGGGGTTGTGTCACCAGGAGTTGTAGGCGGCTGGCCCCACTGTACGCACCGTGGTGTCGGGCGCGCGGCGCTCCATGCGTATGTCGCGGGCGCTGCGGTCGTAGTCTAACACCCGGGGTTGTGTCACCAGGAGTTGTAGGCGGCTGGCCCCACTGTACGCACCGTGGTGTCGGGCGCGCGGCGCTCCATGCGTATGTCGCGGGCGCTGCGGTCGTAGTCTAACACCCGGGGTTGTGTCACCAGGAGTTGTAGGCGGCTGGCCCCACTGTACGCACCGTGGTGTCGGGCGCGCGGCGCTCCATGCGTATGTCGCGGGCGCTGCGGTCGTAGTCTAACACCCGGGGTTGTGTCACCAGGAGTTGTAGGCGGCTGGCCCCACTGTACGCACCGTGGTGTCGGGCGCGCGGCGCTCCATGCGTATGTCGCGGGCGCTGCGGTCGTAGTCTAACACCCGGGGTTGTGTCACCAGGAGTTGTAGGCGGCTGGCCCCACTGTACGCACCGTGGTGTCGGGCGCGCGGCGCTCCATGCGTATGTCGCGGGCGCTGCGGTCGTAGTCTAACACCCGGGGTTGTGTCACCAGGAGTTGTAGGCGGCTGGCCCCACTGTACGCACCGTGGTGTCGGGCGCGCGGCGCTCCATGCGTATGTCGCGGGCGCTGCGGTCGTAGTCTAACACCCGGGGTTGTGTCACCAGGAGTTGTAGGCGGCTGGCCCCACTGTACGCACCGTGGTGTCGGGCGCGCGGCGCTCCATGCGTATGTCGCGGGCGCTGCGGTCGTAGTCTAACACCCGGGGTTGTGTCACCAGGAGTTGTAGGCGGCTGGCCCCACTGTACGCACCGTGGTGTCGGGCGCGCGGCGCTCCATGCGTATGTCGCGGGCGCTGCGGTCGTAGTCTAACACCCGGGGTTGTGTCACCAGGAGTTGTAGGCGGCTGGCCCCACTGTACGCACCGTGGTGTCGGGCGCGCGGCGCTCCATGCGTATGTCGCGGGCGCTGCGGTCGTAGTCTAACACCCGGGGTTGTGTCACCAGGAGTTGTAGGCGGCTGGCCCCACTGTACGCACCGTGGTGTCGGGCGCGCGGCGCTCCATGCGTATGTCGCGGGCGCTGCGGTCGTAGTCTAACACCCGGGGTTGTGTCACCAGGAGTTGTAGGCGGCTGGCCCCACTGTACGCACCGTGGTGTCGGGCGCGCGGCGCTCCATGCGTATGTCGCGGGCGCTGCGGTCGTAGTCTAACACCCGGGGTTGTGTCACCAGGAGTTGTAGGCGGCTGGCCCCACTGTACGCACCGTGGTGTCGGGCGCGCGGCGCTCCATGCGTATGTCGCGGGCGCTGCGGTCGTAGTCCAGGACGCGGGCGCCGTTGTGGTACCAGAAGATGTAGGCGGGCTCCTCCAGCGCTTGCGTGATGACGCACGTCACGCGCACGGTGCTGCCGGCGCGCACGAACACTTCGGCTTCGCCCGCGATCTCGATTTTCGGCACTGGAATAGATTGATGTCAGTCAGACGTGCTGTGAATATCTCCCCCATATCCTTCGCTTGCGTCTTAGCGATGCGTCTAGCGTCATCTACCGTAAGAGCATTACACTTCTTAAACGGCTACCGAAGTTCCAAATCATATTGGAAATTCACCAGTAACGATGCATATTGCATAAGGCTCATTTCTAGGTTTGGTGGAAATATTCGCTGTCTTCGGGTAAGTCTTGGTGGTAAGTATCCCAGAGTCGCGAGTTCAAGTCTCGCCCGAGACAGTGAATTTTTCCACTCTTCCTTTATTGCTCTCTTTTGAAGGTTTGGATATCGTATCGGTCCGGAAATACCTCAGGCGACTCAAAATAAAGAACCAGAATATAATATAGAAAAATGTCAAAAGTAGTTCTTTTTTTGAGACAATTTATATTTAATAAATCTGATTGAACTATACAGTTAGTAACTATACCATGATGTCACTCTGTGTTTCATATAAAAGAAACTGATTTGACATTTCAGTCAAATACTTTAAAATGTGCCTTTTTTCCTCAATTTGCTCCCAAACCAAAATTTAAGATTATTTTTTATTTAATATCATTATATAAGTATTGTGGTATACTGATATTTATTATGCCGATTTAAAGAAGCCTCCTATCATATTGTTACACTTAATGAGGCTAGAACATAGTTTTAATGTAGGCATAATAACTGTTCGGGCACAATCACCCGGTGGAGAGCAAAGAGGCACATTTTAACTATTTTAAGGTATCCTGTTTGGACAATCATTGGTGTACTGACCGACGACGTTGAGCTGCACGAAGTGACTCATCTTGGGCTCCGTGCCGACCTGGCACTCGTACACGCCTGCGTCGCGCGCCTGCACGTATTTCACCTGAAACCGGCATACATTTAGATCAACAAAGAGTATAAGAAAACATTTAAAGCATAGAATAGGTACCTGCTAGAAAAAAGTTCTTGAATATTAACATAACTTGAATTAATATTCAAGTTATGTTAAGCTTTTTACACAAACCTTGCTTGCTGCTCTTTTTACTATTTGCCGAGAAGACAAGTTTCATTAATCTCCTCAATGAAAACCATGTAATTATTTGTGCTTCGATTATAATCCATTTATATCATGGAAAACTAGGACACAAAAGTCTGTGTCCCCTGTCAGATCAAAAACAGTGATCACTAGATCTACAGCCAGCATATAGCCTACTGCTGGGGTTAGTCTAGCCACACACCTGCAGCGTCCAGGTGTCGGTAGCCTCGACGAGGAAGGCCTGGAAGCGTTCGTCCGCGATAAACGTGAAGCGGTCCACGGTGAGGATGTGCGCGTCGCGTCGCCGGATCCACGACACCGATTTGTTGCTCAGCTGCCGCACCTGAAACGTAACATGAACTTAATACGTCAGAGCTGTGAATGTTGCTGGAAAATATAACAAAAAACACCAATTTTGACGATGTCTGGTCGTTACTTGAGTAACTGGCTTGAGCAAACACTTCATTAGCTGCCAATTTTAGCCACAATATATTCGTATTAGGTATCTTCTTGACATTGACACAAGACCAGAAGAGTCAACGGAGCCACGCCGCTTTGTCGCCGAAATAGTGTTTAATTTTAAGTTTATGAAACTTGTGTGTATGTTAGTTTGTAGAGTATGTGTCTATGGGCCTTTGTTGCCTGATAATTGGCATTGCGGTAGGCGTGGATCTCCCAAATGGATCGAACTAAATACCAGTGTAGAGCGTAGAGCTCTAGAAAGCGTATATTTGTTATTACCTCGCAAGGTAGTCAGATAGGTGCGGGTCCGCAACTGCGCTATATTGTTGGGAGCAGTAGGTTTGAAGCACTGGCCGGTGTAGAGCCATATGTAGAGCAGTTTATATACTAACAAGGTGGTATGTGTGTTACCTTGCAGGGTAGGTAAGCGTGTGTCCCCAGTTGCGCTGTGATGTTGTTAGGCGCGGCGGGGTCGAAGTAAGGGCCGGTGTAGAGCCCCACGTAGCGGCGCGCGCGGCCCGCGCCCGCACCGGCGCCCGCGCCGCCTCCCGCCTCGCCACACGACAACACTGGAATATAAACACACGAACGTCAAACATAGTGTGCAACACAAGATCACACGTTTTACAATAAGTATTATACCTACTCAAATTGCAACCTAGAATTGACAGTTACCACCTTTAAATAAAATTAAAAGAAAAATCTTCAAATCTTTTCTTATAATCCGCAATTTATTTGTAACAATCGTATTCGTAGAACTTATAAGTATTCTCCGTAGTTATAACATCTAGAATAGGTCCAACGTATCAAACATAATAATATTATTATGATTTGCATAGTAAGAAAAGTAACTAGGTTTAGTATGGAAACTAATGTTTGACAACCATACGATAAGACTGGTATGATACAACTTTTGAAAGACTGGAGGAAAAGCTTGGATGAGTGTTGCAAGAAATAGACCAGAATGGAAGACTTTGGAAGAGGCCTTCGTCAAGGGACGAGTTGGAGTTGCTGATGGAAATGATAAATAAATATACTTACAAATGTAAAAACTTCAATAATAAAGGCTATTTTTATTTTTATTTTCTTATGTAAACTAATAAATAAAAAGCATTTTGCTAAGTAATGCCAACGAGATTTGAGAAACTCCGTCTACTATAATCTGCTCAAATGTATATAGAAAATGTAGAAACATATACTATTATATTATGTGTTTTCAGCGAAATTCCAATGCATTCGCAACAAGTTGTTAACGTTTATTACTCAAATAATACATAATTACACGAATAAATGCGACTGAAGCACATTATTATGAATCGTAAAATTCAAGTGAGCGTCATTTTGTCGAATGTATTCGTAATAAATAAGTTCTTATTACGTTAAGTTCTTAACGTTTATTATTTTGTTCATGGAATATTGATACATAAATATAATAATGAATAAACACGAGTATTCAGGCATCATTATGAAGCGTAAAGTTCAGGTCGGCATTTAGTAAAGTTCATTTAGCATCGATCTCGCCTGTCAGCAGCCAGTCTGCACAGGTTTACACTATCTCGCCATTATGAGCGCAAAAACAATGGCGCGGAATCAATTGTCGCATAGTGGAAAGTTACAAATAGCGGGGCTGTCGCTCAATCAAGTCTGTGGTCGATCAGACGCGTCGCGGCTATCAGGGCGATTTCATAATTATTGTTTTTAATTTTAATGTCGCTATAAATAAACTCATATCATATTCTGCTATAAATAAACTCATATCATATCATATTCTGATGTAAATAAGTGACTTTTGTTATAGTTGGAAGCATAGTGATACTTTATTATAAATTTGAGACCTACTGTTGTACATACCTATGTTTAACAAATAAATAATTTGGAATTTGGAGCTATCGATTTCGCCTTTCATCAATCTACACAGGTTTACACTCTCTCGCCATTATGAGCGGCAAAAACAATGGAGCGGAATCAATTGTCGCATTGTGGAAGTTGCGAGCTGCGGCCGCCGTTAGATCACGGCGGTCGATCACACGCGTATCGCGGCAATCAGGGCTTCATATTGTTTAAATGTCGTGTAATGGACGATTTTGTTACGGTATGGCAAGATGGTTGCGATACAACAATGGTAATATATAAGTTAATATTTTCAAATTTGATAGTCTATCTTTACGCTCGAGCACGAATGGCAGAGAAAGAAACACTTGACACAGAACATCGGTTTATGCATCGACAATTTACGAGAATTGATTTCAGAGCCTACTACATATATTTTAGGTAGGTACTTAGAGACATCTCCACTTTACATAATGGCTGGAATAGGATTTCATTTGTCTGCTTATAGTACAAAGTGCGGACACGTTTTTAGTCACAACTATATCAAATGTGTGATAGATTGTTATAGGTCTATAATTGGCGAGCAAGAGGAATCGGTAATCACAATTCCTTTTCTAGTCGTAGTGAGAGTTAAAATGCAATAACATTTTTTATATTTGGCTAGACTCGGATAAATCTAACTCTGCAATGGCAAAGTAAGCATGAACGTACAATTTTTTCTAAAGCTATTTTATGCTTATTATGGCACTTTCACACTTTTCCATGTCATAGTCGGTGCCTAAGACCGATAGTGGACGACTATTTCTCCATACAAAAGTAGTCCCCATTTTCCTCTCTCTATATTATTATTATAGGAAAAAAAATATATTGACAATAACAATATACATAATGGATATATACAGATGATTACTATAACTAGCTTATATCTAAAATAGGCCCTTGAGACATTGTACCAAGGATGCTGGCGGCATTTCCTCGTTGTATCGCAATACTGATACGTTGTGCGAGGAAGCCGCCAGCTCTTATAGGAAATAGTTTTACGCAATTTGATGTACAATCACGCTCCTGATTGTAGATCCATTTAGGGTTCTAGCTAAATTGGACCCTTCATAGCGTAAATATAGAACAACCAATTTAGCTAGGACCTTATGGCTAACAATCACGGAGCGTAACCGTAGATTAACCATAACAACGAAGGGGTCGCTTAATATATTTGTTTTTTTAATTATTATCAAAATTACGAGCTTATTAAAAAAATTGGATTACCTACATATTTGGGTGGCTGCCGTTCTCGGAGCAGCAGCTGACGTTCAAGAGGGTCCATTGATATAACCATAAACCACTTTACGAGTTATCGCCCGGGATGCTTTTGGTTATGAAAATCTGTTCCTGGCCGGCGGGTAATATGGAGAAGCGGTCGTGTAATATCGTCTTAAGTCCTTGAAAACGCGCACATCACAATGCCAATCAAAACACGCGGCGTGCCACGTGTAAAATGAGTATTGTTTATCTTGAAATTCCAGCTGAAGGCCTCAGCCAAATGGCTTGCTATACATACATTAATATTGATCTTTTTCACTCGGGTAGGCAGACTAATGTAATAACTTTATACTTGGGATAACTCGTGTTGGAGATTATCAGGATTTTGGCGTGTCGGCTTCGGCCTACGCCCCGTCAAGTTTGAGACTACTTCAATATTTAACGAGACACGTAATGCGTACTCGTGTTCCGCTCATTACTTTATAATTTGCTTGGTTGCTAAGAAATGTTCGAATTAGGTGCTACCCTTTTACGATTCGCGACTCATTTCTATATTCACATTGTTGTAATGTCTTGACTCCAAGCTGAGTGGAAACCTTTTCAATTAAGTTATAACATGTTTTATGGCTTTCTATAAAGTTTTGCTGTGCCATCTACTTTACTCCTTGTACATTAGATGTAACAGTACCTACACTGCTCCAGGCGCTATCCAAGTGTCAAACTTGCAATCGCTCCAAAAACTTTGCCTAATTCTAAAATGCACAAAGTTAGTGTCGAAAACAAAAAAGCTAATCCATGTAATGGGTCGTAAAGTTTACAATTGCCTTCCGCGTGAAATTGTTACTGCAAAAAGTGCGTCAATGTTTACAATTAGACTTCGAAATTGGCTCCTCGAGCAGACGTTCTATGACCGCAAAGAGTTGTTTATAAGTAAACCTATGTCATAGCATAAGAATAATATTAAGTAATACCTACATATTGTAGTACCTATTTGACATGTAATTTTATATTATTAATAAATTATGATTATGATTACACCACACATGAGTAGTAAAGAGCCATACATGTAAGACCGAGGGCAGTGGTGAAGACTTGCATACCTACATATACCACGCTGTACAATTGCTCGGAAGTATTTGTCCAGTCAACTGACAACAGAAAACGACCCGACTCTGAATGTTGTCCAGCTCGGCTTTCACGCACTGCTTCGACTGCGAGCGCGTTCAATATAAATTGATCCCGAAATTCGTAAGAACTATGCGTGGTCGGAGCTCAGACTTAAAATGGCTGGTTTATGTCGTGGAACAGCCAGGATAATTGTAAACCGTATTCCAAAGGTGTAAGGCCCACGGTCAATTAAATTGTTGTTACGTGCGGGAAGTGCAAATGCAAAAGAAGCGATTGTTGGCGATACGTCTGCGATAGAACACGGGCGAGGGTAAATGCTTCCGTTGAGGCCGCACGCATCCGCATATCAGTTCGCTTAAACATGTGTGGGTTTTTAAATAGGTCAGTAAGGCTACTGGATGTATATTGTCGTCACGCAAAAACTGTTTTAGGAGACTTTTCTTATTAAACTTATATCTTTAGGCAGGTTTGTTGTTCAAATATAACGTGCCTTTTTTTCGTACGTCATTTTTTCACAAATGAATTGTTTGATGCCTGATCATCACAAACACGACCACAAATTAAAAAAAAAAGTATTTTCAATGACGCAAATTATTTTAATGAAATTATAATGCAAATCAATCCTGCAGTGCTGTAAAAAACACATAACGTTAAGAAGTTTTTGCCAAAAATATTATTTTTGGTGCAAGTTTTTATCGTTGACTATACATTTTTACTACAGGCAACTAATACTCATCGAGACAGTTCTAAAAACCCCAAACACAATTAGGTTGCGTTGTTTCATCACAGAGCAGAGTTCTTATGGCCACATCCTATCATCAGATCAGTTATTATAATATTGCATTGTCACCCGACTTAAGTTCAAAGATTATTAAGTATTGTTTTAAAAATATATTATTCAGGGTTGGCATATACATGCGAAACAGCAGGAATTAATTGCGATAATAAGGCATCGCAATTTTCAGCATATTTACGCACATTTTCGGCGTTTGCTCACATTTGTGTCGGATAGTCGGTTTTAACTGTTTAAATGTCATCAGCTAGCATAGACACGTAATTTTAGATAGCCCCACAGAAATAAGTCATGAGCTTGGGTGTCATTTTATCTCGAAATGAATCAAGCAAACGTGTTATAACACGTTTGCTTGATTCATTTCGAGATAAAATGAGCAACACAAGTATTTGAGAAAAAATTGCTTGCTGTTAGAGGTAGACATTTGGCAGAAATTATCTTCCGTATACAATTGCCAACCCTGAATAATATATTTATGAAAAAATATTTTAAAATTGTGCACTTAATATAATTAAAATTTAAAAACAAAGTGTATCACTCTTATTTGCCCACCCTGTATTTGACCAGTTTGGCAGTCAATATCTCTTCTGCGGTATCAGCGTTTTTTGGCCATACCCATTTTTTTTTTATGGTAGAGTAGGCAAACGAGCAGACGGATAACCTGATGGTAAGCGATTACCGCCGCCCATGGACACCTGCAACACCAGAGGGGTTGTAAGTGCATTGCCGGCCTTTAAGATGGGAGTTCGCCCTTTAAAATACCTCGATATTGGAATATAGTCATCATACTAAGCTACATTGGTAGAGACGAACTGACAGCAGATACATAATGATTATTTAACATATAAAAACATGACAGTCACTTATTTTATTTTAAATTCTTTATAACCCCTTAATTTATAGTTAACCTTACCGTTTTTTTTTAACTAGGCTATTTAAGCGCATATGGAAAGGGAAGTAACAGTGAATTCATGTGATACTGCTAAATAAACATTCTGATTTATTACAATAAACGTAGCTAAACATCCCAGGCACCTGGCAACCCTTTCCATTCGCCTATTATACAGTTCGTAAACTTTACATATAGGAGTCGTGCACAAAGTGCATCCAACTTTTCCACTGAGGCTCGTCCGCGTGTGATCTGAACCCTTTGTGGGAATCACTCGATGGTGGGCTAATTGGAGCGAGGTGACAGGTGTGAATGGACTCGCAGTGCAAAGGAGGGTGTTCTGGGGGTGGTAAGCAGGGGAGGGGGGATGACAGTCTCGCGGCGACAATTAAACACACGAGGCTCGCGGAAGCGGCTTGCTTTGTTTATTCACTTCATCAGGCTTTACATTTGAGTCTTTGTCGGTGAATTTTGATTATTAATGTGACATTTATTGTTGGCATGTTGCGGGCGTATTTTGAGTTTGCTTGTATCGATTAACAAAAATAACGCCTGCCTATTCTATGATTTTAACCTTTTCATTTTTTCAAGGGTAGGACTATAAAGACGGCGAGATACCTTCGGTCATTACCGATATGTGTTAGGTATGTGGGAAAGTTAAGCGATACTGCAGGATACTTAGTTGTTACCAACTTGGGACAAAGCCAGGTAGGTCACGAATCTACTTGCCAATATTTCGACGCTTCCCGTTCAAGATCGTAGAAATGTACGCATTGGAAATCGTAATACACTAGCTAATACTTTTTAAATTCATTTTTAGATTCAAGTTGAATAGCCAAGTTAGAATTAGAATAAAATGTACTCAATAGTTTTTATTTGATCATATTTCGCCCGTTCACTACAAAGCGCTGAAATGGCCACCCCGACAGCGCTATGGATACTAAATCCTAAAACCTTTGTGAGAGGAGGCCTATGCCGTCGAGTTTTGCTTTATGCCCCATGGTTGGCTCGTACATACCTGAAACAAGAGAGCATGGCATGAGAAGGAGCAGACGTTTCACTCGTTATTACTACGAAGGCGGAATTGAAATAAAGCTGGCGGCACTGGCGACGCGGGCATTAGCATCGCGGGCACGTTTTGCATTCGGTCGCGGTTGTCGTGCACACTCGCCTAGCCTGGGAGTCCGCCGTGGATTACCCGCGTCATTGGATTTGTTTGTATTATTTTAAGAGACAATATAAATCTTTTGTTTCGGAAGTTTTAGAGAGCCACACATTGTTGGACTCCATGTAGATACATACTACGAGAACAATGCTAATTTCAATACAAAACATGCGTGGGACTCCGAGGCATGATACAAATGAAAACGCGAGGGACCCCGCGTTTTTATATCAAAAGTTGTTCGAAAATATCACATCTGTATAAAATGTAAGTAGCCCGTATTAATAAATTACTATAAAGTGAATGTTTTAGGTAGATAACCTAAAAAGTGCCGAACAAGTTTGACGAACAACATCTGATCGACCTCTGACAGGGAGAGAAGTAGGGACCTTCTAGCGACAGTTTTGTCAAACTATAATACGAAGTCCCATCTAAGTTTAAATACACAAAGGTGGATTGAAAGTCTCTTAGGTTACTCAATAATTTGTTTCCTTAAGATATACAATACAGACATTTACTTTTTATAAAAGTACCTTCCATGAAGTTTGAAATAGTTGTAGTACAATTTGTAAATGTTAGTTTTTCTTTTACATTTAAATAGTGTTTATAGCTTCAGAAAAGTAATGAGCTCAACATTAAATTTGCTTTATTATACAACTACAATTGATTGCAATATTTACTAATGTTGACATTCGTTGCCAGTTATCACAGTTAAGACGTTTTTGATAAATTGTTAAAGAAAGTGAATAAAGTAACATCGTTTCCCAGCCTATTCGCCGCGGTTGCGGTCGGCAGGGGACCCAACAATTTACATTGCGACAGACAAAATGTCGGAAAACAGCCGCTTCTAATTCTATACAACGTGTCCCAAAACTCAACGATAAGCCGGCACCAGAGGATGGAGCTGCTTATGATTAGTCGAGAAAAAATAAGGAAAAAAATATATCTCAATTATTTTAGAAATTACAGAAAAAAAATGAAATTCATCGAAAATCGACATCCCTAATGGTATTTTTAACGACCATGTCACAAATATTCAAATATTACTGTTTTTTTTTTGTTTTTGGAAACTTAAGTAGCCCTGCTATCTAATACAGTTCTTAAAAATACCATAATACATGTAGTTTTTACACAAAAAATAATCAAAATTCATTTTGTCCCTACAATTTTGAAAGATTTTTTCTTACAGTCCACTTTCAATCATCATGGTGTAAAAAAATAGTATCGACACCATTATGGCAATTATTTTCAAAAGTTGACGCAACTAACCAAGATTCCAAAATGGTATAATACTTTAGGAAACCTAGTCACAAAAAAAAACAACGAATTTTTATACAAGAATCGACATTATTTAATGTTGGCGGTAATCACTTTTACTGTACCCAAAAAAGGATTTTTGTTGTTGAAAAATGTTGAATAAATGCAAAGAAATGGTACAAATTTTTTTCCTTTTTTTTAAATTCATTTACTACATTATTAATAAACGCTAAACAATCCAGAATACGGAAAAAGTCCAATACACAAAACACAATCACAGTCCAAAATAATGCCAGGTCAGTACAGTTTGCAGATCACCAGTCCAAAAAGCAAAGCCAAGAGTTGTTAGTATGAGAGCCACATCAATTAATACGGAACGGTGCACAGCGAACAAAGGATCAGAGTGTACTGACTTGAAAATTGTATTAACTACCCACATTTTCCATTGAAATTTTAAAACTTGCAACAACAACCCTTTTCAAAAGTGATTAATATCAACATTTAAAAATGTCGGTTCTTGTTTAAAAATTCGTTGTTTTTTGTTGTGATTAGGTTTCCAAAAGTATTATACCATTTTGGAATCTTGGTTAGTTGCGTCAACTTTTGAAAATAATTGCCATAGTGGTGTCGATACTATTTTTTTACACCATGATGATTGAAAGTGGACTGTAAGAAACAATCTTTCAAAATTGTAGGGACAAAATGAATTTTGATTATTTTTTGTGTAAAAACTACATGTATTTTGGTATTTTTAAGAACTGTGTTAGATAGCAGGGCTACTGAAGTTTCCAAAAACAAAATAAATAACAGTAATATTTGAATATTTGTAGACATGGTCGTTAAAAATACCATTAGGGATGTCGATTTTCAATGAATTTCATTTTTTTTCTGTAATTTCTAAAATAATTGAGATATATTTTTTTCCTTATTTTTTCTCGACTAATCATAAGCAGCTCCATCCTCTGGTGCCGGCTTATCGTTGAGTTTTGGGACACGTTGTATACAACATGTACATAGAAATAGCCACATAACAGTAAGATACCACACAGGACTACTTGGCAAGCTTTAGAATAAACAATACAATAGCATTCTATTGCATTTCATTAAATATGGTGGTGTGAATATATATATAACTAGCTTTAGCCCGCGGCTTCGCCAGCGTAAAGCAAAAAAAAAAGGTTCTCAGTTTGACCCTTATGTTTGTTTGAACGCATTGTATGTTTGTCCGCAATTATTAGATTTAGAATCATGTTCTGAAAAATGCATGAAGTATTTCACAACTTTATACTTGCTAAAGTACTTCCTTATGAACAACATTTTTAGCCATGTTTGAAGTGGTAGCAATGGAACCAAACTTTGAGGTGAACTTACACGGGAGCACGCCACATAGAACTGATAGAACTGACCGTGGGGGAAACAGTCCTGTCGTAGTGTCTATTAGGATAACGCGGGTCTCGTTCCATACATCAAAAGCTAAAAAAGATCCCTTATAGGAACACGTGTGGCTGTCTAACAATCCATCTGTTAGAACCGATTTGCTCTTAAACTACTGGACCGATTGAATTGCAATTTGGCAAAAATACTTTCGACATTTTTCATGTCCACAATATTAAATTTTAAAATCATTCAATGCCTTTTTCGTAAATAACGTTGCAAAAAACCATACAAACCACACCCATATTGATATTTAGTCATTTCAACCCCAATACACCCCACCAGGGGATCTGTATTTCACGTCCATCTCGTTAGATTTTAAAATCGTTGTTATTTTCGTAATCAGTGACCCGATAAACCATAGAAATAATACCCATGTTGATTTTTAAACTTAGTCAGCTTATTTCCCCCTTTTAGGGGTTGAAATCTTTAAAAAAAAACCTGAAATACGTGTTTACTCATTTATCGTTAGGAATACTCTTGTATAGTTTCGAATAAAATAGTCTAACTAATTTTGTTTCACCATACAAACTTTGGACCCCCATTTCACCCCCTTAGGGGGTGAATTTTGAAAAATCCTTTCTTAGTGCACCCCTAGACCTTGTAAAGAACCTACGTGCCACATTTGGAATCTCTAGAACCAGCGGTTTAGGCTGTTCGTTGATATGTCAGTCAGTCAGTCAGTTACTTCTTTTATAATATATTTAGATTGAACTAAAAATGAACGAGACTAATTACGAATGTGACCAGCATCAAACGTATGGAACAAGTTGAGGCGTATAAGTAAATGAGACCAAAATCGATAGGGACTGAAGAATGAGTCCTAGGAAGACCGTGACGAAAAACGAATATATTAAGAATAAGACAGTTACAGAATTGGACTTAGGAAGACAGGGACATATAGCGAACTAGATGAAAAAAGAATCAGTGATGAATACAGAATGACACGAAATTAAAAATTGAACGAAAAACGAATGGGACGAATAACGCTGATACCGTTCCCGGTGCGAAGAAAGTTAGATAAACCGTGCTGTATTCCAACTTCCATCCCTAAGGGAAGTGTTGATTATCTCGCCGATGGACTCACAACCCTCTGTATTATTTACTTTATTTTACTTCTCTCTGTTTAACAAAGTTTCAACGGTATTCCGATTCCACAAATCGTTAAAGTTTCCACATTATAGACGACATAAGACGTACTACCTTGACATCACTCGATCATCACGTTGTTATCATTCGTCCGTGCGTCTCGCTTGCCACAATACATGTATACGTTCGTACAAGCAAAATGCATGCACCAATGACTACAAAATGACATCATTTTTCTTTAAATGTAAGTGTGCATTGGCCTTGAGCAGTGTATTTTGCGACCATTAGCGCGAGCGGTTGTATCATATCAATATTAAAATATATTTTTAATCAGAATTCTGTAACTGACATAAATTCAGAATTCACCCGTCTTTGCGAGTGAATATTGGCCAAAATTTAGCTGAAGTTAGATATTTGTTTGCAGAGCAAGTAAACGGGATCACAGACTTGGGCAACAGTTCGACACAACAAATAAGAGGATTTGCGGTTCATTACAGGGGCCCCCAAAATTGAGGAAATTTTGAATTTTAGCCTGCCACATCCGCGCTTATTTGGCGGCATTCACTTGCTGGATATACCAGCCCACCAATACGGATGCATGCGGCAAACGTGACCCGCCCGGTCCCACTTCAGCCTGGCGGTCTTCTCTCCCACGTCAGCTATACGTGTTCTGCGCAATACCTACACTGCGTAGGAACAAATACCCTAATTTATATTCTCTACTTCAAAGATGAGTCACAATTCTTATTATGATTTTAATATTGATTAATATCGACATACATAACATTAAGTCGATATAAAATTATACGCGCTGGTACTTTCCCCCCCCCCCCCCCCGAAAACCAGGCTATGTGCATGTACACTATGTTCTGCATCTGAACGCTTAAATAACACGCCCTACCGGATCCACTGGTATAAACTTACGAGTATGTGTTTACAATAAGGTTCACGGCAGTCTATTAACGATGGTACACTACAGCTTGCATCTGCACGCTTGGCACGCTCAATAGGATTGAAAACGAGCCACGTCTCACAACTATAACTACCAGATATTACCTAACTTTTATCTCCATGGCACTGCTTTAAAGCGGTTACAGGAATTTATTATAGAAGTTTGTAACTAGCATGCGAGTTTACTTACACTGCCGACTACCTCCCAGCTAGGTATCTGAAATCAATTTAACTGATCGATCAAATACCGCAATGTAACAAAAGCAGCTTCAACGGGAGCACGTGATAGCGGACCGACGCAGACTGAAGCTCCTCGTTATGAAGCGAAACATGTCGAGAAATCTTTAACATAAAATTCGTGAGGAGCTCGTTTTAATAAAGTATTAATAAGTAAGAAAAACCGCATATAAATTCTCGCAATTCACCTTTTCAGAAATGAGCTTTAACTCGGATTTATACGCACATTGTAACTGGGTGGGCATCGTCTTGGGTATTTTGTGACAAATGATTGAATTATTGATACTCCACTCGCAAAGAGTTGATGAGGAGTTTAATAACAGTTGCAATAACATATTGCTACTTGAACTATTGTATTGCTGCTGGTGAAAATTATTTTAAGCTTTTACGGTCGGCAACGTGACGTTGCATGCGCCCATAGGCTGTGGTGGCTGCTTAACGTGGAGACTTAACAACTATGTTTGCCGCCGTCATGGTATTAAAAAAAGCCCCAACAGAAGATTCACTGCACGAACCTATATCTCACTGTTGTACAAAATCTTTGAAAAGGTAATACTAATTATTTTTCCTATTCCGCTTATAATGAACATTACCTATATCATTACTCCATTAATAGCCTACAGCAACACCTATTCATCATTAATTCACCTTCAATGCTGTATTAGGATGGCTCAATAATATCTATTTACCCAGTGAGTAGGACTAAATGAACGTTACAGTTACTCGCTATCGGAAACTCGTTGGTTTAATGATGGGCAAGTATTATGTTTTCTTTATCAGATTACTAATCCTACTAATGTTATAAATGTGAAAGATTATTATATATGGATGTTTGAACAAACCTCCATCACGCCATAACAACTGAACGGATTTTGGTTAACACACACTTCCTGGAAAATAACATAGGATACTTTTCTCCCAGAATTTATCCGGAGAGCAGCTTAACGATTTCAACGCGGATGAAGTCCCGGGCATACGCGCGCTGTTCAATAACAGATGTTATTAAACAGCGTTTAGTTAAAAAAAGGAAAACCGATTTCAAAAAATAAAATATTATCCTTTTTAAATGCACTAGCGACTGATGTACGTTTGAAGTCAGTGCCAAGCCAAATCTTCCCTCAAGAGCCTTGAATCTATTTGAAAAAGTAATCCAGGGTGGCAGATTTTTGGCTCGTTGATTCATGCGCTGCTAACTGAACAGCATGTTTGTGCAAAGTCAATGTTATCCAGTAAGAATGTGCAGTGCAGTGCACATTACAGGCCATTAGGACCACGCGCGTCCTGAGCCCGTTGCGGAAAATGCCCTTTTAAAACGTTCTCGGAGCTGTGCCGGGGACGGGGACTCACTCACGTAACGAAACAACAACATAACAGTGTGTGTTGAACAAAATAACATCAAGTAACACACTAGTGATTAAAGTTAGTACAAAACAATTAAATACAGCCCACAAAAGGATTCCTTAAAAATTTAAAACTTTTTTATTTTCGTTATAAAGTGCAATTTTGTAATTCCAGCATTGCCAAAATAAGATCGACTCGTAATTCATCAGGTAGGTGGAAGTAGCTTTTTATTATAGGCAGATACCTACTGTAGAAGAACTAACAAGAAACACTTTTATTATACAGTATAGTGAGAGATACTATCTTTAACACTATTTGACAGCAAAATGGATAATTCCACAAGCTAAAGAGTAACTCCAGCGCGACATAGCCTCTGTAATCTCCCACAATTACGACCAATTAATTCCCTTCATTAACTCTAATTAAAGGTAAATAAATAACTAACGAGCAGAATAACGACCTCCTCTTCCTCCTTGTGACCTCCTTCAACCCCTCCGCGCTATAAGTGTTGCTTAAAACTCATGTCCTCTCCTTTAAGACTCAACTTCGTTGTTTAGAGTCTCATGATTCAGTCGAAACTAGAGTTTCCTTCAACTTGTTAGAAAACCGATTATTTTTATGAGATTTGATTCATTTCCAGACAACAGTCTTTTTTATAATAAAATCTAAAATCTTCGAGTAAAATTCATGGGTTAGGTACCTACATTACACAATAACGCTTATTTTTTTTACTGTTACCAGTATTTCGATAAAGCCTACAAAACTGTTGACGGAGTCTTCGGAGGCGCGAGTCCTTAGACCTCGACTTGGGCTTCAAAGGCTCGGAAGTTTTTTTTCGGGCGATATCTTGGAAAAAAAGTATTTTTTTCGAATTTAGACTCCAACGAGTCGAATTTCTACCAAAACTACTCCGCGCGTGTGCTATGAGGGGCGAAGTATTTCAATCATGGAGGTATTTAAAGTATGGCGGAACTAGCGGGCGAGGATCCCAACTTTATTTAGTTTTCAGGGTTGTTGGATGGGACCGTGTGTTCATGCAGAGAAGTAAACAGGTAGATAGATTAGTGAATTATTGGAGTATTTGACATCGCATATCTTTCTGAAGCCGAATCCCTAGTAATATTGTACTCGTAAGTGCGGAAGTAACTGTCTGTCTGATGAGTCTGTTACCTCGTCGCGCGTCGCGCTTAAACCGCTAAACAGATTTATGGATTTGGTATGGAGATAGTTTGCGGCCCAAGGCCTTCCTCGTTCCTTGATACAAACTATCCTATGTCCCTACATAGGATAGTTTGTATCAACCATCATCATCATCCCACGCAGACGAAGTCGCGGGCAGAAGCTCGAAGCTTTACGCACGAACTTTAACCCTTTCAAGGAAATTTATGAATATTAATGACGATTCTATTTATACATTAAGTACCTATGTACTTTTTAAACGTGTAATGTTCTTGCGGTAGATGTCGTTAGGGTCTTCTAGACCCATATGGTGGGAAAATATGCTGGCAATGGATGTGGTCTTGTTGGCTCAGTTGGCAGAGCGCTGGAGTATCGATCCGAGGCCGTGAGTTCAAGTCTCAACCGAGGCAGCAATTTTTCCACTTTTAAATTTATTCTAAGCTTAATAACATCGTTTGTAGACGTTGTGAGACTTGTTAAAAATTAATTTATGAACTTTTTATATTTAAATGCTGAGCTAAACGCAGCGAAGACGTTGAGTTGCCCTCAATTTTCTTTCATCCTTAATTCAGATGATATTTAACGTAATTATGCCATGGAAAATACGGGAAAATTAAAATCAGTAACCAAACACAAACATATAACAATGGGATATCAACACCACTCTGAAATGTAGCCATCGGTTATATGCCAGAACATCATGGAGAAAGGTTTGCAAGTTACAAACCTCTCGTTCATCGCTTCGGTCGCTAAAAACAACACGTAACCGACGTAACTTACATAGTGGGCAGCGTTAGCGTGACACTAAAATGCAATTTAGCTCTTGTCAGGGTCCTGTTTGATGCATTCGTCGATTGCACACACAACAGCACATCGGCGATAAGGCGCGCGCAGCTCGCGGCCGCGCCCGCCAATCAGATCGCATTAGCGATGTCGATGCCAATTATACTTTCAAATTCAATGATACATGCACAGGAATTTTAAGTGGAGTGAATTTGAGCTGTATACTTATGAAGTTAAAGTGGATTTTGCGTTGTAAGGCCGTGTCGTGCGCGCGGCCCGTGTGCGCTTTCCTGTCGCTTTGTAAAATATAAATAATTTGTATCCTGTTGTAATGGTATTCGGATCGCGACGTACAACGTACCGCTACTCGTGTATGAAAATTATTATCGCACTCGTTATAAATTGCACGTCGCATTCATTTAAATATAAACGAGCCCGTGTTCCGGCCTCAAATAGAACTGTTGTAAACAATTTGTAGCGGTGGTTTTACAAGTAATATGACGTCATAAACTTTAATGTATGCATGCACTTTGTTCCGATGTTAATATGGTCCGCTGCGGTCATGCGTTTTTTATAAACTTTGCATTGCACAGGTCAAAATTGGCTATCACAGTCTTTTCAATGACAAAGTCCTCACTTTGTCGAGTCCAGTGCCATCATAAATATTAATTTCTATAAAAATATACTGCCACACTATGTTTTGTCTGAGTATATAGTAAGTAAGTAGTAAGTATAGTAAAATAAGTAGTTAAGACGCATTCTAAAGTAATCTGAATTTGGGCAAAATTATATTTAAGTCAGTTCTGTTTAGGTACGTAAACAGTTAAAAATCTACATATTAAGTAAAATATATTTCCACTAGTGGCCTGACGAAAGAGAAATATAATGGAGTAAAAACTGAATTTTTAAAGCCAACTCTGCATTTCAAGCTATCCTGGTTCACCGTACGTCCGGAGTACTAATGCTAGAGATTTATTATCCACGAAGGCTTTTTATAAATTCAACCTTGCTGACTTATAGTACTTCAGTAAATGCCTGTTTTCATCGATTGACCTGAAAACAACTGGACTCAATAAAGCAAATACCTACGAGCAAATACATGCATTTGTACCGTGTAACGTAATAGCATGTCAATCATGTTTAAACGAAGCTCCAATACGCTATAAGTATTGATATAAACTATCACAATATTTATACACTACAATCTATTAAAATGAGACTTGAAGACGAAAGTGGAGGACCTGTGCGAAACCCCCGTTACTATACAAACGTAGTCCGTATTCCCCGAGGACTACGTTTCGAGAAGCGGTCGTTCCCTTTACTCTTAATATAAATACGAGTAGACTTGAAACTTTCCTGCGACATTCCGAGCGCGCACGTCAAATTAATAATTTTTAAGAAAAAATCCGACTCGAAAGATTATTGTAGATTTTGGATTTAATACAAAGAAATTAATACAAAAAGCGGCCAAGTGCGAGTCGGACTCGCTTATGAAGGGTTCCGTACCATTTATGACGTATTAAAAAAAAACTACTTAAAGCATAGTTCATATAGAATTGGTACGCACTAGAAGATTGTTATTTTTTTAAGTTAATAAAATAAGAAAGTTATGAATGGTGAATTTTAAATAGTAATGTATTTAGCTTTCAAATATGTATAAATAAATAAATAAACTCTGTTATGTAAATAATTACGAACTGTTTTCATAATGGACCCCCGTCATTTTCTGAATAACACTTTTGTCGACATTTTTGGCGTATTGATTTCTTGTAGATCGCAATGAATTGATACCCTGGACAATTTGACTAGTCTTATTTAAATTTTTTTCATGATTGCCCAGTAGTTTTTGATAGATTGAAATTGGGAACAATTCGAAGGATTCATCTCGCGGGGTATGTAATTGGCCTGATTATTAGCATACCATACCAAAACTTTTTTTGGGTAGTGGCAGCTGGCTAAATCTGGCCAACATTTCACAGGACCGTTATGGGTTCTAATAAATACCAATACTCATTTCTCTAAGCACTCTTTAATATAAAGGTCCGACTTCATTGTTGACTATGTTATAAAACTTTTCTCTTACAGCCGAAATTATAAATTCCTTCAAAATTCAAAAATTCAAATTCAAATTGAATTTTTGAATTGCCATATCATATGTTTTTTTGCGAACTTGTCAAGTTTCACGAACTTATATTATTCGGGTAAATTACCTCTATTATTGGCCATATAAAACTTCGAACCGAGTAGTTGATTAAAATCGAGTTTTACATACGTCTTGTCGTCCAACAACAAGCAACCTTCGAATTTTGTCAATACTGGGTCGTACAATAGTCGAGCTAGTGTTTTAGCTTGTCGGATCTGTTTAACAGTCCGATTTGGCTGTTTTATTGCTCGATAGCTCTTATAGCCACCTCTGAGGTGAATCATCTTTATCTCTCTAGAAGTTTCTTTGAATTTTTGGGATAAATCGTAATTAGACCGTCCTGAATTTTGTTTGAGTGACCTTGGGACTTTTTTCCCAAAATCTTGTTATTTGTCCCAGACCTCCGATTAGTTTGTGTTTTCCTGTCGGCTGATAGAGTCTCCTTGTAACGTTTTATGACCCTACAAATACTAGCTTTTACCATCTTAAGCGACTTAGCTGTCTTGGTCCGGGATCGATAAGAATTTTCGAAGTATTTGTGCACGATCAATCTCCTGTTCTCAATTTTGATGGCCGAAAACTTTAAAATGCATAAAGCTAGGAAAATAATATTTTCACCATTAATACTTTGAAGGTTGGTAATTGAACTGTAATTGTCAATTTTTTTCCCGCCATGGAATTATTATTTTTTAAACATTGCTAATTATGTGCCAATTCTATATGAACTATGCTTTACTAGATCTCGTTCAAAACAATTTTCGGTGGAAGTTTGCATGGTAATGTACATCATAATTTTTTTTTAGTTTTATCATTCTCTTATTTTAGAAGTTACAGGGGGGGGGACACATTTTACCACTTTGGAAGTGTCTCTCGCGCAAACTATTCAGTTTGGAAAAAATGGTATTAGAAACCTCAATATCATTTTTAAAAACCTATCCATAGATACTCCACACGTATGGGTTTGATGAAAAAAAAAAGAAATTTTGAGTTTCAGTTGTAAGTATGGGGAACCCTCAAAATGTATTGTTTTTTTTTTTCTATTTCTGTGTGAAAATCTTAATGCGGTTCCTAGAATACATCTACTTACCAACACAGTAGTTGAACAGTATAGTTCTTATAGTTTTGGAAAAAAGTGACCATGACGAATCTATAAGGGTTCCGTTTTTTGCCATTTGGCTACGGAACCCTAAAAAGACAGCGTTGTACGCCTAAGTGTGTAGATAAGGAGGTAAAATGGTTTTTTTTTGTCACTGCACCCACCTTGACACATTTCATTGTATTTAATAAATAGGATAAAAATATAAATAAAGAAAATACAAAAATCACTATATGTATGCCTATATGTAATTCCTTGTCTTGAAAACCTAATTTGCCTAGCAAACATAATGTAGACGAGTTCCATTCTCATCAGCATCAGCAGTTCCAATTCATCAAATGTCACTTTTTTTAATATAAATGCTTGATTTGTTGATAAAAATACAATGAAAATTGCAAATTAACTATGCCACTTAGTTTTCTTAAACGTACTTACCCATATCCCGGAGTTAATGAATTCAATAAAAACACGGTGTATACAACCGAATTGAGAACCTCCTCTTTTTGCAATCTCGAAATCGTTTAAAAATAACTTGTGTGTTGCCCGATGGCAGAACATTCAAGTTGATATTCATAGCCCGGTTGTTAGGGGCAAAAACGTACAATTGCTTCTGATTCATTAAATGTGACGACTTGAGTGTTAACGATATCGATAGTAATTACTCGTATTTTTTAAATTACAATGACAAAATGTTATTCGTCCTTGAAGTAAACAATATTAATTAAGAGTTTTAGTTCCTTTATTAATTTTATTATCAACTTGCACACTTTTTATTGCAACGGTAAATTTCAAACATTGAGTCTAGTCATTCCGACAATAATTTAATTTATATCAAATAATAATTAAATTTTATTGTAAAAGCAATTATAATATTTAAAAAAATACATAGCCGGTAATTTAAGCTTTCAAAATTCTTTCCTAGTGCACCAATATTTGAAGTATACATATTTAAGGTTCCTCCAAAAGTCTTACTTGCAATGATTGGCTGTACGTTGTTTGACAGTATCTATAAAAGCGACTTTAAAGACAATAACAAATAACGTCTCTTCCCCCGCTTTGACCTTTTTCTGTCCGAGCTCTACGCAGGTCCACTCCACACAATCACAGAGAACTTGCCGTCTTTGACTTCGTTCTCCGCGCTCAGCGCTCGCCTGACAGTGTCATTTTGCGATTCCTTTTACAATTGTAAAACTGAATGGACAAAGAGCCACGTAATGAAATTGTCCCCGGCGTGACACAATTAGTTGTAGTCTGAGAGTCCTACACCGTAAAGTGGATAGCCTTTTAAATTATTTTTAACCGGCTTCAAAAAGGAGGACGTACTTCATTTTTCGAGATCCTGTATTTTATTATTTTGGATGTTGAAGGACGTGTTTCTCAATTCGTCGAGATTTTTTTGTTTTTCTCCGAACCCTCGAAGATGGCTGTTACAGTTTCAAAAATTCTTCTTTTATTTTAACGGCCTGATCGGGGAGGTGTTCTTAATTTTTGGTCCCATTACCATCACATCATGATCTGACGATAGGATTCTGGAGGAATCGAGAGAAGTTTCAAAATGCAAGAGTTATCCTAATTACTATTGGAAAGCGATATTTGGCGAAGTGGAGCTGATGAATTACCATACAATGATAACATGTTACTCAAATATCAAATATCAAATATCAAACATTTATTCAGCAAATAGGCCACAGGGGCACTTTTACATGTCCATTTTTACAAACAATAAATTAAAAAAAAAAAAACAATTACAAATATCGAATCTATGAAATAATAAATACTTTATTAGAGATGTATACTGTCTCTAAATGTCAAATTACACAAAAAAAAACTATGATAAAAAAATAAAACCATAAAATACTAAAATTCTTTAGAGATGTATAAGTCTCTACGTGTCAGAGATAAAATATAAAAATATATATTAAATTATCCTTAGAGATGTAGAGGGTCGCCAAGGCTTGAATTCTTATATAAATAATTAAAAGACCAAAAAATTAAAACAGACAAGAACCGAATGAAGTGTCTCACGTTAATGTCACTCAAAAGTAAAGTTACATACTTTAACATAACCTGTACCCCGTGTAAGCTTAAACAGACCGGTCTCCACAAACAGCACCCGTTCACGAGTATGACGTGTATCTCAGCCATCGCCTCCCTCAACCTTCATTCGGGAAAGTGGCGACCCGATGGCGACTCGTAGACTGTATGCCAACAGACTGGTGCAACCCAGCTGAAACATCGGGTAAGGTACAAATATTGAAATTATATCACATTAAGCCCGTTAAACTCTTTAAATATGTCTTTAAAAACGTGAGAGTTTAAAGTATAAAATATATTTTAGACTGATTTGTCAAGTCGGTTCTGTTTGTGTTTAAGATTTTAACTTGCGATATTTCAAGCGTTGTCGGCGGAAAGTGACGACATGTTAGAATTAGGTCATGTCATATGACCCGGTGCTCAGTTTAAGAGGCACTTCGGAAAATTATGAGTTGAAAAATGTGTTACTGTAACATTTTACCGATCAGATGTTAGGGTAAGGTGCCAATTTATTTTTAATTTCTAATAAACTACATATAAACAAAATTCTCTCACTCAAAAATACCGGGAGGGCCTGCCACACGAGCAAATAATTAAAATATAGATTGTACTCCTCAAACGGTGACACGGTCTTTAGACTTCCTATTTTTATAAGGTAGAAGTACTAGTGCTCGACGCTGCACTAGTCATCAACATGGGCACTTTATTTCATGGAAATATAGGTTTTTTTTTTTTAATTGAAATCTTTATTGTCATATTGTGAGTTACAATGATCTTAAAATTATGTTAGGGTAGAATCATCACAATCAACCGCGATGCGGCGTACAATGTTAATACTAAAACTAATCTAAAGTTAAATTTGAACAACGAAGATTTTTCTGTATTCGAACTTAATCCTTGTCACTTTGACATAAAGTGCCCATGTCGAGTACTAGTGCAGCGTCGAGCACTAGTACTTCTACCTTACGTATTAAATATTATCTCCAATTTACGCTATCATCATTGTAATTTTGACGTCGCGTCGCTAGTCACGCCTTAAACATCACAAAATTCACAAAAGATTGCGTTTATGAATAAACTTTAAAGTTAGTAGTAGTTAGTAAAGTTACCTTGTGTAAAAATTCTCGATAATCCGCACCTAAGAGTTCTTTACCACAGCAAGATCCCATTTTTTGCAGGTACAGTAACTAGGTACGATTTTCTGCAGGGTCCCGTTTAGTAGTACTAACTTTCACACGGGCATCCTGATTGCAGTATCCAGCAAAAAACCGAACCGTTCGAATTTTGCTATTCGGCTTTGCCACTACAATCTATGTATGTGACATTGTCCCATCTAGCTTTCTGCATACCGTCTTTTGCTGGATGTGTCCAGTTTGCTCATTCTCAACCTGTGTGAAGTGAACACACATATTATAATTTTCAGGATTACGGGATTCAGTAAAAAACCGTTCCCTCAGAACAGGACCTCAGTGGAAAAAGGCTCTAACATTAATGTGTTGTTATTAGCGCTGAATGAGTTAACTAACAACGAAGGAATGGTATTCTGTACATTTGTAGCGATTAGTCGGTGTGAGGCGTGTTGGTTTTCCATCTGGAGCATTATGGTAATTATTCATTAGCGCGATGAATAATGCAGCGCCGCATCCGAGCGCAGCGCTGTATTGGCACATCCCGCGGAGAGCGCCGCTGCAACTATACCTACAAATATCGTAGGAATATACTAGCGCTGTCTTATGGGATGCGGGGCGGTTATTTCCCATTCTACAGCGTGTATTTTCAAAATAATCGCATATTGAATCGAAGCGTAGATTTCAGTGCCATAAAAACATTTCAGAAAATTCAAACTTACATTTACATTTTATGTGTATAAATATTATCCGTATGTCCATTAGCGGGATAACTGGAGCTGGCTTCCGAATTTAGGTCAAATCTGTTAAGCCGATTTAGCGTAATTGAGGAGCAAACTTCCAAATATTATTATCAGCTGGAAATCAAACCGAATTATCAGAAAGTACTACACATATCGTGTTCGAGTTACACGCGATGGCAACAAAGTTAGCAGTCGCCCGTCCTGCTGCACGCTGTAAACTTCGACCACGTTAGAGCGGTCGCGAACCTCTTGTTGTGAAGTTGAGAATTGAGAATATTACTGCTAGTTTCAATCATACGCGAATGTGGATGGTTTCATGTAGGTACAGTCAGCATCAATAGTAGCGGACGAAACAACGCGCCAAAAGTATCTGATATTGCGGATAACTTTTCCAAATATAGATAAATCTCTAAAATTCACGTTCTAAAGTATATCTTTTACAGCCTTACTTGTTCTACATATAGAAACATCACTTTTTGTTAAGCTGTTACAGAATGGTAGATACTTTTGAAACCTTGTTTGATCCGCTACTTTTGATGCTGACTGTACCTACAGTGAATGTCTCTACAGACAAATTTAGCAATTTGCAATCCAATGAGGATTACCTCCACCTCTGACAAAAAAAGAGTTGTATTTGGTGTCGACTTTTGACACACTTTCATAAAATCTTGACACACAATGGAAAAGTAGCTCATTTAATCACTCCGAGTCGAAATGTACTCCAACATTAATAATTATGCTTAAAACTATACTTACCTAACGGTAGCGGCCGTGAATTTCATAATATTATCTCATCAACCAACCAAACAAATCTTATACTTAACCATATAAATCAGGTCTAGTAATTTACCTTCTTGACTGAAAGTAAATCTTACTTACGCTCGCGATGGTCACCTTCGTTATCATAATTTTACGTGAATTTACCTCTATAGAAATCTACAATAATAATAATTATCTATACAATAGCAATCGTTTTGTGTAACATCAAAAAACTCGGGAAAAACTTTTAACAACGGAAAAATATAATATTTTTTAATTCAAAAGATTCAGGTGTCAACAATCTTTAATAAAAAGCAAATGCTGCATTTTATTTTTTACGAATTCTGTGAATACCTTATTCAGAACACAAAGGTACAAAAGCAGCATTAAATTGAGCATATTTGGTTCAATATTTGCTTTCCTCATTCTTTCCTGAGCTTTTCGAAGGTTTTCCTTACGTCGAATTTCGTAACTCGGATGTAAATACGTATCTAATTTCGCAATTTGAAGAAAAAGTCACAGAGAGATGTGGATATGATATTACGACATGCCAATTTTTTTAATTAAAAAATACTGGAGTACTTAAAAGCTGGGTCCTTAGCAAATAGGTATGTATTCCTTTCTTTACTAAGGTATAAATTTAATTATGTTAAAATATAAGATTAAATTAGGTAGATAGGAAGGGCACCTTCAATTGTCATAATACTCTAGCTGCCTATGCCTACAAAAAAATCTCTCATCCATTCTATTTCAAATCTTTATGTTGACAAATCAATTGCACTAGCCTTGGCATGTTTTGACGCGTTTGTGACCTGACGTTAGAGGATATTGTTCGAATTTAGAACACACAATAAACTAGAAGTTACCTTACAGAAGATGTAATCTTCTATAAGATAGCTATAAGATTACTACTGCTTATTCTGCAGACATGGCATGTATAACGTGTTCCGTGGTCCCGAGAATGCATAGTATTCATGGTGTCGTTCATTCATTGTGCCCCTTAACTTTCAACTAACTATTCTACTAAAACGGATCGTCAACAATCTCTGGAGGCGCAATGCTCAATAACTTCTCTAGAAACAGTGGCTTCTTGCCGTCACGCGGCCCCTTATACATATTTGCCACTGCCCTAGTATACAAAATTAGATAACATATATGACCTGATTCCAAAGTTAACGTAGCTATCTAAACACTGAACTACATTTTACTTCCAGTATCCGCTAAATCTATACAGATACCCGTTCGAAGAGTGCAAACATTCTCCTTGTTTTAAGGTGACATTGTACATATGTGTTACGTGACAAATCGTTGGCGTCTGTCTTTCCTCTAACGGTCTTTCCGATTATACAGGGTGATTCATGAGACGTGAGCAGGACTAAGCATACACAATCAGTAAATGTTAATGAACCGTTAATCATCATATTTAAGTAAAACAATCTCGCTTTATTTCTGTTATTTAACTTTTTGGGAAGGACAAATTTGATAATCTACAATCATGGACACCCTACAACACTTAATTAAGAAAGATAAAACCTCTTTAACCGTTATGACAGCAGCTTGATTATGAAGAAAACAAAATGTCACACTTGAGTGAGATACGATTTTTCAAAAGTAACCAGACTCCGATGACATTCAATTTGTCACTTGTTATGGATAAAACAAAGAGGGTGACCATACATGGCGTAAATAAATCAAAGCATTTTTTTTTGAACAGTAAAAAATAAAAGAACGTTAATCTCACAAATACTGGTACGAAACAGTTGCTTATAACTTACTGAATGCTCAAGCTTGATCCTGCTCACGTCTCCTGAATCACCCTGTATACCTATTGACACTATTTTGCAATATATTATTTGTTTTGATATATACGTACTCACGTATATCATTGTCAATAATACTCCATCCTGAAGTGAAGCACTGTAAAACCCGCTACCAAGCACCCCGCCACGCTCCCACACTTCCCTAACGTATTATACGACACATATATTCACATACGGCACCTCATCATCGCGACAAGCAAATGAAATTAGTCTGTTTGTGAATAAGTTAGCGAAGATTTACAGACGCACCGCCACCGGCTCGGTCGTGCAATATTCAAATTGCAATAACTCGCACGATTAGTGATGGAGTAGTGACTCGAGACCGAGATTTGGCGCGAGTTTTCTTGATGACTCGAGTTAGCTGTTTCTGCACTAGCTGTATTTTTGATTCGTATACCAACTGTCCATACTATAAGCAAGTGGAGAGATGTTGCAATTGCCATCAACTCTTCATGGATCCACGCAAAACAGTGATAATATCGTTTACCAGGAAAAATACCCTTAATGCCATGGAGCAACTAATTCTTTACGGAAGTGTACTAGAAATGACCGATGAAGTGAAAAACCTAGATGTAACACAAGATAAAGAACTCTAATGCCAGCCCTGGGCACTGGTAGCCTTGATCATGATCACGATATGACGATAGCACAAACATCTATTATTATATTCTAATATTATTATTAGGCGTTAATTTTCAGACTTACGACGAATGCCCATCTGCAAGCATTAGATCGATACCAAATTGAATCTACGAATTAGCCATTACGTTTCAACCGCGTTTACCGCAGCAGCTCGAAATAAAATCAAACCTCAACTCGATAACTCGAGTCGTAAACTCGTGTCATATACTCGAGTGGTGTCACAGCATCGCGGTCGCGCCAAGTGGCACAATGGGCCTGATAAATATTTCACGAGATAATTTCATCTGGCGGTAAATCGTGTTATCTATCTTCAGATGCCGTTAAGATGTATCTTCAGGCGTTATGATATATTCGAGAAGGAATCGCGGGTACGTGCCGTATAAAATGGAATAAGATCGGGTGATGTGTGATTCTAGAGATAAGATGAGTAAATGGGTTTTAAAAGCTTTTTAGAAAGTAATGGAGATTATGTTTATCATCGTGTCTAGTTTGTGTACTCTGCTCTCATAAGTAACTAATATGCGCCATCGTTCTTTAGATTTCATGTATACAAGCATATGAATATCTAGCAAATATATAAAATATCATGTGATAAATATATATATTTTAATGTTATACTCGTAGCTACTTAAGAAGAATTAGAAAAGGTTAGTGATCGTGTGTCTCGCAAACTTGTTTAGCAGGGCTTTCGAGCCCAGAATATACCCGTACACTATGTCAACCTGTAGGGCTGAGATGGTCGGCTCTTTATCATTTGTCACCATGGCTGTCACATTCTAACAAGTATGTAAGCGCGAAAGTGACGGGCATAGTGACAAGTTATTAAAATGGAACCATGCTGCCATCGCTGGTGCGGGACATGTACAACAATGTTTCAACGAAGGTCAGAAATCTGGTTGGTTTAAGCCAATCGTTCGAAGTTAAAGTCGGGGTGCACGTTGACAGGAGTTCTTTGTGACGCAAGCTCATAAACTAAGGGCAAAGTTAATAAGTCGGTTGTCCGTGCTGCATAATGTACGGCTCCGAGTGGACAGTCAAGAAGATGACAATGTTGAGACGGCGGGAGGTGTGACTCGAATGGATAAAGTTCGGAACGAGTATATGCGGAGGAGCTTTAAAGTCGCACCAATATATGGGAGCGGCTTTTCGGCGGCAGGTTCTCATGCCTCTTAAAGAGACGCCCATTTCGTATCGATCAGGAAATACATACGACGGGAGCGATGTCTATATTTATATTATTATATTAAATGGGTACTACAGTAATTCCAAATATTATTATATCACCTTCATCCGTAGGAGAGCACTTACAATTCATAATATTCATACCCGCAGCCTGCCGCACACACGGCGATTAACTAAATTCAAATATCGTATAATAGACGAATTACCATAATAGCATGTTGGGGGATCTGGGGTAAGGTGGGTACTCGGGAAGATTGATTGTCGAATTAGAGTGTTATTAAGTACGTGTATGCACATGAAACTATTCGGTTAACTTAGCTGGGCTGATGATGGAGTGCGCGGTTACAACTCGTGTTCAGTGGCAATGTAACATTGGAATACAGTGTGGAATTGCAATACTTGGAAATAAAGGCAAAATGGAAAAACTCACTGTCTACGCCGGGATTAGAGCTCGTGATGCCGGGTACGTAAGTCTCGGTAGATAAGTTGGTAGAGAGGCGGACTGGCATCCCGGAGTCGCGTGTTCGAGTCTCGCCCACGACGGTGACTTTTTCCCACTATTCCTTTATTGCTAAGCTGCTTCTGCTTAATGCAAAATACATTTCGGGTGGAATTGGACTTTTTTTAGCAAATGCGGGGTTATTTCGGCTTTATAGTAATAATCTATTTATTTAAACTTTATTGTACAAAAGTAAAACTCAGTGTAGGTAATAAAAAACGACTTTAATGCCTTGAGGCGTCTTTAGCAATAAAAATAATAAATAAATATTATAGGACATTATTACACAAATTGACATCAAGTCCCACAGTAAGCTCAATAAGGCTTGTGTTGAGGGTACTTAGACAACGATATATATAATATATAAATATTTATAAATACTTAAATACATAGAAAACACCCATGACTCAGGAACAAATATCCATGCTCATCACACGAAATAATGCCCTTACCAGGATTTGAACCCGGGACCATCAGCTTCGTAGGCAGGGTCACTACCCACCAGGCCAAATCGGTCGTCGAAAAGCAATAATACCTTAATTCGTGACAAAAATCTAATAGGGGAGGGCATAATGTACACAAATAAAACTAAATAGTTTAACAATAAATCCGTAAAGAATTAGCAGTGCAGTTTTCCAGGGAATCTAATATTTCTACTCCTTTCGAAGAACAAATAAATAAATTAAGCAGGTTAAGCCCTAACTCGTAGGGTTAGATTAATCATTCATTATTGTTAGTACAAACACTTTTCCTCAACGAATAGGAAATTAGTTACACATTACTTAGACAGACAGTACACACAGTTACTTACAGATTACATTAATTCGTTATTATTTATTATGTGTGATGAGCATACATATTTGTACCTGAGTCATGGATGTTGTTGGATTTGTATATTATATATGTCGTCGGCTGAGTACCCACAACAAGCTAAGGTAAGCTCAAGAAGGCTTGCCTTCTTGAGCTTACCGTGGGACTTAGTCAATTTGTGTAAGAATGTCCCTATAATATTTATTTATTACATTTATAAACATTTTCAGATGAAGTTAGGAATGTAATAACTCAGGAATGTTGTCACGGCCAAACAAGCGAGAACAGTATCGAAAATGCGGCTAATTGCGTATCAATTGGGCAACTGTTGCACGCGAGTTGCGGGCCGAAGGGCTTATGAGGAATTATGGCATCATTGCTACATTCACGAGCTTCAATGATTCTGTAATTGTCCAGGAGCCGGATTCGATTTTAATGTAATAACGTCAAATAAAGCTACACCGGCTCTAACCCTACACCTTTGCCTGAAAGGATTAAATTCCCTCCTAAATCGGAGGAAGGTATCCCAATATGGGACTGGCAAGAAACTCGGCGGGACACGTGAGGTTTGAACCTTATTCCTTGTCATGGTCAGTAAAGAGTGATGCGAAAAGTGGAATTTTGAGCGTTGCGAGGGTTTACAGGAACGAGGATTAAACAAACTTTTTCTCCGAGTGAGCCACAAAATTTTTCATCACACCAACGTGAGGAAAATACTAACTATACAATACCAAAAAAATCGAACCAAATCAAATCCAAATTAACGCAATAAAGAATTTATCATCACTCAAAATCATCACTTAAAAATCAATTCTACCGGCTAACATAAGGAAACAACTCAAAATTTGCATCTGATTACTTTGCCCCACATGTGGACAAAATGCAACTTTCTAATTAGTTCTGGGCCTTTACCAGTTGGTGTGGTGAAAATTATTTTAAATGGCCGTAGAGAGATCTGATGAAACTGACGAGATAAGGAAGGGTGGGACTTTACTTGTTAGTCTTTTCACTAAAACAAGTTACAATTAACCACCGCAAAAGGATTCCTTTGCTTTGTATCGAACAAAATCAAAGTTTTTTTTATATAATTTTTTACAAAAGTTCAATTTCACCATTGTCCTGTTTGTCTAATCACGCCTTAGACTAGTTAGACTACCTTCGTGTATGTCAGACGGTTCATATAAACGCCCCAAAAATTTCTTTTCCATGTGTTAAATCAACTGGCTTAGATAGCAATATCGTAATCCTGACACCTTAACGACTCACACGCACGGAGTCAGCGCCTCTCACTGACACCATTAATGGTGTCTCAGTGGCATTCAACCTTAGCGAGTAGAGGTTCAGAGTTACAGTATAAGCAGGCATAAGACTCTTCAATTATATACATGCTTGTTATGGGTGTTGAAGTTTTGAAATTAATGTATTATGTATATGTTCAAATATCTTACTCGTACAACATTTTCTAACATCTTTGAAAAAAAGAAAAAAATTGGAACTGAAGATATATGACTTAAAGCATCAAAGTACTAGGCGCTCATTCATACTCCACAGTGAGCTATTAAGATAGCTCCTGTTGATTACGGGTGGCGGTTTCCAACCAAAACCATCAATTTCGGTTGAGATGGAAACCGTGGTTCACTCTTGTGTACACTCTTGGCGACGGTCCGTCGGGAGTGTGCCACGAGCGGTCGGACTGAACGGAGCGAAGTCAGAAGGATTGCCGAAGATAGGAAGGCATAGCGCGAGCTCGTGAAGGTCCTCAGTAAGTATCTCTGGGGTGCCTTAGGATGACAACAACAACGACAACACCTCATAACAGCGTACTAGTACCATCATCTACACTGTCAACCGACAATTCACAAACCATACTGCAAGGACATGGTCAGTGTGAGTGTTGTTCTCATAATATTCTGTACCAGCATCATCTTTTATCTTTTATTAACTTCATGACAGGTTATCTAAGCTCCGAATCCATTAAAAAATATTTATAAAATATGTATTTAAGTGGGACTACTCCAAGAAGTCAACTCGTTTGCATAGGTAACACGGCCTGTTACAGGTCATCGTGCCGTCGTGAGACGGAGGGAGGGGTGACGCCAGTGCCGACGACATTCACAGGATTAACCACTTGAAGTTACGTTTATGAGGGCAGACACATCGGCTCTGTTAAGATTTCGTTCACCGACTGAATACTTTATTATCAGTATGTACCATAACACCCTGTACTATAATTATTTGTAACAGAGAAACAAAAATTTATTGGGACAACACAAAATGATAAAATACAGTAAAATTTGTAAGTATTCTGGAAAACACAATAATTATATTCTATTCTATGGGATATAATGTTAAGTTAGCTAAGTTGCTTTGAATTCTAGGAATAGGTATTTAATTATTGTACGTGGGAAAACGTCTGTTAAAGAAATTATAAATAAGGAAATAAAGGTATTTAAAATAAATAAAACACCAGGCGTTCCCCTGTGTAGAGAGACCCAAATGATATATATGATGGAAATATTTGCCGCTATTTGATAAACTATGATAGCTCAGTTGATGGGAAGGTAAAGTGATCTCCCTGGGTTCCGCTCGTTCGAGGGCGTGATTTGTTACTCTATTATTATTTCAATATCTGATTTGCGGTGACTCCGAAATCTTTAACTTATATACTATAACTTATATGTCGTCTATAGCTTATATAAAACAGACAAACAAAATAAAATTAAAATATGTTATATACAAAGGCGAGCTTATCCTTAAAATGATGTTTTATACAAGCCTTTGAGGTTTATGAAAGATTTCCCTGAGATTATTTGTTTACCTCAAATTAAAAGTATCTTTCTTGAGATGGAATGAAATGAAATTCTTGCTTTAAATTTCAGTCAAATTACTTTGCAGTTTTCATGTTTCATTTAGTACCTAAGTTTGGCATTACAGTTTTATTTATAGCTTGGACTAGACTATTGTTTTGTCTGAGTTTAAATTTGGAGTTCGTGGAACGCAGGCCATCTGTCTATAAATAACGAAATTCTGTAGTCGGTAAACTAGACAATTAATCGTCTTTATAAACATATAACGACGACCGGCCTGGCCTAGGGCGTAGTGACTCTACCTATGAAGCCGATGGTTCTGGGTTCGAATCCCGGTAAGGGTATTTATTTGTGTGATGAGCACGGATATTTGTGACTGAGTCATGGGTGTTTTCTATGTATTGAAGTATTTATACGTATCATATTCAATTATTTATCGTTGTCTGAGTACCCACAATGCAAGCATTCTTGAGCTTACTGTGGGGCGTAGTCAATTTGTGTACGAATGTCCAATATTTATAACATAATAAAATTAATATAACCTTTGTATTTGCATGTAAATACGATTGATCTACCTACTTCAAGTTTGCGTGCATGGTACATTCAAAGGGATAATGTTTAGTAAAGCAGGAAGTAACAGTGGAAAGTCGCTGATCAGTGGAAAGACTTATAAACTGTTACAAACATGTTACAGTGAAAGGCCAACAAAAGTATATACATAATGGATACATATACATCAATAAAGACTGGCTAAGTGCGACTCGACATTTTTTTCTCAGAGTAATTCACGTTTGTCCATCTTTTATTATTTTCCGTTATCTAGAATATTTGTCTTAATTATAATACTTAATTTCAGGTTTGTAGGTAACAGCTCTACTTAGACACAATAAAAACAAAAAATACGTCTATTGTATGTCCCTTTGTTTTTTTTATATTATAATTTGTTTTATTATATTTCGTGTCATCTACGATGACGCGCAGATTTGTTGAATCCAACCTTTAATAACATGAAGACACGAGTCAAGGCTAGTGTTGGTAAAGACTTAAGTCCTTTGAGTCCTCTGCTTTAAGACTCGACTCAGTTTTTCAGACTCTCATAATTAAGATGGAACTCTAGTTCTTTTCAACTTATTAGAAACTCGATTCTTTTAAAGAGACTTGAGTCCTTGTCGGAGAACTTGTATATTTTTACAAATAACTTCGAAATGCGTTGTCTTTATGTGAAATTCATGGATGTACATAACATAAATCATACAATAATGCCTATTTACTTTACTGTTGTTTAGGTAAAACCTATAAAATTGTAGACTCAGTCTTTATGCGGAGACTCGAGTCCTTTTGAGTTGCGTTCAAAAAATACTCAATAAAGGACTCGACTCGGGACTTAAAAGACTCAGAAGTTTTTTAAGCTGTGAGTCGCGAAAAACAAGTCGAGTTCTTCAATTTAGACTCAAAAGAATCTAGTTGCTACCAACACTAGGCAAGGCACGCGTCGTCGTGAATGACACGATCTATATTTGATTTTGAAGAGGTAACTTATAGAAAACAGAATGATAATATCTCCCCATTGGTACACTATTGAAATACGGCTCTCATCTGCTGACAGAGAGACCAGCAGACGGACAACGTTAACTTAGTAACAGGGTTTCGATTGTCATATTTCAGAAACGCAATCCTAAAAAATTTTATTCACTCGTCGTTGTGATATATTAATATTATTAGTCATTTTCATCACACTTACTCGAAAAAGATCTTATTCCATGCGGGTGTACTGAAGGACAAAGGCCTATTTTGTTCCCGCGGGAGTTATGGATTGTGAAAAAACAAAAAGCTATAGCTTTTTTCTTAAAAAATGGCGGACAAAAGTTTGATATGCCATCGTATTTAAGAATTATTTCGCTTAAAATTTAGTTTTTTCTTCGCAAGTGTGATGAAAAACATTGTGTGTAACTCCAAGGGTAAGAATATTGCAAACTCGGGTCTTTAATTCCCTCCAGCCTGCGGCCACCATTACCACCCTCGTATCCAAATTTTCACTTACCCCCCTCGTTGCACAATGTACTATTGTTTTACAAGGGGGCAAAGTTGTTGTTTAACAGCTCGTGCTAATATTGATACCCGAGCAAGCGAAAGATTGTAAAATTGAACCACGAGCGTAGCGAGTGGTTCGAGAAATGGAATTTTGAGTCTTGCGAGGGTTTCAAGGCACGAGGGTAAAACAAACTTTGCCTCCGAGTGAAACAAAAAATTTCACCACACCAACACGAGGAAAATACTAACTATAAAATGCCAAAAAAATCAAATCAAATCAAATTCAAATGAACGTAATATAAAATGTATCATTCAAAATCATAATTTAAAAGTCAATTCTACCAGCTCTATAAGGAAACAACTCAAAACTTGCATCTGATTACTTTGCCCCACACGTAGATAAAATGCAACTTTCTCATTCGTTTATGAACAATCAAGAGGGCCTTTACCGGTTGTTGTGGTAAAAATGTATTTTGTAATTTTGTCTAAGGTCGGATAGAGGGCTTGCATGACAGACACCGCTTATTTCCATACGCATGGAAATGGCTTCACGAATGCTTGTCGCGCTTGTCGGCCGTACACTGTGTTTTTTTAAACTCCGTTAACTTCGGGGTATGGCTAACTACATTTAAGGAAACTGAATGGAATAATGCTTTATTATTATTTTATTCGTAAAAAAGGAATTAATAGCGTTATTCTAACACAGACGTTACGAGTATATTTAAATCCACTAAATAATTGAAGTTTGAGTTAGGACTTGCGTTTAGTAGCAAGTGTATAAACTCATACTAAACCGTAATCAATATGTAAACAGGCTCTAAGGCAAGTGTACGCGCTCGTAGGAGCCTTATCAGATAAAAATTAATCATTAATCATCTCCAAAATGAAGTTAGTTAGAATACCGGTTTCTTAGAAAAAGTAACTTAATTTAAGCTCAGAAAAGCATTCTTGAAATTAATGGATTAAAACAAAACACCGTGTATATGTAGATGTGGGTATACTTAATATAGGTAATAACAGAGTCTGCACGGATGCTTCACAGTAACATTGATGAATGTAATAACTCACGTGATGTCGTGACATAAACAACATCAAGGTCAGCTTGTGACGTGAATGTAGGGCTAGAGGCGGTGACGACAAATGTTAACTTATTTCAGGTTAACGCAATAAACTTCTCGTGGTGGTGGTATTTATGAAACAAACATTAAAATTAATATGTAATGTAGCGTAAAATACAAAAATGAGTATATATTACTTATATACCTGGGCGTCAAGATTTATATTACCATACATAATTTTCAAAACAGAGAAGAAAATAAAGCAGGGGTTATACTTTTTTGGCGTCTATTAAAATAGAGAATCGCGTGCGCAAAGCGCGTAGCGTAGCGTCATCATCTTGTGAATCGGAATAATTAGCTACTCATAAGTTTTATTGCACTTCTCAGGCCGGAAACATAATTTCCTACATATAAGTATTCTTGTGCCACACTCGACCGGTTTGGCCTTGTGGTTAGTGACCCTGCCTACGAAGCTGATGGTCCCGGGTTCAAATCCTGGTAAGGGCATGTATTTGTGTGATGAGCACGGATATTTGTTCCTGAGTCATGGGTGTTTTCTATGTATTTAAGTATTTATAAATATTTATATATTATATATATCATTGTCTAAGTACCCTCAACACAAGCCTTATTGAGCTTACTGTGGGACTTAGTCAATTTGTGTAAGAATGTCCTATTGTAACAAAATATTAAACACCAATAGCCAATATGATTAGTTAAACTAGATGCCAACTAGATGGCGCTAATAGTCCTCGATTGTAACGTAAACATTGACGATATTTTGCCTTTGCCGTAATTTTAAAATTCCAAAACCTAGCGTAACTTGTATTATGCGTTGCGTAGAATTTTATGTAAACTCAGCGAATGTCTAAATCGAGATTAAAGTAATTGATTAGTTCCTAGGCAACCTGTAGTTCAATGCAACCTCACAAGATGGCCTTAGTAGTATCCTATGTTTATACTTAAATTTCAATGTTCTCAAAGCCTTAAAATTATGACACCTTGCGTTTCATACTACTTAGATTTTTACTAAAACGTAGCAAATGTCTAGATATAGAACAATGTACCCTTGTCACCTCATATAAATAATACACCTATGTACACCTAGATGGTGTTAGTAGGCCTATCATTTCTTACTTCTGAAACCTGTAAAAATTATATAACATCACGCAATATGTTTCTAAAAATATATTGCATGAATACAAATAGTTTCACACATAAAAAGCAATGGCCATGTACAACTTAGCCGTTTACCTAATTCACCGCTAGATGTCATTGTACAGTGCGCATAGTAATTCTACATGACGGTGTTAAGATTTTTATTAGTATAAGGACCCGTTACACCAAGTAATGTTATTGTTGAGATTAGTTCGGAGCTTGCACGGATTGTGTACCATTCGGGACCACTCCGGGCCTTCTTGTTATTAGTATTTAATATAAATTCAATTGTTACCTCTGCGTCGGTAGTTGTCCTTATTGGACGCTAGCTGGCCTTAGGCAGTCTAGTACTTAAGTCATAGCGCCGTCTGGCATATACTCTTTCATCGAATTCGACTTTGCTTTCGCCTTCATCCCGCACGTCCCACCCCTCTCCGAGAAACTACCTCTACACTATAATATTTATTTATACATATATAGAACTATAGCCCAAGCCATTTCGTGCATGGGATGAGACTTGCGCCCAGCAATGAATTAACGTATACAGGCTGAAGTAATAATAATTAAATTCTTATTATAGAAAAACTATTTTAACTTACGTTAAGTAGAGGTAACAGTAGTTCTGAGGTGTGTCGGGTCTGAAAATGTCATTGTCTTATAATTGCATTTAGTTTTCCGTAACTTTGCATTGTGTTTCGGTCCGATTCGAACTTTAAGACAAGTCAAATATTAGGATTAGATACGATACGAATCGGATATGTCAGTGTCAAAAGTGACGTTTTGTTTGAAGAAAACCTTTAAACCACATAAAGCCACCAATTGAATATTGCCGACATATCTACAAATATGCAAAAACAAAAATACCTACTCCAAATAAATAACTTCACCTAAAGTCCTAAACTTAGTGGCTTTAAAAATAGCTCACGATGTTATCATTCCCCTCGTGCCTGACTCATGCTCCGCTGTCTTAATAGGCCAGGGGCAGCCGAATGGAAGACCCATTTAGTCTAGGGCATTAACTACAACTTTCAGGTATTTAGTCCCGTGGGACATTAACCGCCTTTCAGGTTAATAATGACTGAATTTTCATAATGTTGTTTTGTTCTTTTTGCTAGTCACTCATTTAAGTTAAGAGAACGTTGAACAACCGCTTATCAATACAAACGCATTTATAAACGCAATATTTTCCTTTCTGGATATTGAGATCACGATTTGATGTATTTAAAACTAATCCCCTTTTTTTGACTGTCGTTTTAATCATTATAAAGATCTCCTGAAGACACAAAGCGTAATTTTTGGAGTTATTTGAACTCCTTGTAGTCTTGGAGGAATGTGAAACTATGTTTACTGTAAAAAATTATGTTTGCTATTTTAAAAACATATTCGTGCAATTTAACAAAAGTTCCTTTGTAATGTTGAAAGTGCATTAAATTTGACACATCACTCACACACAGACACTCACCCGCAGCAGAGCACCGTAGGTCAAATAATTTTAAGTAATATTTAAAGCTGTAACGGTCTGGGAATGAATTATATTTAACATAGCAATAACTACTTTATTTAGAAGTATATAACTAAGTACGAGTATATTTGCTAAAGATCGGAGCATGCCAAGGAACAGATGAATTGTACACGATTGCCAAAACTAAGGCATTTAAGTAAGGTATATATTGTACATCTTTTTGCGTATAAATATTGATTACTTACTTTGTAACGAATTTCAGATAATGTAAAGAATTTGTTTGACGTGACCGCGGGCGGGAGGTAATAGTCCATTGAATGAGTCCCTCCAAGGGGGGTCTAGAGTGCGTGAGTTAGTAACGTAAGATGTTTCTTCGGAAACATGTCAAGAGTCCCTAGGTAATAAACATACTAAAACCCCGGGACACTAGGAGGAGCCCCGGAGTGGGGGGAGGGGGGGAAAGGGTCCATTTTTTCATTTTTCGCTTAAATCTCAAAAACGGTACATGTTAGAGAAAAACTTTCAAGGAAAAGTTGAAAGGCCATAAAATTATCTACAAGTTGTACCTAAATCATTTTTTTCTATTCCCAGCCGTTTTCGAGCTACATCCCATGAAAGGTGAAAAATTCCTCGCCCCCGTTTCTCTAGTTCACACGGATGAGCATGGGGTTTTAGCATAAGCTTAACGAGGGCGGACCCCTTCCCATGCTACGTGTGAACCTTCATCGAAAAAATCCGAACAACGGATAATGTTGGGACATTGATGTCATATGAGAGGCACTAGAGGAAAAAAAAAAGTTCAAGTATCGTAACTACCCTAATAAAATTCAATTCCTCCTAAACGCCTCCATGGTGGAATCTGGTTTTTTTATCAATGATAGACCTAATTATGAGCAATCTATCGGTACCGGTCACAAGTTGCACTTTTGAGCTTTTTGGAAGAAAAAAAATAAAAAGGTCAAGTTGCGTAACTGCCCTAATATAATATTTTGACAATCGATTCCTCCTAAAGGCTTCCATGGAGGAATGTGTTTTTTTTACCAATGATAGACCTAATTAAGAGCAATCTATCAGTACCGGTCACAAGTTGCACTTTTGAGCTTTTTGGAAGAAAAAAAATAAAAAGTTCAAGTATCGTAACTACCCTAATAAAATTCAATTCCCCGTAAACGCCTCCGTGGTGGAATCTGGTATTTTTATCAATGATAGATCTAATTATGAGCAATCTATCTGTACCGGTCACAAGTTGCACTTTTGAGTTTTTTGGAAGAAAAAAATAAAAAGATCAAGTTCAGTAACTCAAACTACCCTAATATAATATTTTGACAATCGATTCCTCCTAAAGGCTTCCATGGAGTAATGTGTTTATTTTACCAATTATAGACCTAATTAAGAGCAATCTATCAGTACCGGTCACAAGTTGCACATTTGAGTTTTTTGGAAGAAAGAAATATTTTTTGATCGATTGATGTGATAAACATGGGTATGTAGTATGGGGAAATTGTTTGAGCCAAAATAATTTTTTACTGCGTGTAACTCAGAAACGGCTGGGAATAGAAAAAAATGATTTAGGTACAACTTGTAGATAATTTTATGGCCTTTCAACTTTTCCTTGAAAGTTTTTCTCTAACATGTACCGTTTTTGAGATTTAAGCGAAAAATGAAAAAATGGACCCTTTCCCCCCCTCCCCCCACTCCGGGGCTCCTCCTAGTGTCCCGGGGTTTTAGTATGTTTATTACCTAGGGACTCTTGACATGTTTCCGAAGAAACATCTTACGTTACTAACTCACGCACTCTAGAACTTTTTATTCAATGGACTATAAGGTTATGTTCCGTTTCCGACTGTAAACAATATTGTTACGCAATGTTTCGGTGTGTATATGTTAAGGTCAAGGCTTAATGTTTTTGATATTATTATTTAGTGAATGACATTTTATATATGTATATGTAGGTACCTAGTTTGGGATGTCACATGCGTTGACACCCTTGCGCCGTCCAACCTTTCGGGCATCAGCGGTGATGCTGGGCGTGCCCCGTCCGCGGCCGAAGACCTAACACGCCGAAAATACGCAACCTTTGGCAGCAGCTACATGTTCGAGGCGTTACGTAAACGCTGGGGTCTGGTTTTCAAAGGATCTAGCTACACGCCTTATAGATGTTGCTCTGCTTTAGGTACTGAGCCCTTATGATATCCCAGATTTTTTTAAGAAAGCGAATGCCATCTGATCTGTAAACACAAAAGAGGAGCTAGGCCTTGGAATTAGCCGGTTTGTCACGGAATGTTCCTTAGCCGAGTCGTTGACAAGAGTTGTGGTTCAAACCCGCGTCCTTGAATTGAAATGTCGCACGTAATATCGCGAAGCTATATCTAAACTAAATGTTAATCAAACTGATAAGGTTTTAATTAACATATTATAGCGCCCTCATTGCATAGTCAAAAGTCAATTAATTAACATATTATTGCAACCTTTGTGGTTTCCTAATTAAAGTGGAGCCGTATTCCGGCGCTTCCAATAGAATCAGTGGATTTTATGACAAAGAATTGTGTTAAACAGTAACAGAAGTGTTATTAGTTACGCCATGCAAATTGTAGCTGGAATCAAAATAAATAACCACCAACCTACTTGCCTTTTCAAGAAAAAAACATACTCCCATTTTAAAAGCTAACAACGCGCTTACAACCCCCGTGGTTTTGCGGTTGTCCACGAATGACGATAATCGCTTACCTTCAGGTGAAATTTATATCATAAAAAAATCACATCGCAAGTGAAACTACTTACATGTCACTAAAAACCATCCCTCCTTCATCATGATACAACCACGACCATTTAGAAAAGACTTTACGTGAAAAAGACAACCATGTGAAATGAAGGCTTGGACAAGTAACCATAGACTCTCGACGTATTCCTCAAAATAAATATAATTAGAGTCATGACGTCATTAATCATAATGCAGAACGAACGAGTTGGTCGTCCGAAACTTTAAATAGAAGTGACACAGAGATATACTTTTTGCTTTTGCCATAGTCGCACTTTTTATACTTAATTACTATTTCTTCTGTGTGTAGGTGACCGATCTACATGTATATTGTGTATCAGGTTTAAATTTCATCGCTAATTTCAAAGCAAATTGCCTGTCAGCAATTTCAAAAGGGATCAAGTCGCGTGGCGTGTGTTATCCCTCAAGGGTAACACGTGTAACTTGTCTAGAGCACCTATATTTCCTTTGAAGCGTGTTCTCAGCTTGTGTTTTACCGACTGTCGCTTGACAAGTTTGGATGCCCGATACGTGTTAACTGGCTAGAAAAAATAAAACGTGTAGCCGTAAATCTTATTGATTCGTTGTGATTTAAATTTTAATTGATTAGGCAATGAATACATTTATAATATACACACAAATAGATTAAGTTACGATATAATATGTTGTTGTTAGTCTAGGGCGTCTAGGCACTTAACATAGTTGTTACTAATCCAATTTCAAACATACTATAGAACGTGTCCTTCATGAAGACGCGTGCCTTAACTCGTATTATCATTTTATTAAAGATTAGATTTGACAAATCTGCGCGTCATCTTGAATGACACGAACTATAACATCTATGGATCATGTGCTTCGAAGTAAAGAATTTATTATTCCTAGACGTATGTAGGTATAACGTATTCCGACCTAAACTTTCCGCAGAGTGAATTGAATACATTATTACGATTTTTATGATTTTACGTTTTCCTGTTGCCATGCCTTTGGGGGAAATAAAAATCACGAGATTTTTTTGTTTACAAAGCACGCTTCGAAAACAAATATGATTGGTCAATGTTGGATGCCTACAGAAATATGGATTTAGCTCAGGATTTAGAAATTGACAAAAGTAAATACCGTGTGTCCGCTACAGATATATATTATGTAAATAGTTTGGTATGTCTTGTTGTTGACTTTCCGCAATATCGCTTGCGCTATTTCATTGGATTAAGTAGCCGAGCGGATGCCAGGTTTTTTTTAAACATGCTGTGGCAAAGAGCAAAGGCCACCATAGGAAGATGATGATGATGTGAATAGGTAGCTGCCTAGATATTTATACCCTTATAAAATAAATCATTATCTTATCCTTTCTTATTTCATATAACATGTTATTTTATTCAGACCTACGCTTCCTATTAATGTCTAATAATATGACAGAATATAGTGGTAACTTCAAACATTTTTCAATATTCTTGGGGTCACAAATTTAAATATTATGACGTTTTACATTACTATTGACAACAGACGTATTTTAAAAGCGCAATCCTAGCAACACGCAAACATACTTATCGTGGCGATGACGCGGTCGTTTTACGAGCTTTTATTCGTGACACATTTCAAAAGCGGGTGCCGACGACAGGCCGTCACTGTCGACCGCGGGGGGCTGCGGGTGTGATCAGAAAAATGTTTTAGTAATATTATTTTAATAGCAATTCAATGAGAAATTTTTCTTGATAAGATACGATACGATTTATGAATTATTGTTTTTCTGGTACCTTGTTGTATATTATCGAACTTTTCGATTTCTTTTCTCATCTACTTAAATATTTTGTGGATTAGAGATAATAACACATTCCTGCTTTTACTGGTATTTTTACAGGCTTTTATTTGTGTCACATTTGACGTTGCTTATGCGTGATGGGATGAGAAAGAAATATTTATTTTATTCTGTTTTTAGTATTTCTTGTTATAGCGGCAACAGAAATACATAATCTGTAGAAATTTCAGCTGGCTAACTATCACAATTCATGAGATACAGCCTGGTGACAGACGGACGGACGAACGGACAGCGGAGTCTCAGTAATAGGGTTCCGTACCCAAAGGGTCAAACGGGACCCTTTGACCCTTTGGGTACGGAACCCTAAAAATGATTAATATAAATTCAATACCAATTTACGAGGAATTCTGCTGCCTTTTCCATTTCTTTCCTTATTTACCTATGTACCTAGTCCCAGGATTCACTAAAAGAGATACATTGAAGAATTGAGTTCGCGTTGACATTCGCCCCTTTGTAACGTTTGTTGAGATGAAAGATACCAACGATTATAGAAAACCAATAAATATAGGCACAGGCAACATTGTTTTGAAGAAAAAATTAACATGATCCTGTAATTTTTTTTTGTTAACAAACTCAAATGTCAACAGTTTGCCAGTGCCTGCGTATGGTCCAGGCTGGCGTCTTAGCCTAGTTTAATTTAGTGGTTAAAATTGACCAAGTCTGCTCTGCGGATTACATTATGTGTTAGTAGCTGACGAACGAAGCCCACTTGCTGATCATGAACTATGGATTGACGATTTTTTTCAACTTAATTTCATACCTGAATAAAATAAACGTCAAAACGGACAAACGAAATTCAATGGCGTTTTAGATCTGTCAGGCATTTATGAATGACGCCATAAGAGCCCTTTCCAACAGCCTGCCGTGCTCGTTGGTCGCATCTGCGCCCGGCGCGGCCCACGGCCCGCGGCCCGCGGCCTGAGCCACCACAAAAAGCCGCGATAACTGATCGCCCGTGATTCATACCGATCGGAAATCCGCGGCGCAGAGTGAGACGCACGCACATTTGATTAACGATAGAGCGAGACACACTATACGCCGACAGAGATAACTTTGCGGCCGAATTTCAAAGTCTATCGAAAAGAGTATTTGGGAGTTGAAGTTGGCCGTGTGTTTTGGGATGTTGGTGAAGTTGTGACGAATGCCTCCATTAGTAAAGCTTGTCATACATACTAATACAAAGGCGTTGTTTGCGCGGATCTAATTGTGTAAGAGTTGGATTCAGAAAATTGTATACAAGTTAGGTAAATAAACAATCCTTGTTAACTATTAGCATGTGTTCATCGGTAGAGCCTAGAAAAAAGAGGTAGAAACAAATCCATTAGAGATGTGTACCTTATAGAATTGTGTGCTTTGAGCTCAATTTTATGCGGCAACGCCGATGGCAAAAGGGTTATGATATGAATATCACATTCTCTAAAATTAAAACATTATGTAGGTGACAGAACGGCCTGGTCCTTTTCTTAGTTGTTATAGCTTTATTATTCAGATGGAAGGGCTACAGTTCTTTCAACTGATTTGAAAACCTCTTTGTTAAGCTGCTACTTTGATCTTCACAGCTGTCAGGCATCGGGATCTAAAAACAACACTATATAGGATACTAACTAGAGAGTTTCGTAATTTCATATGTTATAAAAGTTCAGTTAAAATAGACAACATCCATAATGCATGAAATAAATATCCGTACGTATCACACAAATAAATGCCTTTATCGGGATTCTAGCCCTCAGACGAAAAAAGCCGTATACTTTATGTAACGTAGCGAAGCGTACGAATTGCAATCCGGAGTTCGCGGGTTCGTACTAATAACTTTTTCAGGACTTACGTACGAAATATCATTTGATATTCACCAGTCGCTTTCCAGTGAAGGAAAACATCGTGAGGAAACCGGAATAATCCCAATAAGGCCTAGTTTACCCAGAGGGGTTGGAAGGTCACATATATGGCAGTCGCTTTCGTGGAAACTAGTGCCTACGCTAATTCTAGGGATTCGTTGCAAAGCGGACCCCAGGCTCCAATGAGTCGTAGCATGCCGGGACAACGCGAGGAAGAACAAGCAGATACTTTATGTAACGTAAATTGTATTTATTTCCGGCGCTTACTCCTCGCGTATAATAAATCTGGTGTATTGATTGTGAGTGCGTCCGGCCGTCCGTCACCGGCTTTGTCTGGCCTCTATTCATTGGGGACCGTTTCGGCATCCTTATTTCAAGCGATTCAATATCTAATGGCGGTTTGGAGTTGTGAATGTTACCGCTAAAGGTTTATTAAGGTGCTTTGGGATAACTTCAAAAGCGGGACAATTTTGGAAATTGCTAATATTTACTTAACTAGAAGCGATTTCTACTGTAGCAACATCGTCATCGTCTCCTAGCCGTTTTCGGCTACAGCGACTGCTTTGTACCACCGTGTCGCTGGTGCGCTCTCAGTGACTGACGGAGCCAATCTCAGTAGCAACAGTCAGCCTTGGTAAGTGTTGCCGCGCGCATGTGTTGTCAAATAATGAAGTGCTTCTAATTTAGTAGATATGAGCGATTTTCAATTTTCCTCGGTTGTCAAAGTTACCCAATGCATCTTATATATTTAGTCTGGCAGGCCAATCCGACTTCCAGTTTATAACCAAAACGGTAGTTTTGACACTGAAAGATCAATATCATATAGGAAATAGATCGAATAACAAAAGCTCAAATTGGCCTTTTATTGAAGTAGACAATAAATATATCTCAGGATGTGAATAATAAGTAAGTAAATATTCTTTATTGCACCAACAATTATACATTTTACATACATGTAAAACTACAAATGAATTTTAAAGTAAAATAGAACCAGGTAACAACAGGCTGTCTTATCACTAAAAAGCGATCTCTTCCAGACAACCTTTAGGTAGCACTTACAAAACTATAATACTTAAAACTTTTATTACTAAGGATATCAATGATTATTTTTTATTACAAAACATGAACATGAAACAATTCGATTTTATTTTAAATTACGTACCAATACACGTTACATACTTTTTACCCCCTTTCACCCCCTTAAAAATTCAAAATCATAAAATATTCCACAAGTAGGCCTCAAGGGCTATTTTACAAGTCAATACAACATTTACAGTAACATCATATATACATCATATTTAGACATATTATTCCCAAAAATGCTTTCTCAGTGGAGCTCAATTAATTAATGTATTATTAGCACGAGTACATGCAGTACATGTACGGACAAGTACGAGCGAAATGCACGATAGCTGAATAACATCATTTAGATGTCATTTTGATGTCAGTGCACAGTGCAAATTTTATTGTACGAGTAGAACCTTCAACAATTTAGGCTGTATTTATAAATATATTATATTATGTGACAATGTCTCACAAAAGCTCTCAAATAAGTACCTACACATTTCTAAATATCATGTTTCAATACAAATAATTGACACAGATACTCAAATAAAGCGTGTCAATTGATATTACGGTTGCGTGTGACAAACAGAAACCGTATCAAAGCGAAGTGCCGAGACGTATCCGACGGTTGTAGGTAATGCAATATCGGCTGTCACAACCGTCCCTGGGATCCCCTAGCTGTCATAGGCGATATACAATACACGCAACATACCTGTCTGTTGTATACAAATTTATTGTTAAAAGCCAATCGAATGAACATTTTTGATCGCTTAGCAACTTTTTTATTTATAATTGTAGTTATACTGTTAACAAGCTGCTATTGTGAAACCATCCCAAAGTGGCATTATAATAATGTTGTAAATTAGATTTGTTTAGGTGTCTGTTTTGTCAGTTCAGGTGGCTTGTTTTAGCATACGAGCCCATTTCTCATTTTAATTTCATAATTCATAATTCTTTATTTGTAAGAAACAGTACAATTAAAAAGCTAAATCCTTGATCTACCTCGCTAGAAAAGCGTTTAGAATTCTAACGCCAGAACTTATGCATAAGATGTATAAGACATATGTTAGACCCACCTTAGAGGACGCTTTTCAAGTCTGGAGTCCTTATTTCGTCAAAGATGTTGAGATGCTTGAGCAAATGCAAAGTAATTTCACAAAAATACCTAAACAACTAAAAAACATGTCTTATGAAGAAAGACTTAAAAGTGTTGAAGCTCACAACATTAAAAGATCGTCGAGAGCGCGGAGACCTGATCAAAATGTTTAAGATTTTAAGATTCTGACGGGACACTACGATATAGACCAGTTTGACCTGTCTGCGAGGCCACCAATATAAGTTAATATCGGAACTGTCTAAAAACAGCCCCCGCAGACATTTTCTCAGCAACAGAGTGGTCAAAGCGTGGAACAAACTACCAGAAGATGTGGTCTCAGCACTGAATGTCAATCAGTTTAAGAACAGACTAGACACATACTTAACCAGCGCAAAGAATACATTTTAAGTGAAGATCACTCAGATACAGGCAAATATCAGTTGTTCCAACTGCCTGCCTGATTAATAAATAATAATTTGGTATTAAAATAATAAAAAGAACTACTACTGAAACTTTTATGGATTTGATCTGTCAGCTGTCAACAGTCACATTTCTAGCCTAAAGGCCGGTTTCAGAATAATAAATTTAAATCAGAAACGCGCTCCAGGTGTCTCCAGTCATAGGAGTGCAAATAGGAAACCCATATTATCGGACAATCATAATGCAATCTCGACAGTCACAAACGTCCCCGGGCTCCCCTCGCTGTCACACACGTTATATCTACAATTCACGCAACTTACCTGTCTGTTTCGGCAGGCAAATAAAAGGTTATGCACTTTGTTTTGAAAATTTAACTATATTAATTGCAAAAAAAATATAAAACATATTTTTTTTCAGACATACCTAGGTATATTATTCAGGGTTGGCATGCGGAACATAATGTCTGTCAAATGTCTATCACTACGTAACTAAGGTTATTAACTAACACTATTAAGATCAAAACTATAACAAATTGTATTAAAAAAATTTAAACTAGAATCCACCTGCTAATCCCGTTTCAAGACGTCGATCGGCCCGATTCGAAGAATGAGTTATGATAATGATAAGTTCTGGTATAGATAAGTTCTCATTTAGATATCGTTTGTATGTCGTATAGTTGACATTCGGGCAACCGATGTCACTTTGACGTTAGAAATGTCGTAGATAGATCTGACTGGGATCACAGCGGAACTTATCGTTATCGTAACTCATTCTTCGAATCGGGCCGACTATCGTATTTTAAATACGCACTGGCTACTCGTAGCTCTACGTCGTAGCGCCGATCGTAGCGCTACGCCGCCCGTAGCGGGCTACGCTCTAAATCGCCACAGTTTATTCGGAGCCGGAGCCATTCTACTCGATCCCATAACAGTTCAGTGCCTGGAGTTAGTGCCGCTCTAAACTACGGGCGCACCAGTCACAAGTTTATGAAACTGCGGTTTAAGAGATGGCGCCAAAAGAGATACAATTTATACAGCTTAAAAATCCGCAAATATAAACTGTATTTTTTAAAATATTTTCTTTATTGGGGAAAAACCAGATACAGACCAATAACATTTACAGGCATGGTTTCAAAATGGTATATATAGTCTACATCCTAAGACAATTCCCAATAGGAGGTCTGACAGTAGTTTTAGGGCAGCACGGAATTAAATAAACAGACTTATATTATATTTACACTAATTCTTAATAGTAACGACATTTGGACGTACTTCTGCAAACAGGAACCAACCCACACGATGGCAGTTTCGAGAAAAAGTAGTTTTTGTTTAAAACGTGTAAACAAAAAACATGCGAAAGTTAAATCAAAAAGTTTCATTTAAATACCGAACAAATCCTTATTTTCTACAGTTTTTACTGGTAACTTGCTCAAAAAACAAAACGTATATCGTTTTTTTTCTTTAAAAAGTCTATGGTTCATGTTAACAAAAAAGATTCAGTGAGGGTTGGTTCCTTGTTACTTTACTAGTAGGTAATAAAAAAATAAGCTATGTTTTACTTGTTTTATTTCAAAGAATATAAAGTACAAACACTAAACAGTACTCAATACTCGTACTTTACACAAAAACACTTAATTATTCAATACTTTACTCAAACACAGTTCTATGTTATCAAAATATCCAATTTTAACTTAAGACATACTTAAAATGAAATCTGTTGCCAATTTTATTTTGTTACTACTCAGTGGTTTCTTCCTCAATTTCGAAGTCTGGTTCACCTGAAAAGCCTTCCAGGTCATCCTCAATATTTTCATCGGGCATCAATTTAACATAGAAATCATGGTTCACATGTGGAATCAGATGCAGAAGGCTTTTCAAGTCCTTCAACTTTGCATCTGGGATAGGCTTTCCAGATGGCCACAGGGGCTCCATTATATCCTTCGATATATTGGTCACCCTTCCGCGAAGCTTTTTTTTTATGTCTACTTCGTTAAATTCCTCATCATAATTAGACCTCATATAACTTCATGTTTTCTCAGCTCAATTTCTTTCGTTGTCAGCTATGATACTTTAGTGCCGTCATTGTATTTTATCACTTTCAAATTATATGAAAACATGCAGGTTTGTCCTAGTCCTGTAGTATGCCATTCTGCCGTGCTAATTCAAAAGAACCAGATTTTGGTCAAAAGAGTTCAGAGTCATAATGAAATACGATGTAGAAATGCTCTGTACAGGCATGGCACGTCAGCATACAACGTTTATAGGTTCATCGGTGAAGGCCAGAGTAGAAGACCAATAAAAGGTTGTAAAATGCATTTAAAACAATGACTCCGGTGAACTAATTTACATTTACAAGACTACCGCTACCAAAAGGAAGGGTTATGTTTTGAGCAGTCCATGTAGGTTTCGATCGATTCGTCTTTATGGCATTGAAACAATACATAGAACCTAAATCGCCGCGCACTGTGCGGTTTAAGAGAAATTTCCTCCCGCAGATGCTTCGGCGGTGGAATGAGCTCCCTGCCGAGGTTTTCCCGAGGGGCGACAGTATGGGGTTCTTCAAAAAAGGAGTGTACAAGTTTTTAAAGGGTCGGCAACGCGCATGTTATATCTCTGGTGTTGCAGGCGTCCATAGGCTACGGTGACTGCTTAACATCAGGCGGGTCGTATGCTTGTTTGCGACCGACCTGGTATAAAAAATTCGTGTCAAATCTGATTTAACTTCAAAAACTTCAAAGTGTATCCCTTAACCGAGCCGACAGTTCAAAAATGGCAATACAACGTTAGGTATACTCAACTCATTGAATATAGAACATATTATGTAAAAGGTCCTACATGTGGTCACTATATCGCTATTACCTTGACAAAATGATAGTGAGGTTTATAGTAATATATACTATTTATCTATTTAATGGAATAAAATTGTGCTATTAGTTATTCTTAGGTATATTACACTACGACATTCGTCGGTGTAAGCATATACAATCAAATTACATACGTCCATACGTATATCCATTCTAACATCTATGAATAATCACCTATTTTATACGAGCACGTTTCTAACTCCATAAAAATGCATTAAAATACCGAATAGCGTTATCCGAAGGATTTCCCTTGAGGCCTGCTGCGCTACAAATCAGGTCCTATTTCTATCTCTCTCTCTGTACAGTATTTTAATATTTGTGCGAGAGAGAGAGGTTTTATAACCCACGTCCCGCGGGTGTTAATAACTACGTAAAACAGATAAAAGCGATACCTTCTTACCCATGTCTAATAAAAGTCATCCAACGAATCTTGAGCTCCAAATCTTCCAATTCAGGTACTTATGAAGGGCCAGTGTATATTTGTCTTTAATGTTATGGCCATAAGGGCTATCGCGACAGCAGTGCAAACAATACCCGGTCATTACACGCCTACCCATCAAACGTGCCGTTCAAATCAAAACCTTGCACGTAGCTCTTAAGACGCAAAATCGTTTGTAATGCACAAACATAAGTAATGAGCGGCGGAACACTTCGCACGTAATGCGAGATCGCGGCCAAGATCGACCACTGATCGATTTTGGACTGAATTCGCTTTGCGTTAAAGTCGATAGTGTAATAAAGTACGTTTGTTTGTCTGTTTGTGGATTGCAGCCGCAAGAGCGACAACTTGATTGACTTACAGAGCAAACGAAACAGCCGCAGTGTGCTTTAAAAGGGACAATCGGTTTAGAAACTGTTTCTACAAGCTTCCAAACTCTAAACTACTCTTTGTTTAAAGAGGATTGTAAAGCCAGGAAATTAGAAGGGCACAAAAGATGGGAGAGGAGACGTGGCCGTCGCGTGTTTTTGCGGAAAAAATAATCCGTGAAAAATTTATATTAAATTTAAATTTGCTATGGTATACATGGTAATTATATACAAAAACTGAAAAAAAAATGAATATTTTCGTGTTTTTATTCTACCAAGCCAACTTTAACGTTTTGAAGCTTTATTTGGAGTTTGCCCTTGAAAATATAGTCTAGTTTTTGAGTGATTTTTTCATGGCATTAATTCTTGATAAAAACGTGTAAAAAAATAGAATTTTGCGTTTGCCCCATCATAAATTCGTGGCCGTAGCTATGTATTATAGATGTTCTATATTTTGAATAAAATATACTTATACTTAGGTAGGCAACCCGCCGTGATTCAAGTATTACCGCTTACACAAAGGTTCGCTCACCTTCAGATTAATAAGGCAGCATTAAGCCCAGACCTTATTGAAGCAAACACTCAAGAATCCACTTTGTTAACAATCAAATTAGAGCGGAGCGAAACGCGGCGCGATTCTATTTGTCAGTCGAACGGCGCCCAATGCGCCGCGATTGTTGGATATACATTCTAATTGGGCAAGTCTGAGCGAGTCGAGTTCTAAAAACTACCAGTGCAATGAGCCACCAAACCATCCAAATCAAATAAACCCATCTTTAATTAAATTAAATTTATTTATTTAAAACCACATCTTAAAATTTAATAAGTCGATGTTAATTTATGATGACTGTTATGTAATTTTGACACATTTTACTTATGTAAACTATTATACTATTATATAATGTCTACTTCAAGGTTGAGTTACACTTGTTGTTATAAAGTCGATATTAATAGATATATGGCCCCGTCAAAATGAGGTATGATTGACCACAAAATATAAAAACTATTAGTCTTCGGAGATCGCACTGATTGACTTGAGTATCTACATGCTTGGTTAGCGTTTGGAATGAAACCTCTCCTGTCGCTCGCAAGAGGCGAATGAATTTACGGAAACAAATATAAATGCGAAGTCATTATTCTGATAGTAAAAGCAAATATTCACTGTCTAATACAATGTGTAGTTAAGACGGATTCGTGCTTTCAATTTGACAGCTATTAGATGGCGATGGGCTCCATATATTATGAAGTAAGTCCAAGGGCCTGTTTCATAATCCAAGTAAAGTCCTGAATAAGCTACTTGCTACTTATCTGACGAATAAAGTCATCGTTATCGTTTCACAATTCTCAAATAAGCTTAACTGGTAGATAAATACCTTTCCAACTTATAGGTAGCTTTATCTGGCAGTTAATTTATTTGTTAATTAGCTATCCAATACTTTAATTGGACATTGTGAAACAGGCCCTAAAAGTCAAAAGTTGATGTTGCTGACAGTTGAGCTATGAAAAAAAGTGCGCTGTAAAAGTCTGACGAAATGGAACGGATGAGCGGAAGTGCTAGCTCAAAGCGAATATATGTCACGAATTTTTCCACACATGTTTGCAGATTTCCTCACATTTTCATCAAAAAGCTGTAGCCATGCATTAAATATATCTACTTCTGCGGTCGCAGTTCTAGACAACCGCGTAGGTACTCGTATACAACTTGCTCTAAGCAAGCTGCTCTCTAAGGCAACCGCCGTTTTGTTTGACAAGCTACTGCATAAATAAACTAAGCACTAGGGACTTTACTGAATTTAGGTGTATTTAAGTTGGAAATATTTAAATAATAAAAGACCATTAAGCTTAAAACAGATGCGTCTAAATATAGAATCAGCGCAGTGTTCTCACAAGCGTCTTACGTGAATGATAAGTTTTGGTCATGCATTAAATATGTCTACTTCTGATCTGAGTCTTTGCGGTCGCAGTTCAAAACAACTGCGTGCTCGGATACAATTTGCTCTGTTGACGATGTATTTATTCGGAGGCTGCTTTTGAGTTGCGTTTAAAAGAGACTCAATAAAGGCCCCGACTCGGTACTTAAAATACTCGGAAGTTTATTACGCGCTGACTTTCGAAATACGAGTCGAGTTCTTCAAATTTAAGACTCATTGGACTAAAGTTCTTACTAATACTAATTTTTTTTTATACTACGTCGGTGGCAAACAAGCATACGGCCCGCCTGATGGTAAGCAGTCTCCGTAGCCTATGTACGCCTGCAACTCCAGAGGAGTTACATGCGCGTTGCCGACCCTAAACCCGCCCCCCCTCGTTGAGCTCTAACTTGAGGTAACTTTGTATTTTTCACTTGGAGACATACGAAACATTTTGAATAATAAAAGAACATTTAAGTATAGCAACAGATGTGCTTAAATATAGAAACGGCGCACTGTTCTCACAGACATCTTTTGTGAATTAAAAGTATAAGTAAGCTCGGGAAATCATACGAGTACATGTAAATTATACGAATAATAACATCATACATATAAGTCCCGGGAGGGACGGAGGATTACCGCTGCGTGTGTGCGTGTACTTAACTATATAATATGAGTATTGTATTCGAATACATACTAACAAACATGGAGACAGGTCTTTATTAGACACCTAAGATTACATTCTACTAGACCCCAAATATAATTGTATATTCGTAGCACGCTATGAAGTTTGTACCTACGAAACAATTATTTTTAATGACATTTGCTTCATATCATCAGTGTGTACATATTAATAAGAAGGACGTTGGCAAAAACATATATACAAAATGAACGAAATAAATGTGTATTATTATAAACGGATTATTTACCATGTAATTTCTTTGTTTCCGAAAGGATGTAGAAATTAGTATGTGCAGACCAAATATCGGGAACTCCAAGAAACGAGTGTACAGTCAACTGCAGAGATAGTTGACCCTCCATGTCAGCTATCCCTGCAGCAAATTCGCCTTTAGCTTGAAGTCGTATCTGTTTGGCTTATTAATGTGTAATCAGATTTACTATGTGTGTTGTTTTTGTCTGTTTGTTTCTAAGGTTTAAATAAATAAATAAAAACCATTAAAAGCAAATGAATTAAACAAAAGGAGTACGGTACTTTTAATCATCAGAGCTAACTAAAATGTGTTCCATTGAAGCGATTACTGGCATCGTCTTCAGAAAACGTCCTTTGCTCGCAATACCCCATTTCCGCGATTACGGGTGGAGCAGAACACACGCGTCTTATTATAGAACGCAGCCTCAGACCTGTCTTACCCAGGTAGCGTCACGGTATAATGGGAAAGCAAGGATATTTATCTACATAGACAAGGGATCTTTAATCAAATGCAAGGTTACTTTATAATTATCCGAAGAGTACCTACCGCTACAGAAAAAAAGGATTAATTTTTTTAATGGCAAAATTGATTAAAATGGGTCACTCATGTTTTTTTTTTTATGTCAGAGATGGCCCAATATATTTCGCTGCATAACGAGATACTGTATTAAGAATATCTAGAATATTCCTTGAGGCGTATTCTGATTCGTTCCCTTCACTCGAAAGCGGCCACCATTCCATCAACAATTTGGTCCAGCTGCCTGCCTGTTATTACAATAAGAATACGCCTCCTTGTTGAAACTGTATTGTGCTTTATTTTAATTATTTCGAAGAATTGCTTATGAAAATATAGATTAAAAAAGGCATACTAAGAAACTATCGTGAATGCACTAAATCTGTGTTTCGCTCGTTTTAGAAACCCCCGTAGTTCTTAATTGAGGCAATTCCGTTTTGTCACAGTCTTCCCTTATTTGATCAGCTAACTTATACTTCGACTGGTAACGGATCGCGCACCTGAGCTGCCGTGACGTCTCATTGATCAGTCTCACGTTTTATTTCAGGGACCTTCTATTATAAGTTACCAATGTCAATGCCATTTGGCAGATATATCCTAAGTTGCAAAGGATCAGAGGTCTAGATGAGTAAAACAAAAGTGACACAAAGGTCTGTTTCTCAGAATATGCCTACCTATACACATTACACAAGAAAGTGTTCTATTCACCTAAGCGGTCGTATTCACTTCTATATATAACAGTTGGAGAATGTGAAGTTTGCGTGAACTTTGTTGCAACTCATCTACATAGGTTGTTGACATTGACAATGTCGAGCTGTGGCTGATGACTACACAGACCACAAAAGAAAGAGGTTTTAGGTTGACTTTCGGAGTATTCAATATTAATTTTAGTAATAAATAATGAGATCTACGACACTTCATTATATTCTGGGCCGTAGCTAAGGTAACAAAGGTCAATCGAAAAGTTATGACAGATATACAAGTAAATGGGAAAAAAAAGATAAATAAATGCTTATTAGTAAATGGCTTACTATGACATCACCTGATCATTTCCAAACATTATTGCCTGGGCAAAAACCCTTTCGTACGAGTATGTCAAACCGTTTGCGTCTACAGTTTGCATTTGTCAACCGATTTTCGTAAAATTTTGTGAACGGGTTTGATAATTAGTATTATGAATTTATTGTCCATTCTGTTTTTTTTTTATGGCGGATCGATGAGGCCTATAGGCATTCAAAAGGTCTACAGCTCACATAGCCACGGGTCTATACGATTGTCACCATCACAAAACTGGGCTTGGCTGGGGTTTAAAATGACATCCAAACGACAACACTGAGATCGTTCCAAAATTAGACTATCTAAGCATACAGAGACAAGGGAAACATACAGTGAGTACGGTCCCGTCTTCCGTCAATCTATAACCCTAATCAGGAATTTAATTACATTCGTGATTAACGTTCCAGCCTGATTAAACTAGGATGTGATGGGTCGCGAGGATCAAACGCTTGTTCCTGTTGTTGAGGCCAGGTTACTGCATAAGCATGCCATCTTCACTGTTCGGGACGGGAACGGTACAATTTTGTATGCGAAAATTTAACTGTCCACTTTTCGAGAAAATTTTCCGTCGGCAGCTGTGCTGTTTGCCACTGAAATTAATTTTACCATTTCATTTTTATTTCTATTGAGAGTTAATTAGAATACTGTCAAAGAAACAATATTGAACAATGTTATTCTTCTTATTAGGCATTATATTACAAATGAAACAATTACGAATGAAATCAAGGCGTGAGGTTTCTGAATACCAGTATTATAATACGCTAAACAGAAAAAAATAGAGAATGAGAGCAATATGCGTACACTACAGAATTTGGGTCGGGTACCGCCGTCGCCGGGTGGTCTCGTGGACAGGACGTTAGCCGCGTTAGCTGAAGATGCCGGTTTGATTCCGAACTCGGCCACCTGAGACCCTGGTCACTTTTTATTTAGACATGTATTTCATATTATAAAAAAAAGGAGTTAAAGTGCTATTTTCTGTTCTGAAACCCATTACCTAACATGCTTTTAGTGCCTTATTAACCCTAAAAACCGAATGAACTTACAACATAACCAATAAGAACATACAAAACAACGATACGGCAGCAAGAAGTAAAAACTCCATCTTAAAAATCCCCGTACCTCAAGTGTCACGAGGTGTCTAACATGACTAGGGGATAAGGTTGGAAATGAAGCACCTACTGTGAGTGGCTGATGAATAATTCTGCTGCGAACGTGCGGCGTGGGGCTCGGCTCGACCGCTCGCCGAGCCTGGGCGAGGCAAAAGTTCAAGAGCTCAATTCAGATTTTACTATTTGTTTTGATCTTATTTGATACAACCTTAAAGATCGTTCACGCGTTCCGATTTGTGCATGCGAACTGAAGTGAAAGTCATGCGTGAGATGCGTGCCAATCACCTGTACTAGTTAAAATTTAATGGGCAAGCCAAACTCGAGCAAAAATATATGCGTAGTCAGGTCAAGTTACAGTGGATCAACGAAAAACACCCTCAAGTGAGTGTTCGCGCAAGCGATGAGAGTGCAGAGCCGCAGCGCAGTCGACTCGACCGGAATAATGCACGCACTAAGCGGTTGGTTAACACTTCAAGTCTGCACTGTACACTCCTGGAGCCCGATTCTGATTTGAAAACGAGTTACAGTTCTGTCCTCATTTTGATACGGCCTTGACGATCGCTCACGCTGATTGTTGCATGTGAAATAAAAGTGAAGGCAGGGACAAACTGCTATGACCTTATATCTCATATCTGAATCAGTTCTAATAGGGGCGGCGCGTCCAACATAATTCAGCAGTCAGGGTTTGGTTTGGAGTAAACTTATTGAGTTTTAGTACAATCGGATTAGGACCAGACCAACCTCGAAATCTTTGGAATAGTCATGAAATTTGGTGTAATGTAATTTGTAGGTGTGAAATTTGTTTACTGTCACTATTGTTTGAACCCCATTTAAGACTTAAAAATCTGTTTTTGCAATCACATTATTTAGCCCTAAAAAGTTTTCCTCCGTAAATTTTAGTAACTTTGTATTGCATAGCACTCGTGTACTAATTATGTCTATTGAAATTTGCTTAATAGTTTAAGCGCTAGAAGAAAAAATATGAAATAAAATTCGGAGTCCTCTCAAGGCGGTTGTTTAATTTTTCTGTAATAAAACAAGTGTAAACAAGGATGTAAAGAATCTACCGATACGTCATTTAAAAAAATCCGTCCAGTATCCTAAGCTACAGGATGTACTGAATCATCAGTACTTTAACCCATAACCCTACTTGCTGGTTAAGTCACAGTCGAGTAAAGTGTTAATATTGGCGTAGATCACGTAGAAATGTATAGTTGAAAGTGAAATTCAAATTCCTCTGAGTTTCCTATTAAGAGAATGTCCCCTGGAAGTGTATAAGCGTTAAACTTAGATTCAACAAGTATTTATCTATAATAAAATGTATTTTTTTCGCAAAGATATCGAGGATTTTTTGGTATAGAATTTAATAAGCTTTAATATTGCCTTACACTATATTTTCACAAAGAATGTAGATTTAGAGTAAAACGCGAATTTCTCCTGGATGGTACACATTTTCCAAGATAGCTTCGATTCCTCGAGGTTCCCAAATGTCAAATGGTGTGGGCATGAAAAAGAGGCCTTTAATTTATATACATACCAAATTTCATGACTGTTCCAGAGATTTCGAGATTGGTTCTAATCCGATTGTGCTATTGGCTTCGTTTACGAGTTTTACATATTTTTTTCATAAATTGAGGCAGGTATGAATTTACCTTTACGCTCCGCCATTGATACACTCAGCATTAAAGGTACCTATGACTTAAAAAAAAATGATCCGTTCATCAATAAGGGGAATTATTTTTTGTCGATCTATGTATTAGTTCCAATTGAAGATGTGCAAGCCGTAATACCATACCAACTTTTTATTTGACAAAGATCTGTTTTGTTTCCAAAATGGTATCAGTCATTAGTCCCGTTCACGTTCATACCTGAAACAACAAAAATATATTTTAGAAAAATCCAAGCATCACAATAGGCAAATCTAAAAAGAAAAACTTGTAAGGTTAAACCCCAAAAATTCAGTTAATAATACCCTTTTTAGGGTTCCGTAGCCAAATGGCATAAAACGGAACCCTTATAGTTTCGCCATGTCCGTCTGTCTGTCTGTCTGTCTGTCTGTCTGTCTGTCAGAGGCTTTGCTCCGTGGTCGTTAGTGCTAGAAAGCTGAAATTTGGCATGGATATATAAATCAATAAAGCCGACAAAGTCGTACAATAAAATCTAAAAATTTAATTTTTTTTAGGGTACCTCCCCTACACGTAAAGTGGGGGTGAATTTTTTTTTTCGCTTCAACCCTAGAGTGTGGGATATCGTTGGAAAGGTCTTTCAAAACTAATAGGGGTTTTCAAGAAACATTTTTTGATAAAGTGAATATATTCGGAGATAATCGCTCCGAAAGAAAAAAAAAATGTGTCCCCCCCCCTCTAACTTTTGAACCATAGGTCCAAAAAATATGAAAAAAATCGTGGAAGTAGAGCTTAAGAAAGACATTAAATGAAAACTATAGCGGACATGATCAGTTTAGCTGTTTTTGAGTTATCGCAAAATGTTTTCCCTTCATAGTAAAAAGACTTACTTTAATTAGGTACTGATTATGCAAATTTGCCTATTTGTTTAACTCGGGTGAAAGGTACCATTTACTACATAAAGTGTAGTAGTAGCTCCAGTTTAGCTTATTGTGACGGAAGAGTAACTACGGAACCCTACACTGAGCGTGGCCCGACATGCTCTTGGCCGGTTATTATTAGGTTATGTATAGCGTAAAACCACCCCACCATAGTTCAAAATCACCCAATTAGTTGTGGTTTAAAATCAACTCTTGTTATAGATGTCGGTGAATATCATTTGAAATATGCACTTTTAAGGCCATTTTCATAAATTTAAGAAAAAACTCAGGCAAAAACGAAAACAAAATTACTATTGATACTTAAATAGTTACGTATTGAACTAGTGATCCATCATTATGATCATTGTAGTATTGGAGCATAGTTGGATGGTTCTACGATACATAAATCTGCACGCTATTATACTGGAAAAGGTTTTCTAGTTCATATTTCACAGCTGGCCAGAGAGAAGATAACACTCAGCCCGGAGTTACCGCGAGTCGCCGCGGTACATGCAGAATGGGGCTCCGACGCTGCTGGTGAACTAGTTTATCGAAATATCACACGGAGAACTTGCAGTATTTCTTGTAGCGCGTTTTACAGTTTCAAACGAGGAGCTTTTCTAAAGTTTACATGTAGGCATGTCATAACAATTTACAATATTATAATAACTTACCCCATCATCAGGTGGGAATAATATTTATCAAGTCGAGAATAAAATGAACCGAAATAAATGTAACATACGAAAAAACGGTATAATATAGTAGTGTTTCTATTTAAAATATAAACAAAGTATTATATTGAAAAAATTGTTCCAGTAAATTATAATGACTTTTGTTTGAGGCAATAAATATTCATTTTCTCTTTATAAATTGTCAAATAACGTAACGTCAAATTGTGGCAGTCAACCATCAAATAGTAGTATATACGTAATTTGTTTTGGCTGTGTAAACCTGCGGATAAACAAATTGGCTTGTTGAAATTGACTGCATTGCAAGTTTGAGAAAGCACTACTTATACACATCTCGGCGAGAAACAGGGTTGCCGGCCGCGTATCCTTATCCGTCTATATCTACTTGGCCTGCAACGCTTCGAGTCCCGGCCTCTATAGTAATATGCTCTTATTAACTTTTCTTGGGCCAGCCTGCATTTATTTTATTATACTGCTTGCGCCCTGGAAACGCCCGCAGGGATGAAACTAAGCGTCCCGCTATCGAGCAGCAAACTTATTAAGCAAAATACGAGTAGTGTATCGCCGGACTTGTTGAAAGTAGTTCGTTGAATAGATTTCAGTTGTTTTCGCGGAGTTTCCATTTTGTTTTCAATTTGAGAATAACGTCTATTTGCAGTGTGTTGCAGTCAGCAACAAAGGTACAACTAATTACGGGATTTGAGAGTGTTAAATTGCTTGAAAAACTGTTTTATTTCATGTTATTTTACATTCGTTTCGTAAACGCGCTGTTGTATAATTTCATTAAATATTTAAATTGTTACGTTTTTTATGTTTAGTGAATGTCATTCCTATCTCGACATTGAAAAAGTAATTTAAGAAACAGCGAACAGTTTTGAACATAAGTGTTCAAAATACCTGCTGTTTACAAAGATTTCAACTATCTTTAACTACAAGTCAACTATATATAAATCAAATATGTGCGTGAACATTTAGAAACAAGGCTAACAAACACGTCCATAAAACGGCATGTCACTTAAGTATTTCCACGAACCATTTCGAGCTACGTTTTCAGCCTCTGATATAATTAACAACTTTCATTAAATCATAGAGACGGAACTTAATCGCGTATCGAGTTTAAAACTCAATAATGTGTAAAAATCGTGAAAGTTTAAATCAGAATTAACAATTTGTTTGATAATCACTATCTTTTGTGGTATAAACTATCTTCAAATAACTTCATAATAGCGGCAAGACAAAGAGATTCATTAACAAACGACATTATGTCGTCGAAAGCAAGAGGTGTATTATGTAATATGGTGTAAGTGAGAAAGTTAGACCGCGCGGTAATCGCGTTACACTCGCGGTGGCTGTGCCTTGATGAACTGTTCACGCGGTATTTGTAAACTTTGTTGAATGTTCTCTATCTAAATTTGGCTTTCATTTTATTAGTATATCATTATAATCGCATTATCGCCTTCAGCGACTGCGTTCTACCGCTGAGAGCGTCGCTGCTGCGTACTCAGATGACTGAAGTAGTCACTGCATCTAATATGCGACCACATTTGCCCCTCCGACATAATTATAAATTATGGTCACAGCATGGGCTGGCCTTTAGCCCCAGATAAACTACAGCTGAAAGCTGATAAGGCTGCGGCGGTTAAAAGTATCCGTGGAAAATCATGTCGAAAAATCGAGTAAATATTAGGTTCGTACAGCGATAAAATATAGGAAAGTTTAATGCCTATCACTGAGTTATTGGTCTGCTTATGCGACCTGATGCGGCTCCTGTTTTATCGGGGGTAGTAGCAACTATCAGAGTACTTCGACTAATACTAAATACTTTAAACTAAGGAAGGAAGAAGGAAAGCTTATGCATCCTTCAGTGACTAAACAGCCTTGGGCGCTCGTAATCGGAGCCGACGGTGTCGAGTCGCGTCGCAATTACATAACAAAGCGAAACTGATACCGTTGTCGCACTAGCACGGAGCGATCATTTACACTTGCGACATTATCAGGACGTTATCATTGAGCGATTAGTGGAAAGCGAAAGTGATAATATCATTAAGTAAAAATCTCGTCATCATCTCGTACATCGTCCATCCTCCTAATGGAAAAATTTGGTAGAAATAGTTTAGGTGGGGAAACTCTCACCCATTTTTAGTATGCTGTTGGAAATGGCATATAGCATCACGCTTCGCGAATGTTGAGCCATTTAAGATCCTACCTAAGTTGGTTGTTCAATTATTACGCTATGGTATGCCCAATTTAGCCCGAATCCTGAATAGCAAAACAATAGCGGAGCGTGGCTGTACTTATTAAGCACACTGTTCATGAACACCTTCACAGTCCAGTGCCCCATATATGGATCACAACAACCTGTCTCCACAAGTCCGTGCCCCACTTACAATGTGTAACAAAAATAGGGATCCGTTTAAGGGCATATAAGATATCGTATTCTGATTAGAAAAGTAGATGAAATTTTTTTTTACATGAAAATCCTTTTTTTTCCTATGGGGCATGTCGTAAAAGACGACCAACCGTCCATACAAAGGCAAAAAAAAAATCGCCTCAAAAAAAAAAAAGTTTAAAATTTTTGAGCAATACATTACTCAATTTATGCCAAAATCGCAACGCTAACGTAAATAGTACCTCCTCACCGTTTTGAATGATTCACGGTTAGTTTCACTAGACTTAAATCGACCGAATCGGTGTATATCCCGGTCGATTTAAGTTTAGTACCTACTCGTTACTGCGTAAATATTGGCTGTGTCAAGCTTTGGTGTGATGGTGGCCTATCCTCTCAAAACTATACAATTTTTTTTAATCACTGGGTCACTGAAGTCAGAGTTTTAATTCCGCTGTAATCTTGCGGGCATTGAGAGTAAAGATTGCTTTGTTTGCGGTACAACTACTTACAGAGCAACATCGCGAAACTGGCGCCGCGCCGTCTGACGCCGTCCTCTACTGACCCGGGGTTCGTAGGTAAACTTTAGCCTTTCGGAACTGTTCTTGTAATCTTTCCTCCTTGTCTGATGAAATGACCCTTTACAAAATGAAAGCGATATGATCCTTGGCATGCTGCTGATAGACGACGTGCCATATACAGATCTGATCCTCAAACCAAACATGATCGACAGATTGCAATAATAAAAACTTGCCTACCATTGTTACTTACTATTAAATTTTAGTAAATAGATAGTTTTAGTAAATAAACATCGTGAAAGTTTGTTATTTACTAATTATCCTAATGATATAAGCAATATCAACACTTACTCGTAAATAGGTAGATGAAGTACAGCTGTATTATCGATTACGCCCACATTAATTAATCCATCACATTAGCTGCAGTTGAAGTGTAATGCACGTCATACGATCGCGAGTTGCCTCGTCTAATCGTGCCTCGTGCCTCTCGCCTCGGGTTATATTATCTTACTAGGGTAATTAATACCGCGTCAGCGAGATCAAGCTTCTAATCGTTCAAAGTTCAAAGTATGTAATGACGTATTATATATGATGGAAATGTATTCATAAATCACGTTGTATGCATTCATCCCTGTATTGAATATGATGTTGTCTTTTTACAACTATTGTTCGTTTTTTTAGAATTAGATAGAAGGTAAGCAATCTTAACGTGTCTTTTTATTAAAAATCATTTTTGAAAAATAAGTCACAGCAAATATGTAACAATTATAATATACGATCTTTTACATTCTTTTGCTTTCATAAGAAATATAAACTAATTTTATAAAAACGTTTTTCACTGATTTATAATGCTAAAAAATTAACTACAAATTTTGTGTTAGATTCATGTTCATCATTGAAGCTGTCTAAACCACAGACAGATGATGAACATGAATCTATTTTTCTGCTCATGATCATCCGATGTGACGGGTTCAGTTTGGCCTGTCGTTATAAAGTGGGAAGACTAGTGAAACTTACTACAGTCGATGTCGATAACATTATGACGTAAGTCTTAGAACGCATTTCGGATAATTTCTTGCGGTTCAGAATCGCACGCACTTGCAAGACTGAATCCGCAAGAAATTAATCGCAGTGAGTTCTAAGCCTAAGACAGTACCGTTACGTAATTTTTAAATTAGTTTTTACAACGAAATTAACGGAATTAATTATTCGACGTAATTTTAATTACTCTCAGAATAACTAGAATCAATGTTAGATGTCGGATATTTTCGCGATAAAAATAAATTAGAGGTTTGCAAATAGATAGTAATTGAACTAACATTCTTAATTAATATCGTTCACTGAAATAAATTGGAGGCCTTGTTCTCCTCCTCCAGTGTCCAGAGCTGAAATCCAACCAGCGTCCTCTGTTTACGCGAGAGATGCCAAGACCGCTCGGCCATCCGGTCACGGCTACATGGGTTGAAATTTCCAAATATATTAAATAGTAATGGCTCTACATCAAATAACACTAATCAAAATATTTTCACAGTAAGTAATTTAATTTGTTGTTAGAGTAATATTTTTTACTTCATGGATGAGTCACGTTTGTCAATAATGTAATTAAACGTAATTTAGAAATTGCTTGCTATTGACATCGAACAGTTGAGTCAATATTTAATTAATAATCACTAGCACTGATACATTTTTGCCTCCAAAAAACCAGGCTATACTATTGACGTTCTACTCGCATGGAGAGATCGAAAGAGTAAACTTAAAATAGTGAGAACGTATTTCAAGAGATTATCGCGTGATCATATAAAAATATATTTTTTGAACTTAAAGTTAATTTGGCTAACGTGGCCCCATGCCTTCTAAACCATATTATTATTTAAATAATCGTTCATCTAATGTACAGCTAAACAAGCTAAACAATAATGATACAATTTTCACACTGCACAAGTTTCACTATGCCACCAACCCAAAAATCTGTAAAAAAAATGACAGTCCATAGAAAACATAACCTACCTAAAGCTACCTTTCGATAGCAAAATTCCTTCACAGTTTAGCTTTCAATAGCATTGGCAATTTTCAAATTGCCTACGTGACGTACAAAAACGTGATTTTCCACATCGAGAAAGTCCACAAGAGATTACCAAAACGCGTTTTTGGTACACGAATATGTCATTATTTAATACCGCACGCGGACGTGCTCGAGAGTCATTCGAACTCCCAAAAGTGTTCTCGGATTGATTTTCCTTTGAGATTGCGTTTATGTAGTTAAAGGAGCGGCAATGGAACTTAAAAAGTCGGTGATTGATTTGATATTGTATGTTACTGAGCGCGACGTACCTCGCTCGATATCTATAATACAGGGTGTTTTTTCCAACTCATATTCTAGAATTAATTAGGTAACTAAGTCGTAATCACAACCATAATTAGGTGTTATAATAATATATTACTGTGCCACTGATGTGTTTATAGGTTGGTGTTAAGCTCATGTTTTTGGTACCAAAACGATCCACTTATATTCATCACACGTCATCTTTTCAATAAAATAAGTTCGTTTTAAAAAATGACGTTGCGGAATAGGTCATTTCTTTCTCGAATCAGGATCCGCAGTTTAAATATAGCAGTTATTTTATTTATATATTTATTGTCATGACGTGCCAGTAAAATAAAATACAATTATGTCAAATCCATTTCCGATTTTTAAAGTAAAACTCCTAGCCTCGTCCACGTCCTGCCACGTCGCCACGTCTCCGCGGCACGTAGGCACGTACGAGTCGCCTGCAATATTATCATTACTCTCCTTTCAATATACCGACCATTTTGATTCTTCGTCCACTTCGTTAAACTCTGCCCTTGCTTCAGAACGGGTAATTGCGAAGAGTGGAAAATGAAAGAAATATACGCTTTAATGATTTAAGGATTGAATTATGAGTCAAAAGATAAAAGCTGCAGCCATACAATCGAAGTTACGCCCTCATTTTGATGTTGTAATAACGTGAAACTTGGCAAGAACATTAAAGTAACATAATGTCTATTATTCGTTTTCATTACTTCAAATACTAAAACAAAGAAAATAGAAATTGTAAGTAAAACTTCTAATCCCTAGGTATATTTTCTTAGCGGTATAATGAATCAAATGCAACGCTTGTATCGCCTTTCTCATACCAGGCAACCCAAATAATGACTAGTTGTCAACTGCGACGGAACCAAATGCGTTGCCATATGTATTTATTCATTTTTCCGTCTGCCCCGTGTGAAAAAGCCCCTAATCATCAATGGGCATACGAAAGTATAGGTACCTGTGAGGTCAGTCGTTTATACACGACACTAACTTCGGACAGCCTGTATGTTTAGCACGTGGATGTCGTAATTAAACGTCCACAAGCTATAATTGGACGAAACGCTTTCAATTCCGCTCGTTTACGATAATAGTAATGAGTAGTGTCCCCCTTCCCCCCCCCCCCCCCTTCGGCCCCTCCACTGCGGGCCTTTGATCTGCCGTATCTAGTTGCGTCCCTTTTGCGACATGATACTGATCTGATACTGACCTGTCAGTGTCAAAAGTGACGTTTTTGCTTTAAAGGTTCTCATAATGCGCAATTCAGCAGGTCCTCTATAGGTGATTGGAATCACCTCATATTGGAATGATGTCAAATCATGTTAGATCAGTATCACGTTATAATTATTATTGTTGGAATTGGTCTGTTATTTTATTTTATCTTCTGCTACAATAGGATTATCATCAGCTGTATTCCATATTTTCAGAATATCGCTCTAGCTTTGATGTATTAACGCAAATAATCACAATTGTTAAGTTATTATTGCTCAGTTGAATAATAAGATATTACAACATTCAAAGGTACGGATCGATAGTTACAAAATGGATTCAAGGTTATAATGTTATATTTAGTATAATTGTATATATTTGACAATCGGAGCCTTGGCTGTTATTGTTATATTACGTACTTACAGTCGAGGGTACACGTGTACCACGTGTAGGCACGGCACTTACCATCAGGTGAGATAATAATCAGATAGGTATAGATAGATTTCCAAACAGGATTATTCCACAGGAAACAAGGGAAACTTTCATTTTAAAAATGCAAAATATCGCTTCCTGTACAATAATTGCGAATATTTGCAATTTCGGAAATCTTCCGACGTCACATCAGGGCTTTAACCGCTAAAATCAAAGTTCGTACATTTAGAACAACTATCTTTGTCACTCTAATTAAGCTTTAATAGGGTTGTTTCCAATTTTTTGAAACGCTCGTATTACGTTCTATATTAACTAAAAGTTGCCCTAAAAATCAACTTTTATACTAAAAACGGCTTTAAATATGTCAAATTAACAAAATATATTTTGACAGATGCTTTCGCGCCCAAAACGCTCTTTGAAAATTGTGTGACGTCACAGTTTACGGTTTGACACATAACTACATACGCACGTAGAAGATACGAACTGTCAACTGACATTTGTCATTTGTTGTCTATCGCCTAACTGTCAACAGTGTCAATCCGAGAGTTGTGACGTCATCAGAATGTTCAATGACGTTTCGAGTTTGGTCACGTGACGTGTGCCAAAAGATATTTTAAATTCAATATTTACAAAAATATGGTTATTACAGGTCCCCTAAAAGTAGTTTAACATGTTCTTATTATCCAAAATAATTTTTTAGGATACAATTCTGCCCTAAGATTTGTAGATGGAAACAACCCTATCGGATTAAAAGGGAAAGTTGCCCTAATTTTATAAACTAGATGTTCGAGGTAGGCCCTCAGTGGCAACGGAGCCGCAGTGTGCCGCAGATGCGTTACGGGAACACTTCCTTAGATTTATTTGCCGCTATAATTTTGCTCCACGAGTACTTTTAGCCTTCATTTTCTTTTTACCCGCTCATATTCTAGTAAAAGTGCTCTCACTATTTGCGAGAAATGTGCTTGAGAACGTTGTTTTAGCCATTTTCTGTTCTCCGTGTTATAGGACATTATAGTACATTATAATGTAATAACATACTTTTTGAAATATAAGTATATAAAAAAAATCATATAATATGTTGTATAGGATTTTGATGTAAATTTTTAGCTGATATCCTGTACTATTATTTCACATAAAAAAGTCCTTTTCGAAAAAAAGATTAAACGTAAAAAAAGTCAATTTTTGAAGACTTTTTTTATCTTAGTCATCAATCCTCGAGTAATTGTGGGAAATTTTCTGTAACATTTATGTTAGAAATTAGGGCATTACCCTAATTCATAACTTATCGAATGACTTTAATTTTTTAATGTGCGATAGGTAAATGGACAGATAATGGTACATTAACCAAGGACAGTCGTGTTTAGCGTCAAAAAAACTTTGAAGGGGTGCAGTTTTAAAATGGTTAAGAAAAAACATAGGTATGGGGGGTGATTTGTCAATGCAATTCATCTTAATATACGTGGTTAACGGCTACACTATACGTGGACAAACACATTATATGTACAGACAAAATATACCTTATAAACAGGGTAATTTCGTTATGTCAGTACTCTGAGGAGTAAATGAATGTATACAAATATGTATACATTTTTTTCCTTAATGCAATCTATTCATATTTATGAACTTGGCTGTAGGCCATACTGAACAACTTACACATGGCCAACCTCGAAATCGCAAATTAACAGTTCCAAAGAAACCTGGGGCATTTCATTTAAAGTTACTCATAAAGTACCTATTACTCTTATTAATTTATATTTTTTATGTTATTTCTCCTCAGAATCACGAGCTCCTTCTTTGAGTCAAACAATGAGTTTTAAGAACAAATTAAATGGTACCATTTGAAAACGTCATTGGTAGATACAGTGGATGTAGGTAGATACGCGTAGGGCCAAATCCGGTTATTATCGGACTCCGGCTGGACCGGCGCCGACGCCGGCTCAGTGACGAACAGTCCTCGCGTATTGTATTTGCGCGACGTTCTATTATTATAGGGTTTATAACAGTACACATGTAGGACACAGTATACGTAGGCGTAGGCGTAGAGATAATACAGGTTGTTTATTTAGTCACCTGCAATAATTTTCAGGGGGAATATATAGGTCATAATGAGCAACTTTTACTATGGGACCAACCCCGAAATCACGAAAAAAATTTGTCTGCTTACATTTTCTATGGGAGAGTAAAGTATTTTTTCCCGATTTTATTCGGGATTGGTCCGGTAGTAAAATTTGCTAATATGACCTATATATTCACCTCGTAAATTGTTGCAGGTGACTAAATAAACAGCCTGTATACGAGTTGATGTTGGATACACAGTTTACGAAATATTACCAACATCGTATCATTTATTACTATACTCTTTATAGTGATTAACACCAGTATCGGTTTCTTCTATTAAACAAACCAAACGTTCGAGTAAACTATAGGTGTAGGAATGTTAAATAATATTTAAAAAAATTGATTGTGGCCCAAAATTGGTTGGAATTGCACCTATATGTGGTGACCTTTTGCTCTAGGTATGTGCACGGCTCATAGATAGATAGATAGATAGATAGAATACTCTTTATTGGCACACCTCAGTAAAAAGATACAAAATAAACAATTGATTAAATGTAGAGGCAGACAACAGGCGGTCTTATAATGCGGTGCCTGTATAGTCTGTGTCGCATGTCCACTGTGTTCTTGGAGCTCAAGATAGCTTTAGATGCTCGTCACACACGCGGTCGATATGTCGCATGCAAATGTCAATCTATTGGAGTATTTGGAGTGTATGTTTCCCTGTTTAATATTCATGTTCTAAATCCAGCTAAACACTTGAATAATCACCTGTTTATTCGACTGTTTATTGCCATTTGGTTATTATTCGGGTCTATTTCACTCACAGATCTACAATGTGCAAGATTGCCTGCGTCAAAATTTAACATAAATTTGATATTTAATATCAAAAGTGCGACCACAATCGGAATGACGTTAAGTGTCATTAAAAGTATTGAACTTAGAAACGAATGTGATTGTGTAAAGTGCTTTTGTAGCAGTAAGTATATCACTACTCACGGTATCTCCTGAATACAGCTTTTGTAGCAGTAAGTATATCACTACTCACGGTATCTCCTGAATACAGCTTTTGTAGCAGTAAGTATATCACTACTCACGGTATCTCCTGAATACAGCTTTTGTAGCAGTAAGTATATCACTACTCACGGTATCTCCTGAATACAGCTTTTCGTGTTGTACACCACAACAACAATATATTCTGAAAGCAAGTGATATACGAGTGTGGTTCAAAATAAGTAAAAGCCGGTTGTAAAATTCGTATAATATGAAATAAAGATTAAACGTGATGGAAAGTCGTATTCCTGGTAAAAATATTAATATTTCAGTTGATTTTCAGAGAGACTTTAAAATTCTCATTTGTGACCAAATATGCAAGCTGACTGAGCAATTTTTGGAAAACTTACCAATAAAATAATAAAATTGTGTAAGTTTATATTCAGAAAGTGCCTAGTATACACTATACACAGATAAAAAAGGCCTTTCTCGACATAAGGAAACTCAAAAATGTGTTCATCTAAGGAATAAAATTAAAAAAGAAAGGTCAGTTTTAATTCAATATGTAAAATCTTGACCGAAGTAATAAAATACTTCTCACAAGACTTAATTTTGAATTTTGAGAATTTAACATTCTTGAACCGTTAGTGAGATTATCATAATCCAAATATTTTCCCTGTGTACCTTGGAATTGTTTATATTCTGTTTGAGCCTTACGCTACTGTTTTTTTCGAATTTGATATTATAAATGCTAAAGTGTCTGTCTGCCTAATCAAGCTTATTACCGGGAAAATGATTTGGATGAGATTTGGACTGAAGATAGTTTAAGTCCCGGGAATGGACATAGAACAGTTTTTATCACTGAACTCACCGCACAAAGAGGTAAAATGAAAGAGGGATACAGAAGTACTATTTCTACGCAGACCAAGTAAGCGAGAAGCTAGTACAATATAATTTATTTTTATTTGTTAGCCTGTTGTGTCCCACTGCTGGGCAAAGGCCTCCCTCTCATACTTCTACGCGTCTCGGTCTATGTCAATATTCGACGTCAAGATCGTGCCGCCATCTCCTTCAATATAAATGAATAATAATATCTACCTACGGAGTATATTTAGCCAAAGTGCTAAATGGAGTATCAAATAACAGCGACATTAACCCGACTTTGTTTACTTTTACTTCATTGTAGAATCTGGCGAAAGCTTTACTCATAATTATAGGCCCGAGAACAGTGTCCTGGGGAACTCCAGTTCGCGGTGAATAGGGAACTTTGGAGGCCGTATAAACATCCCTACTCTGTTTAAGTATATTATTCTTGTAATACGGTTTTATTAGAACTTTACACAAAAGAAGATCAGTTATGAAGTTTGTAGAAACATTGCGAAACAAATAAATGAGTAAACTGGGGTTACTTTGGATCGCGAAACATTGGTCATCGATTTCATGATGTGGTTCGCAACCATAATAGAAATACATTGTAAAACCGTTTCCTTAATTGTTTATCCGTCCCCGCGTTGCAAAATACTTTACCGGTATTTATAAATATCGAAGTAAACTTTTTATGTCACACAGCATGAAATTATTGAATGAATCGCAATAATTGGCGAGGTATTACAAATACGTAAATAACAACTAGGTTTACTTATATTTAGTTATACTTTTATATTATATAGGCTACAGAAAATATTTCATATTGTACGTGAAATTGAAATATTTAAAAAAAATAAACTAAAATATTTAAAACACTGTCATAAATCATGTAAACAGTTAGACAGCTTTAGCTCACAAGTTTTCTTTAAATTCCATATTAATTTAAATTGTATTTTTTTATGTAATGTATATTAGATAAACATGTAATGTTCTGTAAAGATGTGTCCCGCCGAGTTTCATACCGGTCCCATATTCGGTTACCCTCCTGCCATTTAGGAGAGATTTAAATCTTCTCGGGTCCTCTGACTCGGGTCCCTACACCTCTGTGTAGGGTTAGAGCAGGCGTAGCTTTATTTGACGTTCATGAACGCGTTGCGCCTACTTAGAAAATAAATTATCTCTATCTTTATCATTATAATAACTACAGATACGTTATAGGCGTTCAAAATTGAAGGGCTTACCTTGAACAAATTGAAAATGTTGCCTTTAGTCACGCCTAGGCAAGGGAGAAATGTGTACGTGCTAACGGGCTCCTGCGCAGCAAAAGAGACACCCTTATGTTTAACGAGTATAACAAAGATGAATGCTATGTGAAAATCAATCAACTAAAATAGGTTCATACGTAGGTAACGAAATAAATAAGGTAGTATTTTTTGTGCTTCTCATGTATGAGTGTAACCTATCGATAGTTATATAATATCATTGCTTTGGCTTACATTAATTTTGTTGTGTTTATCGCAATGTGTTTATTTGTTTCCGAAGTGATTAGAATATTTTATCTTTTTAAATATATATATGTATCGTCGCCTTGTTTATCCTCGTAAGGCCCAATGTGCATTACAATGTACATTCCGTTTCAATGTAATTGGAATATTTCGATAAGAAATAAGTAGCACTTCTTTTGTTTTTAATCGCTTTAACAAAGAAATGAAATTTATCCCAAATTACTTTACAATAAGGTACAAATTAAAATTAGGAAAATTTTATATGGTAGGCCTTAAAAGGCTACATTTGCCTATTACTAGTTTGGGGCTGAACGGTCTGAGTATGATGGCCCCTAAATATCTAATTTTGAGTAAAGAAGAAGAACCTCTTGATTTAAAATCTTTCAGGGTCCCTGGTTATGTCTATCGATAAATTATTTATCGATGAATTATTAAACTAAAGAAAATCAGAATAATTGGCTGCCTATTTTATGGGAAATGGTTTAAACTAACAACTCGTGTACCGATTACATTCTTTATTAATCCATTAAAGGCCCGAATTCAAAATACAACAAACATAATGCATAAAATAACAGTTATAAATTGGATCATTCAATTCAAATTTCAAATTAAGCAGCGAATAGAGTCGGCAACAAAACCGGCAAATTGTGAAATGATTTTTCCACGTCCGTCTGCACTCGTTCTGCTAATCAATTAGAGCACAAAACACGGGTAACTCGGTTACCCGGGTACCCGTCCGTCGGCGGAATTAACCGTACGTGTACCACCCATTTGCGAATGTAATCAAATTTTCAGATAAAAGTTTGCAATGTGAATATTTTAGTGGCGCGGGTGTTATTTGTATCGTTTGTATGAGGGTTGTGCGAGTGTAATTGACAACATTTCATATTTTTAAGTGCTATTTTTTATTGTCTACATCGAAAGAACGCACTAATTTAATGTACCCGTATTTTTTTTATTTTGCGTCCTATATTTTGGTCATAAAATCTATTTATATTGTTACTTGAAACAAAAGGGCGTATGTAACAAACGTCATTTGTGAGAATCGTGACGTCACGGATCTGTTTCATACACTGGAAAAAACGTTGAATTAATTTACGTTTCATCATAGACAACAGTGCGAGTGACATAACATAACCTCAAACGTTAAAAATAAAATCACAAATTAACAAATGTCACAAACGTCAAAACTCAAGTCAAACGATAGTTTTCATCCCGTTTTCAATGACAATGATAATGTCAACCCAATCGGAAGTCATTTTTTTGCTTGTAGTGGCAGAACTGAAGGAGCTGGGTGACGTCAATTTCCGTTTTAACTATTTTTTAGAGATTTTGAATACAAAAATTCGTAAAAAATATATAAAAAATTTTTTTTTTGTAATCTACAGGAGCCCCTCTCGAAATGGTTTTCGATTTAGGGATATTGAAAATTTTGAAATGTTGTCAATTTTGATGCGGCAAAAGGATAAAATGGTATCTGCGCTGGTGCGTCATTCAAGCTCCCGATGAACTACTCGGTATCGAGTGAATTTTTTTTCTCATTCCCTCAGGTAAATTTTCCTCCTTCTGGTCAGCAAAACGAATATATCACACCTAGGTGTCGGTAGTTGAGAATTGTGCACCCACCCTAGATTATTAATAAACAGTCTTGAAGTCCAACTCGAGTATCATTGACGCCTACCCTGACATGGCGCAGCCGGAAATTATTTAAATGGTTCAAACAAAGATAAAATAGTATAAAAAGTTATAATATTTAATTAACAGGACTCAGTTGTTTATATACTAAAATGGAAACAGTGCTTACGCCTCCGTTACCGTTTACTTATGATCAAAGTTTATTGAACATTACTACGGGCAGTTTAAGTGATAGTTGGAAAAAATGGAGTAAGGGATTTACAATATATTTCGACGCGTGTGAACTTTCTAAAAAAACATCGGCCATACAAATAAATATATTGCTTCATATAGTGGGTGAACAGTGCAGGGAATTGTATGAACAACTAAATGTGAAGTGTACTACGGTAGAACAGGTTTTGGACGAATTTAAAAAATATTTTGATCAAAGGAAAAACTTAACGGTTGAGAGGCATCGATTTTTTACGCGAAATCAGGCAGAAAGTGAAACAATTGAACAATATGTGTTTGATTTAAAGAAATTATCAACTTCATGTGAGTTTGGAACTTTATGTGATTCCTTAATTAAGGATAGGTTGATATGTGGCATCGCGAGCAAAGCTATTCGGGAGAGATTATTACGTGAAGCCGACTTGACTTTAGAACAAGCTATGGAGATTTGTCGAGCGGCTATAGTATCTAAAGTGTATTCGGAAAAAATTGTTGAAGACTCGCGAGAGAAATCGGTACATAACATAACGACGGGTGACAACAACAATTCATTGCAAGATAATAATGTATGGCAAATATCACAAAGAGGAGGTTACGGTCGCGGCCGTGGACGGTTCGCGGGGTCGCGAGGCGGCCGTGGCGCCGGGCGCGGCGCGGGAGCTTGGAGCAGGAGCGGTTGGCGCGCGCAGGACTCGACCGTGTCGGCGCGAGCGGCGGCTGGCGCGGGCGGGAGCGCCGCTGGTGCTCGTAGTGCGGCGCATGTGTATAATAACGGTACTCGTTGTTGTAACAAATGTGGTACAACGCACGGAAACTATGCGTGCCCAGCGTATGGGAAACGTTGTTTACGGTGTTCGCGCATGAATCACTTTTCGCGTATGTGTGGCGTATATCAAATTGAGGAGTCGGACCAACAGGTAATATATTGTCTTAATAATGAGATAGATGAATGGTCGATTGTTTTAAATATTAATAGCCATAATTTAAGGTTTAAACTTGATACGGGAGCCGAAGTTAATGTTTTGCCATTACGCTACTTATCTCAAGTTGGTTTAAGCAAAGAAAATTTAATGGTTACCACGTCGCGGCTTCACGGTTATTCTGGAAAGAACTTGGAAGTTCTAGGCAAATGTTTTTTGAAAGTGGTATATAAAGATAATGTATATTTTTTGGAATTTAAAGTGGTGGATGTGCCGTCCTCTCCTGTATTAGGTAAATATGATTGCAAGGTAATGAATTTGGTTAAAAGAGTATTCGCAGTGAGTGAAATGGAGCAATTGAACTCTCCGGCTTTTGTTACGGAATATAAAGATGTATTTCAGGGTATAGGTTGTTTGCCTGGTAGTTATAAAATTAGAGTGAATCGCGAATGCAAGCCTGTGGTGCACGCTCCAAGAAAGGTACCAATACCATTGCGAGAAAAACTAAAGGCAAAGTTAGAAGATATGGAGCAACAAGACATCATAGCAAAGGTTGAGGGCCCTACTGATTGGGTCAACAGCATGACTATCGTAAAAAAACCAAATGGAGATCTTAGGATATGTTTAGACCCGAAAGAATTGAATCAAGCTATAAAACGAGAACACTTTAGGTTGCCTACGTTAGACGAAATAGTTTCGAATTTGTCAGGGGCTCAGTATTTTAGCACACTAGATGCTACTAATGGTTTTTGGCAAGTAAAAATAGAAAATAGTGATCTTTGCACTTTTAATACACCGTTTGGGAGATATAAGTTTCTACGTATGCCCTATGGAATATCGTCTGCGTGTGAGGTTTTCCATCGCAAAATATATGAGAATTTTGACGATATCGAAGGAGTTTGTATGTACGTAGATGACATTTTAGTCTTTGCAAAAACGAAATCTGAGCATGATGAGAGGTTGAGACAGGTATTAGAGAGATGTCGTAAAATTAATTTAAAATTAAATTTTGCTAAGTGTAAATTTGGTCTTGAGGAAATTAAATACTTAGGACATAAAATTACGAGGAAAGGTCTATACCCAGATGATAGTCATATATCGGCTATTATTAATATGCCTAGGCCACAGAACAGTAAGGACGTTGAACGTTTGTTAGGATTAACAACGTACGTGGGTAATTTCATACCTAATCTTTCTAATAAAACCGAACCACTCAGAGAATTGTTGCGGAAAGATATAGAGTGGCATTGGAGTGAGAGACATGAAAACACATGGAATATCATAAAAAAATGTTTGTCCGAAAAACCAGTGCTGCAATATTACAGTATGTCTAAGCCCATAAAACTTTCAGTAGATGCGAGTAAGAGTGGCCTGGGATGTGTACTTTTACAAGATGGTCTGCCTGTGTGTTATGCCTCAAAAGCACTTACAAAAACTGAGCAGAGATACGCACAAATAGAGAAAGAGTTATATGCATGCGTATACGCATGTGAGAAGTTTTATGGTTATATTTATGGGCGGTCAGATATAACGATTGAAACTGACCATAAGCCCCTGTTGAGTATAATAAAAAAACCGATTGTGGATGCCCCACCCAGATTACAGCGCATGCTATTAAGGCTCCAACCATATTCATTTCAGCTGGTTTACAAACCAGGCAAGCAGTTGCATATCGCGGACGCTTTATCGCGCGCCTACGAGCCGCCCGCGGCCTCTTCCAGTGATCATCATGACCTGCAAGACGAACTTACAGAGGCGGTGCACACAGTGTGTGCATACAATGAGCTAACTGATACGCACTATTTAATACTACAAAAAGAAACAGATGGTGATAGTGAGATGCAGCTGTTAAGAAAGTATATTAGAAAAGGATGGCCAGAAGAAAAAAAAGACGTAGAAGATGTTGTGAAGCCGTATTGGCAATACAGAGAGGATTTAACAGAAGGAAATGGATTATTATGGAAAGGATGTCGAATAATAATACCTAAAAAGTTACGCGGTGACATGCTTCAAAATATACATTATGCGCATTTTGGCCTTGAAAAGTGTTTGTTAAGAGCGCGAGAGTTATTGTTTTGGCCCGAAATAAACAATCAATTAAAAAACTTTATATCAAATTGCCAAGCGTGTTTAACATTTAGAAAAAACAACACAAAAGAAAAACTAATTCCACACGAAGTACCAAAGAGACCATGGTCTAAAATAGGTATTGACATATTTCATATCAATCGAAAAAATTACTTACTGATTGTCGATTACTATACCAAATATGTGGAGGTACGCGAAATGCGTAGCACACTCTCTCACGCGATAATAGATGAGTTAAAATGTATATTTAGTAGTCACGGAATACCCGAGATAATTATGTCCGACGGAGGACCTCAATTTGTTTCACGTGAATTTAGTAATTTTGCAAATGAATGGCAATTTAATCACGTACGCTCTTCTCCTCACTATGCCCAGTCCAATGGACAATCAGAACGCAGCATTCAGGTAATAAAAAATATTATAAAAAAATGCACCTATACGTCGACCGATTTTCGCCTAGCCTTGCTAGAATATCTTAATACACCAATTAGCGAATACTTACCCTCTCCGGCAGAATTACTTCAAAATAGAAAATTACGTAGCATTCTACCACTACGCGAAACAGTCCTAGATGCGACAGTTAATCACAGCGTTAGGAACAGATTAATTGACCGTCAAAATAAATATAAAATGTATTACGACATAAACGCAAAAAACTTATCTCCCTTAAAAGTAGGGCAAAAAGTAAAGGTAAGGCATGACAATAACAGCATTTGGATAAGCGGAACGGTTAGTAAAATTTTAAGAGATCGGTCATATCAAATATTAATGGGAAACGGTAATAAAATAATACGGAATAGACGTCACATCATACCGGACTCCCCGCACCGTCCGGAAACCGATCCGGAGTATGGGTTCGATTACGACCACATTCTTCCGCCGCAAATGCAATTCACATCAACTTCGGTTCCCAATTCAAATATTGTTAATGTAAACACAAACCAAACTGATTCTTATGTAACTCGTTCCGGCAGGACAGTGATACCTCCCAATAGATGGGGCAATTGGAGTATATAACTGGAATTCAAGTATACCTGCCTGTTGGAGACCAGCCTGCCTAATAGGTTGTTAAAATAAGTAAAAATGAATACTCAAATATACTAAGATAATCGTTTAGTAGATTAATTTGTCAATTTCGATAAATTTAAGTAAAATATTATATTTAATGTTTATTTAGGTATGCATACATTATGTAAAAAAAAAAGATAGTACCTAATAATAAACAAACATTATAAACTAAAACGCATTTAATATTGTATAAAGAAAATAAATATGTTAGAAAGTTAAAAAAGTATGAACAATTAAAAATAATAATAAGATATGTACTTCATAAAAACAAGTAGGTACCTAAATAATGTTCAAATTCAATAAATACTTATTTTATTAGTTAAAATTGTAAATGTAGAATAATGTATTTAGTAAAAACAAAGAATTATATAATATACAAATGTTATCTAAATAACTAATATTATTGTATAGGTTCTTTACAATCTATGGAAAAGCATAGGTTTGTTTAAAGTACTAGGTTAATAGAATTAAGGTAATGCATGCTTCTTTTAAGGATGTTGTTTTCTTATTTTTGATTTTAAGAAGGAAGATGTCGGTAGTTGAGAATTGTGCACCCACCCTAGATTATTAATAAACAGTCTTGAAGTCCAACTCGAGTATCATTGACGCCTACCCTGACACTAGGAACATTTTTGTTAGTGACCGACCGAAATTCGGAGTCGGTTTTGGCAGGTTCAGCAAAAATATGTTTCTGCCGAAGGTTCAGTTTTGGCTAAAACCTTTCGGCGGCGCAGAAACTGTATTTCCGATAGTACCTGACTGTACTTGACTGGTTTCGGCAGGTTTTGTCACAAAAATCCGGTTTCGCTCGGTCATCTATCCTTTACAGTTTCAGACTAATGACCCATTTATTCGGTTCAACCTGTATGCAGCAATTGCATCAGCCCCCGACTAAACAATATAATTCGTTTACCGGGCACTGCGCCAGAAGCTCTTCGGACTAAAATGTCGTAAGCGCCACACATACGTAGACCTCATACGTGGGTTCAGTTGTAAGGTGGCTGATCATGTCTGCGTCTAAAATGTCGTATATGCCGTTAATTAGTACCGCTTATAAGTCTGTTCGGTTTTGAGAGGGCCAGTGATGTCTGCGTCCAATCACAGGGAGATAAACCTGCGCGTATGGCTTAATTCGATATTCAAAATTTATATCAAAGATACAGGTTGATTTTTGTATTCTGTGGATTAAAGTAGGCATGGTTTTTGGTAGTCTTATGTGACCTGTGTGTTATGATCACTGTGTATCATGTTTCCTTATTTAAATATCAGTGAAGGAGAGGGTGGCGAAATTTAGAGTTATTTAGAATTATTGATAAAATAATTATATAAATAATTAAGGTAAATAGTAAAGTACTGCAGACATAAGATGTAGATACAGTCAGCATCAAATAAAGAGTGCCAACCAATATAGGCATGCTAGTTTTATCCATGGACTACTAGTAAAGTTCAAAAATAAAAAAATAAAGTTTTTTCAATTCAATGTAGCTAAATAATGTCGCATCACATCGTAATTATTTCGGGACTAAGTTGTTTTGAAATATAGGACAAATAAAGGCATTATTATATTTAGATGCAATTAAACCGAAGCGAGTTTTCTTATAATGGTCTATCTAATAAACGAGGTGATCTGTCACTGATACAAACAATAATAAACAGCAGTCGTAATCCCAACAGACTATCCCTGACAGTTAACGACTCGATAAATCACTACGCTATTACATTTTTACCCCCTGCGCCGTGTTAATTTGATCGCTGACACATTAGCCTTGCCGGGGGTCGAACCCTGGACAGTGAGCTTATGAGACAGCAGGGGCGCGGATTAGGACCTCATCAGATAGTTTACTACAAGTCAGGACATAATAGGGGTGAATTTAAGAGTTTATGCATGTAACATGGCACCTGTTCGACCAACGACGAGAAAGTAACTAGCGATCGACGTTGATGTATGGGAGGACAAAATCGCTTGTGAAAAGTTACACCTCGAATAATTACAAAACTATAAAAGGCAAGTATTGTACAAAATGTAATAAATAATATGTTGTTAATTGGCGGTTTCGTTGTAACTTCAACCGTGTTTCTAATCATATTGAAAAACTGCTGAACAGGACACAAAATTGGGAAATATCCACTGGACATTTCCCTTCCCTTTCCCTTCTGTTTCCCACTCTTATTTCCTAGCCTAGTCGATAGTGATTGCCTACAAATCAGAGAGGTCCCGGGTTGTTCCTGAGTTACGGATGTTTTCTATGTATATAAGTATTTATATATAACTATACATATAGAATATTCTATATGTATACAGGCATCTAGTACCCACAACACAAGCCTTATTGAGCTCACCATGGGATGGGATAAGGTCGATCTGTGTAAAATTGTACAAAATTTATTTATTTCTTCCCTTCTATTTTTTCTTGCTTGCACAAGCTATATGTATGCCAAGTTGAATGTTTTTTTCCGGTTGACACTGTACTTGGAGCATACGAGTTTACAAGTCGTCCCGCCATCTCATTATCGGCGAGTAAAAGCATCCCGAGCGAGTGGTCGACCCTCGACCTTAACTAATTATTATGATCATTCCATTTTTCCGTAATTCCGTCAATTACTTTTTCAATTAATTATTAGTAAAATATGAAATTCATGCGCCGTAGAGCAAGTATAAAACCCGTAGAATTCGCGGAATGTAATTAAAAGTTGCAGAACGAATGTTTTATTAATAACTAGCGGAAGCTTTGCGCAGAAATATTGGAGGTTTTTGCGAAAAGTTCTAAGCTAATTTATAAGTGGGTAGTTGCACTTTGTAGCTGGCTTGTAACTTGTGGCACGAAAGGAATGCCGTTTGATTAACACTTTGAATAAGTGGTTCGAGAAAATATCGTTACTGTTACACTAAGGTTTTCCAGAAGTGATCGCTTACAACGATAAGACTGCATATCTACTTACTTACTTAAAATACCTATAACTATAAGTACGTTTCCTATTCTAGTGTGGTATTTTTCAAAAAAAATTTAATGTTATTGACCGAAGCGTTAGCGAGGTCTCTGTTTTGATTTGAGCTATCTGCTAGTATGTCCGGATGTTCTCCTCTACAATTCTTAACCGATTCACCTGAAATTTTGTGAGCAGGTTCAGTAGTTAGATTTTTTTCTTGTGTCGTGTTTTTGGAAAATATTCAAATTGATGGAATTGGGCATTAAGGACTTAAGTGCCATTAGCGTCTCTGGTACTTGAGACTATTGCGAGTACGCTGTACTAATGATTCAAAGTAAGAATTTTTTGACGACCGGTCTGGCCTAGTGGGTAATGACCCTGCTTATGAAGCCGATGGTCCCGGGTTCAAATCCTGGTAAGAACATATATTTGTGTGATGAACACGGATATCTGTTTCTGAGTCATGGGTGTTTTCCATGTATTGAAGTAATTATATATTATATATATCGTTGTCTAGGTACCTACAACACAAGCTTTACTGAGCTGACTGTGGGACTTAGTCAATTTGTGTAATAATATCCTATAATATTTACATATTCATTTATTATAATTATTTTGTTTTTACCTTTTTTAAGCTTATGAATCTTAACGCGAGGTCTACAGCTCGCATAGCCACTAGTTTTACTGTGTAACACTTGTCTTAAATTTTTATCTCTTAATATAACAGGAGTAATATTATTAAAACTCTATGGAACACGAACCTCAATGCATCTTAAATGGGTGCCATATTCAGAGTAGAGTAACCTGCAGCTTTATTTTTATATCTTATCTAAATACGCATTTTACGTAGGTACGTTATACGTGATGAGATTCCTTTGTTAAAGTCTGTAGTTTTTGGCCCTCTTAACCGTTTTAAAAATAGGTGATTTGAATCAATCAATATTTTTAATCGCTCGTAAAATTTAACTCTTAACCTAAACCTCCACGCGCAGAGTCCTTTCCTTGCATTTCCACTGGCGCCCCGCAGGGTTGTCACGCACAGTACGTCCTCGTATCTAAGTGGCCGTGTCTAGACGCATAAAGAGTCCCAGCGTGACACCCCTGCCCTCGGGGAAGCTTCAAGAAACGTTACGTTGTAAGAAGGTTCTCAAATGTTTTATGTACCTTGCGGTAAGTTTGTAAAACGTTGGCTTAATTTGCTTTATTCGCCCAGTGCACGTGAAATCTGTGGGGTGATGTAAGAAAGACAAAATATGTGTCTCTTGCGAAATGCTTGGGAATATATTTGTCTTTGCGTAAAATTCTACGATGAACATGTGAAAGTCTGTATACATATATAATTTGATATCTGTTGCGCTTGGGTAAGTACTTAAAACGGTTATGCCGGTTAAGTTACCCAAATTTTCGATTTAAAAGAACTAAGGAAATTATTTTTATCTTTATCCTGGGAATGAGGAAAAGGAAAAAGGTGAAATAAGGATAGGCGAAGTCGAGGGCAGAGGCTAACTGAAAGTAAAATATTGCCCTCGTAAGCCCAAAATATAGCTGTGTCTCAAAAGCAAATGATGTTGAAATATAATCTTAATCAGGCTCCTATGAGCCGTGGCAAATAACTCGAGGAAGAGGATGATGTTGAAAATGTAATCTTATAAAGATATAATGTATAAGTATATGTATGTATGTATTCATCAATGCGGGGTTGCGTTATGAATCGCAACCATAATATATTTAGTAGTTTTAAGTTTTAAAATATATTTTTAATATATATTTTTTTTTTAATAACTTCCTCCAACTTGAACAGCTGGCTCATCTGGACTTGGCCGGAAAGAGCTGGAAGCAGCCGCCCAGGATCGCGCCCAATGGCAAATTCTTCTGCGAGCCCTATGTCCCTAATGAGGGATAACAGGATGACATCATCATCATCATTTTCCTCCAACGGACTCATGAAAAAAAGCGGGCGGAGCTGCAGAAAGCGCTGAAATTTTAAGAGCCTCGGTAGAGTATAATTTTGTACCATTTGGCGTTGAAACTCTAGCTCCATGAGGTCTCAGCGCGCACAAGTTTTTTGCAGTAATCGCGAAGCGTCTGGTTGACATAATTGATGACCGAAGAGCTGGCGGCTTCCTCGTACAACATATAAGCATTGCAATACAACGGAGAAATGCCGCCAGCATCTTGGGTACCTAAAATACTTGAAGAGGTTATTTTAGATTTAAGCTAGTTATTAATATAGTTCAGTATGTACGTAAACTTTTTTGCACATATACAAGTTTACACAAAATGGACATAACAAAGTAAAATATGTAAGTATATTTAAAAGGCGAACTTATCCCTAATTGAGATCTCTTCCAGCTAACCTTAAACCTTAAGCTTTTAGTATTTGTACAGTTATTGTAATACCTCTGTAGGTATATATGTATTCATTATATTTATTGATATTATTTAAATATAATTTAATACTCAATATTGTACCTACATACCTCGACCTGTAACAATTGTTACAGGTCACTATGACTGGTTAATTAAATAACAACAATTTTAACAAATCTGGTGTATATGATCATATCATCATTAATAATACATTTAATTTCATATCATTAGTAACATAACTCACTATTCAATATTTATTTACTTCAAGACAGAGCCCGGGATCTATTTTCAATAGCTCAGGGCAAAGTTAGCGACCCTTCACATGTGATTGCAGGCCGGAGACGTTTTGCGCCGGTCCGGTGCCTAATTTGATCCGCACGGGAATCAAACCCGGGACCTCGGGTCAGGGTAAGTGGGTCAAGGGTACGGGAGGGCACGTTTATTAGGTGTCGTAGTATACACAAATATCTATCTATTAGCTACTAAATTTATACGTGCTATATACTAACAAATGAAAATGATACAGAGAAGGAAAAAGCCTTAAAAGCTATGTCTTCAATATCTTTGGGCTTAATATTATAAACTTAGACTAAAGTTAGACTCGCTTATCAAAATGTTTTAAAAACACCATGAACTCATGTCTCACGTCAGTTTAAATTGGAAATTCAAAAATATACACGCGAGCTCAATGATAAAAATATTGGACATGGTTGATAGTGCCTTAGAGAATTCGCATTTTTTTTAAGTGAAATTAAAGAAAAAAGTTACGTAGGTACAGTCAAAAGATTTATTTGTGACCCATTTCGTACTTTATCACGGTGACAAACAACAGAAAATCGCTAGAGACCTCGTACTATTGTCACTGTGACAAGCTACGAAATGGGTTACAAAGTAAATCTTTTGACTGTACTTTACAAATAAAATATTTAAACATATTTTTTAAATGAGCTGTATTAACAATCAATTTACTATGCAATATTACAGTCGGCATTAATAGTACCAATACGTAATAGTATTCCAAATAGGCATATTTAGTTTGCGCTTAAGAGTTTTAAAACAGGACAGGATGATTATTTAGTCACCTGCAATAATTTACGGGCTGAATTTACACGACTCTAAGACACTGACAATAAGATCGTGTAGTCGGGAACTCGTTTGTACTTTTGACATGTCATCTCATCCGCTACTATTAATGGTGAATTGCTGACTGTACACGCTACGGCAGTTCCACGACGCAGTTGTCGCCATAACGTCGCCATCGACACTACGAAAATATTTGCCATCGATCACTACCCGTATAACACCCTATTCTGTACATTCATGAAACACTACCATCAACTATTAACTCCCCAGTATAACTCGACCTATATACTCATAATACAAATTATTATTATACTAGTGAGGCTTGTAACTTTCAATCAAACTGTGGCTCGTACCAATCAGTTTCTTGGAAGTTAAGTAATTTACCAATATCTATACATATAATAAAGCTGAAGGGGGTCGAAAGTCTGTACATGGAAGATATTCGAAAAAAAGTAGGCTGGGGATACTAAGAATCGTTAACAGAACACGTTCCAACAGTTTTTAGAATTTTTGTCTGTTTGTCTGTTTCTCTGTTTGTCTGTTTATTTGACCTCGCATCACGTGACAACGGCTGAACGGATTTTGATGCAAACTTTACTAATCTGTCGAGAAAATGCCCGGCCAAGTTATAGGCTATAAAAATTCAACCCCTCGAAGGGGGGGTAGCCACTACACTCGATTGAGTTAAGTTTGCACCTGAATCTTATGGCGCTACTTAGGAAGGAGGTGCAAACTTTTACAACAAATATGTGCTACGAGTATCGAGTACCCTGCTAAACTAACAGATATGGTGCTGAAATTAAGCCACCGAGGAAGGATTTTGCCAAATTAACTCTAAAGTTAGAAGAGGGGGTACGGATATCAATTAAATTTCAATTGTGTTGATGTAATAATACAACGAAATTAAACGACAGTAAATTAATTGCCATACATTTCACAGTGCCATCTTTTGGAAAACTGAGTAAAAATTTAGTAATCAAGTAAACTAATAATTTTTAAGAAAAAAAAACCGATTTCAATGAGGTAGACCGGTGAAAGAACGATTATTATTGATTTTTGATTTCATACAATTAAATTAAAAAGACAGCGTCCTACGCCTAAAAATTTGCCTTAAAATCTAATTTACTTAACAAACACAGCGAAGAGGACAAATCGCCAAACGTGTACTGTGTATCGTTGAAGAGTTCCATTCTGATCATCATCAGCAGTTCCACTTCATGAAATATCACTTTTTTAAATGTAAATGCTAGATTTGTTAAAGAAAATACAAAAATCATTATATGTATGACTTTCATATTTGAAGAGTTCCCTCGATTCTCCTCCTTTTGAAATCTTGAAGTCGGTTAAAAATGAGTTTACTTACATAGTTAAGTAGTGGCAAAATCAACACACATATCAACACGCGTATAACTGCATAATTATTTAAAAAAATATTTTCTCCGTCATGAATGTACCTGATGTATACCTAATCGTAAGTTTATCGTATCCATATACATACGTATCGCCTCTTTTAAGCACTTAATAATATATGCCTACGTAAGTGGGTACTATGAAAAAAAATATCTCTGATGTTTGCGGTGTAAATGTCAAACGATTTGGGACTCGCATTTTATACGCGTTTAAATGCCATAAGAACTAAAAACTGAAAATGCCTTCCCGAAAAAAAGCGAACCTTTCACGAAAGTCTCGCAACGCATTGAGGTTACGAAACTATAGCGACGATCGTGATTTTAGGCGTAGCCACAACTACCAGAGACGTTATGCAGGATCGTTCCATCCATTGAAAACCTCATTTTTAGCATGTACGGAGACCTGAGCCATTCTTGGGTTTGTGAGAGATCCATACTCACGCCCATAGAGGAACGGTCCATGCTCACGCAGAAAAATGAGCAGGCGGAAATCGAAGGTGAACATGCAGTATATAATTCCATTAACACTGTCTTGAATGACGGCAATGTCACAACATACCTACCCGGTAGAGTTCCTTAGTTCCTTAGCTCATTGAGTGCTTCAGGACTCCCAGCACACACATTTACCCTGAATTGGAGTTCCAATCAAGCTTCTTCGGAATTTGTCGCCTCCAAAGTTATGCAACGGAACCCAGCTTAAGGAAAAGTAGTGCAGCTGCAGCGAAACCTCATTGAGGTGCAGATCCTGACGGGGTGCGGCGCCGCAGAAGTCGTGTTCATCCCGTGCATCCCCCTTATCCTGAGCAATTTCCCGTTCCACTTCAAGCGCCTACAGTTCTCCGTGAGCGTCTGCTTCGCCATGAACATCAACAAGTCGAAGAGGCAGACGCTGCGCGCCGCTGGCGTGGACCTGCGCACGGGCTGCTTCTTGCACGGGCAGCTCCACGTGGCGTGCTCGCGCGTTACCAGCTGCACGGAGCTATTCGTGCTGATGCTCGCCGGGGAGACTCGCAATGTGGTGTACAAATAAATATTGTAAAATGTCAATTTTATGTAAATATACTATTACATACCTACTTATTAGTATGTAACTGTAGATATAATTATATGTATACATTTAGTTGTGCATACATAAACATAACTGTAAACAAAATGTAAATACACGGCCTCAAGTTTTTGATATCTACGAGTATTCTCCTTTCCTCTAATCCTACTTCTAACTAATAGGTATTACACCTGAATTCGATAGTGTTCGGAAGTATGGATTTCTATGGGTATATTTCTTACCTTTTCATGCTTAGACTGATTGGTCTGGAGCACCGATTTGGATGATATTTTCCATGGACATGATTTGGATAGGTACAGTCAAGGACGTAAAAAAAAATACAAAAGTGGAACTGTATTGTCCGATATACATCTACTACTCTATGTCGATGTCGTTTAAATCACGTCAAAAATTTGAATAAGGACGAATTTGAAAAAAATAACTGTTGTGTTAAATTTGAACCTTATGCATGCCTGTTTAAGTATATTCCCGCCTTCTCTTTCTATTTTATATGTCCTATCAGTCGCTTAATAAACTCGTACAAGATCACACGTCTTTCTCATTTAGTTAAATGCAAAAACCACAACTTACCAAAGTGAACCTTATTACAACCATCATATGGTCGCAATCGAACCGGATAAATTAGTGCATCGGACACCGGCCTCCCGGCGGCGAGAACAATAGCGAGGCGCATTCCAGAGATAAGGAGCCGGCAAATGCTAACGAATTGCACCTCAAACTAATGAGTTATTTTGAATATAAACAAGTTTTATTGCTTAAAGTTATAACAACGTTTTATAGACTGGTACGTGAAATTGCAGTGTTTTATCGTTAACAATGACTGATAAACAAAAACAATTACTTGCTGTGCTTGAAGATAGTGCTATAGTGCTTCGGAAAACACAAACTAACTTAAAGAAATGCCCTAAAGAAAGATTAACCAAGGGTTACATCGAGTCTCGCATTAAAATGATTGATGAGTACTGGACTACGTTCAATAATGGACATCAAGAGTTGGTTAAGGCTACACCTTCGGACCAAAGGGGTGTTTTACCATACTTTTTGAATGAAGAGTTTTTTATTTACGAAGATTTATACAACGTACTCCGGGGAGATTTAATGGACAGACTTTCAAGTTTAGTGCAAGATACTTTAATGGAAACTTCTATTACGAATGCAAGCTATGCTATAGCAGGAACACAAAACAACTTTGTACGTTTGCCGCGGATCGAATTACCTACTTTTAGTGGAAGTTATGAAGAGTGGCCCGCGTTCAAGGATTTATTTATGTCACTCGTGCATAATAACAAGATGTTAAGTGACGTACAAAGGCTACATTATTTGAAGACAAGTGTTACTGCCGAAGCATCGTCGTTACTGAGGCACATTCAAATTACGTCTGATAATTATTCACAAGCATGGCTGATCCTGAAAACAAGGTATGGCAACAAACGATTAATTTTGAACAATAATTTAAAGAAATTAGTTAACCAGCGTAAAATGACCACACAATCAGCTGTTCAATTGAAAGTACTCTTAGATACAACGTCAGAGTGTTTACACAATATTCAGAACCTGAATGTTTCTGTTGACTCTTGGGATCCACTAGTGTTATTTTTGCTTGTTCAGAAATTGGACCCAGAGACGCATAAAGACTGGGAAGAACATGCTTATAAGAGTGACGCTGAACCCTTACCGAAGTGGAGCGATTTTAAGGAGTTTCTAGAGGCCAAGTTTCGTACGCTGGAACTTCTTTCTAATAATACAAGGGAAGTGAAGTCAAACAAGGAGCGAAGTACATGCCATGTTGCCACACCTACCTTCGAGAACAGGAGTTGTGTAATGTGTAAAGAAAGTCATACATTATGTCACTGCAAGGAGTTTACCAAGATGGAACCTACGGAGAGAAGCGAATATGTCAAGAATAACAACTTATGTTACAACTGTCTAGTACCAGGGCATTCAGCATCAAAATGTCGAGTACCTGTGTCCTGTAGAATATGTCACCGACGTCATCACTCCCTTCTACATCAACTAAAGCAGACTGAGCCTGTGGCCCCTACGAGTCCCTCACAACCACTGGCTTCATCATTACATGTTGTAGAAGACATAGAAGAAGTACAAGCAAACACAGTGATCGCGTTACATCTCACTACTAGACAGAAATCAGCACTACTAGCGACTGCTGTGGTGGAAGCAAGAAGCAACCAAGGTCACATCATTCCACTGCGCGCGCTAATAGACCAAGGTTCCGAAGAATCATTTATAAGCGAGAAAGCGGCTCAACTGCTCAAGCTTGACCGACAACATGTAAGGGGTAGCATCACGGGCTTGGGTCCTATGAGAACAGAAATCAACCACGTCTGTGAGCTACAAATAAAATCACAGTGGGATAAAACATTTGTCCTACCGGTCAAAGCTTATGTAATGTCGAAACAGCTGACCAAGAAGTTACCCAAGAAGCATATTGTTCAACAACCATGGCCTCATTTACAAGGATTACAGCTAGCAGATCCTAATTACAACAACTCGGGACCCATAGATATCTTGCTAGGGGTGCGAGTATATGCTAGAATACTGCAAGCAGAACTAGTCAAAGGTCCACCAGGTACACCATGCGCACAAAGAACTGACCTGGGATGGATTCTTTTTGGAGAGAGTGATAGCACATCACAAGAAGATTCTTACCTCGTCATGCACCATCAGGTCGATATAGAAGACACACTGAAATCTCTATGGGAAATAGGAACGGACACTAATAGAAAATACACCAAGGAAGAACAACTATGTGAAGAAATCTATGAAAAAACAGTCACTCGAAACCAAGAAGGAAGATACATTGTGAAGCTGCCATTTAAGACTGAGAATCCAAGGGTACTTGATGGAAATACAAAAGAGATAGCTACAAAGAGATTCATGCAATTGGAAAGAAAGTTTAAGCGTTCGCCGAACCTCAAAACAGAATTCATAAAGGGTATTAATGATTACCTGAAAGAAGGACATCTAGAAGAAGTACCTGAAAAGGAAAAGGAAGATAATTCGGTGTACTTGCCATATCACGCTGTAATTCGCGACGATAAAGAAACTACGCGCACGCGTCTTGTTTTTGACGCTTCATGCAAAGGATCCAACAACGTCTCACTAAATGATGAACTCATGATAGGCCCACAACTACAAGATGACTTGAGAAATCTTTTAATGAGATGGAGACTGAAACGAGTTGGCTTCGTGGCAGACGTTCAGAAGATGTACCGCCAAATATTGGTAACAACAGAGGACGCAAATTACCAACGCATTCTTTGGCGACAAGACGAGTCTGAAGAGTTGAAGGAATATCGTATGCTCCGAGTCACTTTCGGTACCGCTCCAGCTCCATACTTAGCGGTCAAGACACTTCAAAAGATTGCTATCGATGAAGAAGAAAAACAACTCGGTAAACGTGTAACCAACAACCACAGCAAAGTGGCAATCAAAACAATAAAAGAAGACTTTTATATGGACGACTTGCTGTCAGGGGCAGCAACCGCTGATGAAGCTATTGCAATAGCTAATGAAGTAACGCGCATCCTAAAACAAGGCGGATTCCAACTCATGAAATGGTGTTCTAATAACATTGAATTTATGAAATCTATTGATGAAGATAAGAGATCAGCTAATGCACAGGTAGAACTGAACCTTGATGGAACTATAAAAGCACTTGGAATTGCATGGAACCTTGGTGCAGATAAATTTCAATATAACTTATCACTGCCGCCAATGTCAAAGACTATAACTAAACGTGGGATATTATCAGATGTACAAAGGCTATTTGATCCACTAGGCTGGATCGCACCAAGCACTGTTATGGCGAAGATGCTGATGCAAAGGTTATGGCTTGAAAAGGTGTCGTGGGATGAATCTGTCAGCCCTGAGCTCGAAGAAGAATGGAAACAGATAAGAGATGATTTTGAAAATGTCAAAGATATAAAAATGGATAGATGGCTTGGCACAACAGAAACGGAAGAAGAAAAGATACAGATACACGGATTTAGCGACGCATCTATGCGTGCTTACGCAGCTGTCGTATACATAAGAGTTGAGAGTGAAAACAAAATAACAACAAAAATCATCGCTGCACGAACGAGAATATCTCCTTTGAAAACGATCTCTCTCCCGAGATTAGAATTATGTGGCGCCTTACTCCTGTCTAAACTAATGAAACAGATTGGATCGGCGATGAGAATACCAACTACAAGCATGTTCGCATGGACCGACTCTTCGATAGTGATCGCTTGGCTTTGTGGAGAACCCAATAGATGGAAACCGTTTGTAGCCAACCGCGTCGTAGAAATTGTTGAGAACTTAAACAACAAACACTGGTACCATGTGCAATCTAAAGATAACCCTGCAGATATCGCTTCAAGAGGAATGAAACTGTCCACACTTAAGAACTATGATCTGTGGTGGCACGGCCCGAGCTGGTTATCTGAAAAAGAAATAAATATTAGTAAACAAGAGGATTTTACAACAGATGAGGAAATAAAAGTACAAAAAATTCAAACTTACCTGAATATTGAGGACCTGGAAAAACAAGAAAAGGCATTGACTACACAATTTGGAGATTTTGATAAATTAACTGAACTACTTAAAAGTATTGTCTATTGCCGAAGATTCCTAAACTACAAGAAAAATCCAGATGGCATTGACAAAGATATAACTACAATGGAATTACAAAACGCCATGAATATTTGCATAAAAATGGCACAGCAAGAAGAATATCAAGAAGAAATAGAACGGTTGATATCAAATAAACAAGTCAAAAGAAAGAGCTGCTTACGATCCCTCGCCCCATACGTAGATGAAAACAAATTCCTCAGGGTGGGCGGTCGCCTCAGATATGCAAATATAGATGAGAACAGAAAGCATCCAATCATTCTGGGAAACAAGAACTCGTTAGTACCACTAATAATTGCTGACGCACATACGAGAACGCTTCATGGCACTATGGCTGAAATGCTATGCTACTTACGTTCTAAATACTGGATATTACGAGCAAAGTCCTTAGTCAAGAGACACATACAGAAATGCCTTACTTGTGCAAAACAAAATGCTACGTCGAAACCTCAAATCATGGGAGATTTACCGGAGACGAGAGTCACTCCTTCGAGACCATTTCTACACAGTGGAGTAGACTTTGCAGGGCCATACCAGATATTGACGTCTAAAGGCAGAGGAGGAAAAACTGTGAAGGCATACATTGCTATTTTTATTTGTATGGCCGTCAAAGCAATTCACATTGAACTAGTTGGAGACCTTACTTCAGAAGCGTTCATAGCAGCATTCAAACGCTTCGTCGCTAGAAGAGGAAAATGTACTCACCTGTGGAGCGACCAGGGTAGAAACTTTGTAGGTGCTAACAAAGAACTTGTAGAAGCCTGGAATGAAGCTAAATTGAAATTTACTGGACCAATAGCAGAGACACTTGCAATCGAAGGCACACAATGGCACTTCATTCCAGCTTATAGCCCTAACTTCGGTGGTCTTTGGGAAGCTGGCGTCAAGTCCATAAAACACCATCTAAAGAGAGTTCTGACAACAAACCTGACGTTCGAAGAGATGACGACCGTACTTTACGAGACCGAGGCATGTTTGAATTCTCGGCCCCTGTGTCCTCTCGATAACTCAGACCCTGAAAACGCTGAAATACTTACCCCAGGACATTTCTTAATAGGTGAAGCCCCTATAGTTGTTCCAGCAGCAGATTATAAAGAATGCAAAATACATACCTTGTCACGCTGGCAACTTACTCAGAAACTGCTGGCAGATTTTTGGCGTCGATGGCAAGATGAGTACCTATCCAGACTGCAACAAAGACCTAAATGGCTGAAAAAAGAGAAGGAGTTTAAAATAGGAGATATAGTGCTTATTAAAACTGATAACTTACCTCCAGGCAAATGGTCACTGGGCCGCATTATGGACAAACACCCTGCTGAAGACGGTTTTACTAGAGTGTATAGTGTGAAATCTGGTAGTGCTATAGTGAAACGGTCTGTAACTAAACTATGTGCGTTGCCCGTTGATACTGAAACTTTGTAATGTCAATTTGATTCAATTTAAATTGTACTATTGTAAGGTTATGAAAAGGACGTAAGTGTCCTTTTGGTGGGCGGTATGTTGTGTTAAATTTGAACCTTATGCATGCCTGTTTAAGTATATTCCCGCCTTCTCTTTCTATTTTATATGTCCTATCAGTCGCTTAATAAACTCGTACAAGATCACACGTCTTTCTCATTTAGTTAAATGCAAAAACCACAACTTACCAAAGTGAACCTTATTACAACCATCAATAACAATTGATTTTGGAGTGTAGTTTTATTAAGTGGTACCTAATTGTAAAATATTTTATCTAGACTACAGTCCTCTAGCGTATCCATCTGACAACTTTACTTCAAGTTCCACCTCCAGGGGAGAGGCAGAGAAATTAGCGGTGAATGAGCCGGTTACTGACACAGACCGAATACCACGCGGGCGGAGCCGCGGGCACAGCTAGTTTTAAATAAAAGGAAAAATTCACCGGTCCGGGCAAGGACTCGCTTCGGAAAACCCGATCCAGTCGCTCTAACCAACGAAGCTATCGAAGCTTACTAGACTCGTGTGATTTTTTCATTCCATCCTTTTGCTTACAATCATCAATGTTTATTAACCGCGAAGAAGAAAAACATAGAAAAATGGAATAATTCCAATATGGCCTAGTTTCTTGTCAGGGACGGAAAGTGTGCGTACTCTGTTTGATTTAGCGTCTGAGGCTCAACCGGTGTGACGTGACGCTGACATAGTCAACGGACTCGCTGCTGTTTAGGCTGAAGCAGCTGTCATGGAGCTCGTAGTGCTATTTTGCCTCGATATCTCCTTCCTTTCTTAGTCTCTTCTCCATGCCGCACATGCAGGCTGTAGCTACCACAAGAAACCTTAGACGGATCAAAAATTAAAGTCTGTGACCGTACGATATCGCACCCGAAAGAACAACAATTGTCTCGCCTTGATGATTGGATGTCTCCGGGTCAACAAAATGTGAATGCGAGAATCGTAATACGAGTTAATGCGCTCTTCTATTCAGTCGCCATCATGAGTGCTTTGCGAGAGGCTGGTCTAATTGCGATGGTACTTTTAAAACAATAATTATTTTTAAAGGAAAAGAAAAATGAAATACATCTCATTGGCATTTGCCATTTGGCTGCGACAACGTTACTAAGATGATGAGCCTGCTAATAGGTAGCCTTAACCTCTCTCGGATCCAAACTGGTTAACCTTTACCAATGACTATAGTGTTTGTTGTGAATAAACACCTGACACGGCTTCGGCACGCCCGGATGACCAACTGGGGCACTTTCCAAAACCAACAACCTCTAAACTATACCTTAATACGTGTTAGTAAGGTGTATAATAGAGGGTGGGTAAAGTGAGATGATGGCGCTGTAACTGTACCTTATTACATGTTATTAAAGTACAAAATTGAGTGAGGATAAATGTTTGCGTAAAGGCCGTTAATATCGGAACGAGCTAATAGGGTGTCTTTGAGTTGTCACAGAATTTGCTGAGCTGCTTGTATTAGAGGAAAACGGGAATGTGTTTGAAGGTTTTATCTTTGCTGAGAAATAGCCATGGATTTTGTGGTAAAATATTGGGTGAGTTGATGTGTTTTGCCAGATACATTTTATTGCTCCGCGAAAAGAAACAAAATTATCATGATTGAAATCGATTTATTTATTTTTCCTATAAATCTAGCTCGGAATTTAAAACGAGCTTAAATGTAATATGCTTATTTTTTTTATTTATTTTTTTTCAAGTACAAACCAATTCCAGTACCTAAATTTTAATCTCTAGCCGCCCACACGCCCAAACTAGTCAAGAAAAATACAATTCTGATTTGGCAAAATAAAGATTCATAATAGATTACGAAACAGTTTTACAGACTTACATAAATACCTATTACCTATATACTAACTTTACTCTTTGGGTAGAACTATTCAATATTTTAGCACACAAACACTTTGTAAGCCAATATTTCATTTCACATTCTGCATGTCTGAATATCGTATTAAGTGTATATGGTTTATCATATTTCACGTTTATGAGACAGCAAATATGTATGCCTTATGTTTGTGCTAGGTATATTGTAAAGATAGGTTACGGTATAATAATTAATAATAACATTAAATGTCGAATGTCAAATACAGCCAAAATAACAGTTAGTGACCATATTCCGGACTGATGGGGGCCATTTTGGGTTGAATAGCAGTGCGAGGGCAAATAAAAGTTGCTAAGGCGATATCGATAAACTTTGACATATCATATCACCGTTATGTAATTCCAAAATCGTGATTACAACAATATAAACTGAACTTAATATTTAATGTAATTTTCAACTTCTGTTCGAGCGACTCGAAATCAATGTCGGATGTTAGATATTTATAGTTTCTTTGCGGTTCTAACATATGTTGAAGCGGCATATGAAGAGAGCTCACATAAAGCCAACGAAATGGGAGAGTCTAGCCAGTGACCGTCCACGTTGGAGTCATATTGTACAGACGCAGGTGCGTCAGTTTGAATCTACGCGGCGCACAGAATTCGATGCTAAGCGCGACGAGTTGAAGGCCAGACCACCTGCGGCGATACTTTACAATTATGTCGGAGACAGTACCCGTCTTACAGAGAGTGTGGTTGCACATTCGCTGCAAAAATTGGCTATATCAGTCACCTGACGAGAATCGCACCAGCGACGCTCTCAGCGGTAGAACGCAGTCGCTGTGGCCGAAAACGGCAATGGTGAATTCATCACTGGTGCATTGTTGTCCCTGTCAAACCGGGCCATGTCCGTGACGGTATCTGTGTCTGTATCATATCCATAGATTTTGTAAGTTTATCTAAGCTAAGTAAATTACTAGCGTTAATATTTACCATATGATGAAGTGTCACCGCTACTATCTGCGCTAAACTAATTTAGAGCTTACCTGCAAAGAAAAACAATATTAAGTAACGTATAAAAGGTTTACTAAATGTTTACACAGTTCTAAATGAACAAATAAGTAATATTTATTTTATTATTGGTAACATTAATTACACCCGCTCGAGCAGCTCAAACTATATAAAACCTAATAACATTATATCGTTTACATACTAACGTTTTATTTATCACACAAAAATTAATTAACGTTTATTTCAAGCTCGTGTGGCTCATAAAATGTTAGTTATGCACAATAAAACTTAAAACATAACTTTTATTTATTTAAAGTACTTAGTCAGGTCACAAGTTTTACAAATAAAATGTCACATACACAATTTTTAAATACACACAAGTAAATTATTAAAAACTAAAGAAAACAAACCTTAAAATAAAATAAAAAACTTAAAACTAAAATTAATTATACGCTTAGCCTATAAAATAACCCCCCCCTGCATTGCACCTGGCCCAAAGGTCCCCATAATGCCTGCAGCATTCCCCCGCTGAACTGCTATGGAGACCTGTTGGACCAAGTACGACCCAGAACGAGGATCACCAACTCTGTCCCGCAAACGCCGGCCTAATTCTCTAAATAATTGGCGGGCTTCCATACCCCACGGCCCCGCGGTCTCTACAGCCACCGGCACAAAGTCGTACGCCGATGCCAGTGTGGAGTATTTAGCGTGTTTCTGCTTAGCAGCAGCCTCTGCCGCTGCACCAGCACGACGCACGGTCTGCCCCAAATGGGATGCAGCGAAGGTGCTCACGCAAGTCGCATCCCACAAAAGGCAACGCCCTCTCCGCCACGGCACCAACGTCAGGCCGTCCGGCCTCTTCCCATCCGTGCGGCTGAGACCCGGTGGCTCCAAAACACAGGGCACGTTCGCACAAACCATGGCCCTCCGCACAATCTCATTGATAGAGTGGTGCCTCGGAAATCGACCAGCGCATCGCCGACAACTCAGGCCATGATGTCCGTTCTCCGCTACCCATGCCCCGCAGCTACAGCGGTGAGGCTCACATACTTTTGCCCCCAATCTGAGTGCCACAGCTATCCTCAGCGAGTCATTATCTAGCATGGTACCCAGCTGAGGCGAGGGCAAAGCATGGAGCCACGCCCCTGATTCTGGCTCCGCGATGGCTTTGAGACGCGCTAAATCCGCTCCTAAGGCACCAGACACCAAAGAACTGTACACGTGCTTACTCCACACGTCGTCCCATTCCCGTTGTACAGCAGGGTTGTGAGGCCGCAGATTGCCCGGGACTGTTACCGACCATCTTGTCAGCGCCTCGGTTACGAATGGTACCGGGGAATTGTCACCGTTCAAAGAATAAATGCGAGTGACTAGACCCTCAGTTCCATATGAAGACGCCAGAAACGCCACTAGTCCCATATCCTCCACGCGACGAATCCCCAAGCCACCATACCGAACAGGGAGTGCCGCCTGAACCCACTGAGTTCCACTGAGCTCCACATTTAAAACTAGCTCCAAGGTCAACTTCAACTGCCTATCCAACTCCCTTGCTTCGTTGACAAACAGCCATGACGGAGATGTCCTAAAATTGGGCTAAAATTGTAAAATATTTTATACATAAAAAACATTTGGTACGGGAAGTGGAAAAATTACTGCCTTGGGTGGGACTTGAACTCAAGGCCTTTAGATCGAAACTCCAGCGCTCTGCCTTCTGAGCTACCAAGACCTCATCCATAGGCAGCAAATTTTTCCACCATATGGCTTTATGGCTCACCCAAAGCAGTAATTATTCCACTTTTAAATTAATTCCAAGCTTAATAGCATCGTTCGCAGACGTTTCTGCTTGTTAAAAATTATTTTGAACGGGAATTCATAAACCCCAAACAACTCCACAAGCAGTATCCTTTAGACAAAATATTGTAACTCTAAAATTTAAAAATACAAAGCAACATAGCCCGTACTCGTGTGATTGTTATGTTATAATAATCTTTTCATCACATCATTATTTATAAATATTATTTAAAAAAAAACATAAAGAAGAAGAAAACGAATTATAATAATTTATGCATATGAACAACCTAGAAATATTGAGCAAAGGGTTCCAGTCTCAGCGTGTGCAGGGCCGAGATGCCCGACGCTGGTTTTCAGACCGGTCCCAGACTACAAACTTACTATTAACTTCAACTTAATAACAAAGATGTACCTATTACCTCGTAAGTCCCGGCATACTTGTCTAAATTCGAATTTTGAACTTTTATAGAATTAAAAGAAAGTTCAAATTTCAAGAGTGCAAATATTGGCCTGGATCTAACGGGGACAGCTTCTATGGGTAACATCAGCGCCATCTGATGAGTTAAATTGTTATCAATACATAAAGTTGAAATATAGCTCAAGTACACCTACTACGCCTACGCACAGTTATTACTTGATTGCTGATAACTGCTGTCATTAGTTATAATAAGTTAAGTTCAGATTTATCATCGACCTTGGTTGATGATTGTTGTTTGGAAAATAATGTGTGGGACAACACGCAGCAATTATATTCCATACGAGTATATCAAATCATAAACAAAAACGTAATAGTTCATATCGTAATTTTATCAAATTGGAACTATTTTTGGTCTAAAGTGTTGTGTTACAAAAATATATATTTTACAGCTAGTTTTTTTAATGTATGTCAATCAGGCGTATTCTAATTTTAATAACAGGTTATGAATTAGATCTGGATTGTTTTGGATTTGGTCGGTCAGTTCAATATCACTTTTGACATAGCAGAATTGACTTTTGACAGAATACACAATGGCAATATAGAAAATTAGTACAGTGTAGAAAAATAGGCATCTATTTCAAGGCTTTCCATGAGTTGTCCCGTACAAACGCATATATTTTATTTCGTTGCTATATTATTTTTTCAACACTTCATGTCGATAATTATTTTTCATAAAATATTTTTTGGCTTAGCCTTGCTGTGCTTTGTTTTTACACAAGAATTTAAATCATGTTACCCTGGTACTCTATTATACCTACTGAAAGTCGAATGAGCAACGCCATAATACCTAACAGTTTGTTGTTGGTATAGTTTCCGATTAAACATACATTTTTAACATTTCGTCTCAAAACCAGTATTTATCCATTCATTTATATTCATACCTAACCATTTTTTTTAATCTTATTTTTATTGTAGCTTTAGACACTCTAGAAGAACATGTCAGCCTATCCATAACTATTTTTTAGCAATAAAATACTATATAGGCTTCAGAGTTACGATAGTTACTGGCGCAGTAATAAGTAGGATTAGTATAATTTTTCGGAGCCTTTTCCCAAAACTTGCTATGTGAATAGAGTATAGATTATACTGAATAACTACATGACCGACCCGAGGTTATGAATAAAGATGGTCGTTTCTTCATAAAGGGGCCGAAATACACCTATGATTTAATATTTATGTAACGTGTGGGTTTGGTGTAATGTTATTAATCAACAGACCTCGGATTCTAGGGGGCATAATTTATTTACAGGTAGGGAGTTCTTAAATCGATAAATTCAATTAACGATGCTTCTCTGATATAAATACTAGTGATCTCTCCTAGTTTTGTTTGTATAATTATAATTTTATATTTATTTATAAAAAAATATCATTAAAGAATATGTTTGTATGTATGTAATGTTACTTTATTGCACATAAACAGGTTAACATAAAACAGACAAAAAAAATGTTAATAACAAAGGCGAACATATCCCTAAAAGGAATCTCTTCCAGCTAACTTTTAAGAAAATGCGAAAGGATCAAAAACTAACAGGTGAAAGACAAATCAATATGAACAGCAGAAAAAGGCCATTTTGGGAGATTATTATAAATACAGAAATAAAATAAAAATACCCCGCAATTTAGCCCCGTCAAAAATTAACTTTTAAGCCCCGAACTGTTCCCTACCCGGCCCAAACGTTCCAAATATGCCGTCTGTGTTGCCACGCTGAATGGCTAAGGATATTTGTTGGACCAGATAAGATCTAGCCCGGGGGTCGCAGCATCTGTCCCTCAACCGGCGTCCAATCTCTCTAACCAGCTTCTTGGCCTCGGCGCATCATGGCCCAGCCGTTTCGACAGCGATCGGAATAAAGTCATAATGCAGACATTTTGCAAGCGCTCTAGCTTATCAAGCAGTTCCTCCCTGATGTCCACATAAGAAATGTCCCCATAATCGAGGGGTGGCAGTAGGAGAGATCGAGAAAGACAGATTTTAGGAGAAAGAGGAAGAAAGTTTAGCAGTCGCCTCAGAGAGTGTAGCGAAGCAAACAGCTTCCTACTGACCTCCGATATATGCGGCGTCCATGAGAGTGTGTGGTCAACGATGATACCCAAAATAATGACTAAAAATGCTTTCTTCTTCGGGGTTTTTTTCAAAAATGATTGATTATGATTTTCAACCAAACTTTTACCACAATAAAAGTTGATTAAGGCTATTTTTTATATTACTTTATTATATCGCCTTACAGCGTAAATAAAAGAGTTGTAACGGATAATAATATGATCTCATCCTGCCAACGACTGCGCCAGTTAGTTGAACCTTTTAGATTAAAGAACCTTTAAGAACTGGTGTTGTGTGTATCCATGGGCGACGGTAATCGCTTACTGTCAAGCGATTCGTCTGCTCATTTGCCTCTTATTAAAAAAAAGCGGTAAAAGTTGTCCATTAAATCCTACATTTTCGGCTCACAGGGTTCAAAAAACTGCCCGTGTAACCTTTAGCTGAACCCACCCACGTTCGTACATAATACTCCATATATTTACGAGTTACAAAAGTTTCCTGTACATTTTTGCCGGTCCGACCGAGCGCCGACAAAAACTTCCCGGCGTAATTAAATAGTTGCACACATTCGAATAATACGCGACCTTTACACACACACACAAGCATGCTTACTGTATACGTATACAAAAGATGGCTTCCTAATAGACTCCGCAATTTGAAACATACTCGCGTTTAAAGGTTTGGCTTTCCAGTTAAAGTAGTGATTCTGTTAGTATAGTGATATGATAGTTTTTGTTTTGAAAGGTGGTTCGATAATTTCCGTATCATTTCATTTCGTGCCTATTCTACACTATTATATTTTAAGTAATCAACGCGAGAAGAGCTCAGCGAGGGTGCGGAGTGTTAAAGTCGGCAACGCGCATGTAACTCCTCTGGAGTCGAAAAAAATGGTTATGGATATGATCTGTCAGTATCAATAGTGAAAGGAATGGATATATACTGGTTTTGAGAAACCGTTTGATAACCAGAAATTACTATTGGAATAGGTCTCTTCTACATTAAAAAAACTGCTATATGTTTTCATCAGCATTTTATTTGTTATGGGCGTTGGTAAATCACGTTCAACCAAACCCACGCGTCAAATATTATCACGATCCATAATTCAAGCCACTATTATGCGCATAATAATGCGCACAAATAAATTAATAACTGACCTGGTTAAATTCGGAAAGACAAAGTAAATTGATACCTTTATAAATTCATATTATCTTAAGTAGTTATGGTTAAGCAGACCAAAAAAGAGATGGCGGGATGACCTCGACGCTTTTTGCAGCGACTGGCGCGAGCGTGCACCAAGCCGTGATGAGTGGCGGAAGAAAGGGGAGGCCGTTGCCCAGCAGTGGGACACAAGATAGGCTATTTAAAAAAAATGTTATGCCCTGCCCTATCATACCATTACAACTTTTAACAATTCGTGTCTTATTTTTCAACTTTTGCTTTTTAAATTACATTGCTTAGGTTTTTTTAATACCACGTCGGTCGCAAACAAGCACGGCCCGCCTGGTGGTAAGCAGTCACTGCAGCCTATGGACTTATTGCAACACCAGCAATTATTGCAATAAAGTTATAGAGTCACTTTTGTAAAAGATGTAATATTTACGTACCCGATTCGAAGAATGATTAAGACAATTTTAAGATCTTAGAAAGTTCTTTAAAAGATCGATAACTAAACGACATGTCAAAATTGACGTTTATTTCGATTCCGCTGTGATCCCGATACGTTTTATCCACGATATTTCTAGCGTCAAAGTGACATTGGTTGCCCGAATCGAGCTGCTTCTGTCAATTATACGACATACAAACGATATCTAAATGAAACGTATCTTAACCAGAACTTATCGTTGTCGTATCGCATTCTTCGAATCGGGCCGTTAGACACATATTACCGAAATATAAACGATTATTATCAAATCAACAAACACAATGTCTTTTACTTTTTTTGAATATATTAGAAATCTTTTGTTTCTCTATCCGTTGGCTGCTTATCTACTTTCCGCAGTGTAAGGGTTGGTGCGATGACAAATAACGCAATCATTCGCATGCAGAGCGGATCGCGGCGATTTGTCGCTGGGACGTTGTGGTGCTTGTCAGGGGTAAAAAATGAGGGGGTGATGCGAAGGGTAGGGGGAGTAATGATTGAAAGGAAAACGACGTGAGTTTTCCCCGTTCGTTTGAGTCATTCTAAACGGGAAGATCAACTATTTTCAATCAAACAATGAATATAGTTACTTGCAAAAATACAATAAGGAAATTCGTGAGAAGGTAACAGGTAGGTCTACAGTTTTGTGAGGGACAATGTTTTTAGTGTATGATATCTTGAGAAGATATTAAATTACACAATTCGATACCTCATTGGTTTTTAATTGGGTATGATGCGAATTCGACACGACTCTAAAGGTGACGTTCGGTTGTCAACTGCAGCAGTGCAGCAGCGGCATTACAGTTGTGGTGTCATTGTTGCTGCCGCTGCATCTGCAAATTTTCTAGGGTTGCCTATCTCATCTCTGCAAAACATTAAATCACGAGAATTAAAGGACGAGTCACGCTAGAGCGGTCGGGGTACGGGCCCGGTGTTCGACACTGCCGTTTTCTATATAATGCATCACGTGATCACCGAGCACCCGTCATAGAAAACGAAGTGTCGGAAGTCTCAGCTCTGTTCCGGACCATTTTAGTGTGAGGCATCCTTAATGCATATTGTTATCTGAACGTCACCTTAAGTGTGGAGTGAGATCCTTAAGCGCGCGGTTGTTTTATGCGATAAACGCTGCGTCAACGGAATCTGGGATACATGACAATGAATGTGGGATATATGACAATGAATGCGGGATATATGACAATGAATGTGGGATATATGACAATGATTGTGGGATATATGACAATGAATGTAGAATATATGACAAAGAATGTGGGATATATGACAATGAATATGGAATATATGACAATGCGCTTACTGCTGCGTTGACCGCGCAAAACAATGTAGTGTCATTAGATTATCTGATGTAAAATGGGTGTGCGACAAACGCATTGCGTTTAACGTAGAATTTATCGCATAAATCTTAGGCACTGCGATCATCAATATCGTATCATAACTAAAAAATCAAAACCTTAACAAATTGTAAAATTTGAATACAGCTCGCATCGCAACTGTGTATCGATGTCAGAGTTTTTAGCGTCGCTGAAAAAGCTGTACGAGTACTCCAAAGCGTTTTACAGCACTGAAAATGGACACTGTATTCAGCCTCAGTGGGCCGCGCTGAGTTTCATTCAGCTATCACTTTCCAGTTGAAAAGTGATTGCTGGACTTTTTGAAGCAGGTTTACGATGCCTTTTTTCTTTTACTATTTCCGTGTAGGTATAGTTCCAGAATAAGTATGGATAGCTTGTGCATGTATACGATTCCAAAGGTATACTTTTACTGTATTTAATCGATACTACACAAGTTTAGTTGTGCTATATGAAGGTACTTTGGATAACGGTGAGTGTAAAGCCTTATTTAAGGCTAAGCATTTGGCCTCATTGATATCTTACCCCGTGCAGAGTTCTTCCAGGGGCCCTATCCAGATTTACGAACTTGTGCTGGTTTAGATCTTATTTATTATAATACCTTGAAGACCGCTCACGCGTGCAAAATGAAGTGAAAGTTCTGAGTGAGAGAGTTCGTTAAATCTGTATCAAGCTCAAGGGTATCTAATAAGGTATCCTAAAGCTAAAAAATCGTAGGTTATTCGATATATTGTTAATTAGCCACTACCAAGAATCAAAAACACATTGCAGCGTTAATAAAGGTCGGTAGTAACAAGCTGGTAAAATGTGATGTACCAAGGCCTTTGAATTCAATGATTTTTCGCAAGAAGCAGGACAAACGTTTGCTCGCCTACATGCACTCGTCTGGATGGAAAGAGATAGAAACATCACGCGACAAAGTCCCGCGGTACTCGTCCCAGTGAGGACAATAGTCACTCGGGTCCGCTCGGTTTGTCCCGTAATTGGATGGAGTACACAAAGTACCGCGACTCACAAAGTCCCGAGGACAAAGAGTACAGCTTAGTATGATACAATATTTAAAAAATAATTATATATATTCAAAAATGAGAATGCTAACAAAGAAATGTAAATCTAAACGTAAACAAAACCAATATTTAATAAACTATCTTAGAACGTAAGTAATTAATTTATTGTAAGAAAAATAAATCGTCTTCTCTTTATAAAAACAATAACAATAACTGTTTCATCTGTAGCAGAATTTTGATGTATAATAGAAATATATTCGAGTATAAAAATTATAAAAATATATAAGTGAAAAAAAAAACTCACCGTAGTGATAAGATTGTAGTTATTTTTTTTTAAATAAATGAATGCTTCCCTTCAGCTCATTACGTTATTTTAACGATTGACGCAATTCCTCTTACTTAATTAAATACATACAAAATTAAAATGAGATCCCCAAAAAAACACGTCCTTCAAAAAATTCACATTTGGTTTAAGTAGTTTTTAAATTAGGTTTTATTGCTGTGCCATTAGTTTTTAGGCTAGGTCAGGTTAGTATTTTTGTTTAACGTTTAAATATTATAGTAGCTCAGGGGTTCCCAATCTTTTTCAATCCGCGGTGCACGTTTGCAAGTTTAAAATTTAATCTCGGTTAGGCTATTCGAAATAGATAGGTAACATCGTGAGGAGGATTGCCTCAGGACGCCCCTCTTTACTGTATACGACCCACCACAGCGCCGCGGCGTACAGTTGGGAACCCCTGTATTAGCCACTTAGTAATTTTACTTAGGCAAATACCTACATCATATGAATATCTGAAACGTTTTTTCTCTAGTGGAGTAGGTGTATTACCAAGTTCCTGTTCCGCTCGGGTCGGCTCGGTTAAACAAAATTACTTCCCCAAACACGAGCACAAAGAGGAGCAAAAAGCGCATAACGAGCGGCTTGATTACCCGACAGACTTCCCCCCATAGACGGTTTATAGAGCGTTTACAACGAAGACAAACATACAAATAATACAACTCTTATCCCCTTATTCATAAAACTTAGCAAACTTCTGTTAATTTTTGTCCTTTTATACAATGAGAAACACAAATGTAAAAATGAACGGTAGAGACAGACGATTACCAACGGCGTATATGAATAACGCCAATAGTCACGCCGTGTGAGGTGATATAAATGTACGTCATACGTATATCCCCAATCCGATATTGCATAAAATAAATAAATAAATATTTTGGCTGTTCCATTGAATAGTTATTTTTTGGTATTCCGCCTTTTCGCCAAAGTTTTACTATCCGAATTTCACTTACCAACTAACTTTTCGCAGATGATTTTCTTTGGCAACCAATATTCAGCAAATTTTAATTATGCAATACAATACAATACAAATCCTCTTTATTGCACAACCTCTGAAAAAATGTACATGGAAACACATAGAATACATGAAGATAGAGGTAAACAACAGGCAGCCTTATCGCTACAGAGCGATCTGTTCCAGACAACCTTTAGGTAGTGGAGAAATGAAACTTAAATTAACTAATTAGGAGGTGCAAAAAAACTAAATAGCAAACTAAATTATATATAGTTTATATTCATATATAGTCTCGGTTACAAGTTCATTTACTTTAAAAGACACTGCACCTACTTAATCTTTCTGGTTTAACCCATTGGTTGACTGGTAGAGAATGCCTTAAGGCATTAAGTCCGCCATTTGTACCTTCATGTATTGTGCAATAAAGATAAAATAAATAAATTAAAACTAAAACACCCTTAAAATTTAAGTCTACAACAGTAAGACAATACATATACATACATACTACTTACATAATTATATACCTTTAATGGCATGTAGAACTGTTAATTACTTTATTATTATGAAAATAACATTTAAAATAAATCATCTGCGAAAAGTTGGTTGGTAAGTGAAATTCGGAAAATAAAGCTTCGGCAAAAAGGCGGATTATCCTAAGATGGACATAGAAATTGGTTTCTGTATAAAGAAAAATACAACATTTTAAACTTTCATCATGCTGTGCGTCAGACCAATTAGTTGCACTACTCGTACCTACATCATTATATGTAATACAGATACTTGAAACATGCTCACCATTAGAATTGAATATTTGCTGAAAAATGATAAGGTCATAATCGCGGATATAACTGAAATGAAATAATATTGAAGTGTGGTCCTATGTGTAGTGAGTGGTGATTGTGAGTCTATACTCCATCTAGTAGTACCAGTCTGTGTTACTGACCAGCGGGGACCACGAATGGACTTTTCTGTTTTAAGACCGCAATTTCGCAGGCGCGGAAATGTGTGGAGCGCTAGGCGAGGTCACAGACTTACTTCTACATCGGTACTGCATTAGGGCGTCCGCTAGATCGCGCGGGTGCACGGAGCGGGCGCCCGCACGCGGGTGCCATTGTAGCCGTTATAGGTAACATCCGTCGCGTTAGCGTCACTCATACAATTTTTCCCGCATTCATCCGCTGATCCGCTCCATTGAATCGCACCAGCTAGCGGACGTTCTAAAGGTTACATTCAGATGGCGACTGTAGTAGCGTTAAGGTGATGGTCGCATATCAACTGCAGCTGCATTACTGTTGCGGCGTCGACGTGGTCGCCTCTGTATGTGTCAATTTCCTTCATAAAATAAGTGTCAGAAGGAACTTCATAATCAGGACAGTAACACGGCGGCGAATGTCACTCATTTTACCAAAGAAATCGACAGATACCGCGGCGGCAACAACGGCGCAGCAACCGTAATACAGCTGCAGTCGACACCTGAACATCACCTTTACTCTTGATTCCACAAATGGTGAAAAGCTGCAAGGGTTTTTTGAAAATTTATTTACATGACTGTCGCGAAAATGGGCACGTAAGGCACCATAACCACATTAAACTAATCGCAAGCACAGCACAAACTTCTTGAGGCGTCGTCCTAATACCATCGATCGATTATCGCAAATTCGCGCAAATTTTACTCGCGCGAACGCGCAATCAAACATAATCGCGTAGTCGCGTTGTATCAGGATGACCCCTGAGACTATCAGGCTAATTCGTACGTACACTGACTTCGAAATTATATTTGAATCATATTACTATCCTGTTATTATATTACGTACTTCTCCGTACATGTATGGGCGCGGGCGAGACGCATATTAATAACATGATTGAAATATCATTCTGATGTCAGTATAGGTGGGAATTGGCCTGTAGGAGCAAATCGCAGCAGTAACAGCGCACACGAGCCATTCCAAGTGCAGTAGCACTTACGAGGCCTGCAGTAACGCGCGTGCATTGTTTGCGCGGTGTTGCACCCGTGGTGATAAGCTGCAGTTACATGCGCGGATATCTAGTAAACGTTATATTGGAACAAACAGGGTAAAGGTATTGTTTATTCTTCTTCTTCTTCTTCGCGTTGTCCCGGAATTTTTTGCCACGACTTGATCCGAGCCGCTTGGCAATTAATCCCTAGAATTGGCGTAGGCTCTAGTTTTTACGAAAGTGACTGCCATCTGACTTTCCATCCCAGAAGTTAAGGTATTGTTTGATGTAGTTTATTTTAATGTAAATAATTAAAACAGTTTTTTTATATGGCTACTGACAGTCTAAAGCATTAAAGCTAGATCCTTAAATTCAAATAGCTCCACTAAGGAAGCTATAATATGGGGTTCTTAAAAAAACCGGACAAATGCGAGTCGGACTCGCCCAACGAGTGTTCTGTACTTTTTAGTATTTGTTGTTATAGCGGCAACAGAAATACGTTATCTGTAAAAAAATCAACTATTCATGAGATACAGCCTGGTGACAGAATGACAGACAGACAGACGGACGGACGGCGGAGTATTAATAATAGTGTCCCGTTTAACCCTTCTGGTACAGAACCCTAAAAAGGAGAGCTACAAGTTTTTAAAGGGTCGGCAACGCGTTTGTAATACCTCTGATCTGAAGTCGCAGGCTTCTATAAGCTACAGTGACTTATTAACATCAGGCGGACCGTATACTTGTTTGCCACCGACGTAGTATAAAGAGTTACGTTTATGAATCGTAAACGGGTACAAGCAAAACATTAAACAAATAGAATTTGTCGGGAGAGGAGCAAATCGCGGCAGTAACGACACACGAGCCATTACGAAGTGCAGTAACACTTACGAAGACTGCAGTAACCGCGCGTGGCGCATTGTTCGCGCGACACTGACGCGGTAATGCACCCGTGGTGATTAGCTGCACATGTGCGCACTTACCAAACGTTCTAAAACAACGTTTAGCACTAGGAATTTCGTCCATTGACCTACCTGTAACCAGGCCTATGGAAATCTCCGCGCGAGCTCAGATTTATGCTTACGAATCTCGTCCCGTTCACGGTACAAAAGTAAGCCAGTTGGTTGCCACACGCGCTAACGCACGCACGTTACCGCGCGCTCTAATATGCTAGAGATCTTACGAAAGAAATGTCTTCCACACGAAAAAGTCACACAACTTGTAGTGTGGATGGATGCAGGCATTATTCATTATGTTTAGAATCTTCGCCACGATCAACTTTAATAACAGGTAACATAAATAAGGAAAACAATCATACAACATTACATACAAGTAAAACAATTGTAAATGAATGATTAAAATACATAATTTAAGACATAGATTTTATTTTATTTCACTCCACTGTTTAAGTAGGTACTTATTTGTAAAATCATTGCTAAGCGTAGGCAACCCTAGCGTTCTGCCGCTGCGCGCCGTGTGGAGAACGGCGCGTTGAAGGTCACTCCATTGTATTATGGATAACATTTAAACTTGTAATCTTAAAGAAAAAAACAACAGACTGTGATTTTATATAAAAAAAATTAAACTCTAGGTCTAAACTTAAGCAATATTGTATAAGTACTGTTTGTAAACGACTGTATGTTTCTAGAATATAATAAATAAATATTATTATGTATAATTAGAACTATTATAATTATAATATGTGTTGTAACTAGCTATTACACGCGCGTAATTATATTTACTTGACATCATACTGGGTCAAGTTGAAGGCAAGCGCGCTAGTGGAAGAGCCCCTGCAAGATGGTTGGATTCCATGAGACAAGCATGTGGTTCCATGCAGAAGGCAGCCCACATAGCCCTTGATCGCGTTAAATGGAGGGACATAGTTGTTGGTCACGATCCTCAGGCATGAGGGAACGACGAAGAAGAATAAGAATTTTATTGCTCTCCTTTCCATGATACCGGCGGTCAAGGCCATTGTGTGAGCGAAAAAGCAATATAATTATGCACGTGCGATAGAGATGAGAACAGGAGAGTCAATGTATGAAATTCCTCATGCTAAGCGTTATTTCTTTACGTTCAACTTACAATATAATATCTTGCGCAATGATGCAAAACAATCTGTTAGGGACATGTTTGTACAGCTCTGAAATGGCAGTCACTAGGTATGTATAAAGATTAGTCCCGCTCGATTTGTTTAAGATTGTCTCATAATATTTTATTACCGATTTCTCCGTGACTTTATCTGCGTGGGGCGATGATGGTGATGACGATGATGATAGATAAAATCATATCCCTCATCCATCCTATGTTCTTCCTCGGGCCTCAACCTATCGCCATACTTAATTTCATTTGAATCGATATAGCAGTCTAAACGTGAAGACGTAACAGACAAACAGGGCTTTTTTTGCATTCATAATATTAGTAGGGATATTATCTACCGAATTCACATTGAAGTTCACCAATGTTACTCCTTGTAATAACATCAAAAACCGCTACATTTCTGTTCAACACGGTGGCACAACTCCACGAAGAACGTGCAGAAATCTAATTCCTTGTAATCTGCTGCACTGCACGGTGTGCACTATAATGGCAGACGACGTGCGGCTTCAGTCCCCTCGGATAACACAAAGAACTGCCAGGACCCAGTTCATATGTAACAACTTGTTACGGGTTTGATCTTATTTTGACACAACCTGGGCGGCTACCACTAGCTTGATACTGACATACAATGAGAAAAAAACCATTGAAATTGCATTAAGGTTTAATGCTTTAAACTGTTCCATACTAGCCTATCAAACAAAGTAGTCAATTTTACTGTTCCGATAAGACAGTAAATTTTACTGTTTTGAGTAGGTGAAATGTAGTGACTTGACTGTTCGTTTATTTTTATTATTTTTTCAATACTTGTTGTAATGTTCAAACAGTTAATGTTACTCTTCTTCTTCCTCGCGTTGTCCCGGCATTTTGCCACGGCTCATGGGAGCCTGGGGTCCGCTTGACAACTAATCCCAAGATGTGGCGTAGGCACTAGTTTTTACGAAAGCGACTGCCATCTGACCTTCCAACCCAGAGGATAAACTAGGCCTTGTTGGGATTAGTCCGGTTTCCTCACGATGTTTTCCTTCACCGAAAAGCGACTGGTAAATATCAAATCATATTTCGTACATAAATTCCGAAAAACTCATTGGTACGAGCCGGGGTTTGAACCCGCGACCTCCGGATTGCAAGTCGCACGCTCTTACCGCTAGGCCACCAGCGCTTAATGTTACTGTTTTTCAAAAATTTGTTGATATTGTACGAGTATAAAGCAGTTAATCTTACTGAAAATCACTTTAATGTGCGTTTGGCAAATCATATTTTTTTAAGTGTTTTATTCGCGGGCGAGTGTTATCCTTTTGACAATACAGTCCTAGTTTTCAGGTGTCATCGTTTGAGTTTTGCTTCTGACGTTTTGTAATTGAAAAACCTACCTCCCTGTTAAAGTATAGAAATTTGTACAGACAGAAGTCACACTTCGCTTGTTTCTTCTCAGGTGTGCCACAGCTTCGTCTCGAGGGGCTCGAGTTGCGAGAGAGCTGCCAATGCAATTTTGTTCGCAACCATGCTATCGGTATTTACTTTGTTCTAAGGAGTTTCGTATTTTTCTTGAGTTTATTATGTATACTATGAAATACGGACAAAATATGATATCTATAAATAACCAACCAGAAACGGCAGATATAAACGTTAGAAACAATAAATTACAAAATTATTTGATGCTACTGACTATAGTTAAAAAAATTAAGTAAAAACCCTACATGTCTTCTTATGTTATGTGTGGCTGTAAATTGTTTAAGAGCTTAAATTAATTAAATAGGAGTTACTTAATGTCCTGATCCCTTCGTATTCGTTGTATAACTACGTATAACAAGGGGTTTTGCCCATACATCATTTTTATATCATATACTTAGGTATACATAGATTTTCTTGTGTAAAAATGCTTTCTTATGTGTAGTTTATTGTCTGGTTTTCGGAAATAAAATTTCTCATTACTTTAAGTTAACCCGTTAGTAGTTAACTAAATATTATTTCATTACCTCTCTTCTCTAAATATTTATTCAGTATTTTCGGTTTTGTAACTGTGCACACACAACAACAATTTACTTACATAAACCATTTACAGTAGTTCTCAGAAACAAACGAAAGCTAAACTAATTGATATTTATAAACTTACTTTCATTAATCAAGTTATGCAACAAAAGTTCAATGTTAGGTTACCGGGAACACGTTACCGAGCGTGCGGTGCGTGGCCCGGCGCCATTACCTCGGACACACGTAAACCCACTGGGCACGTATTACAGCCTTAACCACCATTGCAAACCCAGTTTTAATTTGGACTTTATGGCACAGGAACACGGTACACTATTGAATGAATTTACGATTGGCTGTTATAAGGGATGTGGATGGTGCGTTACTGTACGCACTAATCATTCGTCAAAAATATTCCAAGCAATCAAAACAGCAATATTTTGTATCGTAATCGTGAAGCCTAAAGCGACTCTTAAAAAGGAGATTCGTATGCTGATAGAGAAATACGTTTTTTCAGTGTTTCTTAAATATAAATTCAGTATTGAGATATAAAGTTTCTAGTTGATTTGGTATTGATATGATTCGACTTTAACATGACTTGCAGTGCACCTCGCGAGTGCCAATCCAGTATGAGTATCAATAAGTGATCCTGTCGTATCGATAACAAATGATTGTCAACTCATTTGATAAAATGAGTAGCGGATCGAAAGTTCTAATCGCGAAAGCCATGCTGCAACGACAGTAATACAATTATAAGTAGGTAGAGACAAACTTTAGTCGGCCCTAACTATCATATCATTCGATATCAAGTAATATGCGGGATTTCATTTTATTTTCATTTATTCACTTAAATACAATGTAAGTTTACAGTATGTCAATACACCAAAGCACTTACACGCTAAATTATTAAAATTATATATAAACAGAAAATATGTCAGAAAGAGAAATAGTCAAATAAGAAATTAAAATGTATAGATCACAAAGAAAAAAAAATAAAAAAACAAATCATGATTCATTCAAATTATTAAGGAACTGTTTGGCAACACGACATAATTGGGCAAATATTTGTCAAAATGATTTGCTATAAAAAAAAAAAACTAGCATCTAAAGTTAAACCGTCGACATATATATTCTACTACATTTCTTTACGTTGTGTTTCGTACCGCCGTAAACTCGTACGTGAACCTTTCCCGCTTCCAAGTTCCGAGCGATATATAACTTGTTTTCATTTGCCTGCCCCGCACGCTCGCAGCCTACGTCCTGCTTCCGAATAAATACAATCTTTTCATCTCGCGCGTACATTTGTTATCGCTAGAGATGTGCAACAAGCGAGTACTACGGACTAACAGTTAAAAAACCACCGTTTCAATTAGTTCTTCCACCGTTTCCCAAGTGCCGTACGAGATATAACTTGTTTTTTCATATGCCTGCCCCGCACGGTCGCAGGCTTGCGTCCTGCTTCCAAATAAGAATAATGTTTTCATCTCGCGCGTACATTTGTTATCGCTAGTGCTGGGCAAAAAGCGAGTACTGCGTGCTTGAACAGTAAGTAAGTCAGTAAGTAAGTAAAAAAACAGAACAGAACAGTAGGTATAGTTAAAACATAATACTGTCGCATGTAGTAGTTTTCCGGCTGTTCCCTCTTGCTTTTAAATAATTACAACCTATTCATCTCGCGCGATCATTTGTTATCACTAGTGATGTGCAAAAACTAGCGGTTACCGCGGACTTGAAAAATAATGTCCGTTCGACTTGACATATCACTCCGACATTTATGTCAATGATAGTCTCCGACCACGCTAACTCTGTCCCATAGAAGTGCCATACGTGAGATGACAGGATGAGACTTGGCAGAAAGACTTGAGACACTAACAAAAGAGTGCCTCAGGTTTTGAAAGCGTCAACAACGCGCCAGAGGCGAGCATTAACCATTAGCCGGGCAAATTTATTTGTTACTGACATTTTAAAATATAGCCCAAATTAGTCCAGAAGTCAGGACTTCACATCACTAGCGCCCCGTGTATCGATCCGTATAAAAGTCTGCGACATGCACAGCGCCGTGGGCTTTCGCAAACATTGGCCGCGCATAATTCGCGCATTATGTGGTTTCAAAGAACTGTCGTTCTGCGAAAGCGTCGCCTGTGGAAGGAAGACCTTGCATATATTATTTTTAATATATCACTGTATGAAGTATATACATATATGTATAATATATATTGATTTTTGATCATATAAACATGTAGGTCTCCGAAAAAACGCATTTAATCAATTCGCAAGTTCGTAATGATCCCTTAAGTGCTCCGTGAACACACTTTTATACGGAGCACTTAAAAGGAGTACTCAGGTTTCCAAAGAGACGAAGTCACCAAAAACCTCTGGAGTTGCAATCAATTCCTTTCTTATGTTATAACAGTCGTCCATGACAGTGAAACAACCGTTTTCGTCATCACCCACGTAGTATTAAATTTAAAGTACAGTCCAAATGCGAGTACTTATGTCACATCACTAGCCTTCGTGTCGCTCCGCATAAAAAGTTCCCGGCACGCACGCGGCCCGTACAAACAGCGACAATACGTCGCGGACGTGATTTAATTATGGAACCCTAACAAGGATACCTTTAATTCGATGGATGTGCGGTTTTTATTTTATTATCCTGAAAATAAAATTGTAAAAAAGTATAGTAAGAAAATAAACGAGCGCACTAAAGAATCCGACTTGACGGCAATTCATAAGGCAAATAGATTTATATGAAACAATTACTAACTTCTAAATGTGATAAAAAATACCTCAAAAACAAATCAATGCACAACACGTATGATTTTTTTCAATACTCTAAACTACTTATACAACAATTTAGCTAAATAGTTGTTCCATGTTACGAGGATAAGAATTTGAATGCAATGAATTGCTTCTAGATTATCATAAAGTGTGGAAATGATGATGATGACCCTAGAGGGAAAGTGCCTTAAAACCTAAAGTTTGCTCATAGTATGTTTTGAATGTTTTGTCGGTTCGATTCCCGGGCAACCGATTTTTTTTGTATATTAACAAATTTTGGAAATCCCGTCGCTTTCGAAGTAACTGCAATCCACCTTATTGTTTTTGAGCGTATTACATTGTTGGTATTTTTTGTTATTCTTGTTTACCCGACCAGAATGGATACACCCACCTACATATTTATAGGACTCGCAGAACCGTACTCGCAGGGGAACCTAAAAGAAATAAAAACAGTTCATGCGAACGCGAACAGAAAATGCGACTTCCTGCTTTTTGTACACAATCAAAGTGCAAAACCACCACTATTTCATCACGCTCTAATCACCCAACACTGCCGCTGTCCATCACCTCCCCTCCCCCCCCCCCCCTCTTCCTCCTCGTCGCGCGCGCACGCCGGAAGCGGAGGTAACGCGCGCGCGGCACGAACGCTAGTTTACCTAATGAATGGCTCGCGATATGTCTCGGCTTTTATAAGTGTAGTGTTTTGGATTAGTTTAAATACGGTAGGAACTTTCACAGAGGAAATTAAGTAAATACTTAGCGTAGTTAACTTTCTGACTTGACTAGAAACGAACTAGAGTTTTATACTTCGTTGTATTAATTTAACTTAGGTGAGTAACATACAAATAGACTTGGGTAAAGTTTGTAACACGCGACACGGAAATGGAGATGGATAGGATATACTACTCGGAGAGGGGAAACGAATAATGCAACCACTCGTTTCGGTTGGAAACCGCCGGACGGAAACCGTGGCTCCGGGCGGCTTGTACAGTACACTCTTGGCGACGGTCCGTTGGGACTTCAAAAGTGAGCTATGAAAGGTCATGCTGAAGGAGCGAGGCTAGAAGGATCGCTGAAGAAAGGAAGACATGGCGCGAGCTTGTCAAGGTCCTCTGTACCTCTGGGGTGACTTAGGACAACAAAGTTTGCAAGGTAAGTATGGAAAGACGTATTCAAAACTATAACTCTTAAAATGTCAGTTTGTATATCAATATGGCTTTAAAAGACCGTCAGGCTAATTCCAACGTACACTGACATCAGAATAATATCTGATTGACGTCATTTAGATATCGTGCATCTCACTCGTTCCAATGCATGTACGGACAAGTACAGCCGTAATGCACGATAACTGAATGACATCATTTAGTTGTCATTCTGATGTCAGTATACGTTCGATTGCGTGTACCTCAAAGGTCAGCATCAAGCGGATGAACCAACACGCCAAAAGTATCTACCACCCTAGAATATTTTTCCAAATATGGATTCATGTCTACAGTTTGCGTCCAGAAGTATCTGTCACAAGTAAATTTTTCTACACATGGAAACACCCCTTTTTGTTAAGCTATTAGAGAATGGTACGAGTAGATAGTTTTGACGCAGAGTCTGTACCTTCCTAACTACGAGTACCAAAGCATACGATACCGATATGTCAGTGTCAAAAGTGAGGTTTTTGGTTGAAAGGTTTTACGTAAGTGAGTACTCCATTAACTTGGCGTAAATGTACTTAGTATGACATTCATTCGTACCTATCTACTTCTCAACCGTACACAGTCCATCTTCCTTCTTCCCCGTTTGCTACTAAAACCAAATTCTTATAAAACTGCCCTGTGGTCTGTAGCATTATCGTAGGCGTGCTACGCCTGTAGCTCGTAGCACCCACTCTCGTAGCAATATTGCTTATTCAGAGCGCACTACAACCTCATTACGCCCCGGAGTGATTGTAAAATTCCTGCATTTCTATTTCATAGCGTTTCCGCGGGGCATTCGATTTACTTTGCCGCAAGTTTCTTGGAGGCTAGCTCGAGAACGTGATACAATTGGTTTTCAATATCGGATCTGTGGTCACGCGTTTTATAACTGCAAGGAAAAGCATCGCATAAAAATATTTTTATACTGAAATAGATGTTTTGGACCCGGCTATGTCCTTAAACTACGTACAAAAGAGAGATGGACACACTGTGAATGTCATCTCGCTTTGTGTGGTAGGGCACAGCACAACGGATATCATTCCAGATCTAGAGCAGAGCCCAACTGGGGAAGTACCTCACCTTACAGAAAACCAGAATTTCCGCCACTAATACAGTGCTACAAAAATATCAAGCATAAAATATGTTGTTTCCTCCAGCGGCACCCAGATGTCTCACCCGCGTAGCGATTGCTTGCAACAGCGAAACGCTAAGCCTTTTATGAGTAATCCGGCTCGGAGACGGTCTCCGCGTTTCGTTTTAAATCATAAAAAACTAGCGTAGAAAAATCTTGGAGCTGAAGGGATATAGTTTTTCTCTTAGAGATTTGTTGTTTCAGCTGATTTCTTAAACCTTAAATCCTTATACTTGCATTCTGGTTCTAATAGAAAGATAAAATCACGTAAATTTTTGCCTACTGTAAATTAGTCGCTGTAATTATGAAAACGGTATAACTGTATATACCTAGGTACAAAACTTAAGTACCTAATGGCTTGCATATAGTTGTGTACGGTTTCCAAATACGTATAATAATCAATTACTTTGATATCTAGATATTTATGCTTAATATTCATGACAATTAAACTAGTGGGTATGTGAGCTGTAGAACCTGCGAACACCCATAGCAATTTAATCATTAAACTTTCTCACAAAATTTCACGAAAATCGGTTACAAATGATATATAGACCTGCAGAGGAGAATATCCGGCCGAAATTATTAAGCCCTGCCCGCGTAGCCAACGTGCCTATCGTTCACGCTCCGTGGCGAACGAAACGCAACTGTCACAGTCGCACTAATACGGAAGAGTGATAGAGAGATGACTACGCTACGCTACGGAGCGTTAACGATTGTAGCGTTGGCTACGCGGCCAGGCAGGAAACGAATACCTTCGCTAATGCTCGGTCAATTATAAGAGAACAGGATTAAGAAATCTTACATTATTAAGCATTAATATTAACTTTAAACACGAAATGTTTAACACTTCACTACCACGTATAACGAGGGGATTAACTTACCTTTTTCACCTCTAAAACAGTCATAATATTTATTATTATTCGTATATAGTTATAAGTATACATACAAGTATTACTAATGTACAAGATAGACATCTACATTTGACAGAAGGCTTAATTTTTTTCGGAAACAAAAACAAGACAAATTACATAATATAACAAAAACAAAGGAAGTATAAAGTGCCACGAAATGGCCTCATCTCAGCATGTTGCTGGTGGCTTCCCGCGCTGATCTTCCGATGATAATTTGAAATTTAAATCGTTAGTATGACATGTCCGGACACTCCAGACGTATAATTTCACCGAAAGTTATCTCCCTTAAACCCTAAATTATTAGCTCTCATTAAAACATCATAAATAACACCCAGTTATTTTTAGCTGCAAGTAGCAAACCACGCAAAAGGTCACCTAAAGCCATTAGTCGGTCGCCACCCGCTAAATCCAGGCACTTACGAGGCAAGGCCTAGGTCTAGTTTATGGCTACAAGGGCTAGGGCACATTAGCGATTACGCAAAAGGCGCGCTCTTTTTATTGTCTAAGGTCAACGCTTGATAGTATTTTGTTCTAAGATAGCTTAGATTACGAAAGTCACGACAAAATTTGAATTTTAATCTATTTTAAGAAACGAATCTGATAAATCGCCACGCTATCCCAATGCAGGTTTAAGACTTGACACTTTATATACATCTTTGAATTACTTCGCAAAGTTTTTTCTCTATATATTATTCTGGTCAAAAAATTTGGAATTTTGCGTTACGTAATTTGTGGACGCCCCCTTAATAACTTGAATTATTTATTTATTTATTAATTATTCAAATTAGTTACACAGTATTACTACTAAGGCACTGCGAACTACAAAACATATAAAAGTACAAAGATGGGAGAAAACCTGTGTGTTGTTTGAATCATGATTTGTTTTATTAGTATTATTATTTTTTATTGTGATCTATAAATTGTAATTATTTATTTTGCTATTTTTCTTTCTGACATATTTTCTGTTTACGTATAATTAAAAAAATTGCGTGTAAGTGCTTTCCTGTAAGGACATACTGTAAACTTAGGTACATTGTATTTAAGTGAATAAATGAAATGAAATGAAATAAATATAAATGATTGATTATCTTCAAAACGGAGTTAATTAGACTACCGGTGTCTTTTAGAAATTAACTTAATTTAAGCTCAGGCCTTTACCTGCAGAGGGGTTCTGTCAGAATAACTCACAGGAAAAAGACAAGGAACGCTATCATAATAATTATAATAATAATTTTAGTTATCTTAAGGCTTTTTATTTTTTCTAGCTCAGAAATCTACCCTTCAAATTAACGGTGTTTAAAAAAACACGGTGCGCATAATGATGACTGACTTGAACTCTTTCTCTTTTAATCAATGGATAAATCGCTATACCCTGCGACACGACATCTGCCGCGCCTCAATTAAACTTGACAACACGACAGCGACAAAGGTCAGTTGAGGATTATTTAAACGAATGTTTTTATTGATTCATTGGGTATTTACAGAGTCCGCATTTGTTTTGCCTTGCCGCATTTGGTTTATACAAGCTCTATACATTAAAATTCCAAGGTTTACTCAGTAAATAATACGTGAGAGCAATCGGAAGAGGAGAATCTTTTCTAAATAAGACAGTACCGCAGGGAATCCTAGTTAGAAAGCTGGTTTTTTTTTGTTGAAAGAGAAACAACAGAAATAACGTGAACGTAACAAAATTGTTAAATGTTGACTATATCATTCCTTTATTATTACGATTATAGTGTTAAAAAAATCGTTTCTTTATATATATTCTGCATAATATTAGATTTAAAAAATCTTCATTTTAATATACGCTTATGCTTACATCATTTTGAAGAATATTATATAATAATAGCTTTGATTATAGTAGTTTTAGTAATAGACACAGACAATTACCAAAATAAAGAATATGAATTATAAAACGATGTATTTATTTACCTAATCATTGTTGCAAAAAGAAAACACATCTTTCAAAAGACGGATTTAATTGTAGGTATGTACCTAATAAATAATTCCCTAACCTCAACTTTTGGGCAAAGCAACTGGGCAACATCGTGTTGTATAAAACGATTATTTAAAGGATTAATATGATAAGGATTATTAATACAACATCATTAATTGCCTTCGGGTAGTGAGAGATAATCTCGGTGTTAATGAATAAACATGGTTGGGTATTGTAAAACCAGACCGACCTTAATCCCGGAGGACTAGTTGAGGCTGCGTTTATATTCGGAATCAATAAGACGGTCTTATCGGGGACTCCATTCGCACACATATTATTGGTTTATGATTATTTTATTACAAATAATTAATTTTATCTGCACACATCAACCCTCTATGACGATTTTGAAATCTGCAATTTTCTTATCTATTCTCATATTTTCTTATCTGTGGAAATATTATTATTGCGTATATTTTATTTATTTATTTAACATTTTAATTAGGTAATAAGGCCCAAATTACACAAGTTTAAAACGAAAAAGCGTTTTGGCGACAAAACGGCATGGTTCCGTTGAATCACATTGATCTTGTGTCGGATTCGGCAGTTTGCCCCCGAACCTCTGGAACACGACACCCTTCGGCGAGAAGTCCGCACTTGATGGTCCCCTGTACCGGATAATAACTCGGTCCTGCTCATGCATAATTAAAATTATAAAAGCGGAAGGCGTGCTTCGAAAGCTTATGCAATTTATTGTTTGAGCCAGGTATTGTTAAACAGCGGTGTAACGAGCAATTTTTCTAAGCGAGAGATACTCGTGGATTAAATAAATAATTATAACGGGACGATCTTACACACATCGATTACACACTAGAATCACAGTAAGCTTTTGTTACGGGTATCTACTAAACAACGCTATATACCGGGTGTAGCCTGTAACGCAGTGGCTTAATGTGAGCGAATAACTCGCGATGCGGCGCGGCGGCCCAACGGCATTCCGAGATCGCTCACGTAGGACACTTCCATAGGTACCTGTCAAAGGATTGAATTCACCCGCGCCGCGCCGCTTCGCGTTCTTGAGTTATTCGCTCACGTAACCAACATTTATTCAGCGATTTGTGAAAATTATGAATTCTTTAGACTTCCTATTTTTCATACAAATTAAATATTACCTTCAATGTACGTGTCATTAGTATAATTGACGTTGATTGTCACGCTTTAAACATAACAAAATTCGCAATACATTGCGCCTTAGAATAAACTGTAAAAATTAAAATAAAAAAAAATTAAAAGTTGCTTGACAAATGTCGGTCAGTTTGAGGAGTACAGCCTACAGTCTAATTTTTTGCTCCTGTTACAGGAAACACAATAGAACGAATATTCATGCAAACACACAAATGAATGCCTTACCAGGATGTCACCCTGGTACCCTCTGCTTTATTGGCAGGGTCACTACTGACTAGGCTAGGAGGCCGTTAAATGTATTGAACAAAAAATTGAAATTGCAGAACTTAGTCCCGAATCCCGATATTATCATTCGACAGATTTATAATTTGTTGGTTGAGCCGCGTGGATAATTAAAGGCAGATCAAAGATAAATCACGGCGAAGCCGCCGGCTTACCGAGGGGCCTATATATAGGCCTGGGTTTCACTCTGCTCGTGCTCGCGGATAGTTAATGTCGAAAATAAAGATAACAAAATAAATTTGCGATATACCCGGTATAAATGTGTTTTAAAGTTGGGTTTTAATATGTAAGAGCTAGAAATAGAACGAGAAACGAAATAGCAAAACTTAGTTCCGATATTATCGTTCGACAGATTTGTAATTTGTTAGTTGAGCCGCATGATAACTAAAGAAGATCAAAGATAAACCACGGAGCCGCCGGCTCACCGACGGGTCTTCGACATTCGACACGCAGACCGTGACGTGCGATATCTGCAGTCTGTCAAAAATTATATTTTGGGTTAATATAATTTTTACTACTAAAATATTTCCCTGTTTATATAAGAACTTAAGTACCCTCATCACAAAGCTTGCTCCAATTTTTAGGGCTTTCAACTAGTAAAGCCTTAAAAGGCCTTACACGATGTAACTATCGCCTACGCGGAACCCGATTATGGCGGATTATTATCATATTATGGCAGATTATTATCATACTATGGTTACTCTCCACTTCGGCTTTGTAACACCCACGTAAAAATAAGGTAAGCTCGCTAATAACAAGGCTTTTATGGAGCTTAACCCATTTGCAGTGGGTTTATTAAATGTTAAATAAAACTGTTACATTTACTACAACTTTCTTTTGTGTTTTTAATATAGTGATAATTTTATTACTGTATTTTATTATTATTATTTTATATTTTTTTGTGTTTTTAATATAGTGATGTTTATTATTATTTCACAGATGGCGATAGGCTATGCCATTTACTCGTAAAATATACAATACTACATTAAATATACATATAATTACATTACTGCTGATGCGGCGCGACGGCAGCAGTATTGCAGCACGACATTACTGCCGACTGCATCGCTGCCCCAAATATCAAAAATTCGGGGAATAACATCGATTTCAACATTTGCGGCAGCAATGCAGTCGGCAGTAATGTCGCACTGCAATACTGCTGCTGATTGCATTGCTGCAAGAAACATCAAAAAATCGAGCGTTTGCGAAAGTCTCCGTTTCAGCTTGGGCAAAAATGCTTTCGTATTCGTATGTCCTCTGCAGGTCACATTTTAAAAATGCTTTCGTATTCGTATGTCCTCTGCAGGTCACATTTTAAAAATGCTTTCGTATTCGTATGTCCTCTGCAGGTCACATTTTAAAAATGCTTTCGTATTCGTATGTCCTCTGCAGGTCACATTTTAAAAATGCTTTCGTATTCGTATGTCCTCTGCAGGTCACATTTTAAAAATGCTTTCGTATTCGTATGTCCTCTGCAGGTCACATTTAAAAAATGCTTTCGTATTCGTATGCCCTCTGCAGGTCATATTTTAAAAATGCTTTCGTATTCGTATGTCCTCTGCAGGTCACATTCTCAACGGATTCTCGTGAAAGTTCGTGAGCGGGTTCGATGGTAAGATATAATTATTCTGGCGTTTCTTTTTTTGGAAAATGTTTAAAATATTGGAAATTAACATAAAAGACCATTGTGAGTTTGAAGTCTTAACGAAGTAAGTAATTTATATCTTTACATTTCTAAGCTCACAGAACCACAAGTATTAAGGTATTGACGTGTAGACTCATTTGCTACTGGTACCTACGTAGACGATGCCCGAGGCTCGAGTATCGAGATAAACAATTCACCGCAGTTTAAACAGAATTACAGAGACAATCTATTGTACGAAAATAGGTTAGGGCATCATTACGCAACCTTTTATCTCTGTCTTTACGTATAGTGCGAAGGGGACAGATTTCTTGTATTATTGGTCGCACCAAAAAGGCAGCTGCCATTATCGTGACGTCATAACAGCAGTACCAAGGAACTTTAAAGAAACGTCAAATGTGCAGTGCAAACTCTTCGCCGTTGCGTTTTTACAAATTCAACACTTGTTTCTGCTAGTGACGTCACTCACGAAAAAAAATGATGACCTATGATTTAAATTTTGAAATAAAAAATAAATCTCATGTTTTTTATAACAAAATAATATTAATTCGTATTTATTATGATCAAAACTACAAGTATATAAATACTATACAGGGTGTAACAAAAAGAGTGGAGATACATTTAAGGGCATATTCAGCATCGTATTCTTGTTAGAAAATAGTATTTTTTTTTTGTAGTTATTATTAGTTTCATCTCTAAATTATAGTACCTATGAAACTACCCTATTGTTTACTAGCTACTGATTTCTCAATTTATGTTACGGCAGGGTGGGGTAGAGTCCGTCTAAGCCAACATTGCACCTACTTGCATAGAACAAAGTGACTAGTGTCATTATAAACGCCATATTTTCATACAAATTTAATATTAATTATGACATTCCATACATGGTCATTACAAATGCCGTGCAGAGCCAGCTTGGTCTGACTCTAGTATGGCAATCTATTTTTAATGAAGTTGCGGATTTCAAAGGATTTATTTATATTTTTTATGTCGACATTAATTATTATTTGGCAGCGAACATTTTCTGTAGGTAGCTTAAAAGCAGTCGCGTCCCAATTTTTTCCCTTCAAATAAAACTACAGCAAATTCTATTCACTAAAGCATTTGAAAGTCACAAAGCTCGAAAATGCATTCACACGTAGCTAGTGGCTTTAGGGATCTACAAGTTTGGAGCGACAGGGTTCCGCGTCGCGCCGCGCTTTGTCGGAGATAGTACTTTGGATCTTTAATGTCAGAGACAGTTGATAGAACGGTATGCTCTTACCTGATCCCGTTGGCATTATTTTGGGAGGAAATCGAAAAATAACTCACAATTTTTTTTTTAACGATAGCTATTAGACAAATATATATCATTCAAAAACATCACTTAACAGTCAATTCTACCCAGCCGAGATTACTCAAATTTTGCATGAAATTACTTTGCGACTCTTGTGGATAAACTGCAGCTATGCAGAGCGTTTACCAACCTTAGCTGTGAAAAATATTTTAAAAATTAGTCATGTAATAGCTCCGCATACGTCTAAAAGGAAAGAAATTACATTTCCAGAGTTAAAAAAGGAACATCCCGACATAAAGCAGTTTCGAGAACGTTCGCAGCACTTATTTACGAGACGGCAAACTTTCACGGTTACGACTAGTTTCTCGCTTTGCGTCTCTTTCGTTAACGACGGGATAGAAGAGGACAACTGAAGTGCAACGGTTTGACGAAATTTCGAGATTAAAATATTCATTAAAACTTGTTCGGAGCGGTACTAGTTTCGGTGGATTAATGTAAATTGCGAGTCCTGTAGGAGAAGTCATTCATACTTGTCTTGAATTATGTTGAAGTAGTTTTGTCCGTGATAAAGTCCTGCGGGTAGTTTTCTATATGAAAAAAGCCATTGATTTCTATAGTTGCTAACTATCCGTAATATTGCGCTTACTTAAATCTCTTACATCTCTGGTTAAATTATACATAAATTGTAAGCTATTTAAAAAAGAATATTTAGGAAAATCTGTCCCCGTGAAAACGTCTAATCTTTAGATACATATTTAGTAATTTTCGTTTAGGTATGTGAACGTGTGAATTTACCCGCGCATATGCCGTGTTACACGCAGCCTACAAGTTAGCCTCTGCCCACACTCACCTTTGATGAGATGCGCGGCGAACACGAGCGCGGCTGTGAACGCGTGTAGACGCCAAGCGCGCGCGCACATGTTGCGTCTTCTAGCGCCGAACTGGAACAATAACAAACACTTTGTTAGAAATTAGTAATGAAACTAAACACTGTGATCTTTTATTGTTTTGGTATTAAATACAATTGTATAAGACATTTTTTAACGATGTTTCCCACCTATGCACTGACATTAAACATCTCACAAACATCAGTGACAGTCCATAAGTCTAAATTAAAAATTCAAAGCCATCTATTGCTTAGATTAAAATGTCAAGTTATTATTGCTTGTGTATAACGAATCCATCATCCATCAAGGAGCTATATTTATTTATTTATTTTATTTATTTAAACATTATTGCACAATCAAAGAAAAATGTACAAATGGCGGACTTAATGCCAAAAGGCATTCTCTACCAGTCAACCATTGGGTCAAACAGAGACATATATGTTGGTGCAGAAAATATTCATAAATTATTAACCGAAAAACAAAATATTATACATATATTTAATCATAATAAAAATAAACCTACAAAACTATGACCAAATACTATTAATTATATGATATACATATTACTACATGCTTATACATTCAAGATGGAGAACATTATTTAAATTCTCCTGATAGAAGATGCTTGCTTTATTGACATATGTTGAACCACAGATACGACACATTAAATTCATAACCTTTCACGCTTCTCACAATATGTTTTGTATCAACAATACCACTAAAACCCTCAATAAAATACACCGATTCGACATAACGTAGCAGCTATCGATAAGCCGCGCGATAACATCGATAAATAACGTTAAGAGCGCCGTAACGCTATCGCAACGGTCCGTCATCGCTATCGGACGCCACAACACGCTACGCGACGCCCACAGACCACCTCTACAACTAGACGGATTACATGCTACATTCGCGGCTACACAAAAGGTCCGATTGGAACTTTATAATACTTCAAATATTTGGTATAGATACGATATGGATATGTCAGTGTCAAAAGTAACGTTTCTTAAAGAAAACCTCGTATTTGACCGTAACATGTATGCACTAAAAATAGTGGGGATCCATTTAAGGGCATATTCGGTATCGGGTTTTGATTAGAAAATAGAAGATTTTTTTTTTACGCCAAAAGTCGGCTAACTCTCCATACAAAAACATTTTATTTTTGCATCACAAATTTATTTTCTACTTTTTTCTAATTAAAAGATGATTTTTTGACGATATTTTTGTTACACCTTGTATATCTGGCAGGCCAATTCAAATGTAAACTAATATAACGGCCTGATTCGAAGAATGAGATACGATAACGATAAGTTCTTATTTAGATAGAGCAGCTCGATTCGGGCAACCAATGTCACTGTCACATGTCACTTTGACGTTAGAAATATCGTAGATAGATCTTATTGGGATCACAGTGGAATCGAAATAAACGTCAATTTGGACATGTCGTGACCTCGTGCTCTTTGTAAACGCTCTATATATAGGGCCTACCGCGAACCATGTTCGACATATTACCTCTCTGTCGCACTTGTAAATTCGTACGTAAGTGTGACAGGGAGGCAACACGTTGAACGTGGTTCGCGGCAGGTCCTGTGTTCTGTGTACTCTGTGGCAACGCCGCGCCGGCAGCGGGCCAAGCGGGCCTACTTATCGCGACAATTAAATTAAAGATAGCAGTTTAGTGCAACGCTATAACAGTATAATAACGCCGTTATGGCTAAACTTATTTCTGTGAGTGCTTATGTAATATCCTAATTAATATCTTAATTTTACGAGTATGCTTTGAAATGATGTGAATTTTAAACGCGAAGCTAAATGTAGAATAATATTTGTTTGTTTACTTGATACCCGAGCAAGCGAAGGGTTCCGAGTTTGTTCCATAGTTATACAGGATGGAACAAAAATAGTGGGGATCCGTCGTCGTATGGGGCAGGTCGTCCAAGTTGATCCCTCTATACAGAAACAAAGAACAAAAAAATTCGCTTCAAAAATGTTTTCTTCTACCTTGTCTCCATTTTTAGCTCCTTGCACTACCTGTTGACTTTTGTATGAGTTCTACATTTCCTGCTACCTAAAGCTTGTCTGGAAGAGATCGCTTTTTAGCGATAAGACTGCCTGTTGTTACCTGGTTCTATTTTCCTTTAAAATTTATTCGTAGTTTTACATGTATGTAAAATGTATAATTGTTGGTGCAATAAAGAATATTCACTTACTTGTCTATTTCGATGAACACAAGCACTTCAGAGTTTACTATTATATTAAGATTTAAGAACAATACATTATACGTACTTTTTTATTTTAATAAAAACAGGATACCTAATGTGCCCCTAAAGAGATCCCCGTTATTTTAGTTACACCCTGTATAGTTGGCACCGGCAATTTTATAACAAATTGTTTTACGAAGCTAAATTATGCGAAGCCTGAAATTATTTTAACTTTGAAGAATTGTTATTTTATCCATCGTCATTAATTACTGGTTATTAAAATTTAATTTATAGCAAAAGTTGTGATTAGTGTCTTTCATTTAATTTATCTTGCTTTAGAAATACATAGGTATAGGTACTAACTGCTAATAATGTTGAACTTTTTGAGGTGATTGTAAGGTGAAACGTGGGTCCATTTACTTTTAAATAAATCTAGATCTGCAAGATAAATGATGCAAACGTGTTTGTAATTGTAATAGAGAATGTGACTTTCCACGGGTAAAGGTACCTTATGTGGTTGGCGCTCGTCGCATAGCACCACATTATTGATACCTACTATTGATGGAGAGTCGTTAAAAATAGTGTAAGCGTCTACCACCATCAGGTACCTTTCAGGACGTCTGTGGTCAAATAGTTAAAAATAACCTATTTTTACGGTTCCGTACAAATAGATAAAAGAACAAATAGTCTAGGACCTGGGTAAATATTTTAAGCAAAATTGCTATTAAATAGTTTTATAAGTTTTATAAGACTGTACTTTTCTTTCCACAGGCAACTAATACTCATCGAGCCAATTCTAAAAACCCCAAACACAATTAGGTTGCGTTGTTTTATCAGAGTTCCTATGTCCACCTCTTGTCTCCATCATCAGATCAGCTCGATGGTACCATAATATTGCATTGTCACCCGACTTACATATGTATGAAAATTTTCAGCTCAATCGGAAACCGGGAAGTGGATCAAATTTAACTTGCAAGATTTAATTACAAACAGACAACGGTTAGGTGAAAGTAAATAAAAGCTTGTAAAAAGAAAGGCAAAAGCTAATTTTACGGTTTATCTCACGTATTTTTAGCCACTCGCGTGACATGTTCTTAACTAACTAACTATCTGCTGTGGCGCAGTGATCCAAAGAGGGTTTTGGCTTCCAAAGCGAGAGAACGTCACCTGTCCCGATCCTGTGCCACTTCCTACCAGTTATCGGTATTAAGTTGGCACTGATCTGCCTGTACACTGTCACTCTAGCGGTTTTTGGGCTAACCCACTGTACGGCGACGAGTCGGTCGTCCCAAATAATCTCCCTTAACACCCCCATCCTCACCCGTCCTCAGTAAATGGCCAAACCAGCGAAGCATTTTATTTCGCCGATGATATTGGGTTCGGCCACTAACTCCTCGATTTCGGCATTCTTACGGATCCTCCAGGTCATCTGTCTTGATAGGTCCCAGGATCTTCCGTAACACCTTTCTTTCCGCTACCAGGAGCTGACTCTCTTCTTTCAGTGTTAGTGTCCAAGTCTCGCAGCCATACATAAGAATTGGTCTTATTATAGTTTTATATACCCGTAACTTAGTAACCGTGACATGTCTTCATTTTCAATCACTAAACAGTGCATGAGCAACAGTCAAGTCACGAATGCCGCGCGCCGCGTACTGCCACTCGCCGCGCAGCGCGCTGGGCGCGCGATGAGTCGCGCGCCCAGCCATGCAGGTGCAGGCCAAACATGTCGAGTAAATGACTAAACATACGTGAATTAAACCGCAAAATTAGGTTAATGTTGGTATGACTCACGGCAGTTTATATTCGATAGCTTGTGTACATTCCAAACCAACTAAATTAATTCAAAGCCGATGGCTCTTTTGAAGCCGGGTAGACGTACTTACACATAATTTATCGCTTACAACAATTGTGCCTATGCAAATATACCCAAGAACTATGAATATGGGTCACAGAGTAGTTAGCCATGTTTGCTACTGAATGTAGGCAGGTACTTACATGTAAAGGTATAAAGTTATGAATTTACTTGAAGATGAAGAACGACAGTAGGTACCAAGTTATTTGTTGTTGTAAAATGAGAGTGCTTCGAGGAATTGTGAGTGAATCGGAATGAATTACCTATGAAAGCAATAAAAATACTAATTTTCATTACTGAAGAAAAAAGTGCGTATCTACTATATTTTAAAGGCGGGCAACGCACTTTCAATCCCTGTGGGCGACGGTAATCTCTTACCATCAGACGATTAAGCGCACACAGACAGCAGTAGTTAAGGTAGGTAATACGTGCCTAGTATTCTTAGTCGACGTATTAAGTGAAAGACGTTTTCTGTGTAAATGCTATTCTAGATTATCGCCAGATGTGGTCGAGTCGACCTCTACGCCTTCAATTACAGTCCTTATAGCCATTCTCATCGCTAGCTGAGCGTAGGCGAGCTGAAGTCTCTCGAGAACCAGAGTAGTTTCGACCTCCTTGTTTATGACAACTAGGTTAGCTAAATCAGAAAAGTTGGCAAATACCCCTTTGCAAGCTATAGCCTTATATTTTTAATTTTTTGAAATTTATTTTGTTTTCCTTTAAATTGGCGATACAACCGGTTTTAAATATGTTGTAAAATGTTTCAGTCTCATACTGTTCATTTTTGTTTTTAAAACTATTCGTAAAACTTTCACTCTTGAAACGCCTCTGATTTTTACAGAAAGTCCTTTTCTTAAAATGATAGTGAGGTTTTGTTTAGTCTTAGTAGGTACTAGGTACTATATCATTTTCTTGCTAAATGTAGGTATATTTAGCAAGCAATTGCTATTTCCCCGTAATGGCTCCGGCATTGCTAGACCTTGCGAGCTTTCAAACTACTACAAATCATCGGGCGAGTACGCATCGAGTGGAAATGCCATTTCCCGCACCGACCGATGTGGTGGGGCTGTTATAGCTACAGCTTCTTGAGAGGACGGTACGGGCGCTCAAGCGAACAGGCATCAAAAGACAGAACGCCATTTGTGAAACAACTTGTTCCAAATGTAGGGCACATAATTGCTTACTCCGGATGCCTGTCCTAAAACGCACTTCAGCTCGTTTGTGGTGCGCGTCCCGCGGCCGCTGCTGGAAACCATCGCGAGCGCGGACTTCTGGCCGAAAGGTGTGATATTTCGGCGGTTTCGTGGGAATCTGCCGAATCCCGCACCAGAACAGGTGGCGAAACCGAAAACTGCGTGGTCAAAATGATATTTATATTTTAAGACTTTTATTACTGTATTGTTTTTGTTAGTCTGTAAGGTATGTATATATGAGCCATAGTTGCCTGAAAATATATGATATTTAATTAAATTAAATTTAAAACATTATTCGGATTATTCAAAATATTTGATTCCGATTTGCAAAATCAAAATATACCGAATATTCGATCTTCTTCCTGGAGGGGTATTCTGATTGTACCCTAATAACATCAGGTGACATGAATTTGATTTCAATTCGTAATGGATATGATTTGTCAGTGTCAAAAGTGACATTTCATTAACCAGATACCTGTTATGGCAATCAGCATAAGCATCTTTGTCTCGGTACAATGAGGTCTATAAAAGCATGGAGAAATGAATAAGCTTAAATGCTCACTCCATACGTCAGTTTCCTTACTTAGTACATAATAAATTGTATGAATGTATGGAAAAACGTATTATTAAGTTTAAACCTCGCTTAAAACTTAAATTACAAATAGAAAATTTATTACAAATAAGTATGGACCAAATTCTTGATTTTTATATTTATGTATAGCACTCTAAGATAATAGATAGCTAAGGTGATCCATCAAAACACATCCAGAAGGCCTGAGACTATTTTTATCGAATCAGTAACCTCTGACGCCATTTTGATGTAATGTTTAATATCCTGACGAAGGACAGTGTCTACATAGTTATTTATATCCATTTGATTCGGTACTCATAAGAATGTCTAACACGTAATAGGTACAACTTGGGGTACTGTATCAAGTTAGTTTACTAAAGGCCTTATTCACAATGTCCTAGTAAAGTATTGGATAGCTAATTAACAAATACATTAACTGCCAGATAAAACTTCATCCAATACGTAGAACTTTATCTACCAGCTAAGCTTATTTGAAGATTGTGAAACGCCAAAAATTACTTTATTCGTCAGATAAGTGGCAAGTAGCTTATTCAAGACTTTCCTTGGATATTGACAAACAGGCCCTTAATATTTGTGTGTTGAATAGTCTCACTACATAGGGGTATCTGGGAGTTTGTATTCAGAAATGCAGAAGTAAGTACTTAATTAAGAGCGTGTATTCACACATTCGGAACCGGCAGACAACTAAGGAGCGAGCTATGCGTTGGACCTCCCGTAGGCGCGCCGAATGCTAACAACACATAAGTTGTTGTGATACCCTATTTGACGACCGGTTTGGCCTAGTGGGTAGTGACCCTGCCTACGAAGCTGATGGTCCCGGGTTCAAATCCTGGTAAGGGCATTTATTCGTGTGATGAGCATGGATATTTGTTCCTGAGTCATGGGTGTTTTCTATGTATTTAAGTATTTATAAATATTTATATATTATATATATCGTTGTCTAAGTACCCTCAACACAAGCCTTATTGAGCTTACTGTGGGACTTAGTCAATTTGTGTAATAATGTCGTATAATATTTATTTATTTATTTATTATTTATTTAATTAAGAGCGTGTATTCACACATTCGGAACCGGCAGACAACTAAGGAGCGAGCTATGCGTTGGACCTCCCGTAGGCGCGCCGAATGCTAACAACACATAAGTTGTTGTGATACACTATTAGGTATATATACATTATACTACGATGTTACATCCTCAAGATTTATTGTCACTCTGTAGTTCACTCTCAATGTATCAGGCATTGCACATTAGTTTAAAGCTTGCAAAAAAAAAGGACTCAAACGACTACCTTTCCCCACTCCTGCCCCACCGACACCCGGTTCTTGCGCCCGGTTCTTGCCCTTTTCGTGTCATTCTCTTTCTTTGTGCGGGCATTGCAACATCGTATTACGTAACTTAGTAATTTTCGTAAAATTGTATCGTTTTTTTGTATCGCGCAAATAAGATACAATGGGAAAACGTAAACGTAAGGATAAAAATCGTCATTTAAAAGAAAAGATTAGGCGATGTCAGGTATTCTAGAAAAAGGGACCAAGCCTTCCAAATGGCCGGTTTGCCTACTAGGCAAAACCTAGAGTTCACTTTTCCTATAGTATATAACATCTATTTCAGTTTATAATGTATTAGGTACTTATTTTGGAATAGGATTCAAATCGTTATTTATTTATGGCTATGTAACGAATGTTAAACATAAACTGGCATTTATTTTATATTAATTTTCAGATACAATAAATACAAACACACTTTATGTATAATACTTATATTTCAGTGTTCTGTGCGGCTCTGTACAAAACTTTGTTCGCGGAACACTTATAAAAGTTATAAATTGGGTTGAAATGGTACTCATTATATATTATGATTATTATCAACTATATATTTGTCCCCTTGTTTTAAAAATAGTTTCTATCAAGGACTAAAGAATGGTTTAAGGCGTTTCAATAGCTAATTCTTCATTAGCTGTTAATTTCCACGTTAGTTCACTGCATAATAGGCTGTCGATATTACACTTTAAACAATATTAATGACAAAAAACAAATTCTAGAGATGACTTCGCTATAATGTCATATTTATAGTTACTACTTACAGCTTGATTTAATGCGTGGGGTTAGAGATCAATTTCGGAGCGTCTTTCATCCGCCGTTCAGAACCATTATGTAACAGGCTCGCCTGTTGGTAGTCGTTAGTGGACACGGGCCGATATTGCACGGAATCAATAAGGCTGCACATCCATCACGCCGGTCATGACGGTAACGTCTCCGTCTATTAGGGTCATGCCCTAGTGTCTGTGGGTTGCGTCAAACAGTAAATGATTGTTTATTTTCAAATACGAATACAAGACAAAATGAACTTTATTCTTGCGCTGTTGTGACAAATTATCTATCACTGATTATAATAATTCAGCTTTTGGTTCACATCTTATAGTTAATACACTAGATGACAAGTTTTTAATGGTGACAGACGGTCATGTTTGTGACTCATTGTCTTAAAGCAATACAAGTCACATAACATTATTTTTACATTATTACATAAATATTTTCTTCCAACTTCCAACAAAGTTGCGTTAAACGTTTAACGCTATAATCGGTAACATAAAGTAGTAAGAGGTTGTGATGAGTAAATTCGTCGATTAGCTCAGCCGGTTCCATGGTGTAATGGTTAGCACTCTGGACTCTGAATCCAGCGATCCGAGTTCAAATCTCGGTGAAACCTGACTTTTTTATTTTTTCTTTTTATATTTTCTATTATTTAGGAATTTTAGAATATATATATTTAAATACATGTATTATTAAATCTATTTTATAAATCTTAATTTAAAATATTTTATATTATCTTAATTTAAAATATTTTTTGATGTGAAACTTCTTAATATAAACCATATGTATTTTAGAGCATTATTTTCATATCCACATTACGAAGTTTCACTTCTTCCGCTCGGAGGGACTCCACGCACAATTTTTTTGTATAAGACTGTTTGTTGCCTAAATAAAAAAAAGTCAGTAACAGTCAAAGTCTGACAGTCGTTCTCTATGCGCAAAACTTCCCCTACTAAACAGTACTTTATCGTGACATCATAAACAGTAGAAGTTTTGCACACAAAACTTCTATTCGCTCTATGTTCTTTATTTAACAATTTTTAGGAACGAAAAATACTAGTACCAGACATAATAATGTTACGTAAATGTTCATGCCAAGTTTCAAGTAATTTTAGCAAAGCGTTTTGAAATGGGAACGTAACTTCGATTGTATGCAAGCGGCTTACAGACCTTTATATGTGTATAATAGCATAAACTCAATACAATCAATGTAAATAAAAAAGCCAAAATAAAAGCAGATATTTTAAGGCTAAAAAAACATTTCCATAAGCTTTGTCGAGGATTATTGTCCTGATTTTCCTCGGAGGGGAAATAACAAAATGCCGCAGAGAGGGATTATTCACTGAGCTTAGAGAGGTTCCAGCAGCGACACTTGCGGGGCAACGACCAATGACCTTTAAATCGACGTTATTATAAGAGTTTTTTTTTATATAAACGACGCATTTCGTACGTAAACCAACCTGTTAGTATCTCTATCACTCGCGCTTAATTAAGTATATTGCTGTCCCGATCATGATGACGGGGATCAATGACACTATTCGAGCGGGATAGCAATATAATTGTGAAGGTTGGATAGAGATAGGAACAGGCGGGTCAATGTACGAAATACCTTGTGCTAAGCGTCTTTTATTTAAAAACAACTATACGTCTTGGTGAAACAACCAATATGAATTATGTTTGGGAGACCGCAGTTGTATTCAATACGTGATTGGACGAAATGGACTTGATAGAAGGAAATCCCAAATCGATGTTAGAATTCAAAAAGTTCTACTTTTTCGACTAATCTCTTCTCATATTAAACATCACATTTTTTATATTTAAGAAAATGATTCCGACATATTATATTAATTAACCCAACTTTGAAAGAGGAGGAAGTTATGTAATCGGTTTAAGTAAGGTTTTTCTTACGAAGTTAATTTTAGGTAAGTTATCTACAAGCCTTTTGTGTCAAGTTCACAAATAATACTAATACCTAGGTTTCATGCAGGTAGGCCCAATCATGAATACGCATAACTACCGCATGTAACACATTGATTTAAAAATACCATACGCGACGCGTCGACGTCGCGACGTTCAAAACCTCATTACATTATTTACCACATTCTCGTGCAATAAACTGTTTAAACGCAATGTAACATACGGTTGTTATACAGTCGTAAATTCCCGAAAACTAAACGAAACCACGTGTACGGGTTTTTGTATCTCCAATAAAAGTACTCGTAGCGAAAACATGCAAAACCTTCAGTACCCGTAACTCAAGTAACGTAAGGTGACGTATCCACGTAGGCCTCGCTTTACGATCTCGTAAAACTTTTGATGGAGTAAGTAAAACTGACATCACGACGATTTTGTCGCACTTTTTGATGTGGGGAAACCGAATAAAGATTGCGAAGTGCACTGCGAGTAAGCGTAACTTAATAAGGTCAAAGCGCATGACAAAATACGAGAAGATAAAAAAATACTAAGGTCAACTGGGATAAATGCAACTAATGGATTATGACGTCTATTTGTTATTTCTCGGATACGATTGGGTGGAACGCCTCTGTTACGTTTTATTGCAAAGTAGGTACCTCAGGCTTTTATCACTAGATGACGGGAGGTCTTGTACCTAATTCACGTTGTTTAATAAAATAAATGAAGTAGACGCAGTAAGTCGAATTTATCCCAGTCGACCTTATCATCTGTTACAAAATGCCCCTATAATTATTGTGTAAATTGATAGGTGATTTGACTCTTAGGTTACTTTTATGAACGATGCGGCATAGTTGTGGTAAATTAAATTAACTTTGATTTCAAGCTCAGGCTCAAACAATGTTACGGCCCGATTCGAAGAATGAGATACGATAACGATAAGTTCTGGTTTAGATAAGTTCTCATTTAGATATCGTTTGTATGTCGTATAATTGACAAAAGCAGCTCTATTCGGGCAACAAATGTTACTTTGACGTTAGAAATATCGTAGTTAGATCTTATTGGGACCACAGCGGAATTGAAATTAACGTAAATTTTAACATGTCGTTCAGTTATCGATCTTTTATAGATCTTTCCAAGATCTTAAACGTGTCTTAATCATTCTTCGAATCGGGCCGTTAGTTACAAATGTTGCAATAACATAAAAACTAAAAGCTATGTTAATAACAATAAAGCTAGACAGTTACAACTGTTCATTGTTACTGGGCTTGTGAAGTCCGCAACAGTGCACAATATACGGACAGTCGATCCTGTCCGCAATCACACTTAGGATGAAGTTAGGGCTGGCGCGCACGCGCCGTACCAGCGATGCGGCTCGCAGGCGCATTGCTGCTCTCATATACAAGAAATTGCATAAAAACATTTACTATACTGTACATATCCAGAGAGGAAAAGTGATAATCGTAGTCCCCCGTTTATCACTTGAAGTGGTGAAGTGGTAACGCGTCCCCTTTCGTTTTAATTACTGTTAAGTTTACCCTCGCTCTGATTTTGAAAACTGGTTCAAACTGAAACACGCACTTTTTATAGTGAACCATAACCACCATTTAAGTGCTAGGTTTTATTTTAAATCATAATTTCCTCGGGTTCGATTCCGCACGTCAGTTTTTATGACATAATAACCGTTGAAATAAACCGCTAACCCATTCTGGGCCTTATCTTGGGGCTGTTAAGATTGGTTTTGCTTTAAAAAAAAAAATTACGACGGGAACCAGTCGTAAAGTCGTGGTCGCGGCGCAATTATGAGCTCGTAACGTAGATCACTTATTAGACGAAGCATGTACGGTCACGTCTGAAAATATAGACAGGTACGACATACTGTCAAAAATATGTATACACATTAATATAAATAAATATCAAGTCATATTACATTATACGACTGGATGTCGTCATACATTGACGCTCCACTTACTAATTTAGTATGAGGAAGTTACCCGCCAATTTCAGTTGCGACAACCCTTAGATTCAGATTCAGATTTATTTATGACAAAACGATTACGTTACGATTGCATTACATTATGTAATTTTACATCCATGTCAATTTATATGAATCCATATTGTGATCGTCAAAAATAAATTCTAATAACAACTAAAAATAACATCATAATCCAGATAGCAACGACCAATAGTGAATTAGAATTATATAACATATTTTCTAAAGGTAAACATACACTATAGTAGTTTATAACTTTTAACAGAGAAAAGAACCGACTTTAAACCACAGGAGGTATGACATAATTTTCTGGTTTTCAACAGCACAGTAGTTCCACTTTTCAAATTTCGATGTCTTATAATATTTGCATTCCATCTTCAAATCCTGATGTAATTACAATGTTACAAAAAAGTTTAACGAAAACGGGTTGGTCTGAGGTTTGTTTATGGAGAAAATCATATCCTGTTTCCTGATGAATTCAAAACATCTCGTTTCAGTTTAAAATTTAAGTAAGTATTTGTATTTTACAATGTAATATTTTACAAGAGAAAAAACACTTGTGTGATCTCGCAGTTTTTTATGTGGGGTCTGTTGCTGGTAGTCTATGGTCCATAATGAGAGTGCCCTTATCGTGTCGGACAGTGCAAACAGGCATCGTGATTAACGCTAAAGGCAAATCACTATATTATGCGAAAGTAGGACCCGGACTTAAATTGTTGAGCCAATTAGAGTTCCAGCCAATGTAGTCGTTCAATTCTTCCCCTAGGCGTGGCCAATGTAAACCGCACTGAATGGCTTAACCATTAACATCACAGGCATTATAGTTTTCTTGCAATAAAACGGCCATGAAAGTTTAAAACTCAATTTTTGAATTAGCATAAGTTCTAAGCTTATACAATATAAGCTAGTAACGACTAGCATCATTAAATATTTGTTGAAAACGAGCTTATTTTATTTCTAGAAATCGCAAAAAATATTTTCTCTTAAATAGAAGACATTTACAGATAATTCGGCGAAATTGATGAGATAGCGGATTTTTATTGCGTTTTGGGGAATGGCTTCGTAGTAAAAATGTATTCAGTACGATCTACATTTTCACCCCTCAGAGTATACATAGACAGACATACATAACATAAGTAATGTGAATATAATCAATCAAAAGCGATATAATAATCGTCATAACATTCTTTGACTTCAGTACCATATCGTATCCTGTCAGTGATAATCAATATAAAAGTTGCTGGGGTAGGGATCGCCTACTATTGTCTTATCTTATCGTATGATATAGTTCGATCGATAGGGATCTTTTGTGTAGTTGCCCCCTTAGGAAAGATCCGTCAGCTACTCAACAGCTTTTTTGACCATCTCCATGTGCCGGATGATGGAGCTTATGGGAAGCATTTTGAATTCCTTTGGTCCCAGATAGCCTGCTCCAAAGTCCTTCATTCTTCGTCTGGCGAGGGCGTGACATTCACACATTAGGTATGTTACTATCTCTTCCTCTTCACCACACATTCGACAATCGGTGTTGTCGGAGTGTCCCATCCTGGCCAAAACCCCTTTGACCCCGTAATGGCCCGCACCCCTGTTATAATTTGGAGTTGTCCCTTGCTAAGTTTCCATAACTTTTAGCTCCAACCGGAGTCTACTCCTTGCATAAAGACTATTGTCACTGTGTCAAGGTACGAAACGGTACTGGAATTAAATTCCTTGATCGTACGAAATCTGAGCCCCTAGTGTAAATTTATTCGATTTCGAAACGTGACGTACGCGTTTGCGTTAAGTCTCATTTAGTATGGGATTTAGACACAGCACACCAAGCGGGACGTTTTGGAAACACAAAATCTCATACAAAATGAGACTTAACGCAAACGCGTACGTCACGTTACGCCATCGAATAAATGTACACTAGGGGTACTGATCATCGTCTTATCAGATAATTCGATATAAAACGACGATCGAAGCGTATTCGATTAAAAACTCTCATTTAGCGAAAATAATTTAAAAGTGTCGTTTAAAAAGCGTATCGAAGCTAAATGTCGATAATGATCATCGATATGGGCCCAAAGCTGTTTGGAGATAGCGGGCAATATGGCGTAATCGCCAAGGTACGTGACCCGATACATTGGTTAACATGTCTGCTCAAATATATACCTACGTAGATACATTCATGGTGTGTTTGTTATGTCTGAACATACTCTAAGGGGTGAATAATATACCAAAGCAAAAATTGACAAACTATAAATTTTCAATTTTACTATGGGGCAGATACAAAAATATATTTCTGAACCATAGAAAGCATTGACAAGAAAATGGCTCTTGGATTACTGTTTTTATGACGTTAAATGTAATGTATGAAATTTTATAATACAAAGTTGTACAAGGCCTGATGAATATTGTACAACAACTTAATATTTAAATTAATTTGAATGTTATACATACAGCAATTGATAATAAACATAGATTTTATCGCTATATTGCTTGTTTTAAGTTATTTATTCTGTTTTTTTTTTGTTTAATGCCTGCACGTACTACTGTTTCTGTTCTGTTTATGATTAAAAAAACCGGAAAAGTGCGAGTCGGACTCGCCCACCGAGGGTTCCGTACTTTTTAGTATTTGCTGTTATCAGCAACAGAAATTCATCATATGTGACAATTTCAACTGTATATCACGGTTCGTGCCAGACGGACAGACGGACGGACGGACGGACAGCGGAGTCTTAGTAATAGGGTCCCGTTTTACTCTTTGGGTTCGGAACCCTATAAATGCGTATCTATTGTAACCAGCACTTTTTACTAGACATTGGACCGTATGAGGTTTCGATAAAGTCGATTTTAAATATACGAAACATTAAGCCTATACAATAACGTTCAAATTCAAATATAAAATTATGCATGCATTTAGGAATGACATGGATTGTCCCTTTCCCTTCGTCAAAACTGTGTATTCTTTTTCGCTTTTTATATTCCTTTCGTGTCATATTAATCGGTTTGAAGTGTACTAGGCCGATTATAATTTGACAATTTGTTAAAGTTTTGACACGATCTTGAGGATCGTCTTGATTGGCGCTTCTCACGCACGACTTTCAGGCCACTACACACGGGTGTAGGAACATATATTAGTGCGAGCGAGACGCCCGCGCGACTACCATTAGCTAACTGATATGATTCCAATATGATTTAATTATCGGTTTCATGTCAGTACATACAGGACGAGCGCGACAATATCTCGTCAGCGAGATAGATTTTCCGCTTCATTTTCTCACTGCATTCATTTGGTGGATAGTGGCCGCAGCACGTCTAAATTGGTTTATTTCATTTTCCATGCAATAATCAGCGTGAGCGATCTTTAAGGTGGTATCAAAATTAGATGAAAACCGTAACAAGTTGTGAAGTCAGAATCGGGCTCATGGTGTATTAATCGGTTTGAAGTGTACAAAGTTAAGTGCAATATTTAAGAAGAAACACCACAATAAAGTAGCTAGTGTACTGTTATTCTCGCTCCCAACGCTACCCGTCTAAAATGCCGGTCGGCACGCTAGCAGCTCAATTCGAACGTTCACTGATATCCGACTGATATCTAACTAATTTCAATCAAATATAGAATAGAATATAAATATATTTATTGTAAAAACCTTCTACATACAGCGCCACTTCTGTAACAAAAAAGAACTTACTCACCAAACACTTAAAACTAAAAATAGATAGCACATCAGCAAAACAAAAGGAGTTGCTATAGTGGCTACAAAGGGACACCACTCAGCAAATGCTTTGGTAATACATACCACAGCGCTGGTCTTCTGTGGAGCCCCGGGCCGGAGGATAGCTTTAAGTAATTACCTAACGGTAGTGACGAGCATGTACAATATTGCATTGCTTAAGAAAACAAATATGGACGAAAACGGTTGATAACATGAAAATACTTACTATAAACATACAAAAAGATTATAGGCAGTTTTATACTTACATAGTAGCTTAAATGGTACGATGGTAAGGATACGAGTATATATTAATACACATTATATTTATATATTATGAAGAACAAATAAGTATATATACCATTATTCAGTTGAGAAATATTATTAAAATTAGAACAATTACATTGATATATCTGTAGAAACAAAATTACAATAGTAGGTATAATTTATGGGTAAATGCGTAAAAACTTTAAGTCTGGCGATTTGGGTAATTAGTAGGCGACGGAAACAGCATTTGCAGACTACAAAGATAATATAATGAATAGTGTCGTGGCGTTACGTATAGGAGAAGATATGTTATTCCAGCACTTCGTGGCAGAGTAGCGAAAGCTGCCACGAAATGCTGCTGAACTGCCGTGTCTCGGACGGATTAGTCGAATGGCATCTCTAGTCGGGCGGGTGGAAAACCTTAATTTGTTAAAGAGGTATAGAGGTTGTTGATAATGGATCACACCGAAAAGCAGAGACGCAAAATGTAGCGAACAACTTGCATCCATTTTAAACTACCACTATTAAGATAGGGTGTCACATGAGTTCATGGGGGGATGGGGAAGCAGACACGGGTGCAGGCATTTTGGATGCGTTGAATAAACGCTTTAGAACGAGCAAGTAGGCAACCGTTAATCAAAGTGTCGACATAGTTAAGCCTGGATAATACAAGGTTGTTACATAATTTTATCCTAAGATCATCAAACGAAAACAAAGAGCTCAACGAGTTTCGGCAACGCGCATGTAACTCCTCTGGAGTTGCAGACGTACATAGGCTACGGAGAGTGCTTACCATCAGGCGGGCCGTATGCTTGTTTGCCACCGACGACGTATAAAAAAAACTAAGATGTTTACGCACCTGTTACAGTACTCAATATCGTGCATTTCGCTCGTACTTCTCTGTATCCGTACATGTATTTGTATTGTATTGTATTCGGGCGATTTTTCCGCAACTCGACGACTTGCGCCTATTTTGCGTGATATGTTGGGGGTGGGCTAGTCCTGCCAGCCCAGCTCCTCGAGGAATCCTATCAAACCTTTGATGTTGAGTAGGACCTCGGGGAGGTCTCTCGGAGATCCGAGATGTTTAGCCCTGTATGGAGTCACTCCGCTGCATTCCAGCACCACGTGAGAGGCTGTTTCTTCTGTCTCCATGCAACCTCGGCATAGGGGACTGTCTGTGACACCTGTTGTGAAAAGATGTTTGTTAAATAGTCCATGACCTGTTATGACACTGGTTACCATACTCAGTCGGACCTTCCCTAGTTGCAGGAGCGCCCTTGTGAGTTTTCCGTTGATGCCAGGCATGGCTTCTTTTGCCTGTCTGCATCCAGTCTGGTTCAGCCAGTGTTCTGTGTGTAGTTTCCCTGTACGTGCCAGCAGCATTGAGCGTACCTTGCTAAATGGTATCGGAAGAATCGGTTCCGGACCAATCGCCCCCGCATTCGATCCTTGCCTGGCAAGCTCGTCCGCAGCATCGTTACCTCGGGATCCACTGTGTCCCTTGATCCATTGTAGGGTGATCTTGTTATTATGACATACCTCCATTAGTCGTTCGTGGCATTCGTGTATAAGTTTGGATGTAACTATATGGCTATTTAGAGCCATTAAGACTGCTCTACTGTCGGAGAGTATGCGGATGGAGGATCCTACTACCTTCCTTGCAGTGATGGCAGCCGCCGCGTTTATGATGCCCATGCACTCAGCTTGGAATACCGAGTTATGGGCTCCTAGCGGAGTGGTGATTGACATGTTCAGGTCTTCTGAGAAGGTTCCAGAGCCCGATCCGCTGTCTGTACATGTATTGGCACGATAACTAAATAACTGACGTTAGAATGATATTTGAATCATAATTCAAATATCATTCTATTGTCAGTGTACGCTCGAATTGGCCTGTAAGTTCTAGTAATAATTGCCTGCTACCTGCTAGTTCGGTATTACAAATTGGACCCTAATTTGATAATAGTTTAATATAGAAATATTAGATTTTAATTTTATTGAATTTTTTTATGTGTAAAGAATTTTATATTTTTGTCGTATTCTGTTTGTTTGTTTATTTTTTTAACTATAGTTTTTTGTGTATTTCACCAATTAGATACTGTATACATCTCTAAGTGATTATTGAATATTATGTGTTAAGTAATTTATTTTATAATTGTTGGTGATTTATTTGTATTGCATGTAAGCAAATTGACGTATAAAGTGCCTTTGAGGCCTATTTGCTAAATAAATGTTTGAGTTCACGTCAAAATCGTCTAAATTCTTTGTGTACACGAACAAATTGCAACTCCCCAGCGACGTACGAGCGGACGAGCAAATAAAAAGGAGCATTAATTACTAAATTAGATAATAGTAGTAAAAAGGCCGTTTCATCAAGTGTATAGTAATTACGGCGGTTTACGGCCCAGTTTACGAGGAGCAATGAAACATGGGCCTAAAGAAACGCCCGTTTTCAACCAACTACATACAACTACTAGTAGGTACAACATATGAAAACCTATTCCCCTAGTTAGTAATTAGGACTTCCATTTCATACCAAAAATTTCCTAATCAACGAAATCTGTACGGCCTTTTCTCAAAAAAGTGGCACCGCCACCTGTCAACAGGTTTACGTCTGAACTTTTTTATCTATGTATACTTTTTATATGTATAAATTATTAATATATGTTTGGCACTTTTAACATAGAGGCTTACGGTAGCTTGTAGACGTCCGGTATTATTGCCGGACAACGGACTGTGTTACGCAACTACATCCAATTTTGTATGTGGCTACCGACAGCTACAACCAAGAAAACAAGACTTCATCGCCGAACGCGGACAAATGTCCGGTGAAAACACCGGACGTCTACAAGCGACCTAATGGTTTAAATGATAGTAGACGGAATGAATATTATTTATTCACAATAAACAAATTTTAAATACGTTTTATTATTCACCTTCCGTGTCTCAGTGAGCGCGGAGTATTTCACGTTTCAAGCTATTTAAACCACACATTTATTCCCTCAACTTGAAATGAATATATATATGTAATGATCTTGAATAAGAATACGACAGAAAAAAAAACAACGGGTTGCACTCCGGGAGTGCCGGCAGAAATGAAAACTTGAATATTAACGTTGTGCATTTTTGATATTTTGGAGAAATTGAGTAGCAGTTTTATAAAAAAAGATAATTCTCTATTATACCTACGTAAATAAATTTGAGTGTGGAAGCGAATTTTAGTGTTAATATATAACATATACCAAGTAATTCATGAGACGTGAGCAGGGCTACAGCGTACACAATCGGTAAATTTTAATGAATCGTTCAACATCATATTAAGTAAAACAATCACGCTTCTTTTCTGTTATTTAACTTTTTGATAAGGAAAAATTTGAGTACCTACAATCATGGAAACTCAACAACACAAAGATTAAACCTCTTTAACCGTTATGACAACACTTTGATTATGAAGAAAATAAAATGTCACAATTGAATGAGATAGGATTTTTCAAAAGTAACCAGGCTTCAATGACATTCAATTTGCACGTCACCATGATGTCACGTGTCCGTCTTACGAATTCTCAATCTGACGGTTACGTGACACCTGACGCGAGTTTAACATTTTTTCCCCATCACAAAAAGTGCACAGCGCCGCTAAAGAAGTTTTCACTTCAAAAATAATCTTTTTCGTTATTCCTAATAAAATATATCGGATATGTTCGTTTGCCCAACTTGTCAAATAACAAAACCCCATAATATGAATCCGACCGTGACCACAAATACGTGAATAAAACATTAACTAGATAAGACAAGAGCCGGCCACAGAGGGCGTTGGCATCGACCTTGCTTTTAGAAAGGGCGACACGAACGGGTCGATTCAAAGGGTGGAATATATTCACAGGCCAATTTGAACGTAAATTATGTTATTTCGTTATCACGCGTCTCGCCCGCGCCCACATATGTACGAGCAAGTTCGAGCGAAAGACACGATAACTGAATGACATCAGTTAGATGTCATTCTGATAGCAGTTTACGTTTGAAGTGACCTGTTACTCAATTTACTGTGGAATACAGTTACGATGTTAAATTACTAATTACTCTACGTCAACGCACGATTTTCTTTTACAAATGTCTTTTGAAATTACTTCAAAAGGAATCTTTTTATATTTAGCGATGTATTCACCACTCGGAATTTAGATTGCTTTTTGTGTTAAAGAATTTGGAATTAAGTTAGAATGTATACATGAAAGTCATTGAACTTATATGATGGTTGTCAAAAGAAGTCAAATAATTAATTTGAAATTATAATATTATTCGGCTGTACTTCTAATAAGGATCTACTGCACGAAGACATTAAATTCCTTTCTACTAAAAAAAGTGTTTTTACAAGTAGACATAAAAAATCAAACTTAAGGGTCTCCCCAAACTAGTCGACGCTGTTTCGGCAAATCGCGTACGGAAAAAGCTTTATGTCAACGCAATAAGAGCGAATAAGTCGTAAATCGGCTCGGCCCACGCGAAACGACGTCTTTCGACGGGAAAACGGCGTTTTGCCGTAAAGCTGTTCGCATTCGTACGACGCTGTTTGCAGCCTACCGCACACGTTCGCATTCATAAATCTCCTTATACCGCCGTACGGTGCCGGAAAGAGTTGAACGGCTCCGATCACGGCCGAGTACCTACGATAAGGACCGGTCAGAGCTGGCGGAAGCCGATCAGCGTCTTCGACGGCCGAACATAGCTGACGACGGCCGAACAGAGCCGATGACGGCCATAATAATCGTAAAACATTTTTGGATCGAGTCTCAAACGAGGATATCGTAAATTAAATTCACCTTCACTTAATCTATATTGCCACAAATAATCAATCCACGGCCTCCGCTTTTTCTGGTGTAGGTGCTTTTCTCTTCCGACAAGTAGGCTACGATAAAAATGCTGGTAAGCCTTTTCTTCCATGCCCGTCTACGTAAAATATCCATCATCACAGGTTATTATATAATATGTAACAATTACCAAGGAAAATAATCTTACAGGTCTGTTCAATTTCAAACTCAGGTTGTTACTAACAACCAGTCTCCAAAAATGAGATTTGCGATTGCCGATCACCCGCTGTCCTACATCTGTTCGTCGGACTCAACGGCTGTACGTGTGCTGTCTGACGTCTCCACGGCAGGACGGAGCACGAGAGAGCCGACCGTCGCTTTACAACTGTTGCGATAGCAAGTCGCAGGCGATCGGGCGTCTCTACGACCGCAAGGAGGATGAGACTGCTAAACGCAGGTGTCCAACCGCGGAGACGGTCGATCGGCTAAATGCGAATAGTGTGGTGTAAAACACTCGGCGAAAGCCGACTCCGCGTCGACTGGTTTGGGGAGACCCTTAAACGAACTACAACTAATTATAAATTATAAAGCAATAACTAGACACAATTAAAATATTAAAAATAAAAACGCGTAAGCATCTTCAGCAGTAATCCGATATACATACTCGTATTTCCCTATATTCACCTTGTGGTTAAAATTGAGAAGCTTTTCGCCTTTTTCGTTTCCTCAAAAACCGGAACACGTTATTAGAAATGATCAACACATCACGTGGAAGGGATCCCGAAGGATGCCATATAAATATTCACAGAGATATCGGCTTAAGGAAAAATCCGTCGTATATCTTAAATCTAAAAATATTTCATCCGCGTTCCTGGATCTGTCAGTTGAGGACAATCAAATATTTTTATTGAAATAGGATGTTTATTTAACCCTTAGGTAAACCTTTGATATTCCGAACAAATTTCACAATGGAAATATTGTCATTACGTTCATAATAAGTTGGGAAACACGTGTGGCGTGCGCTCAAGCGAGGCGCGCCGGCAATGAGTATTCGTACAACATTTCGGCCGCCGCGCCGTCTGTAACTGGCAGGAAGTTTCGCAGGATCGGGACAGGTGGCATGCTCTCGTTTCGGAGGACAAGATTATTTTTGGATCACTCAACCAAAATAGTTAGTTTAGTTAGTTATTTGGCAAAGTTTGAAGTTTAAGATATGACAAACATTTGCTAAAGATAGTTTCTTCAAACAAAAACTTTACTTTAGACACTGACATAATCAATCCATATATTATCTTTAGGAAAATTTCGACGTGTCCAACAGCTCGAATTGGGCCGATTGATGGCCGAGGCCGGCATAATCTTACGTCACAAGTCGTATACTGAACTTAAGGTTATTGGTTTTCAGGTTGTATTTATACGCTTTTTTTGAGGAAATCACCACGTACCGGCTGGATAAGAAAATAGCTAGCTGTGATAGGTATTGCCGACCTTGTGTTCATGTAATGCCCTCGCTTCGCTCGAGTCTTTAAACTACCCTCGGGCGTCATTTTCTTATTTCCCGGTCATTTTCAATAACATAATTCATGTTGCCGTATTTTGATGTCATGGATCTGATATCTCGGTGTCAAAAGTTGCGTTTTTGGTTGAATATGATTCAAAAATGTCACTTTTGACACTGACAGATCTGATGCATTACAAATCCAGATCGAATTCGTAACTTGTTATTAAAATCAGAATACGCCTGTAAGCCTAAGAATTATTTGAATTAAGAGATTTGAATGTTGTCCCAGTCAGGTCTCTTATCACATTATAAGTCACATATTTGCCCATGCATTATAAAGTAAAATGGATAACGGCCAAGTGCGGCCAAATTATAAAGGTGCTCATAGACTTGAGCATTCACTTGTAATGAGCATACCCGCGAACCGAATAATGTAGATATTCGCGTTTGACGTACAATTCGCCGAATCTGATTTTAAATTGCGAACGCTCGACGTGTTGCTCGAGTGAATATTCAAGTCTATTAGCCCCTTGTCACACATGTAACCGATTAGAACCTAAAATCACGTAAAATGTGACTTTTGTGACCATCTGGTCACATTGGTCCCAGTCATCATAGCACGAATACTCTGCCCCGCCCCTTGCCACTTAAATCTGGCAACTGTTAATCGTGCTTGTATTTAATTACGTTAGTGGTTCGTGATGGAAGTAATATTTCATTGCTAACGGTACGTAATAAGCTAACTATTTCAGTCAATATTAACCTTTCTAACGCTACCATCGATTATACAAGAGCAGGACTAGTTCATATTTAACCAAATTGTTACAATTTTGACAAGTTGTAAATGGAATTGAAATAAAAATAAATTAGTATTATTTTACATAAGTATCTGAATACGCTCCTAACGTACACGCTGCCAAAGAAGAAGATAAATCGTATAGTTCCAAACATCTTGTGCGCGATACGTAGACGGGCTACGAGATAGCGTAGCAAGTTCGTAGCGCTACGCCGCTACGATAACACTCGCGTAAAGTTTCAGATAGTGAGTTTGCAGTGTAGTGTTTCTAGAGAAATGCAAGTTAGGTTTATTATGTACATAAAGAATAAAGTGAACTAACAAACTTATTAACTTCGTAATTTAATTAACTTCTTACTGAGTAATATAGTTGCTCGAGACGTTGCTACACATTGGTAGGTATGTTATTCAATCCTACATCGTAAAACGGCCTGAGTCGAAATTTAATACACGTCAAATATTAGGTCTAGATACGATATTGATCGGATATGTCAGTTTCAAAAGTGTCATTATTGTTTAAACAATATTTCACGTATCTTAAAGTTCGAATCGGGCCGTAAAACCGCCGCCACAATAATAGGTAAAATTGTATATGATTAACAATGTAATCTTTTTAAAACGTTCAAGTGTTTTTACCGTCTCTATGTTCAGGTATATTGTATCTTACGTTATCTGAATAAAAAAGAAACTACATAAAAAAAAAGGTTATACTCAATGTACAGAGTAAGACACACATATTTTCACATTCACGACTTATGAATCACCCTGCATAATTTTTATACTACGTACATGCAAAAAATATAGGCTATAACCCGTTTGATGGTAAGCGATTAATATGGCTTTAATAAACCTCTTTCTAAAGGAAACCTAAATTGTAGACCCTTGATAAAACCTAGACAGTAAGTTCATTCCTCAGACAAAATGTGTACCTACGAATACCTACATCATATTCTTTATAGCATGTGGTCTAGACTTTCAGTTGATTATTTTATTCACTTTACTGAAGTTTTATTTTTGTGTATATTTTTAGTGAAAGCCACCGGTCTTAAAATTTGGGTATAGAGTTTGTATGTGAGCAGTTTATTGAATACATTGTAACATTGACAGGGGTCACATCACAGGGGTAAATACATATTGTTCCTCAGACTCCCGTTGACCACGGATGCCTTTACAGCGTTCGTGGTAAATGGTTTGAAACGTCGGGACGTATTTTAAATTCATTACATGCGATATAATCCGTCTAATTAGATACATAGTTTTATTTCGTGCTATGGCTGTTATTTATTTCAAATTAAATTCAAAGTAATACAACACGATCAAGAAACATGTTGATTTAACAAAAACGATACGGTATTAAAAACTAAAGAGTAACTATCGCGGTAACCGAAGACTATATTTTGAGTATAAGTTTTATAAATTACCTTAGTTTACATGTAGTTTATAGTCTACATGCATATTTAGGTACAGGAATTATAAAGATTTTAAATTTTACATATATGGCTAATTTATAACGTTTCGCGCGTTAACATTTTGAAAATGGACATTTTCAATAAAATTACACCTTAGAAATATTTACACCCCTGCGATTTTCAAAATGACCCCGCTTTCGGAGTTAGCCTAACGCCCCTTATGTAATAAAAAAATAATCGCCCCAATCGGTAAAGTAAACAACACAACTAGCAAACCTTATTCCTGTAAAAAGTTCACATTAATTTCATAAACACTCATTTTGCCATAAAGTATGCACTGCTTGCAATAAAAGTCCCAAGGAGCCATATTATTACCGAGTCGAGTGGCCGCTAAACGGATGATCTTAACGAGTGTACAGTGCACATTGCGTGCCGCGCTCCGCCCCGTACGGGGCCGTTAATGGCGAGCCGGCAATAAACACGCTAGAGCACATGGCTCACTGCATCTTGAAAGTTTGTGGTACGAGGAACAATGAGCGTATGTTTAAAGAAGAAAAGGTCGTAAGTAGTCGGAATTGTTTATGAAGTTATGACGTTTTTGATTGGTAACTACGTGTGGCTTGGATTAAAACGGCTAGTCAATTATAGAATTCAAGTAGAGTTTTATGCTGTTATTAAAAACAAGAACAGTATTATGGTACTTAATCACTATAACCAACCAATCGGTTGTTTTGTGTGTTTTACGTAAGGAATAGGTTAGAGCGGGGTGAAAGGTTATTGAAATATATGTGATTGTTGAGTAAATTAGGCCGACCGCTAGCTGGCGCGGTTGCACGGAGCGGGTGAGCGGATTAGCGAAAAATTGTATTAGCAACGCGGATGCGGATGCACGCGACTGATTTTATCTACAATGGCACCCGCGTGCGTGTGCCCCCTCCGTGCACCCGCGCCAGCTAGCGGACGCCAGTAAACCTAAACATGAATGAGTGTATGAATGAACGTCAGGCGGTAATGCGGTGGCGAACGTCACTCATTTTTTCACGGAAATTGTAGCTGACATCGGTGCGTCATCTTAAAACATTTTGTACCTGTAAGCGACCGTTTCTATCAGAATTCTTAGAAATAGGCGTTTCTCGATACAAAATGTGCTCAATGAATCCCGTGATTTAAACAACAACTTTAAATATATAATTTCCGGGCGTCAATTGTATAGGTATTTAAATATTATCGTTGTGGTCATGTAGGGCCATGTACACTTGTACAGGGAGCGTGGATGACTTTTAGCTCCTTTGTTGATGGGAATTGATAATCAGCCCGATTCGAACTTTAAGATACGTTAAAATTTACGATACGATACGTCAGTGTCAAAAGTAATTATAAATAAGTTAGTTTATTATTCAAGTAGGCATATTAAAATGAGCTTATGAACATCAAATAAAGCTACACCGGTTCTAACCCTACAACACCTCTGACCCGAGAAGACTTAAATCACCCCTCAATTGTACCACTTTATTGGCATGAAGTATCAGTATTTACTGTTTTATATATATATATATATCACGACGGTGGCAAACAAGCATACGGCCCGCCTGGTGGTAAGCAGTCACCGTAGCTTATGGACGCCTGCAACTCCAGAGGTGTTACATGCGCGTTGCCGACCCTTTAAAAATCTGTACACTCCTTTTTTGAAGAACCTCATACTGTAGACCCTCGGGAAAACCTCAGCTCATTCCACAACCGGAGCGTGCGCGGGAGGAAGTTCCTCTTAAACCGCACAGTGCGTGACCATTTAGGTTCTAGGGTGTGAGGATGAACACCCTGCCGACGGCAAGCGGTGATAGAAAGTAGCCGTGAGCATCATGTCAAACAATTCTTCAGAGCACAGCCCATTGTACAAGCGGTAGAAATTCAATTCAAGCCACATGGTTACAAACTGGCCAATTCGTGTGGTCCCGATGTGTGGTGAATCCCAAACAGTCGCTATTTTCTACAGCTAGGCTTCACTAAAATGATGCCGCCTTGGCTCTGTTTACCGAGCGCCGCGCCGCGCCGCGCCGCGCACACAACCCTCCATCGTTGTTATAGGATGTGTCAATACAAACGGATCAAGTTTATACACCGACAGTTTCAGTTTAGAAAAACAGAAATTCTGTGGCCTACAATTTATTTCATATTTGACGATTCAAAAGGTTTATTTTACGTCAAAGTAATTATTTGTTTACGCTATGCTTAATGTTGCTTGAGGAGTAACAAATCACGTCGCATTGAGGCGGAGATGAGAGCGTTGGCTGTAATCCACATTTCTTCTCCGTTCACCTGGAACACAAGCAATGCTATTGGTCGATTCTCAAACGTCTCCTCTCATTTTCGCTCATCTCCGCCACAGTGGAAATGGAGATAGGGCAGTGAGTGTCAGCACACATATAAAAATAACTAATTAACTAACTAGCTAATGTAGCTCAGCGACCCAAACAGAGTCCTCTTTAATATAAGAATAAGAATTGTTTATTTAAAAGAAAAAAAAAAATGTGTCAATATCCTGTAGCCCCACGCCCCTGCCTATCACGTGGCAGCCAGATTCGGAAAAAGAAACATTGTAGTTATATGAAATAGCTATTCACTCCGGTAACATACAGCCAATATAAAGGTAACCTTCCAATTGGCGCTGCATGCAACATCCTGCGATGCTGTGCAATAATGCTTTGATCACCAAAATGTAATTTTAATAGAAGTTTATACTTACCGCCTGCTCTGTCGAGCTGAGTTCAATCTTGTCAAGTTAATCTCAATATGACGTCATTTAGAATCTCTCACAGACCATTGTTCTCATAAGACATATTGGTGAGAAAAGTTTCCTTGAAATAATAAGGAAAAATACCAGGAAAATAATAAAAACGTCTGCAAACCATCCCAAATATAGTGTTGCAAGGGAATTGGGAGTCTTAATATAAAACGACGCGAAGAGGAAAAGATTACGGTACCTATAAGTTGCGAGACGTTTTCAGAAATAAAGTGTTTTCAATGAGGATCCCGTTCTCGGAAAGAATTATGTCTATTATACTTAATATGAATATCGTAGGCCGTTTTAAGGATAAACAACAAAGTGGGTTCTAAAGAAGGTTTTTTCTTTTCATTTTTTTTTATATGACACTTGGTGGTAATACTAACCGTTATAAAAATTGTGTGTATATCTATTTTTAAATAAGCGCTTTTAATGAAAGTTTAAGTACTTAGGTACTATTTTCATTTAAGCATTGAAATATTTTTCTATAAATAATATTATTTTATTAAACAAGTAGTTTTAATTTGCAACTCCTGTCGGCCTAGGTCACATTGCTTGCATTACCGCAACGAAACGCTTTGTGTCTCTCTCGCTCTATCATTCTTCCATATTAGTGTACTACTCGTAGTACGAGTAACAGTTGCGTTTCATTCGCGACGGAGCGTAAGCGATTGGCATGTTGGCTACGCGGCCTGTCCTACTTTATATCGTCGATTTAAAACAACGAACAACAGTGTCAAGTTTATTTAAAAGGAAAAAAGGAAAGCAAAAACCGCACAAATTAAAAAAATGAACTTGCTCTCTTTGAGCTGACGTAAAAAGAAGATTAAATATTTTTTATAAGAGGTATAAAAGTTATAAGACACTTAAAGATTGACCTACTTAAAGATCAGGTCAAGTGGCCTAAACAAACATGAGATATGTTTTGAGAGTCAATGAATATTTTCTGGAGGCGTATTTTGACTAACGCCCTCTGTAAACTATTCGGTAAATCTAGGGTACGGCGCGTGAGGGCCTGGATTTAAACCCTAGTACCTAATAGCCATATTTTTTTTGTATGAGTAACGGGGTTATGCGAGTTTTCCGGAGAAATCATAAAATAAACGGAGTTTAAAAACTTAAACTCAAAATCAAAACTTAAAATCATTCATTCATTAAAACATTTGTTGATTGTTTAATATCTAAACATAGTTGAAAGCTCTCATGCCGTCCTCAGGTAAACGTCGACTAAACTAATTCAATGGCCGCAGCGCTGGGTTCTGGATTATTCCGCAGTTCAGCTGGCGTAAGTAAATACTATTAGCTTACTGGAGTTAAGGTGGATAAAGGAAATTATTAAACCACGTGAATATTTCTGCACATGCAAGGTAGAATGAAAATAAAGATACAGCTTAAAGAAAAACAATTGATTAAAGATAGAGGCGGATAACGAGCGATCTTATCGCGATATCTTCCAGACAACGTCAAGTTAGCTGAAACAAAGCACGTGAGTAGAGTAGTGTAGAGTGAGAGAGTACGAGTAGTTATTGAGCGTTTAAGAGAATAGTGGATGACCGCGAAATGTATAGTCCCTATTTTCGTATTTTGTTATAAGAAAAAAATTGAGTGATTATTTCCCAAAATATTTATTTTATTAAAAATAGATATTGAGGAGCCCTATTCGTATTGAAAGATACTCTCCAGCGATAAATCATAGGGTTGAAGCGAAAAGAACTCATCACTTTATTTCAGTTTTTATTTTACCATTTTGTCGGCATGATTTATATATCCATGCCAATCTGCAACTTTCTAGCACTAAGATCACAAGCCATATGTTTTTCATAAAGTCAATATCCAGAAAGAAAAGTCCTTATTTTCCTCTTTGTACGTTTAGATGGAGAAACAAGCAGTTGTCCATTTTCTTCTTAATAAACCTCGTGAGATAAAGTAACAGTATAAGTAAAAGAGAAAAAACACGAAAAACACAGTCTCAAAGTAATTGTTTCGACGGAAAACCTGCCCGTATTTCCTTTTAAGTTAAAAATAAACAACAGTTTTCCTTAACAACTAGATGGAACAGAATATATATTATGAAACAACTCGCCGCCACCACACATACTCATAGTTCCCCTGCCACACACTCGTCGTGTGGCATGGGAAGTAGCAAGGAGTCGTAATGATTTTCGTACCGACTTTTATAATGATTTTCACCGTGACAAAGTACGAAATAGTATGGAAATTAATTTATTTACTGTACGACATCGCTTCATAACGAGAATCTGAGGGCCTACTGCAATCCTCTTCGTTCGTTCGTTTGTCTCATTGCTTCTCTGTCACTCGAATATGCAACAACGATAGAGAAGCACTAACTTAACGAAATGTCGATTATAGATATTCGAGGTTCTTAGTTTGCACGCGGTCGAATGCTGATAGAGACCCCGCGGCGCTCCACTACAAGGTGGAGTCGGATTTCATTGATAGTTTTAGACGGTAAATAATAATGGAGTAAATTAATGACAATGTAAATGTAAATGTTTTTGTTTTACGAATAAATAGCTGTATCACTGTATCACGGTAGTCCTACCACTGTTTACGGCTCGATTCGAACTTTAACTTACGTCAAGAATTTCCTAAAGATACGATATAGATTAGATGTGCCGGTGTCAAAAGTCACGTTTTTGTTTGAAGACACTTCACTTTTGACACTGATATATCTAATCCATATCGTATATTTAAAAAAAATTTTGACGTATCTTAATGTTCGAATCGGGATGTTAGTTCTTTATTTTGCCTGGTTTCCCTGGAGCAGGGGCTGTAGACATGATGACAATCATTTGAAGAAAACGAAACAAAACGCACTCTCTACCACTCTTCAATATTAGTGCGATAGGAACAGACAGCGTTTCGTTTCGTTTCTCTACAAACAATTGTCCTCTTGCCTAGCCCCCCAAGTGGCAAGCGTAAACGCATTTCCCCGACATTAAAAAAGAGCCCTGTATAAAAGCCTAATTCAACAAGTATTTATTAAACAATGTGACTAGCCCGCCGGGTAAAACAACTTGCCTTTTAATTATTCTCATCAACATCCCTAAAAGAACAGTACTGACACTACACGTCCATGTGTACACAGTACACACATATGTGTGTAAAGTGTAAAGGAGCGTATTGTGTTCATTATTCTCAGGAACCTAAATAAATACTCTTTCAAATAGCGCCCTCTGTTTTTCTCTCATTACAGATCACTTACTAGATAGAAGCACGTAATGACACCTCGCCTCCTGTTTTTTGTCCACGATGTGACGGAGTGTAGCTTTCTGTATGAGATGAAATTTAGTTTTAAATTTTTCTCATGGTAAATGTAATCCACAGCTAAAAAGACATGCAGTAGCTTTCGCCATTTGTTTATTTATTTAAATGATAAAATTCAAAAATGCAAGGGTGACAGAGTAGTCCAAAACAAGAGAACGAAAATTATTTCGGCCCACCTATTCAGAATGAGAACGCGATTGCTCATGCCTAGGTTTGCAATCCAGACCTGAAATATATGAAAATGATACTCTACTCGCATGATACTACTCATGCCAGTAGCGTCCACATTTCAGATTTGAAAATATGTATCAACAAAATAATGAGTGTATTTGACAAAGGTGTGAAAGAGATACTAAAGTTTGTAAAAAGGCCACTATTAAACTTCTGGTTAACAATTAAGTTTAAGAAATAACTTATGTTTTTCGTATTATTTGTCACCGTGATAAGCAACAAAGTGACTCAGACTTTAAAATGTTGGTATAACAGCGTCACTATAAATGGTGACCGTCATATTTTCCAGTATCGTATCTTCTTTGTTACGCGGAGTCTACAAGACGTAGTCATTGCGCACACACACATGTAACGGCGAAACGAGAGCTAAAAGGAAATATTTCGCTTCCTTTGAAATTTATAGCCCGTATGATGTAGTGCAACTTTTACTTCCCACTATATTTCTTTAATATATTTCTACATCCACGTGGGAAGCGATACGTTGGTTCGTGGACGATTTATATATTTTTGTCTACTTCTTGTTCTATTTTGGTCTGTGTTTGCGATCATTTATAAATAGTTATTTGTGCAACATGAGATGAAAATTTAATATTATTAATTCCAGTGCTAATTTTGAGCGGCCTAACAACGAATTATTCTAATAAGGAATGATTTTAATGAAAAAACTTTAATTCGCGTTCCAATGGCCAATTTCTTTTCGTGTTCATTTTAAGGATATTTTTAAAACATCGACCCACGTAAGATTCTTGGAAAACATTATTTTAATTAAACAAGCAAAGCAACATCGTTAAATTTTCCTTAAACAACCCTTTGATGAATAAAAATATAAACAGGTACTTATAGTATTAGCAGGCGGTACTGAGAAGGCTTTCTTAGTAAATTATCATGAAATATAAATAAGAACATGGATCACGTGAAGCCTTTGAAAATCGTTTAATTAATTTCTATAAAGAGAAGTCTTATAATTTGAAATATTAAATCCGATCGAAACGGTTTGAATGTGAATATCAAAGTTGGAATACTTTGTTAGTGGGAGTACGTACACTTAACGGTCCTAAAGCACTGCATTGTATTTATTTGATACACATGTAAGTTAACATCTGACGGCAGTGTGACTGCGGGATAACTAAGATGTTGCTGGCTTTCACATATGGATCTGTTTACACATTCATTTCTGTGAGTTTATACATAGTAAGTCGCACCTTAATATCTGATTGCAATTAAGATTTTCTTGTAAAAAAACATGGGGTAAGTGTACTTTTCGCAACTGTTTATTAAAGCAACATATTCTCAATGAATTGTGTATTCTGAAGTTGAACCTTACATCATGGGCGTCATGTACGCAATCGTCACGCGTCATTGATTCCCCCTCTCCCTTTTCCTTTCTCCCCTTAGAGTCCTGGCAATTTATTCAAAACGCAACGCTGCGGTCTAACATATTTCTTACAACTCTGATGTATTACACGGTTAAAAGCAGCAGTATAAGGTGTTGTAACAGTAAGACACCTCAACCGCCTGGCAAGAGTTAGGAGGAACCATTAATATATGAATATAAGGAGATCGGACATGCTGGCCGATTTGTATTGAGTTCGCCTGTCGCAAGTTCTTTACACCCACACAAAGCACAAGTCATTCGCGCTTCACGCTCAAATATTCAAGAGTGATAAACATACAATAGACGAACGAGTGAACGAAGTTTGACGAATATATCGTCTCCTCTTTACTGACAGTGAACTAGCGGCAGTGTATGCCCATTGAGCTAATAACTGCGACGTGGCCACCCACGAGGCGTGCCCTTTCTCTCTCCTATTGTACCTGTGCTCTGGAGGAGGAACTTCCACTTGATGTAAAAATATGTCATTATATTATCATTCCCGTGGCCTGTTTTCAGCCCTGGGTACTGGAGGTCTTGGTCACTTTTCCTTTCGTATATGACATCTATTTCAGTTTCGAACGTAAGTACCTAAGTTACATTGGTACATCCTGCACTTAGGGTTTCAGCGCGCATTGTCGACGCCTTCTGGCGCAGTCTTTTTTGCTCTTATTGCGCAGATATAAAACTTTTGCATTTGCCGGTTCCTCGTCGATATTATGGAGACTCTTACCTTACCAAGAATTCACTCTGTGTACTATGGCCAAGTGTTGAAAATTATACAGAGATAATAAACCGATATTACAAACGAGAGTCATATTCAAATAAGACGTACGAGAGGACGTGAGGGGGGGGGGGGTTTATTACAGAACGAGATGTAAGATAAACACCTGCACTGCGGCTGACACAGGGAAGTGTTTTGTCTTTGTCTGTGACAATAAAACGAGTAGCATTTACGACGGCTTTGAACGATGTTATCACCTAAGTAAAGAACAAAGGTAGTTAGTGCAATGCATGAGACGCGAAAACAAATAAAGACGCGTAAAATGATATTGTGTTCTGTGCACGCAAATGTTATTCACTTTTAATGGATTAAGTATAGCGTACGAAGCTAGATTATTAAGCTGGTAAATTTGGATTCATGATATGCGAGATAATCTATTTCAATTGTTTTATTTCAGTTAAAATAGCAGTTCCAGAAAATGAAATACCTACCTAAGCTACCTTTAAACCTTTCGCTACGAACGAAAATATTTGAGACAACGCTCTTAGTCCCTTGATAATGTACTCGTGTTTTATATTTATGAGCTCTTCCAGAATAAAAATGTGTATTTAATATTCTATTATATAACCATTTATCCTTACGCGTACTGATAGCAACACTCCTAAGAAAGGGACAAGGTAAAATTCTAGTTTTATTTTCAATTGTTTCAGGGTTTTACGAAGGCAAACGCCACGAGAAAGAAAACACGAGGAAACTACATTATAAATATAATGTAGTTAAAGTTAGATCTAATCATGATAAAAATTGATATCTCAAAATGCTTTTTTGGATCTAATTTGTTTGGTCTAATAGCTATGCTCCGTCAATTGATTTTATTCCGTTTTTTATTGTTATAAGAGTTAGGAGCTAAAAACTAACTTCATACAAATTATTAAATGCTCCTAAGTCTTAAAATTATTGAATATTCGAAAAAAAACCATACGAAGAAGCATAGCTGTGATTAATGTACATAAAACTGTGTCTAAATATTTTTAATAATGTTAATATCCAGGGGAAAAAATGGAACTACGTTTGTATGGAAAGGCGGTTTCGGGGCGGTCGTCCACTTTCTTCTCAAGGCCGCGTTAAACTCATGATGAGAGTACAGATCTTTTAATCTAGTCTCGCAATAGTCCAGCCGTTACCGACGCCGACGCTGCAACCGCATCGATTCGCCATTACCGATCCAACAGTTTCCTCGCGATTACGGAGTCCGCTCGACCACAGAGTATAAAACAGGCAAGTAGCGATAGCGTTCCTATGGAAATGTAAGGACTCTTGGAATGGAAGGTATCTGTTTACACTTGCAAATGTGGACTGTGCATATAGTACAACTTAGGGAACAAATCCAAATTAGCGGTGACGACCGGTCTGGCGTAGTGGGTAGTGACCCTGCCTATGAAGCAGATGGTTCCGGGTTCAAATCCTGGTAAGGGCATTTATTTGTGTGATGAGCACGGATATTTGTTCTTGAGTCATGGGTGTTTTCTGTGTATTCAATTATTTTATAAATATTTATATATTATGTATATCGTTGTATAAGTACCCACAACACAAGCCTTATTGAGCTTACTGTGGGAATTAGTCAATTTGTGTAATAATTTCCTATTTAAAAAAAAATCTTCTTTTCATTTTTTTTGTTTTTCAAGTAATCTCACTACTATATATAAATTATGAACTGAAATATATGTCATATTCTAAAAAGTTACTGACCCAGCCCTCCAATGACCGAGGCCGGAATGGAACCGGCATCGTAACCTTACGCGGCTAATGCCCTGACTACTAGGCTACCCGGCCACAACCATTCGGCCATTGGAGGGCTGGGTCACTTTACTTGAGAATATCACATCTATGTCAATGTATATTAGAGTCTACATATAACAATATAGACTAGCAAGAGTCTAGCCATTACCAACTCTGCAACCGCATGGAAGCCATTACTACCCGTTCAAATAGCCTCGTGATTACGGAGTCCGCTCGACCACGGAGTATAAAACAGGCAAGTGACGTTCGTATGGAAATGCGAGGACTCTTGGAATCTAAGGCATCTGTTTAAGATGCGGACTGTACATATTGTGTTAGAGTGTTTTCACATTGTCCGATATGTTATCGGATACAGGACGGACGAATAACGTATGTATTTAACTGTTTATTCATTTAATAAATCTTCATTGCTAAAAAACACCTTAGCGGCTTTATTGCCAAGAAAAAGCGGACTTCATACTATATGGCACCCTAAAAATAGTTGTCTTTCTCATCAGAGGCCATCCGAGTTCCGATTTCGGATTGGCACTGCCGATAATTTCAGACATGTCGGAGACCCCCGTAAGCTGTCGGATCGTTAATTAATTTTTTAATTAGCTTTTTAATTCACGGCCCGATTTGAAGAATGATTAAGACACGTTTAAGATCTTCGAAAGATCTTTAAAAGATCGATAACTAAACGACATATCAAAATTGATGTTTATTTTGATTCCGCTGTGATCCCAATAAGATCTATCTACGATATTATAACGTCACAGTGAAATTGGTTGCCCGAATCGAGCTGCTTCTGTCAATTATACGACATATAAACGATATCTAAATGAAACGTATCTTAATCAGAACTTATCGTTATCGTATCTCATTCTTCGAATCAGGTCATAAGTCTTTGTGAAACAGGCCCTAAGAGAATATGATTGCATATGGCTTTGGCGCGTGCTTATTACTGCCCATCAATACAATACAAGTAGAGTATTCCGAAACTACAAACAACAAACTAATAATGGCACGTATAACAGCATTGTAAGCGACGCTCATAACTAGGTCAACATAGACTACCTCCGGCAGACACCGCATTTTGGGCCGTCTACATTGTTCTTGTAAACTTTGATGGAAAGACAAAGTATACGATTGGTCAGTTCAGTGTTGTTGTTTCTATTTACAGATTAAGAGCTCTAAGCTTGCAAACTACAATGCTGCCTGCTATCTTATCATATAAAAGAAAAATATATAGTTACCTTTATTTTACTTTATTTGTAAAAAAAATCCGTAGAAGTTTTTTTTTGCCCAAAAATTTGTAGAATTTTTTTTGGAATATCTTTCTTATTTACGCGTCTTTTACAAAATTTCATTAAAAATTAATTGTCACTTCACTAAAACAAAACATGCTCCTGTAGTTTTGATATTTAAACTCAAGTTCTTGTTAAAATTATCGACAATATCCCAGAGTCAAATTTTGCTGTATACATAGAAAATAGTTTATATTCATATCTTTACAAATTCATTTGCTTTAAAAGACACTGCGCCTACTTAATCTTTCTGGTTTAACCCATTAGTTGACTGGTAGAGAATGCCTCAAGGCATTAAGTCCGCCATTTGTACCTTCATGTATTGTGCAATAAAGATTAAGTAAATAAATAAATAATAGTTGGCTTATAGTAGTAGTAGTAGTAAAACACTTTATTGTACAAATAGAAACAAAACAGGAATGAACACACATCATTTGTACAAAGGCGAACTTTTCCCTTTCAGGGATCTCTTCCAGTTAACCTTTGAGCAATTGAGGAAGAATTGGAGAACGGTAAACATCAAAACTATACTAAACGGCATAAAAGAAAATATTCTACACAGCTACAGGGGATGGAATAACGTGTACAAAGAGTTGAGTGAAATTTACACTTCTCTTATACCCCCGCCACACTATGCTCCTGACGCTGCTCCTCGGTCTGTTCGTCGCGCTGTCGGGATGTTGGCCTCTCTAGCCACACAATGCTCTACTCGTGCATTTAATCGCGACGCTCCACACTTGGTTGTTTTCCTGTGTAACGCCATAGACGTAGAAATTATGGCAGCGTGCATTTTTAGTATAGTGAATTTACGACCACGCTCGCGTTTCAGTGGCCGGCCACTTGCGCGTGCTAGTCTTCATATTGCCGATACTTTGACTCTTTTAAAAAAACCGACAAAATAGGGAGAAGTGGGCATGACGTTGTCGCACTTACTACGTCTCTGCCTGCTTGCCTCGCTACTTGCCACGCCACTCAATGAGTGTGCGGCCGGGTCCCTTACTTGCATTTAGCGTGATGCAACAGAAACACTGAAACATATCGACGACTTACCTGCAACAAACAACAACTCATTAGTTCAAATACATAGTAAAGATTGAAAAGGTTAAAGTTGGCTCGTAGAAAAAGAAAACGTTTTTTGTTGCATTTATTTTCAATTTATAAAGTTACGATGTATATAAAATAGTTCAGGTAATTGTAGCATAAAGTAGCTCGTGATGTAGCCGCGGGATATGACGAACAATATTTTAAACAGGAATATATTTTCGGAGTAATTGAGATAAAATGTAAGAACCCGCGAAACGGCTATATCTTCCGTCGCAAGCTTCCCACGGCGTGCCATGTCTTTTGTTTCTCTTAAATGATCCATCTAATGGATATCGAGGCGATGCTCATGATGACCTACAAGTATACAAACTTGCACTAACGCATACACCTTTGTTTTATAAGTTTACTAACATGCCTATTCGAACGTATACCTCATATCAAACCGATATTTGAATCATATTGGAAAATTGGAATGATATTAGTGAGTTGTCATTCGCAAGGGTGTCTCGCTCGCACTTATATATGTACAAACAAGTCAGAGCGAAACAAACGCGCGAATGACAGCTAACTGATATGATTCTAACATGATCAAAATATCGGTTTGATGTCAGGTGCACGTTCGAATGGGCCCGTGGGACAGCCAAATAGAGGGAAGTTTTAATTGTCATCGCTCTAGTTTTGTGTTTAAGGTAGTTTAGTATCGATTTTGGGAACACACAAGTATCTCGAAAACTTGAGATTCCGATTCGAACTATTTGTCTTAGATTTTGAAGAAGGGAGATTACTTATTCATTACGAGAATAGGCATAAAGTAATCTTTTCTACAAAACTTAACATTATGGTAGATACAATACTCGTTATTGGCAGCACGTCTCAGTAAAAGATACAGCTTAAAGAAAACAATTGATTAACGATAAAGGTAGACAACAGCGGGTCTTATCACTAAATAGCGATCTCTTCTAGACACTTTGACACAGACAAACAGACTTTGGATAGCAAAAACAAATAATTTAATCAAAAAGAGTAGAGCCGGTTGTAAACGTTCGGTTATTTCGCCGGAAACCGGACTGTGTTACGCGACTATGTCCAGTTTTATACGTAGCTACCGACAGCTATACACTCAAGAAAACAATTCATCGTCGCCCAACCCGGACAATTGTCCGGCAAAAACACGGACGTCTAATACAACCGGACAAGGTGTTGCCTACTGAAGCCTACTTTCATACACACATGATTACAAGCATCAAATGGATGATTTGCGCAACTCTGGAAAGTACATACAGAATAACTATTTATTTTCAGTAACAATATACATTTAATGGATATATACAGAGGATTACTATAACCAGCTTATACCTAAAGTACATATAGGTACCTATATATTTTGTATGGCTGTTTTATTCTCAGTAGTTGGAGTTGCTATAACTGTTTCAAATTGTGGGTATCTACGTCAATCCGTCTCTGAGAAAAACACATTTAACCGATTTGTGAGACCGAAGTTAGTCCATAAGTGCTCCGTGAACAAATCTTGTACGGAGCACTAAAATTGTGTTTTTTATAGATTTTACATAGCAATTTCTATTACACAATAACATGGTAGTATATAGGTATTACTGTCGGTATAACGTAAACATTGAATACACCATAATACCAGTGTGTTCCGTAAGTAATTTTCAAACGCGTCTGCTTTGCGTGCGTTTGTTTAATTAAACAAATGAGAGTCAAACTTCGTTTGAAGATTCCAAAGCAATCAACAATCTTCCTAATGAGAATGTCGCCAAGTGGTTTTAAATAAACCAACTTTGCTTTAAAATACACGTTGAAGAGAGGCAAGTCTTCAAAACAACGACTTTTGCATTTATGATGAGCGGTCAGCTCTGAATGCTTGAATAATAGATAAGTTTCCTGTCTTCCTTGGATTAACGCTAGATGGCGCTGTAAGTAACTATGACGTGTTTAATTATGCCGTGATCTTAAGAGTAAAGGGGACAAGTTACGTGACCGCTACTCTGTACAAAGAAAATGGTTCTTCCCTAGAAATTCAATTTATGGAAAATATTTTATACAATGTATTGTATATTAACCATAGCTAGGAGCTTATAAAATATTTGTATGGAATTTGTTTTTCGCTTCTTACTCTTAAACGCGCGGTTGTGTAATAATGCGATAAACGCAACGTGTAGGGTCGGCAACGCGTATGTGACTCCTTTGGAGTTGCAGGCGTACATAGGCTACGGAGACTGCTTACCATTAGGCGGGCCGTATGCTTGTTTGCCACCGACTTAGTATAAAAAAAAACGCAGCGCACAGTCACACACCCATTTTACATCAGATAATCTAATGACCATACATATACAGTGGTAAACACAGCAGTAAGCGCAATGTCATTTTTCCTACATTCCGTTGCGTTGACGCATGCGATTAACGCTTGTTTTATCGTATGAAACAACATCTAAAATATTGTATTAAATATGTTCCATAAAGTCAATTTCCAGGGAGGAAAATGACGACTACACTTGTTTGTAGAGGTGGTCACGTGATTTCTTCCCTTTTCCTCTAGAGGTATATTTAAGCCTATTAACCACAATAAAAATATGTTTGTCATTTGACATTCATAAGATTACAAGTCAATAAGAAAGAAATGGTCACAATATGAGCATACATACCTACCGGCTACAACATTCATAAACACAACACAAACAAATGAGCCATCACTCAAGTGCCAATAAACATGAACAGTCGCCCAAGCGTATAGATACGTCGATGGCAGGTATTTCCATACATTACGTCCGCTCGGGTGGCTCCAGACAGCTCCAGTGAGTTCGAGACGAGGAATAATTATACGCAAATTAGTACCTAATAAGTATTCATCTAGGTTAATTTCATGGTAAAAACTTAATAAATATTGATCTCGCATGTATGTAACAGTTAAGAAAAAGCATTGAATACTTAATATATATAACTTTCACATTTTTTTATGTCCGTTCCAATTTTCGTGATTAATCTGCGATTCCGAGTTTACTTCTAAACTAACTAACTTATTACTACAATTTCAATATAATCTGAGTCCTTAGGTAAGATACACAAAACTCTTTACCTAACAAATAGTAATAAAACAAAGGCTAATGTTTGACAAATTGTGTTTCACCAGCGACATAATAACGTCATGACTGCTCCAGTGAACTCGACACGTGTACTCTCAACTAATCGTTGTGGACACGAGAGCTGTGAAACTAGACGTAACGATTTTTGTTGAGATAACGTTTCGGAAAACGGTTTTGGCAGCTTTGAGTATCTGTATCTACTGCAATCGAATGAACTAATTAAAAACCAATTATATTTGTTTTCCTTCAATATTGTATTGGGACTATAACTATTGAATCGGGAGAATGTCATAAATATATTTACACGTACGGTACTGTCGGTGTGTAACTGTGCGAATAATAATCCACAAATAATTGTGACGTATTTGGGGATTGGCCTTTTTCGGAAATAATTTAGTTTGAATAAAATTAAGTTTCTAGTTTTACGTAAAAATTTACCACATTATTGATTTTCGATAAGGTCTACTTAATCTAATTTCTAATTGAATATTCTGCGTAGTAGCGTTCATTACCGTTTAAAAGAAACGATTGTCGGCTGTTATTCCGTAATTTCAAAATAACTAGCTATGGAAATACTTAGCTCTAGTAAACACAAGGAAATTAATAATGGTCTCGTGTAGGATTAGTGCAAAAGGTCTGAAGACGAATGAGAGCTTGGCTATGACAGGACAAAGCGCAATCTTATTGTCGACTGCAGGCTCTCTCTAGCCACAACAAATATAGTTAAGTTAATACCGTTGAAGTATTCTGTAGGGTTATCACTTAACTCAGGTTGATATAGAAGTTCCATGGTGACATTTAAAAGATTTGGGTCTATTTTATTACAAGCTTTTATTTAACTTGCCTTGTTAGTATTTAGTATTATGTTTTTGTGGGTCAAATCTAGGAAGCTAAATTTGGCCCACTTCCCGGTTTACGATTGAGCTGAAGTTTTGTATATATGTAAGTCAGGTGACAATGCAATATTAATAATATGGTAACATCAAGTTGATCTCAGCTGTTGATGGAGACAGGTGATCATGGTAACTCTGTGATAAAATAACGCAACCTAATTTTTGCCAATAACTTATTAATTTTGATGTCGAACTGTTTGATTAGATTCAGATTCAATTTAGAATGCTGATGAACTGTTATTAAAGAGTCGCGATTAATGAACACTTCAAATAAACAACAAAGTAGAAATGGAAGTAGAAACACAAAGAGAAAATGTAAATTCTCAATCAATCTTTGAAATCACCAATAAAAGTTTTGATTGGCAATCAAAGTGCAGCTGTGAATAAAGAGCATTCTTTGATTGTTGTTATAAAATAGCGATTTGCCCTTTTTATTCTTTAAACTACTTAGCACTAGTAATGCTGGTGTCTAGACTAGTTTACTATCGATTGCTTTGAATTATTAACAGCTAAGAGCTCCGGGCGCTTACCTTGTTTAGTAATTTCTTGAGTTTCTTGACCGCACATTCTTGATAAAATACTATGAACCTCGGTAAACAATTATGTAAAATAAAAATTTAGTTAAGCATGTTTTAATTTTATACTTTTCTTTTTTGTTTGTTCTGATGTCAATGCCATATATGTTATGGGTATAAATACATAAATAATGTACCTATCTATCTATTTATTTATCGAAAACATTTGGTACGATGGATGTTGTCTACGTATAAAAGCACATTGTTATATTTATTATTATTATTATTGTTTTTATTAGTATTGATTGCGAGTGTGGAGATCCGGAACAGACAGACTATACACCACATGGTGTTCGAGTGCCCCATTACCAAATACAATGGACCTGCTGAAGATTTCAAAAACCTAACGAAGAATGCCAGTTTATATCTGTATAATTGTACATTTTGAATACTTACTGTATTTTTGTTTGTTTTTTGTTTTTGTTTTGTGGATTGGGACAGGTGGCGTTCTCTCGTTTCGGAGGCCAAGATTCTTTTTGGATCGCTGAGCCAAAGCAGTTAGTTAGTTAGTTAGTTTGAATACTTACTGTACTTTTTTTTTTTACCAGTGTGTAACCGCCATACGATAAATAAATAATTATATTTATCGTCATTTAGCACCCACAATGCAAGCCTAATTGAGTTTACTGGGTCAATCTGTATAAAATTGTCCTATAATATTTATTTATCTCTGCAACCGGGCCGTTTGCACCCTATACCGTAGGTCCCTCGGGCCATTCGTGCCCAGCGCCATCTATGATTCAGAGCATAGTCTCATTACTAATGCAGTGCTCTGTTTAACACACTTCTCTGACACGTGTAAGTCCAACACTAGGAGAACAATAGAGTTTAGGGAAGGTTGATTTATCACAATGACATGGGTTCAGCCGGTTCGGAGACATTTTGTCTGACTGTGGGCTGTCGAGTAAATATAGGTCTTACCCGTAAGGACTAGTAGGTATCATTCAGTTTTAAGAAAGGTTCGTGTGATGAATAAGGTTAATTTTCGTCAGTTTTTCCGCCTATGTTATTTTTATTAAGTATTTTTTACCTAGTTTTGCATAACAATTTGTTATGGGTTTAAAATAGATTTAATACGGTCAGACGATCGTATTGTCATATCTTACGCGCGACTTACATTTGAATTAGCATGAGCGACCTTTAAGTTCGTATCAAAATAAGATCAGATCAGTAACAAGTTGTTAAATCTGAATCGGGCTCCAAATTCATACAAGTTAGGGTCGGCAACGCGCATGTAACTCCTCTGGAGTTGCAGGCGTACATAGGCTACGGAGACTGCTTACCATCAGGCAGGCCGTATGCTTGTTTGCCACCGACGTAGTATTAAAAAAATACAAATATATATTATTATTATTTTTATCAGAAAGACATAATATTGTACAGAAACAGTAGATTAAAATAAAGCCGACTAAAAACAAAAATGTTAACACTAGATTTTTATATATGAATACAGAAATAAAATAAAAATACCCCACAAATTAGCCCCGTCAAAAATTATATATCTTTAATATAATGAGGTAAGGCAAATATTTCAAATCTTTATATTTAAATATATTTTCCGATACATTTTCTCAATATCTAAACACCACCGGTAACAATTCACGAAGAATTTCGTCGTCGACAATAAAATTTACATCAGGAAGAAATATCAAAGTGTGAAAAATTTAAGCTTCTGCAGGCATTTGAGGCATCCCAATCGCTGGAGACGGAAACGTTTCCGGGGGGTGTGAAGAAGAATTTAGGGGGGAGGGAGGACGGAAGACGCCGGACGAAACGCTTCCGACATGGCGGCACGCGACGCCGTTCGGGGACGGACTTCAAAAAAGAAAGATAAGATCGTGTGTAAATAATAAATAAAAGGCTAATTATGGCGGGCGGAGTGTTTGTTTTGTTGGTCAACACAGTAGTCGAATAGATCATATTTTGGTAGTAATAGGGCTGGACTGCAGTCCCAGCAATCATAGTTACTTATTAGTCTTTTTTTAACATTTGTATACAGCTGTGAAATTATTTCATTATAATTATTTGTATGTACGCCTCTGGGACAAACACATTTCAGAAAAAGGTCACTTCTGTGGACAAAACATCAAAAGTAATGACCAGGTCAACTAAATCAGGTTTTTTGTTATTTGAGATTTAAGTATAAGGATGCAGTTGACAAATTAGCTTTTAGCGATGTCTACAGGAAACACGAAGGTGTTAAGCATATACTAAAATGTGTATGATTCCTCTCCATTATACATAACAACTGTTTTATACAATGTGTTATAGAAAGTAAAAGACTTCCAATATACAGCGTGTATTTTCGATACGACCGCATCAACAAAGGGTAGTTAGTTTCGGTTTTAATGAATACACTTTTGTAGGTTTTATAAAAAACAGACGACTTTCATTTTTTTCATATAAAATAATTCCGCAAGCAATGTAACACTACCTTGTTCTAACTCAAAACGTCGCATTTAATGACGCGAGGTCACAACTCTCACAAATGCCTGTGATGTACGAAATACATTGCTGCTCGAAGAATTTTCAAAAAATAATTATGCTATGGTAGTTGAGACAAAATTAGAAAAATCTTTCTGAATTATTGAATAGCACTAAAACCTACGTCTACGGTTATATCAAACACACTGTAGAAATGGAAACGAAAAATATTACCATATCTATATCAGTAGAGGTCCGGCTCTGCGGTCGTATTACTAAGAAATGGAACTGTGCGGTTCAAGAGGAATTTCCTCCCGCGGACGCTCCGGCTGTGGAATGAGCTCCCTTCCGAGGTTTTCCCGAGAGTCTACAGTATGGGGTTCTTCAAAAAAGGAGTGTACAGGTTTTTAAAGGGTCGGCAACGCGCATGTAACACCTCTGGAGTTGCAGGCGTCCATAGGCTGCGGTGACTGCTTATCATCGGGCGGGCCATATGTTTGTTTGCCACCGTCGTGGTATAAAAAAAAATCTACCCAAATATTTTATATCTTACAAATTTCCCCATGCTCGCTGCTCAAAATCGCTCATAGAACCAGTTGTAAAATTAACATTTCATGCCCTCGCGGGTAAATGCTCTTATTAATAACCCTGCCACCTCGCAGTCATCGGCTGGCATTTTACAGAGTAAGGTAAATTACTTTGATCACTTAACTTAATGTTAAGAGCAGGACTTAAGCTTTCATGTTTACTTCTAAGAAGTTTTAAGGCCGGAGCTCTTTGCTGGGTTACCATGTTAGAAGGGCTACGTAAATATCGAGCTATGTAAGTAAACATTTGGAAGTATATATGTAAAAACCTACAAGTTACACGTGCAATTATATTGTTAGATACGCGTCCCAACTTTCATTGAACTAACAGACGGGAATAATGGGAATATATTAAATTATCTACCTACACGTGCCATCATACCATGTCGGTGGTAAATAAGTGTCTGGTTTAGCTGATGGTAAACGGTAACCGTAGCTAATGGACGCTATCGATTCGTAACCGCTTTATCGATGTTTTAATAACTGTAGCCCCCTTAAGAAGACTTCGGGGCTAATTTTAACAAGGTAATTTCTAACTACTAATGTATCCTGACATTAAAGGGTCTCACATAATTTTTCATCACACTTACTCGAAAAAGATCATATTTCCTTTTTTTTATTATTTATTTATTATTAACATAAAATCATACATCTCAAACAGGTACGGAGTCCCACAAAACAGTTTACACGGTTTGACTGTGGGATCGTGCAGTCTCTACTCTCTTATATTTCGCACACCTGAGAGAATGAGATTCGTTTCTATATCTATATGCTTAATAATTATCATGCAGGTGTACTGAAGGACAAATGCCTATTTTGTTCCCGCGGGAGTTATAGCTTTTTTTTTTAATAATGTCACTTATGAATACAAACCAAGTATGAATAAAATACTGACGATTATAATCTAATATTTTTGTTTATGTATAAAATTAAATAATTTGATTAATTTAACAGCCGTTTAGAATATTTTTACATAATTTGCAATCGTGGCTGAATGCCGAATAGGTCTGTGCCCTCGATTCCTGTCCTGTCATTCAACCTGTCAAGAAATTACAAAATGGCGGACGAATGTTCAATATGTCACCGTATTTAAGCATTATTTCGATTAAAATTTAGTTTTTTCTTCGCAAGTGTGATGAAAAACATTGTGTGTAACTCCGGGGGTAAAAATATTACAAACTCGTATCCAAAATTTCACTTACCCCTCTCGTTGCACAATGTACTATTTTGTTCTGATATAGCTTGTAACTATTTACAAAATTACACTTGGCCATCATAATTACTTCATACTCAATAACATAGAGCCTTTTCCCGAAAGCAAAATTATATACTCAGAAAATTAGTTAATTTTTGTTTCTGAAACATGAACTCAAAATAATATGTTTTTAAAATAAATGAGTTAAATGCAAAGTATAGGTAACATTTTTACTCTTCCTCGATGTATATACACCTAACATATGAGTGAGACGCGAACCTAAAGTTCATTATCGACAGACCGTAAACCTTAAACTTTGATAACTATTCCGAGACCCTCGGGACTATTCCGGGCCCTATTACCGAGTGTTTGAATTCAGGACCCAAACCTACCAACTTCGAGGACACCTAAAAGTCAAAAGTTTAATATATTATTTGCTCCATTTCGCACACCTGAGTCGCGATAATATTTAACTAAAATAAGTAGTTTAATTACATTAATTAGTCTGACTTGGATGATTTCGTATTTTTAATTGGATCACTTTAAAAAATTGGGCTAAAGTAATTTTTACTTAATTACTTAATTTATGTGAATATTAGTAATATGGGTTAGGGTAAATGTATAAATCAATACACGTGTTAAACTGAAACGAGACAAGGTCAATCATATTCCAGTATAGCTTAATTGTTCCTAATTTCAATAAAGTGGTATCACGGAAGGTCGAAACAATTTTCGGGATCGATTTGGGAATGGATAATCTTTTATCGGTAGCATACTCAAATGCGTAGTATATCATTACATGCAGACAAATTATGTTATTACACAGTTTTTTACTATATTTTTATCATCACCCAATGATTTTTTAACAGCGCTGTATTTTGGAGGGCGGAATGTTCACTCCTTTTTTTCCTGTTCAAACATTAACTTTTATCAGACACTTATTCGTGTTTTTCTAATTGTAAGTCACGAAGCTGTTCGTTGCGTAAAGTCGTATTAGAAAAATAAAAAAAACTTAATAAAGAAACGAATCTGGTATAATATATGCCGTATGGTCGCGCACTTTGCGGTTTAAGAGGAATTTCATACGGCGGATGCTCCGGCTGTGGAATAAACTCCCGATTATCGAATGACTACAATATGGAGTTCTTCAAAAAAGGAGTGTACAGGTTTTTAAAGGGTCGGCAACGGAGTTGCAGGAGTCTATAGGTTAAAGTGCCTGCTTAACATCAGGTGAGCCATACGGCTTATTATTTTTGCCACCGATGTGGCATAAAGAAAATAACAGTTGAGGGCAGAGAAGTCCCAAATTTTTTCATGTCAAGAAGCGCCTCAAGAAAAAGATTTAAACTAAATTTATTTTGGTTCAATGAGCTACCGTTAACATTCAAAATCATTATACATATGAAATCAAAGGGTAAATATTCTAGCAAACCTATCTGTTCTTGGGCGCTTAACCATTAACTAATTTTAGGCCTTCGATGTCATGCATAGAACACGGTGTCGCACTTAGTGCTAATTTTGAGGACGTTGCCACAGACACCTGTGAATCGATCGTTCGATCACGTGAATGCAATTAATGACGTATCAGGTATATGCTCAAGGATTATTATTGATTATATTAATAAGGAATATATTGCAACTAACCTTTGACAAAAAAAAAACCCCAACAAAAATTAAAGCGCGCCGTCCAATGAATTGAAACCTATCTGAGATCGATTTTGTCAGACAAAACATTCGATTCGAAGAAAACAGTTCAATCGGTTCATACGTTGGGGCTGGGATACTAAGATGCTGTGGCATTACAGACACACAAACAAACACGTTAAACTTAAACACCTTCTTTTCTATCAGTTAAAATCGTCATTACTCTTCCAACAGGCGTGGCTCGTTCCGTCTCAATACGACACTCATTTTATCAAGGAGATCAACAATGAAACAGTGACACCCAAGAGGCGTTTTATCACAGAAACTAGGGCCAATCACACAATAAGTAAATAGCTGTATTATTTATAAATATTTAATTATTATATATATCGTTATCTTAGTAGTCTCCACAACACAAGCCTTATTGAGCTTACTGTGGGACTTAGTCAATTTGTGTAATAATGTCCTATAATATTTATTATCTATTTAACTGACGTCTGATATTCTTATAAAAGTTAATTTATTTACTTTTTATTTGTAACTTTGTTATTAACATATGTCAATGTAATAACATAAAATTGAAGAAATAAACTAAAGCTAAAAATTAATTAAAATCCGCCACATGCTGGGTTAAAACACAAATGTAATCCGCATAAGCATCGTCACAAACTTTTTCTACATTAATACTAAAACAATCCTCAACAACATATTCCGTAACAAGCTTTGTCAAAAACATCTATAAACTAAAAGTTAATTGTTTCGAAGTTGTTATATTTCGCGTCTTTGTTATTTTCATCCATAAAGCCTTCCAACTGCACTGTCAACTCTGCGCTGATCCAGAATACACTATACTCATTGATTAAAATTTCAAGCCGAGATTAAAATTCGGCCGCCATTGTAGAAGCTGATCAATTTCGTAAAATAAAATATTATTATGAATGAAATTTCATTTAGCGAGAGACTTTTCAATATTGCTAGTATATTGCACTGTCGCTGCTGAGGCAATTTTAACGTCAATCTTAAATACAAGAAATAAAAGAAGTACGTTTATTAAAATGTAAATGTTCCTAGCTGGCGCTTTTGGAATAAAGTGCTTCAACTTTACGCTTTGTGACAGAGCAATTTATATTACGTTATGAAAAACTTAGTTATTATTTATAATCATAATTATGTATGGATGAGTCCAGTAGCCATAAGAATGTAAGCTGTTTAATATGGCCTCATTATATGGCTCAGGCTGCCTATTCAATGAGGCGGAGATAAGAGGAGACGCGCGGGAATTAACCAATAGCATTGGTTGTAATCCAGCGGAGAGGAGAGGAGAACCGATGCTATTGGTTCATTCCCGCACGTCTATATGGTAATATCTAATCATCTCTGCCTCTGTGGAAAGGTAGCCTGAAAAACATCCTCATCCAGGTTGAAAAAACATATTCCGAGAAAAGTGCGAGAAAAATACACTGCGAGTAATTTCAACCGAGACCCAAAAATAAAGTTTGAACGCTACGAGTAATGCTTCCTGTCGCTTCCTTCGTCGCTCTGAATAATAGGCTATATTTTTGCTCTAGATTTATTCATTTTCTGGGAGTTTTAATTATCTAGGTACCTACTTTGCATTAACTAGCTAGCCGTGTTCGGCGGCCCATGCTTGTATTCACACGAATTGGAGTATAAATACGGTAGCGGTAATAGCGGTATTTATTCACAGAGATTGTAATGTGAAAATAATTGCTTATTTGGATTAACCTGGTAGTTAAATAAGTAAAAGTGAGTGAGATTTAACTGATAATGCAGTGGGAAATATCTCGCAGCATAACGGCAGCGGTATTTTAATGGCTACTCGTAAAATTGCAGGTTTGAGCTGTGCCGTGATGTTAGACATTTGTTGAGTTTTATCTGGACTGCTTATACCACTTAACTATTTTATATTTTACTTAAAAGTTACTTCTACCAGTGTGCATCAATTAACAGTAACCATTTTTCACTAAACTGGCCTAAATGTCGCTATGGTAGCTTTTGTCAAAAAATGTCTCTACTTATATAGTTTCTACATTACTTTCGTGATTTAACATATATAACTCGGGTCGGGATATGATGGACATAATTATTTTGTGCTCTGCTGTATTTATCCATGTGTATATTGACACCCTTTGATTAACAGAAATATATTCTTTATCCCTTTACTGTTTACCGAATCTATATGGCCTCGGGAGTATTTGTGTATTACAGCAGTTTATTTCAACCGTTTATTATCAGCAATTATTGACACAGTCCACAATACAGCGAAACGTATCATGTTGTTTCCTCTGAGGCCCCCGGCAATACCATTCTGATTGCTTTATTGAGGACAAATCGAAGATTTATTAGACCCAGTATGAATTGAACTCTCTTCACGTAGATACTTACATATCTCAACGCTAAGTTAACTGGACATGCCCAATGCCCACGATTGTGCTTACAAAGGGAATATAAGATCAACTACTCGTATATCCTCTGTAGCATCCGATACGCTGGTAATTGCTTACTTGTTCTGATAGAGATGTTAACGATTGATTGGTTGTTAAAATTAATTATATAATAATAGCTGATATGCTCTAGTTACATTGGGATGGTTAAGCTAGCTGTAGCAATAATCAATTCAGTTGGAAGCTTTGTTAAATGGCATGTGTTAATTTTATAATAGTGGTTGAAATTATAAGCCCACAACAAGCAGAAATTTTATTTGTCTGCTGTCAATAGTGAATATAGGTAAAAACTTAAGTATGTAGTTGTGACGTGTTCGAATAAACATTTGTTTTGTTTGTGTGTGTCTTTTAAACATGTATTGTCTATTCGAACACGCCACAACTACATACAACTGGTGACTTACTTAAGTTTTTTACCTATAGTGACATTACTGGACTTCTGGACGAGTAATCCAGGTGGTTTATTTGTAAATAAGTCCAACATATTTGTAATATTCTGAGCTGCAAAAATCTTAAGCTAGTGATAGACGTGCGAATTTAAATCACGCGATTTTTAAGTTCGCGAACTCGGCGCGATGTCGGTTACACACATTTAGCTTCACGCGCTTCACCGGCGTCGACCGTCGCTATGTCGTCAACGGAGGAAATTTTGTTTGAGAAAATGGCGGCTCGCAGCTCGGGGCGGTGACAGACGTGTGAGCAAAGGCGGGCTACGAGCAAAATTTTAAACATGTCGGATCGCCAACGAATTTACTCGGCGGTTTTGAAGTACGCGTACTTAGGGTGACATGCCGGCGAAGAAGGTCGTTGAGCTTTAAGTTCGCGAACTTACTCGCACATAAAAACATCAATAAAAAGGCAAGAAACGCAAAAAATTAATCATATGTAAACCGTCAAAAGAAGAAAAAATACACGGTATATAAACATTTGTGTATCGATAGCTATGTGACGAATCAATAAAAGAGATAAAGATATCGTGAAACAATGAAACGAAATCGATGTGCGCGACATAAAAACGAATGAAAAGAAAGAAGAAAAATACGCAAAGCAACAATGTGTGATGTAATAGTATAATATTGCAGAGGCCGGGAAAGGGCAATTCGTGGATGAGTTTCGATTTCGCGTCGTCCGACAAAGAAGACGAATCCACGAATGCTGTTCCTGCCAAGGCATATATTCTTTTCTCCAAACATGCGAGGAAATATCATAATTTAAACATGAACCAGCACTCAAATCGAATCTTCACATCAAAAACGTCAAAAACAATTTCCCTCTTTAATTATTTTTTAAAAGTTAAAGGCACAACTATTTCGCCATTCAGTACCATTCAATATTCGCTCATTCAATATAATTGTGCAATATAAGCTGTATTTGCACGCATGAGATCCTTAAAAAAATATAAAAGTTATATAGTCTTTGATTTTATTAAGCAGTATTCTGATGATGCTGACCTGGTCGTGTAGACGTAGCTCGCAGCTATATTAGTTGGCTGTATGAGTATTTCTTAGTGGATACATGTTTTTAAAAAGTAAAAAACAATACAGTAATAACTTTCCCGTCTGCTAAAACACGACAATAATAGTTTGAGTTTTTTTAATTTCAGTTTGACCATAACGAAGAATTTCTCGTACTATTTTTGGTACAATAAGGTGAACATTGGAGGAATACAAGACGGTAAAAAGAGCAGGGCGTGCGGTGCAGCTGATCATGGCTTTAAGCCTAATCTGCAAATACTAGTTACGGCGTTTGACTTGCTGATAAATCCAGATTAAGCGACGTGTGCACATCATTAATATAAGATGAATACGAACATCAAATGTGATATTATAATGTAGCTTCAACTAAGTATAAAAATAAAAGATATTTCAATATTTGCAGTATACTCGTAACTTGTCTTGGCGACCAGCCAAAGCTACTAGGTTTGATTCTTAATCTAGGCCACTATCGACGTTTGATTTCCTTTTTTAAATAATAAATCAATACACCTTGTATAAAATTATGGAAGCAATGATGTAGAACCGGATTTCATTTATGCTTTATGCTAAAGTGAGGATCTTCAATTCAAATGTAAAAGCCGTGTTACTGTATGGGTGCGAAACCTGGTTTGTCCGCAAAGTACTTATAACAAAACTCCAAGTGTTTGTGAACAAATTCTTTAGGCAAATTCTACGCATCTTTTGGCCTAACTGGATCACAAACGCTCACTTATGGAGAATAACCGGACAAGCACCCGTACACAAGAAGATTCAAATGCGCAAATGACACTGGATTGGGCATATGCCCAGGATAGGATATCCTCAGGAAGCCTGACACCCACCTATCCAAAGTGGCCCTGACCTGGAAGATGCCCGAAAAACGGAAACATGGTCGCCCTAAATTTATATAGCGCCGTTCCGTGAAACAAGAGTTGGGTGTATTGGGGATGGGTTAGGAGGAGGTTATCCAAGCTGCCCAGGACCGGAGTCAGTGGAAGAAAATGGTTCGAGCCCTACACCCCAGCAGGGGGTAACAGGATGGAAAGAAGAAGAGAAGAAGATGCTTTATGCAGAGATTTGGTAATAATGGATTTATTACAAACGCTTGCTTTAGCGCATGGAGGTTAAACATAGGTATAAAAGCAAGCGCGTTTTATAACACTTTTATGGGCTCTGCCTTAAGGGGGTCCCTAATTCCAATGACCTTTGATCTGAACCCTTTAGTTTTCTAATGTTTTTTGTAGCTTCTACGCACGCGCAACTGACATCATTTAGATTTCATATTGTAAGTCTGAATGGGCCTTCTAAGAAAACTTCAAATCTTCCAAATACCTTTCGTCCAAACATTTTTCCTGCTAACCGCTAACATTTATTACGTCTGGCTGTGTACAGACTACGCGTCGAGAGGTCTCGCCCACTTAGCACTGCCCCTACACCGATAATGTTTCTCCGTCCGACTGTTCCGCATTATTTGCTCTAAATAATAAAAGGATCCGTGCTCACCGAAGCTGAAGACACCCCCTCCCCCTTTACCCCCGCGACCCTAAACAATGCGGTACGAACGGCAAAGAATTGTTTATAGGTTACGTGCGCTGGGAAGGTTACATTACATGTGAGCAGTTTGTTTTACTGCTAGTTTGGCCTACGACTTTCTCTAAACTTATTTATTTATTTAGCTGGAACACCGCTCAAGTTATATCCTCGTGTGTCATCATCATCATATATACCGAAAAATGTTCATTGTTGAATTTTAACCAAACGTAAAAATAATAATTATCGACAAACGTTTTTTGCCTCTCGGTCGCTCGAATATGCAAGAGCGACAGAGAAGCAGATAACGATTTTAGAAATTTTCAATGTTGGCGGTAGGCCCTTAGATCGTCGGTGCATCTTGTTGCGGCCTAATTTTACTACGTTCTCTGATCTATAACAACTTTTTGTGTTACATCAGCATCCCTCAAATAAACATATGAATGATAGCGCAATAATTTAGTTGTAAAAATGGCTATTCGATCAGTAGCGTTGTCGAACCATCACACTTTTTTATATTTAAGAAAGAAATTGGTTCTCATTTCTATATTTCTTCTGCAAGTTTAGGGCTATGACGAATTTTATTTAGGTAATTTATTCCAGGATAGTTTGGTTGTGCCTGTCGCATGCGAAATGAGAGGGTCCCGAGGGCCCCGTGGGCATCGGAGGACCGCTGACCTTGGGTTTTTTATGAAGATATTAGGAGGTAGTCACGTTCTCCAAAAATTAATAGGATAAAAATGTAGGAGCAGAAATAGGGAAATTGAACTGCAGCAAAAAATTGTATTAATAGTGAAAAATGAGTACCTAACTACAATTCGAACAATAAAATATAGGAACTCAACTCACGAATGTATATAATCCTAACAGTAAGTATAAGAGGAACTTAATAGCATTTTATTTGTTTCAAATGTGCTATGTGATACATCACTGTCAGTACGAAAATTTAGAGAGATAATAAATAATTTAAGAACTACATATTTGTGTGTGACACTTATCAAAATACAAAGTGCACATCAGCTCCGTCAAAATAAAAATGTTCATAACATCATAAAAGCAATGACATTTTGACGAGAGACATAAATTATATGAATATGAAAATGACTGCAGAAAAGAATAAAAAATTTCTGTCACTCTTCATTATGCAGTACAACAGATAATGATATTCGAGGTGATATATTTTCTAATATTTAAAAATATTTCGCTTTTTCACTTTTCAGTGCAGTCAATCATCATTTGAATAACTTTTTTGAAAATATGTCCTTTCTTATTGTATTTTTAAGCATTTCAGAGTCCTTCAGATCAAATGGTTCGGAAGCAATGGCCACCCTCCGACAGATCTGCCCTTACTGTAACTACTTAGCTTACACAAAAAAGCTTCACTTTCAAAGTTCATCTAAATACAAGCTCAAGGTTTTACCATGAGAGTGTAGTGACCGCTTATTTACAAGGCGTAGGCGTGTTGCATGAGCCATCACCGTAAAACATAAATCAGAAGCAAGTTTGGTAAATGTAGAATATTAGCCCAGCACAATATTTCCGCTAGCCATTTAAGGCCGGAAGGTTATATTTGCTGCCATACGTAACGCGTAACACGGCGCCGACAAGACACATGTTCGTCAAGGCTCCGCTTTATTTCGTCCATTATTCTAATGAACCGTATAACAGCCCTCCGTAAAATATGGCGCAATTATTTTTTCCGCAGCGCAGCCGAGGGACATAATTTTACTAAAAGTTGGAGCAGTCGCGCTGATGCGACGAAAGTTTGCGAAATGACGGCTTTAAACTCTGCAGTTTTAGTAAAATATCACTGACGTGTTATGTGCAGATGCTGCGTTAGTACGGAGAGATTCTTTAAAACAGTTTTAGTGTGGCCGCCGAAACTAAAACCGTCACAAGGTGATATCTTCAATCCGAGCAGAAATTCTTTTCTTCAAGGTTTTGTGGCGATTAGATTTTAGATTATTCTTGCTAGTGATGATATGATAATATTGTGATTTAAGTTCCTTTGTTTACGCACTCAATTAAACCTCATTATGGCAAGATAGATAATCGACTGTTCATGGTTGTTTTTATGAATATATTAACTAGTCAATAAATTAAATGAATTTCAAACTAAAACAAATGAGGATCAATATACTCATGAAGAAGATTAAATTATTAATATTGAGACAATTTGTAAACAAAAACGACAAAGATGCCTCGACAACAAAGTAACTCTCTTTTATGTTAGACAGAACTTACATTATTTTAATAAATTGTGAAGTGTCACTCGAGGGAAGTGGCATTCATAGCGTGACACGGCGCGCGCTAACCGACCAAAACACGCTGAATGCGCCGTGACTTGCTGAACGCGTGCCCATACAATGATTCCGTTCATAATAGTACACTTAGCTTAATCATGGAGGATATGGAACTCGTATTAGGGCTTTGTGTTGTTATTAGTGCCATTCGTTTATTGAATCGATTAGATATATTAAAAATAATAACTAGGTTTAACTCATTGAGGCTCTTTTGGAAGACGAACGATAACTGTTATTTTGTACCTATTAAGGCGGGATTCCACCAGTGTGTGGTACTGTGCGGCACAAGGATATTCAGTACAAAAATTCTTGTGCCGCACAGTGCCGCACGCTACTGGCAGAATCCCGCCTCTATGGATAAATGATTTTACAAATGGATTAAAACTAATATAAATAATCAGATGAAATTAGAGCAAATAATGTACTTGTTGCTAAATTTTTCTATGCACTAAAATAAATAATACGAAAAAAATCTTAGGTATCTAAATCACATTATACGTATAGAAGAATATAAATTTCAAGATAAGATAGAAAGAAACCGATTCCTGAAGTATTAAACATAAAATTTGTTGCTTTCTAACTTAAAATCTAACTTGAATTCAATCAAATGCTTTAGCAAAAACCATTCCAAGAAACTAAAAACGGATTTATCATTGTCAGAGCACTCTGATCAAGCGAATTGGAGTTTTAAACAGAGCTCCATTTTAATCAGTCCAGCGGCAGACAATGCACTATTTCAGTGCATCTAGATTAATGAACTAACGGACGACCCAACGCCGGAGCTGATTGGAGATTGAGACTATTCTCGCGGCTTTGCTGGTGACGGCAAAAATTATTAGTCTGTTATAGTTACTGATGAAATAGTTGAAATTTTAGTGAAGTGTTTTCAAACAAAATGATATATAAATCATTTGAAAATACTAAATGACGCGGCTTTTGTGATGCTATTCAATTACCGCTTTGAAGGAATCTTTGTCGTTATTCACTTAGGGATTATTATCTTTACAGGTCATTATTTAGGCAGCTAGTAGCCTTTAATTTCTTTTAAGATAACTATAATGTCCATTAGTTGTTAAATTTTTATTTTATATTGCTTATATATTTTATTAGTTAGGGAATTTTCTAAATTATTGTTTAGTACTAGATATTTGCAGAATGGGTTGGTGTAAGTGCGAAGCCGGTCACTCATCAGTAGTTACCGCGCCATATTATTTATTTTTAATAACTTATGAAGTGATAAACTGCAATCCATAAATACAAAAACATTGGCAAACTTAGAATCTACAATCAAATCTCTATGTGACATTGTCCGTTATTCAAACACGCCATTTCTAAATCACCCGTCAGTCACGAAGCTGGACATATTATATCAATTTACCATGTGGCAGTTTGGATCTGAAAATAGAATCGTGTAGGCATTTCCGAATCCTATTTCTTGATTATCCTATAGGTAGTACCTAATAATTATCCTCTTGTATATTAAACGTCCAAAATTTAATGAAGAATAATATTAACTTTATAGTACATTTGCGTGAATCACGTTTTTCTTTTCATTATTCCACCAATGTTTAGTTAGATGTGTTGTTAAGTTCGTAGGTACAATATATACAAAACAAAACAACTTTTCCATCTATAGATTTCCGTAACACTATCCTCAACCAACATAATCAATATAAGTGTCATAATATAATTCGATATAAAGAGGATAGAGCGATAGGTATGAATAGACGGACAATCGATTGTGCCGTGTCACCTGTTAGCTCTTACATTACTTATGTCCTGGAAGAAGTGTCGCGCAAGGAAGTATATTGGGGCATATTGTTGGTTCTGAATGTTAGAACCTTTAGAATCTGTTTAGTTTATGATACTAAAGCCGTTTCATTCAGGCTATAAATATCATGTATTTCGAGACGGAAAATAATAAAGGAACTGTTATCTATAGCTTTTATAAGGCCTATGTGTGTATTGTATATAATACCGCTGTTTGTACCTACCAAAGGCTGATTTTTCTGAACTCTGTTGGAGATCAAAACAAAAAGACGGAAAGGTAATGTTCTTCTCGTATTTCCTGTTATAGTATTTTCCTCATTTTTGTCCACAGGCAAGTTCCAAATTGTTAATATCTGTTTAAATTTACATTAAACAACAGAATATAAATTCTTAGTCAGAAATCCTGATTGCTGTTTAAACTTGAGAAAATGAGTTTATCCAGCAAAGTTTCAAACAACAAGTTAAGAAGATGAAACTATTCGTTCGTGACAGTTTCCATTTTAAACTTAATGAGTTGGCATTCAGCAAGCAAACTTTACGACGCCGCGAATAAATTCATATTACCTGATACCGCGAGAGTGCGTTATTAATTTTTATGGCGTCATAAAAACATTATATCCGAATTTATACGCACGTTTACGAGGAAAAATTACGCTGGCTCAAATATATGTTTTTTAAAATGTTTCACAAATATGTCACCCCTGAGTGAGGAGCGGACATCCGCCGACGCGAATAGATGCTTTGATGTGACTCAGCGCCAATCGATTGTGGACTTTAAACTATGCTATTCAGAGTTGCTCTCTCTTTGAGGCGAGCAGGGCTGGCGACCGGAATCTCAAATATAAAGGATTCTGCAACCTGATTCTTTTCCTTATTTGAGATTGGGCGCTCCCGGCGGATCGATGTTAATGAGATCCACAGGGATAATGAAGTGAGGCTGTTGATTAATTAAACTCGACAAGCTTGGCCTAGATGCTTAGGATTTCGGGATTGTTTGTGATACTCAAAGGAGTACTGAATAATTTAATTTAACTCAAGGTGAGTTGGAAATAATGCCTCGTTTTCGGTTGTGCGGTTTTATGCCCTGAACTTTGCTTTAGGCGCTTTGTTAGAGTTAGATTAGCCCAAAATTTGCTTGCAACAGATGAACGGGTTATACATTTACGTAGTTATTAAATAATGCGCTTCATTATATTGTGTACATTCACTGTAATTTATTCTAAGCTTAGGTACTCCTTTTAAAATGCATTTAGTTCGTTTAGCTAATCGTTGAAACATTTCGTGTCATTTATGTCATAAGTTATGACCTATGACTTTGTAGAAATAGCGTCTCTTATATTTGTTTTAAGAATTAAGATTTATTTTCAATTTGAAATTCTACAAGCGGGGCAAAGTTATTTAATAAGGTATTATATTATATAAAAAAAATATTGTAAAATCCTATTGTATTATAATATTAATAAATTAAATAAGTTATATTATATATGTCCCTTTGCAATTTAGATCTGTATTTCGTTTTAAGTTAACATTACTGCCTATAAAGTTATACAGCCATTCATAAACGAGCTTTCTGATATCTAAAAGCTCTTTCACTAAATGTACTGAACAATAATAACACTAACACATTTTGTTGGCTTTTAAACGCCCCATTTGACATTTTGTAAATGCAACGAAATCCAACAGAAACACTTGCCATCGTGAACTTCAAACTTAGGAGCCCCGCCTCTCGCCGCACCTCTTTGCTCTACCACTAACTCAGCACCTCCATTACTTTCAAAAGCAAAATGTCTTATGGAAATTCCTTCACCAAGTTTCTTACGACATTCTGGCTCCGTAGTGGCAGTCTCGCGTCCGGTTACTAAACTACCGTAATTACTTCCACCAATAGTTGCGTCTTCGCTAACAAAAAATAGTTGGAAAAGATTAATGCTGGAACAAAGTTGGGGAAGTGCGAGTAAATAACCCTTGCCGAGCTGAAGTTTCACTACCGGAGTCTACATAATGGATGTATACTTCGAGATGTTCCTTGAATGCTGATTGTTTGGTTCGCGGCCCTGCGTTTAGCCAGTTAGATTGAGTGCCAGGCATTTTAATCAATAACCAATATGAATGGATTACCACAGCCTTAATTTTTTTTAGTTTCTTAGCAACGCTGCCTAGTTTTATAATCTCTGTCTTTTGCCTTAAATCTCTGTAAGTTGCCTCATTGAATGAGGTATCATTTTCACAAGCTTTTATGTAAGTTGCTCTGTTGGGATGTATGTTAGTGTGGGTCTCCCAGATCTTGGAAGCTGAATTTGACCCACTTTCCGATTTCCGATCGAGCTGAAATTTTGCATTCATAATTATGTAAATTGGAGAAAATGATGGAGACAGGAGGTGGCCATGGGAACTCTGTGACAACGATAATTAATTGTGTTTGGGTTGTTAGAATTTTCTTGATTGAGTATTAATTGCCTGTGGAAAGAAAGTACAGTCAGTACAAAAGCTTGTACTAAAAAAATATTTTTTGCCAAAAACTTTTAGAATGTACATATTTTAGTTGTATAGAGTAGCTATTATAGTTTTAGATCGAATAAGAAATTTATCAATAAATGTTTTGTTATTGAAGATGAATAATTCATAAGACTGGATGAATAAATAATATTATATTGGATTATGGCGACTAAATTCCCAATTAAGCTGAGACAGCAGCCGCAATCTGGCCAACTATCGAGAGATCAACCGCAGAGAGATCCATCTACTGTTTTAATAATGAGTAGTGTCATAATAAACCGATGTTTAAACAAGCTTACGTAATCAACCACAATACCACAATGCTTGGATTCAATTGAATGTAATTTATACGTGTTTGCTGCAGCAGCAAATTGGTTAAAGTTTTAGAATTCATTCAAAATGTTGTTAATTGGCCTTTATCAATTATCATAATTTTTTGCAAAAGTACTAATGAATATTTCTCTGTAACTGTTTAGATCATTTAAACAGTCTTACGTATAAAAAATAAATAGTTTTAAAAAACAAAAATATACTATTTGGATAACAAAAGGATAAGCAAATTAAGGAATGCTAATATTCTCCGGAGTAAGTTATTTTGCGACTAAAATGTTGAGCTCACATAAGAGCTCCCAGGCCTCGGCATTCTAGAATTAAATTTAATATTATTTAAGTAAAAATATCGTTATAGGTTAACGCAGCCCAAAATTTTATTCAGAAAAAGCCATCTTCGAGGTTTCAAGCATTAAATTCGCATTTTCCATCCCAAATTGCTTTAGCCGTAAAAGAAGTAAATACTTTTTTCCCACCAAATTAGCTCGAATTTGTGCCCTAAAATTGAAATTCGGCTTTAAAAAAAAACTACTGGCGATATATTCCAGGCGAAATACTTATTTTAAATTCCGTTTCATTGTTTCTGGCTGGCGTAACGCCAGGCGTGACGTCACGAGATAGCGCCATCTGGCGAGGTGTGCCGCCAAGATTGTAAACTTAAGTAAGTTAAGCGATGGCTCCTTTAAGCTGTAGGGAGTCTGTTGCCGGCGGCAACTTGCCGCAGATTCCGCAAAGTGACGTTGAAGCTACAACGATTTTAGGGGGAAATCAAGTCTGACAACCACTTTTTATACTTTTTTCAATGAAAATTACGATAAAAGTATGAAAATATACTCATGCAACTAATGGATTTGTACTGTTTCAAATCGAAATTTCGTCTTAACACTTAAAAGGTATTCATTCAACTTTTGATTAAAGATGGGGTCATCTGTACATAACAAACATTTTACCTAAAACCTTCAAATATACTGAACAAATTATACTCCTTATAGCTCCCAACTGAAACTAGTTTTCTTGAAAATCAAATAACAAAAAACTTTATTCGCGCCACAGCTCGACGTCAAGAATATCAAATTTATTTGGTGACTGTACAAACATTTCAGAGGTTTTGGCACGGCACCGCAGCACTAGAGACATTGCGAAAGAGGCGGCCAAGACTGCGGCGCTTAAGTAAGTTAAATGGTGTCTTTCGAGTTCTAACGAGGAAAAAACGTCATCATTACCGCAGCGGGCTTGCTTGTACTAACATTTGGAATCTGTCAGCTGCTTTGACATTTTTGAAGAACGCTAAATCATTAATGTAATTCTTACAACGATTATTTAGGTAGTAAACTAGTTTTACTAAGCTTAATGATGAAATTTGTTAGTATTTAGGTACTTTTATAAATTATAAACTAATATGAAACTTATGGTGCACGTATGCTTTATTTTACCTCTACGAGGCCCAGCAATATAGTCAATATACTAGAAGTGTTCACGATTGTTACCACCTTAAGTTAAGCTTATAAAAATAATTATTATCTTAAAAATAACTGAATACATTGTGACATCACGTACACCCATAAAATTAAACCTCGTTAGTATTCTTTGCCTGAATTAAATACAACGTTGCAAACTTTTAATTTTCAAACGAATGTCGTAACTTTGGCCCTCGTGTCGTAACGCCTCTTAAATAATTCAAGTCTCAAAGTCATCTTCAGAATAAAGTTTGGAAGAATGCAGTTGCGCCCGTAACTGGGCTTCTGCGAGTATGACAGCGACACTTGACGTCGACAGTAACTAAGTAACTTATCGCAGATAATGCAGATACGTAGGTAATCTAAGATTATTGCGTAACAATATTAGTCATTTATTCGTCATATTAATACAATTTGCGTTGCATATTTTCAATATATAAAAGTACTCTTGACATAAAGAGCGGTAATGAATACAAACCCTTTTAAACTGCTTTTAGCACACAATTTGGAGATTTAGAAAAAACTCGAATACCTTTCGGTTTAAAACCACTTCTAAATCTTTCAATGCGCAATGAAATGTATAAAATTAAAAAAGAAATCGTAAATGCGTAGCAGTACTTGTTCTTTCTTACTTTTCCCTTTCACTATGTTATTATCGGTACATACAAGCAAAATAGTACAACTTCTTAGATGATCATAAAAACAGAAGCTCGCCAAGATCTCAGTGTGTATCGCTGTAAATAGGCCACTGTAGGCGCTGTCTCGAAACTAGTTTGCCTTCAGCACTGAAAGTGTTAACTAGTCCTAACTATGCTCGCTCCACTTTCCTGATTGCTCAGATGTTCGCGAAATTCTCTTACGTAAGGCTGTATCGTAAAGACGGATAGATTTAGTGGCTGGAATAAAAGAGTCGTAAAATAAAAACATCCGACAGTGCTCGTAGAATGGCTGCGACAGTATAGACGAAGAATAAGTTACGGCTCACAAGGTTACGACATGGTTATATGTACGCATAATGCGACTGCTTCTATTAGTAAACATTGTTCGTATTCTTTAGTTCTATGGACTTTTGGTGCATTACCTCATGTTAGTTGCATGTAAGAACCCGCACGAATTTATGTTTTTAGAATCAGTAACTCGTAGTTATAAGTGTTGTAAGTAATTCCATATTGGTAATACGATTCAAGATTTTCTATAAGTATGAACATAAACATAGTATTGCCCTTAAAAAATACGGAAGATGAATATTACTTTCATTAATAAAATAACACATATTATTTCGCCAAGAAATACTCCAAGAAAAAGTACCTAATATTTCATATCTATAGCGGTACAAAAAAGTTGGCCAAAACTCTGTTACCAAGGATCACTCGTAATGAGTAAGTCCAGACCAATTTATACTCGTATTAACAAACTTTCAGTATACCTATAAGTACAAACATATTTACTAACAAATATTTCCAACCGCAATCGAGAAATTGCGTAAGGAATAATACTTGGAAAGTTTAAGGTCTTCGCAAATACTTGCTTTAAGAGAATAAGGATAAAGTCAGTGTAAACATTCTTAAGGCTTTTCCGCTTTTTACGCATTTTTAATGGCCGCCGTCGGATTTGGGGCGTTAAGCGTCTTAGCGGGAGCTCCGCTTTATCAAAATAAATTGATTATAATTAAGTACTGTGATTATTACAGTTGAGGATAAACGTGGAAATAAACTGTGAGGTCAGTTTCAGGTTAAGTAATACGTTTAAAAACTTGGCGTTATTGATAAACATCCTCCCAATTATAAATCTCGTTGATTATCGTTTGCCCCAATTCGTCATTTTTGACATTTGTTTTTGTTAGAAAGTGTCAAATTTTAAAAGAGGTTTGCTAAGTTCTTAACAAGTCTATTTTAGTAAATTTCTGTTGCAGCTGGTACAGTCAGCATCAAAACAAAAGTAGCGAATCAAACAAGGTCTCAAATGTATCTACCATTCTGTAACAGCTTAATATATAGTGATGGTTTTATATCAAGAACAATTAAGACTGTAAAAGATATACTTTTGAATGTAAACTTTATAGTGATTTATCTATATTTGGAAAAGTTATCCGGGATGTCAGATACTTTTGGCGCGTTGTTTCATCCGCTACTATTGATGCTGACTATACTAACAAACATCAAGTTACAAACATACAGAAGTTACAGATAGGACATACAAACAATAATAACGTAATGAGTAAGGCTTGTAAAATACATATGAATAACGCCATAAGTTAAAACACTATTTACGTCACATATAACATAAAATGAATTGCAAGCAATACATACAAAATAAATGAGTACCTTTAAGCCTAGTCCCAAGAGTAAGCAACACATGCAATCTGCACATTATTTTCATAGACTTCAATTTGCTGTTCATTTAGTTACTTCTTGTTATTTAAGTTACACGGTAACATCTTGTTAAACTTTTGCTTCAGCTACAACTATCGGAGACACGTCCATAAAAGTTCTAATTTTACCTCAGATTTCTTCACCCACATACACTGCAGTCATTAGTATTAATAGATCTGTCAGTTTGTCACGGGGGCCGTGTGTCGCGGCATAATCGCGGCGTTCCCCGTGTCGCGCCGCTATTACAGCCACCCACGTCTCATTTGTAGCTGATTATGTCGATTGCTACATCTCGAGGGCTTTATTCCTTGACTTTGATTTGTTCTTTGAGCTCGCGTCTTGACTTTTTATTTTACTTACTTTTACTTAGCAGACTAAAGAATCGTTTTAAACGTATTATGGTAACGGTATTTATCTTATGTTGTGCTACAATTCAATTTACGTTAAAACCTACTGCACCTATTTAATCTTTCTGGTTTAGCATACTGTTTACCTGTTAGGTAGAGATTTTAGGCAATAACTTTCATTTGTACTATATATAAGGTGGTGAAGTATGTTCGTCAGAAGGCTAGCTAAACGCTGAAGGTGCACCAGCTTCAGTCGCGTCACTATGTGCACTTCCGTTCATTTGTGGTGCGCGTGTCGCAGCCGCTGCAGGACACCATCGCAAGCGAAGACTTCTGGCCGAATGGTTTGGTGCTTCAGCAGTTTCGGGGCAACCTGCCGAATTCTACGCCGTGTGAGATGGCGCTACGGAGCCACGCTATGACGCCGTCGCCCAAATCCAATGTTTAAATTTGATTTTATTATTTGTGTTTTCTCTTATCATTGTATTTTTATTTTTTGTAGTTCGCAGTGCCTTGGTAGTATTACTAATTTAATAATATTTACCATTTCCATTTCATTCTTCCACTTTTGTCCTCTTTCTTTTTTTATCTATTATGAAATACTAACTGCCACAAATTAAACCTCACTTTGGAACTGTGAGCTAATTTCGATCATCGTAGGTAAGATCTTAGTAAGTACTACAATCATAACATAATAATTATTAAGGATTTTTTATTTTATTTAAAATATGTTTACACGACATTACAGAAATCTAATGCGTCATGCAACCAAGATCAAACATATCAACAACAGCACATAATAAAAAGAAGATACAATAACATTGTACACAAAATAAAACAATATTTATTACATTACACTCGAAGGTCTGGCATCCATCACCTCACAGAACCTCAAGCATTCATTTCTCACACTCGCCCACCGCCATGCAATCAGATCGCACTCCGGTGCTGACGCCAAGAGCGCATTAAGTAATGAGAGAACGCGGGGCAGGGGAGAGTATCAACAGTATTTACTAAAATATTGTACAGTCATTCAATACACACACACTCTCACACACACACACATAATATCATTTTATCAATTTATTTATATGTAAATAAATACACATATATATAAAAGTTGGACTAGCTTTAAAAAATCTCATTTTCGATTTGTTCGAGTGTCAAATAATATCCTTGCTTCATAGTCGACCTCTGCTGTCAGATTGTCTCGCAAGAAACATCTGTCCACTTGATCATCCTACCCTCGTCACGCGACAAACGAAAATATTGTTTTGTACGGCCCGATCTATAACAGTTCCGTTTCAGAAAAATTCAAACTCAATAACAATGTAGGTATATACATACACCTCCTCCACCATGTACACCAATGTGAAAAATAATGTATGTTTATCGGTTATCTCTTCACGGTTAAACCGCTGAACAATGAAAGATAAAATTTGGTAAAAATTAGTATGACGCCAGAAGAAGTCATCGTCATCCAGGCAGACGAAATCGCGGCAGAAAGTAGTATATCTCCAGTGTGTAAATTCCATACGGGCGAATATTAAAACGGTGGTTATCATGGGACCTTAGAAGTATATTGAGATAAATTTTGCTTAGAAATACTATGAAAATATTAACCACAAAAAAAATCGGTCTGCAATGTTAAGCTTCACACAAATTACGAAATACGAGTTTTTTTTAAGTAACTCTCAGCGCCTGTTTGGAGTTAGTGTGAAAAGCCCGTATGTCATAATGTCATGTTACATCTCGTTATGTTTGAGTACATCCCTGCTCCGTAAAGTTTCAAAAAATAATTACGGAGTCATAATTAAGTGTAACTTAAAAAAACTTTCGACCCTGTCGTTGGCATTTTCCCACCATTTTAGGTAGAATTCGTCCAAGTCATCCCGCCATCTCCTTTTCGGTCTGCCTGCACCGTCTGTGGTGTTCCGTGGGTCCCACTCAGTAACCATTTTGGCCCACCTTTCCGGGTACTTACGGCAGACATGTCCAGCCCAGTCCCACTTGAGCTTGGCGGTCTTGACGCCTACATCTACAACTCGAGTTCTGGAGCGTAGTTCCGTGTTTCTGATCCGATCACTTCTACGAACACCTAATACTACGCTCCATCGGAATTAATTATATATCTGATTTAATTTATCGCCCGTATTGGATTTACACACAACCCCAAAATATTCTTACTGAGTTAGTTAAATTAAAACTAATAACAAATACTCATAGTATTGTATTTTCTTTGAGTTAAACAAAATGCAACATAAGTCTTACATTTTGATATAACGAGTGTGTAACAAGGACTGTTTTTAGATTGATATTAATAATAGACATTGAATCCAATGATTTATATTTTGTTGTAGATTTTTTTCCGTCAGATTCGGTTGGAAGATCTCATCGTTTTGGGTGGAATAAAAACGAAGTTCCAACTTAGGACGAAAACAAGTTATTTTTCCATGAGTTACAAAAATACCATACATACGTTTTCTTAATTCAGTGGAGGATTTTTTTAGGACATAACGATGAAATTGCGCTTATTATTTACAGAAAAGGAAACTCTATCTATCAACAACATTTTATTGGAATTTACGAAAAATAAACGAGAACAAAAAAAACGGCTATTTTAATAAATGTATTAACAAAGAGAGTTTGAAGAAAGACAATTATCCTTTACCTTTTAATATAAACCCAAAATTGTATTTGCTGGCTTCCTTATTTCTCGCAACAGCGGGCCCACGATCGATACGACTTTGCATAGAGAGTGTTTATGTACCAGACACATAAGCTACGCACTCCCGAAATATTCTCGAGGGATATGCAAAACCACACACAAAATAAATGTTATACGTCATTTTACGGCTTCAACTAACAAGACAAGCAACGTGGTTGTGCCAGACTGTACACCTTTTTGTAAAAAAATACCTTTTGACGTGTTTTTTTTTCAGTTTCATTACATTTATTTAATATTTATTTATTAAAACTAATACACTATGAAATGACAATTCCATAGTATGTACAGTCAACCAATTTGAATCCTAGGCCACTATAGAACCTTGTCGTTGTCGCTTTAACTAGTCTATACATGACATGCATCACTCAATAAGCACTGTCGTAGAAGTCATTATGACATGGTTCTATAGTGGCCTAGGAATCAAATTGGTTGACCGTACAATTATGATTAAAACACTTTTAAAACTTGCTATAACCTTGTTCTTTTCAAAAATGGCTTCCATCAAATGTATGATGATTTCGCCAATGTCAAAATTGTGCTTGTAGAACATAACGTTTTTCGGTAATTGCTTTTAGTAAAGTGACAGCTGGATTTTACAAATAGCCCCAATAGATCGCCGGACATTGACAAAATATTGTTTACAGGCATTACACTATAAATAACATTAATGAGCAAAACACAAACATTTTCGAGATGACTTCGCCATTTTGAAGTTCAGCCGGTAATCATTTTTTATACTCATGTTTCTATTTTTTTTTTAAAGTGGCTATTTATTATTTAAGTAGCTTATAGTGGTGTAAGCAGAGCATTGTAGCAAGTGCTCTCGGCTCCGCAAACTTTGAATTTTAAATCAGCAGGGGCGGTATTCTGAAATTGGTTAAGGTTTTGATTTATACGATGGGTACAATACGCTTGCGGTGAGTAGTGCGTGCGAAATGCATAAAGAGTCGAGTGATTTTAGTCACTTTGCTGGCACTTATTGGTGCATATGTGATGCACAATATAATTAACTTTATGTCTGGTTTGTTTCTGGACGTTGGCTACTAATTTGTAGTTTATAGGTAAGTCAAGTCTCCATTGAAAATCAGCGCAACGGATTGCCGCGGAATTATGTTGAGAGGTAATCATATTTTAGTGTCCAACGATTTTGTTTTTGGCATTTGATAATAACATCGCCGCAGCTGTATCGTCGCAATACTGATGCTGCTGCAGTCATCATACGAATGTCATCTTCAAGGTCATATCATAACAATATCATAATCTTAACAAATTCTTAATCTGAATGACGCACCCGCCGCAAGCTTTGAATTTAACATCAGCAGGTCCGAAGCCTGCAATATTCAACACTCGCCATCTTTATGATTTGTTGACAGAACGTTACGAACAAACTCGCCCCGAGAGCTCCCTGGGGTACAAGTTAGCCTCGATTTTCGCCCGCTGTCTATCTTTTTGAAAATAATAAAACACACTTCACGAGTAACAGAGGTAGTGAAAATGTTTGGAACTTGTAGTTTATTTTGTTAGTAGGGCGAATCAACTTTTAGATGGATAGTTACTTTTCACGTCTCTGGAGTTACCAAGAAATCACGTTTCCAATTTAATAATTTTCTCAATTATAGGTCCATTAGAAAGCAAATCTTTTGTTTTAAGGAATAACATATAACATTTACATATTTATTTATTATATTTTATTTTAATTTTTAATAAAAAATAAAAATAATAAATAAATATTTATATGACATTATTACACAAATTGACTAAGTCCCACAGTAAGTTCAATAAGGCTTGTGTTGAGGGTACTTAGACAACGATATATATAATATATAAATATTTATAAATACTTAAATACATAGAAAACACCCATGACTCAGGAACAAATATCCATGCTCATCACACGAACAAATGCCCTTACCAGGATTTGAACCCGGGACCATCAGCTTCGCAGGCAGGGTCACTACCAACTAGGCCAAACCGGTCGTCAAAAATAGTAATTGTATTTGATTTCTATAATTATGTTTTAAATGTTTTTAATTTTCTAAAATATGAATTATCTATCGTCTGAAATAAACGAATTTTACAATTTTTAGGGTTCCGTATTTTAAAAACATAATCATCGATTTAAATTTAAATGTCGTGGACAGATTAGTGTCTGTCTATAACGTGATTGAAATTTATAAATAAAGTGTATTCGCTCAGTAAATAGACCTGTAATTTCAACTTGATTTGTTATTTTTATGGTAACGACTCAAGGACTTATCAAAACAAGTTGAAAATCTGAACAAACTGTTAAATCCGAATTGTTCCATTAGTAGTTAAAAAGTCGACGTTCTACTATACCTATAATAATACATTTCACACGAATTCATTAGAAATACATGAACACAACTTACTACCCAGCAACAATATTATTCTTGTTAAACAGTTTCACATTTCATTGTTCAGCCAACTAGACGAGTCAAGAACAATATAGAATACACAAACTGCTTACGTAAGCTTAACAAAGGCAAAAGCTTTACACGAACAACTTTATAAGATCGAACATGTCTTAAAGAGCAATTACAGCAGCTGTAAGTCTTCATTCGATTTCAAATCGTTACATAATCCACTGTAATGAGAACTCTATCACTATAGGGGTAAGGATGAAGATATCAGGCCATGTTGACGCTGCAATTGCACGTCCCGCTTAGCGTTTCGAGGAATTTTCCGCGCTACTTGTTTACTTTAGATTTTCTCATCAGTTACAGTGGCAGTTAAAGGAAGAAAGTACTAAGAATGCTAGAACCTGATACTCTATTAGTACATGCTGGTTTTGGCCGCCGGCATGCCTTGGAGGAATTTGCATTAAGTCAAAGCTCTTTGCAGACGCGTAATTGGGGTAAGTAAATAGAGGTATTATTTTCTGAATCTCTGCAAACATTCGGCCCGATTCGAAGAATGATTAAGACACGTTTAAGATCTTGGAAAAATCTTTAAAAGATCGATAATATGTCAAAATCGACGTTTATTTTGATTCCGCTGTGATCCCAATAAGATCTATCTACGATCTTTCTAACGTCAAAGTGACATTAGTTGCTGAAGTGAATCGAGCTGCTTCTGTCAATTATATGACATACAAACGATATCTAAATGAGAACGTATCTAAACCAGAACTTATCGTTATCGTATTTCATTCTTCGAATCGGGCCGATTGTTAAATGATCCTTGGAAGAAAGTTACACAGACTGATGTTAATAATTTAGAGCAGGTACATGTAACGTACATTTTCTTTTTATAAGTGTGACAAATATGAACTACCTTCTGTTTTATATGAGACAATGAATAATTTATTGGATAAGATTGACAAAGCCTGTTGAGAATGAAATTATTTGTTTGTAGATGTCGAAACCTGTAGCTGATTTGCTTTTGTGTCCACTTGATTTGTCAAGCGGGCGGGATGGCTTCGGCCTGCGTTGCTGATCAAAAACTATGGATGGACTTGTTCTACTTATATTTTATTTATCTTAACCGAATGAATTGGTAGTAATAAAAATAGTAATAAACACTTTTAAAACCTTAATGGGAAATGGCGTAAATATTTTTTTTTATGCCAAAGCCAACGTTTGAGGAAAATAAATCACGTTGTATGAAAAATGTAAAGTACTGTTTTCATATATGAAAATCACATTTTATAAACGAAATTAACAAAAAAGCGGTATTCAATAGGTATACCATTTCTAAAGGCATTTCACGGAAAGTTATGAATAGCATTCGAACGAGCATATTCCCCAGAATGAATACAACGGGGTCAATGTGGCACGTCGGGGTGATTATGGCAACTTTGACCGCTGTGTCAGTGGTGAATAGTGCTATAAAAGAGATTGATATGATATGAAAACCAAGTACAAAGACGGTTCAATTACATTTTTGTTCAGGATGAAAAATCCTGTCTTTTCGAAGGTAGAAATGCGTATTCTAATATTAAGGAATAAAACGTAATGATATTTAAGTCAAAAACAAAGCAGATACAATTATTATTATTACTTATATCATTGTATTAAATAACATTTTCAGTATTTAATCAATATAATAATAATATGATAACAAATAAATTAATCGTGATGTTTCAATGAAAAACATATTTACATGTAATATTCTATAAGAGAACGGTGCATAGTTAAGAAGCATGTCATGAATAATTCGACATAGGTACACAAATCTAGAACAATACGCTTGTCCTAAAAAGGTATTCCCTAAAGAACTCACGAGCGCCCAAACACATTATTCAAAGCGAAAAAAGTAAAATACGACCTAGATCAGAGGCGGGCGTACACATTTAATCGGAATATAACCTAACGAAGGTCGGATAAGAGGATAATTTATTTAACTTGTGCTCATGAACTTTCTTATCAACTTCTATTTGGTTGTATAAAAATAATCCGTAAATAAAACAACGTCGATAATTATTAATGAAGATAAATATTCAGTAACCAACATGTACTCGTACGTCTTCACCAAAAAGATAGATTTAAAATTTCACGATTTTTACAAATTATTATTGAATTAATCGCCTTAAATTACGTTTTGAAACTATCCGACGTTTCGTGGTCTTTTCCCAGACCAAGGGGACCACATCGTCCTCGAAACGTAGGAGGTTTTAAAATTTCATTTTACGCGACTTTTTCAAGGATATCGGTCATATTATTTGTGTTAATCGTATCACATATTTTTAGATCTCGTTAATAAATAACTTTAACGTTGTGAAATCGTAAACATGAACTATCTACACTTTGGGAGTCATTTCGGAGAAACAAGATTAATTACGTATAGGAAATATGTATTGAGGTTAACCACTGAAACGATTTTTTATAATATATATAATAATATACACAGATAAATTAATTAATAGAAATTAAGATAAATAGAATCTATGGAACTCATGAAGAATATTAGACTGAGATGCATATAGAAAGTTTTTTCGAATAATTCATACTGAAATCACTTCAGTTACTTACAATCGAGCAATTTCAAATGCGTCATAATGAATGAATTAATATTAGTTGTTTTAGCAATAATTAATAAAATCGAAATATAATAAGACGCTTCATTCGTTAAAAAATAGTAAAGAAATGATAGTAGAAAAATATGATTGTCATTTTCAGTAGCTCCCAAAAAACACAAGATAAACACCAAGAAACTAAGCATAGCTGAAGCGATTATATCGAGAAGTTAATGGAAGTCGTCATGTCGTGACGGCGAACATTCTCCGTTACACGAGCATATGCATAGTCTAGAACCGATGAAACATGACCTCATGGTCAGGACAACCACGAGTAATTAGAGAGCCTCCTTATACTATTTTGGGCGATTTTTTGTTTCTGAAGGCTTTTGGAACGATACCACAGGAAGTGTCGAACGAGAATATCCCACAAAGTTCGGCAACTACGCCCCTGGGTTCCGCAAGGACAAAACTTTCCGACGCGGTGAAGTGTATCTTAAGTTGTGTTGTAAAAAAAATAATGTTTTTTGTCGGGTCCGTTCGTGCAAAGTTCGTGTGCGAAATTATTCCTTTAGTCAATATCGGCTTTCACCAAAATGACGAACTTGGTGTTTCTTTTCACTTTTCTATAGCTAAAAACAGGGTAGCAAAATTATAATTACCAATGATTTACTATTGATTATCAGTTTAATTAACGTGCCAGAAAATTAGCTCAAATTATTCTAAAAAATAACTGCATTAATTCTTATAGAACAGCCACTAGACAAGACCCTATTTAAACTAAAATGGGGTGTCCCCCTAGGTACTTTTTTGGTCAGTGGGTGGTAATACGTTTAACCAAGAACACGTCTTTAAGACAAAATATGAAAGCTATTTTAAGAGACAGTAACAGTTTTCGATGGAACCCTGGATCGGTAGTCCGCCCGCGTCTCCTGACATCGACAAATGAAATTCTGTCGCGGGCGACTCTCGCTTTGAGCTCCGACGTATTTATCCGAATCCTACGTTTTAAAGGAAAGCTTATTTATAAAGAAAACTCTTATTTCTAAAAGCTTTATTTATACGTTATAGAAACAAAGATAATCTATTGAGAACCTTTTAGTTAAAGTCTACTTAACATGTAAACTCTTTTTGTTTTTTTATTATATTACTACATCCCACAGAAATTTACTAAGTGAAAAACAGCTATTAGGAACATTACACGCTTACATTCACTTAGCGCTCCATCAAAAACTGCATTACTATCTCCAGCGTAATGGCTCCACCATTACATCGTTTCAGCCACAAAATGGACGTTTCGTACTTTTATTAGCTTTTCCCATTTGCATTGTTACTTTGGATTCAATTAGGAAGCGTCGTTCTCACGTGAGTTGAGACGGACTGTGCTCGGTATCGAATCATGTGCTCGGTGGAACACCGCCATTGAATATTGAATGCACGCTTGAAGATATCAAAGCATCATTTGAGCAACATCAAAGCTCTAAGCCTATTATTGAATTGAACACTGTTTACCTTTGCACTGAGATGAATTCAAGTTGTTGTACACATAATTGGACAAAATTGGCAAAAGAAAGCATTAAGTTTTTTTTTATATGTTAATGTATTCATGGTGGATATTGGTATGACGAGACCGAAAATGAGCAGAAGCTTAAATAAATAACTTGATATAACACACACAAAAAATTCAGTTTTTGTTTTTGAGTGACAAAATGAAGACTAAAATAACCACTAGAAGCACGCTGGCACTTAAAATATAAAATTTATATTGAATGTTACAGAAAACCAATTGCTAGTATCAAATACTTACTTAGAGGTTTTTAAGAGAAAATTCTGCCCCAACTTCATGTCTGTAATTGGAGCACAAAGACTTGCGAGTTCTTTAAATTTGTTTTAGATGTTTTCCACTTTTGTTTAGCGCCAACAATCGCTTTGTTCATTGATATTCAAAAACCTGCTGCCAATGAGGAATTTTTCCAGAAATATTTGGATAGGTAGGTACTACTCAATAGCACTCTTCATGTGTTAAGGTTGATACGTCAGAATCGCACGACGCACCATTGGTTTTCGTCGAAAATGTCACCGCACCCCTTCTGAAGAGTTCGTGACGACAATGAGAAATTTATTCCGAAAGTCCCCCACACTTACTGATACGTGCTTGCAAATATATCGTAGATACGGCAGGCCTTCAACGATGATAAAGGGAGTCGCAAAAATGCCATGTTATCATGAACATGATTCGCTATCTGATATCGACATGCCGCGGCGATATTACAATGAAAGTCTTACACAATACGCGAGCAAGAATATGTGGAGCGGAAACGTAAAGAGAGGAAAATTGTTTTCATTCTGCAGACGGTGGCGTAAGAGCCTCGTTTGTCAGACTTCAGCGCTTTCAACAAAATCACCCCGTGAAATTAAGCCGCGTTCCAATTTGTCGATGCGACGATACCGCCATAATCACGGGTTATTACGCCCGGACATTATTGTTAACGCGGTAACCTCGATCCCTCAAAACAAAACGTTATATTTCTGACGCCGTGATGAATAAATATTTGCAATATATCAGACAAGGAAGATAATTTTTCAAGGAATTCAGAAGACACGATTCCAATTTCAGCGGGGCACACCGCGCCCTATTACGGCCGTTTTCATTTGGGTGAGGAACGAGCTAATCATGGCCCCGGGATCGCCTTAATCGAACCACGCTACCAATAAAAAGCCCCGCTACGTTAATAAAGTTATACCAATCTGGAATCCAATTAACGGAGTTGATGGAAAATTATATAGACCCTCAAATATATTATAGTACTAGTACAAAATCTAGCCCGCTTTTATGTCCGCAGATTTGCATTTGGCATCGAGCGGGCAGTTTGTCCTTTATTGAATGGGATGCACTTCGGTTTAATTTTGCCGGACAGTCGATGTCGTTCACTAACATTTGCATTTCAAAACGGTTCTAATTGCTTGACATTTATGTAGATGACATCATTTATATAACACAGAAAAAAAGGGATAGGGTCACTAAGATACAAGCGAGAAAATACAATTTGTCCCAGCCGACCTAGTAGGACATCTTGTCGTGTATCCACTTAGTCGGGTCACCGTGTTGCGTGTCTTGTCATGTCTACGGATTTGAGCACGATGCTCGGCTCTGTAGGGATCGAATCGCGGTTCATCCTCTTACACCCCCTCCGGAGCTACTAGATGCGGGATCACACCTACAAAGTCTACACTTACAGCGAACTCGTTAACTTTCCCCGCGTCCTGATGTAATCTCATATTATAGGCGCTATAAAATGTGTACACAAAATGTTGCTGCCGCGGGAAAATAGCAAAAACTTACAGAAACCCCGTGCCCAATTCAATGGAGTTCACAAAAGAAATGTCCCTCTATAAAATTCCTGTTAAATTGTGGAGTTGTCAGAGCTTGACAGCGAGAAGGGTTGGCTCAAAGGGTTTCTTGTGATTTATCCACAATCGTAAAAATAGCCGCGATCGAATCAGCGGCCATTAATTTTCAATCAGTACATAAGTAATACTGGGACATGACAGGTGTTCCACAAACACGGCGATATGTCATGAACGTGTAATTAAAAGAATCGAAAAGCGATTTGAATAAATGAGTCGAGCTATTGACAAGAGATCGTATCGCGGGGTCACCCAATGCGATATGTTGGGGCCGCGACTTCATTTGAAACTATTAAGCGAGTTGACGCGCGGATAAGCATCGCACCGCAACTAATGGCCGCTCATTACAACTGTTCGGTGATATTATTGTAACCCGACGACCTATTAGAACAATAAACCTCCGGCGACCCGCTTGATAGCGACCGACATTAAGACAGTAGGTACTATCCGACAAAATGGCACTCGGAAATATAGATTAATTTCTTCAAACCTAAAGATTCATTTGAACCTCCTTTTTGAGCTAAAAGCCCGAGTCCGCGTTGAGCGTACGATTTGATTACGAAATTCGCCAAAAGAGCAATATTGCTCCACGTAATATTTCGCGAGCGACTAAGTCCGTTTGGCTGTATATATATTTGGGAGGGAGGACATTCGAGCACCCTCTTTAGGATTAGGGGCTCAAATATTTCACTTTGTATTATGAAACTGTAACACCGTGAAAGCTGGCTCACGGCTCGGTAAATATTAATTAACAACGTTAGAATAACCTTGTACACGTCGTCTCTGAACTTCTCACTTTTCACGTTTGATGTCATGATTTCGCAGTATGTCTTGGATTGTAGTTTCAGTAGTCTAAATACAAATAGTAGTCATCGCGGTCGCTATCCATTTTAGCTCGACTCAAATCGTAATCTAATTCCTCTGATACAATTTCGTGTCCGCATAGCCGAGCCATTTAACTAGCGCCGGAGCTCTGTCACCCACAATGGAGTTGGGGCGTTCGAGCGACCAAGATCATAGGCCCTTTCGGGAAACGTGGGAGTTACAGTTGTGTTGACGGGGATCTAATTTGTTCCGGTGAATAATTCAACGCTTTGTTAGGCGACAGCCCTCGACAATTATTTAATTATTTTAATCGAATATTCTTCCGTCCACAATGGGCTCGCGAGCCGCTCGATGGTTAATTGATGGGCTCTTTCAGCAAAAATTAATTTCGACGATTGCCAAAGGACTGCGAGTAATTTCGCGAACGATTTAGATTTAGAGGCAGGAGATGTAGGTCATTGTCTGAAATGACCAAGATACGGTCCGCAACAGCCATAACTCTGTGGCTTTTAGTGGAACGTTAAATCACATCAAGGAATAGTGAAGGTTTATAGAACGGGCTTATCAGGCCCCGGGGAGCGATCCGCATCGCCGGCTTTACACGGCTGCGGCGATAACGCCCGGACAAAGACGGCACTTATCTCGATGAAATTTTATTCACTCATACCAAAGTGGATTCAAGAGGAACCTTCAAAGAAACGGTGTCATCGTCTGATGCGTATCTTTTATCAATTCAGCTCGGAATATGGATAGCGAAACAAACGATGCTGTGAAAATTTATGTCTAAACCCGGTCGAAATTTATAGAAGGTTAAACGTTTGAGGTCCCAAGGAACTTAGAAGCTATTTACCCGCTGACGGACTCGCGCTATAAATGGGGTTATTCGAAGCCAATTCGAGTCCGCATATTAGTTTATCGCAGGGCTTGGAAGGGCTAATCCCATTCAACCCTCGGTAAAGCGATTCTAGCGCTGAATGCCCGGCTGCAATAAGGTTGGAACTATTTCTTGGCCGGCTATTCAGTTCCGCTATCGGATTAAAGAGGTTGCGCTTTGCACAGCCTCAGAGTGGCCGTTCCAAGGCGCACTACCACTAGAAGAGCTTCGTGTATTGCTGAAGGCTTCTTCCACTTTCCCATTTAGTGTTTGAGTATTTGTTGTGTTGTGTGTCAATAGATATTATATATCGTGTAATATATTTAGTTTTTATTTTTTGTATCGAGCCACTAACATAGTTATTAAGATAATCTATAACTAACAAGCTATGGATCAACTTAGTCTGAAATAAAATTATTATTATTAAATGAACAAAGTAGCGATTGCTATTTGACTTGAGATTGACTTAAGTTTTAGTTTTAAAGCTTGGTTTGAAAATGAGTTTCAGTCCGAATTTCCCAGAAATGATTGAGTTCCCGTTTTTTATGTGTAGGCGGTACCGGATTTGCGTTCTCGGAAGTTTTAATAAATTAAATTTTCTTCAAAGAATTTTCCTCGAGAACCTTTGTTTTTCCCTCGAGTCCGCCAGACCGCCACCCTTTACTTAAGGTTTAAGGACGTCGATCTTTTAATACGAGTGCGGTACGACGTGAGTAAGTAATCAGGCTTACGGGGTTAATCAAAGAGAGTGTTCCGAGGAGATTGAATGTTTTATTCAGGCTATCTGCGGCCGCTAATGCCGTGTAACACCTCTTGACACACTTGCCCGGCTTAATTAATGCCGCCGGCGAGAATGCAAATTCCCGCGATAACACCCACTTTTATTCAGGCTACTGCAGGCTTTTATGAATATTTAAATGAGGAACTTTAGGAAGTTCACCGTCCAGCCCAAGTTCCATTCAAAGAAAAGTCGAGGAAATTTATTTAGAACGGGGTTACCTGCGATGGTATCGCGCCTTTGATCCGTTGATCGCAGATACGGCGGAGAAACTACCTCATTATCACTTCACATCCTTCGTATTCACGCAGTCAATTCGGCCACATCCGTCTGCTAAGTTTATGTCACTGCGCAAAATTGATATCCCGCGAGTTTGAAACGGGTTCAGGGGGTAATAGTTAAAGTTTGAAAGATGAAGTTTCGCAAACTTTGGAACATCTCTAGCGAAGTTGCGGGTTTGTTTACGCAACACTTACGCGTTCAGAGCGCTCGCGTGTTCCCGCTCCTCCACATAAGCCACCACCACTGGGTCACTAGCGGCACTACACTCGATCGCGGGGATGCGGGGCGCGGGGGGCTGGCATGACAACACACGACCGTCCCGCGCGCGCGAGCCGGGCTACTGACGCGGCCGCGCCAGCGCGCGCAACCCCCGCCCCCCGGGCCCGCGCGCCGCACCCCGCCCGCGCCTGCGTACTGTGCTGCCAAACGATCGGCGGAGGCTCCGATGATTTTTATATCTGCTGTTGTGACATTGAAATTCAATTTTGAATCTCTGATTTGCCGTTTAACGTCCGAACTGCAAAATCGGAAATACAAATGTGCAGGGGATTTAAAAGCGCAATTGATTACGTGCGGGCAAGCAGGTTGTGGTTGTAGCCAGGAGTTTCTGGCGGAACTCTTCGCAAACGGGTTGAGCGGAGAGGATGTCCGTCCCGTTTCCCTGGGACCTGCAGTATTTTTATAAATTCGTATATTTCAATAACCCGCGTACGGCGGGCGTGCGTAACAGTTCCTCACAAACGGCTACGCTTCGGAATTTAATTTCCCGCATTTCTTTTACGCTATTGGATATTGTAGGGATTTGCGGATTCCCTTTATCCGGAACGTATTGAGACGCCATTTTTCCGCGGCTGTCTGAGGCCGAGTGCTTTTCAATTCAACTCCATTGTTATATAATTGCGGGCAAAAATTTGAGATAATTTGAGGCCACTCGCTGAGAGACAAAGGCCTCAAGGATTTCTCGAACTTAAGAATAATTTTGTTTGGGGAGTGTACTGGAATTAACTTTACTTCGTAATTCTTGGAACAAGAGATGCTAATCCCCGGCTGGTCGATAGAATTTGGGATGAAGATGTATCGGATTGCAACACTTTACCCATGAAAAGGTTTTCCTCGGAATCATTTTCAATATTGCTTAACCATTTTCGTAGCTTTTTTTGGCAGATTATTGGATGTAAACTTAGTAAGCAAATATTTATTTGTACTGGACCTTAGGTACATATTTATGAATGTTAAAAAAATTCACGATTTGGCCCTTTGGAAGAAAGAAATAAGACTTTCATAGCTTTGTTCTATTTAAGTTGTGATAACAAAAAATATTGTGAAATATGCAAAGTTTCTTGCACATGGTCCTTCGAACCGGATGAAGAAAAAGTTCGATTCAGAATTAACAACTTGTTACGATTTTGATATGGCCTTGATGGTGAATGTGAAATGGAGTGAAAGTCGTGCGTGACAAGAGATCCGCCAGCAACCAAGACGATCCTCAAGGTTGTATCAAAACTAGTTTAAAACCATAACAAGTTGTGAAAATTAATCCGATCCCTGCATATTACATACTGCTTGTAGTTGTTCATGTAAATATTATTTAACAGGTCCTTAACTTAATATAGCCATAGTTTTTTCAGAGAAAGTTGTTAACGAGAATAAAATACAAATAAGACATTTCGATGTTTTATTAAGTTCGTTAATTAGTTTTATTATAAGGAAGTTTTATTATACCCATGTATAAATAGCTACTTTCCACTTATGAAAATTTCGGATTTGCTCTATGTTTTGCTTGACGTGAAACATGTATTTCATACACTTTTTTATGGTTTTATTCTTTGACACTTGGAGAGCCTTTACACCTCCAAATCTTATTAATAAATAAAAAATAAAATAAAAATGTTATTTATTCAGGTATCAACCAAACGCAACAATACAATAAAATAAAATATACAATTAAAATTAAGGCTAATTATATAGGTGCAGCGGGGAAACCTTGCTCATACAGTAGCAGGTTGTATACACTACTTTAACAATACTGTTCGCCGATTCGCTCACTCTCCCGACAAACGACCAGTGCCTTTTACGCATTATAGTAATAGTATAGTAATTAATTAATGTAATTTTTGTTGTGTATTATGATTTTTCTTAGACCGTGGGGACCTTATACATATCCAAACTTAATGTATTAACCGTGGAGACTATACGTCTCAGTAATATTGTATAATATACTTGACTTGGTACATACTGTTTATGTATTTTGTAGCATTAGTTTAACCACTCACTTGCTTTTGGTAACCGTGGTGGTAACCACAGCTGGTAAGCTGTCACCCTTATTTTATTATAATAATAGAAGTCACTGAAAAATATGAAGCAAGTGAGTGGTTATGAGACTGCTAGCTTAACATTCCATACTTATTTATTTAGTACTAATTTTATTTTGACATTTGGAGATACTTTACACCTCCAAATCTTATTAGTATTAGTACTTTGACATTGGGGACCTTTTACATCGCCAGATTTAATGTATTTTTAATTATAGAGACTTTATATTTCTATTATATTATAGTAAATATTTATTTTAAGATTATTATAATGTAATGTTTACCCAGGTATTGGCTGTTGTATTTATAAATGTAGTTATGTATTTTTTATGTCACTATATGATGTTACTATAAATGTTGTATTGACTTGTAAAAGAGCCCTTGAGGCCTACTTGCAGAATAAATTTTAATTTTGAATTCAGATACTGCCTTAAGGCATTAATATTCATTGTGTGCAATATGAGAGTACCCGCGCCCCTCCTGGGGCCCATTTCTCGAATGGTATTAGACTAATATTAAGTCCACGAACTGTCAAGTCGTATGGGTTACCATGGCAACACACTAATAATATTAGACTAATACCGTTCGAGAAATGGGCCCCTGATGACTACCTTTGCACCGCTGAAACCGCATACCTGCTCTGAGCAGGACCTTCGTGATGTGATGAACAGGGCAATAAATTTAGTTTCGCCTTTAACCTTATGTTTTGAAGTCTGAAATACAGTGCACAGTCTAAAAGTCTGAAAGCATTGACACGAGAAGAATAAGATTGTGCAATATAGTTAAAAAAATTAACCAAATACTAAACTTGTGTCAATTTGCATTAATTTTAAGCTGAACTATTACAGCTAAAATCATCTTCATCGGAGCTATGAACGGCAAGTATTTATTCATAAATGAGCCAGTAGGACTCGAACTTCGGTTAATTTAAGGATATTAATTGCTGAATACCAAACGCTTTGAGCTGCAGTTTGCATTGATCTAATATTAATGCTTATGACTGGTTTCATTATAGCAGTTAGGACAGAGAGTTCAATTTACGTTCAATTCAATTTAAATATTAGTATAGAGAAATTGGGGAAATTCTTGAAATACAGTATTATTACGCATTTATTCTCATGCGGATTTGAACTAGGAAATGTAAGCTGGTTTTTATTTCTATGATAGTTCGGTGTATATCCGGTTTTTTCTATACAAATACAAACCGGTTTACACTCCCTAATTTGAACCGAATCGTAAGACAATTCGTGTAAGTAGTATTGTTGGCAATCCTATGGCGATAAAAAAATTATACTTATAATAAAATTTTACTTTTATGATAAAATTTTACTTTGTTATACCCGAAAATATTTCCCAAATGTTAAACATATTGTGGATTTAACGTTTTTGGGTGAATATGTTGTTGGACGTTATTGAACAAGGATTTTAAATATGCATGAAGCCCATTGGTGCAAGGAAATAGAAATAGTTTATTCATGGCAAAAACATACAAATAGAAAGAGGAACAAAAACAAACTTATACATAACATTACAACGTAGAACATTACATTACATGACACATATTAGCCAAGAAATGGTCCCGACTCAGCATGGTGTTAGCCTGGGTCGGCCAACGCTGGTCTTCCGCCGAAGTATCTTAAGGAGAACTGTGTCACCTTAACCAACAGCTACCAAAGCGTACTAGACGCGCGCTAATTCTTCAATTTCTTCATATTGTTTTGTTTTTCTTCAGTTGTTCAAGAACGGTTGGATCGGTGTTCCAAAGGCTTTTTCCATTGTTACTATTATTAAAAATTTGGTATGCTAAGTTTCTGGTACCTAAGCTTCCGTAGCTGCGTTGGTGGTATCTTTCGGGTCTGTTTTTCGAAAATACGCAGAGAGTCTTGCCAAACGATGAATTTTTAAAGTTTTCCTTTACTTAAAAATTTGAATGATTTAGATTTCCGTTTGAAAATTTTATTTCTCAAAAGAATAACAATTATTCACTTAAATGAGAAAAAACACAACAATCAATTACAAAATTAAATTAGTGAGCAGAAATAGTAAATACATAAATAATGGTGCCGCGCTAGTAAGTAGTAGAAATACAATCTATAATTAAAGTGGTGTGTGTCAGGTAGAACAAAAACATGCAAATGAAGTTCAAGAAGTGTGGTTGCTATTGCTAGGAGCGTACCGATTTCTTACATAAAATATCTGCTCACATTTTTTTTTCAGGTAAGTTACTATGTACCTACTTATTACAATGAGACATCTGTTTACTTATGTGTAGAAGTACATGAAGAATTATTTAGTCAAAAAGCTAAATAATTTATTCTACGAGAAATTACTCTCGTTTACCAATTTAGTAAAGTGCCTCACGAGGCTAAAACTCATTAAGCAACCACATGCCTGTTAGTAATATCTTAATCTTTAATCAAATATACTGTCGAATTATATATTGCAGATCATTGAACTTTAGACCATCAGAAATATCCAAACACAATAAGAGACACGTAAAAAATATAGCTTGGGAAACCTCCAGAATCAGAAAAAGTGAAGATTTGTATGAGTGTGTATTACTGAGCTTGAGTCCTCTTATTTTGCTGCAACGCACATAGTTCTAACTTTTTTATCTAGGTACATATTCTTCCTTTTTTTTTATTGACGTTTTTGGTAGTAGTCTTTTTTTTTGTTAGTGAAACAAGTGAATAAAATACCGTAAACCAACCACACGTCCAAACGTCATTAAGTATCAATACCAATGTTCTTTTCGGTTTTATGTAAGTTTTATTTAATTTTTAAAAATATTTTGTGACAAAACTGCGTAATTTAAATAATAAATCACACCTGAACAAAGATCTTAAAGTTAATTATTAAGCATAATTTAGAGTTTTTAGACTATTAGTTGGATGGTTTTATGATACTGAATCATTATTTACCTCCAAAATCTCATTTATGAAGAAATATAGAAAAAGAAGGACAAAGGATAAGAATTAAACGCACTGGACTAATCAAATCCACCACACTCAACATAAATGTTCTCAAAGCTTCCTGCTGTCGAGATCCGGCGTGGATGGAACATCGTATGGGAGAATCCGATCGCTTAAAGTGTCACCATCTCCTGTATTGAGATATCGACGCAAAGACGACAAGCTCCCATATTTATACTAGTATGATTTACTCCGATACTATACGATATATTTAAAAAAATGAAGCGTAGGTGTATCATGTAAGCCGCTACTTAGTTTATAAATAAAAAAATATATTTTCAAGGGAGTAGTTTCGAGTCTTCGACGTACGTGGCGCAAACATACGCTCTATTTAATTATGCGTGGTCCAACACGCAGTTGGACGGATTTTGTACTTTTATTTCGTGCATAATCCGAAATAATTTATTACAATTACAGTGAAAATCCCTATTCCTTATATTAGTAGATGTTAAGTTTCATAATAATAGAATATCGGTTGTCATTTTAATCGACATTGTATTCTTCTCTGTCAATTACGGTTTATTATATTTTTTTATAATAATCATAACTACAATATTTTATATATTTGGGTCAAAACTATTCGGGGTAACTGGCGTCTTTTCTATGGAAAATACAAAAGTTAACGATTTGGCAAACTTTACTGAGGTTTCAACTATGAAGTTGAAGGTTGTGTGGCTACGAGGTTGTATTGTAGCGAGAAAGTCTTTAATGTCCATTTATTTTATAATTTTCACAAGAAAGACACATAACCTTAACGCATACATAATACTTTTTGACCCAACTTTATTACCGTAAAACCACCCAACTAATAGTCCAATACTGCAACTATGGTCCACAAGTTCAAAAGGAAATTAAGTATCTATACCAATGTTCCTTGTGGTTTACTCCTAGTTTTACCTTCCATTTATAAACATACTTTGCCTTAGAACTACAAAAATATAGTAAAATACACACCTGAACGAGAAAAATTGAGTTTATTTGTGGACCATAGTTGGGAGCTTTGGACTATAGTTGGGTGGTTTTACGGTACCGAAAATGAGGATGCTGCCTTTATTTAATAGTATTTTATACCATCGTGATATAATAGAGAGCTTAATTATAGCACTAATACTTTTTCTACGAGTCATCTATAATATATTTTTTTTACTATAAAAAAGAAAGTAAAGAAACTGATTTGACTAGTAAGAAAGTAACCTGTGACGTAAGAACAAAATAAAATTTCTGCCCTCCGGCCGAAAAGCGTCAACTTTTGGCCCGCTGTACTAACGAAGTTGCCTCTTTCCAGCTAGAAAAATAAGTATAAAGTCCTCGGCCAGGTAAGAAGAAAGCCTCAGATAATGAAATCACATGCTATTGTCGGCCGAGGCGAAGTTGAGGTGAACAATAACATGTGATCTGAGACATTTCTTACTTAACTACCCTTGGTCATATACTATAGCGTCAAAGCATATATAATAATTTAATAAATGAAGAGCGTGGTTGTATATAAAAATAGACAGTCTATTTTTTAATTGTTTCTCTCCAAAGCAAAATACCTTCAGAAATAATCCAAAACTACGTTCTACCATCCGCTGTTAACGCTTGAAACTGACACGACCCTAGGGACTAACTAATACTGTTTCATCGGATCTCGCTCTTTTAAATATAGACTTTAATTTTAAAGGGATAGAGTTGATTTTAGGGATAGCTCTTATGATAGGCGGCGTGCGCTTGTTAAACTTATTGTTAGACCAGAACGAAGTGGTATTAACAGAATTATTATGGTAGCAGTTTGTTTAATACAACAGTGTTCAAATCATAAAACTTACAAAATAAATAAATTTCCACTTGAAGCCAATTGGAACTTGCGTTTTGATATCAAAATGATGTCATTTTGATATCATTCGCGGATTCGCTCGCGCACTTGTCTTTACGTATATTGGTGCAAGCGACACGCACGAATATCATTAAAACATCTAAATGAAAGTTTGAATTGGACTTTAAATTGTAAAGCTTTTCTAGTAAGAAAGGAGATAGAGCTTCAAAAATGTATCAAGTTTAGTCAATTTACCTACATAAAAATTAAGGGTAAACTAAATTTTAGGCTGTCTATCCACCGAGGCTGAAACGTACGGATATGAGAGCAGACGTGTGGGAATCAACCAATATCATTCGTTGTAATCGAGCGGAGCGGAAAGATATATAGAAACCTATCTCGTTTAGAAACCTATATATAGTCTTTAAAATAAATGTGGGTCGTTTGCTGAAATAGGTTGGAACGATCGGGTTAAGCCACAGAAAGCTACAAAGGGTCATATATTCATCAGCGCGAAACATCCACTCCGCTGGCTTCATTCCTATCGCAAATATATTTACTCCGATAAAATAGTAACAAACGCGAATCAGAGGGAATCTATTTTGGGTCGAACCTTTTTTTATGAAATACAGCTTTGAACCGAACGTTGGGTACGTGAGCACAGGTGTCGAAATAATGCATGCTCACTTTGAAGGGCCATACTTACCTGAAGGTGGATTCTAATTTGACAATTTGCTATGATTTTAGACTGGTTTTGATATGACCTTGCAATCTTCTTGGTGATCGGCGCGCATGTCACGCGCGACTTTTTTTTTCTTTGGACATTATTACACAAATTGACTAAGTCCCACAGTAAGTTCAATAAGGCTTGTGTTGAGGGTACTTAGACAACAATATATATAATATGTAAATATTTATAAATACTTAAATACATAGAAAACACCCATGACTTAGGAACAAATATCCATGCTCATCACACGAATAAATGCCCTTACCAGGATTTGAACCCGGGACCATCAGCTTCATAGGCAGGGTCACTACCCACTAGGCCAGACCAGTCGTCAACTTTGACTTCGCATCCACTAATCAGTGTGAGCATCTGTAAGGTCGTATCAAAAATTCAAATTAAAACCGTGAGCAATACTTAAAGCCATTTCTTATTACAAGCCTTAGTCTATGCAATAAAGTTTATGTTCAAGGTCATTTTAACAGTGTGGATTCATACAAGTTCCATTCACGGGAAGAAAAGATGGGCATAGCAGGTGTTTTTTTACCATTCGATCACTTACATTTTATTGAAAAATAAATTGTTAGACAACTAGATACATAAACGCAATATTTCGGGGTCAAAATAGCAATTTTTTTGATCCACATCCAGCTTCATCATGCGAACGGCTAAGGAGTGGAATTCACTTCCGGCAAATCTATTCCCAGTTCGCTATAACTTGGACCTTTTTAAATCGAGAGTGAATAGACATCTTTTAGGTAAGCATGTTCCATCCTAGACTACATCGGCACTTTGCCTCAAGGCCACACCGATCTATTGGCTACCAGTCCTATCCCACATACTACCACCTCATATGCGGAGAGAAAGATACCTTGGCCTTGAAATTCAAAATATGCGGGCATCCCCAAACTAACCTGTCCATAAAGACCTTCACGATTTTAAAAAGACAAGACTTAAGTCTCGCCATCCTCCAGCGCTGAGATTCCATGATCCAGCACCAATGTCTAACCTACGGGATTCTTGGGAATCTGAATGGGAATCAAGATTTCTCCGTGGCGCTGTCTCCAAGCCTAATACCAAGACACGACCTGCTGGCTTTGAGGAGCCCCGACGCATTTGGTGCATGCTGAATCGGATAAGGACGGGAGTTGGAAACTGCGCCTATCTATGGCACAAATGGAACTGGTGCGAATCACCAGTATGCCGGTGTGGAGCACCCGAGCAGACCGTTAACCACACGGTATTTGACTGTCCTCTAACCAAAAAAAAAAAAAAACTGTAAATCTTTGAAGTAGAGTAACAAAAAGCCATACGAAAAAAAATCAGGTGAGATTGAGGTCAAATGCTTATCTTTTCGTAATAAAATAAAATTATTTCATACATTTAGGACAGACTAATGTAATGTGACGTCACATTACAATATCATTTTGTTAGAGGCTATAGCAGCCCGCGGCGCTATATCAGCCGACGATAGCTCAATGGAGAAGGCACCGGGCTGTCGCCACCACTCCTACTGCCAAGACCGTGACCACGGCCCTCTACGTCGCCGCGTGAAGAGGAGCGAATACGATGCGCGAGGAGATAGCTAAATAAACTACTGTTTCGCACAAACTCACTTTTATTAAACGCGATACAAAGGTATAAAAATACTCCTACAATCCCTACTACGCGATTGAACCGCTTCTGGTTCTCTTCCGGTTGGTTTCTTCTTGAGGCTTCTGGTTGCTGGATCACTCGACGACTGACTACCATTTCTCTCCGTTCCTTCCTCGCTTATATACGAATTTCGTAGAAAAGGAACACCCTTACGATAAGGAGATAAGACGCGTTTCGATTCGTTCTGAATCAAGCCCTCTGATTGGTCGGTTACTTGATTCGGCTTTGTTCGGGTTAAATCGTGTTATCTCGTTATCGTTTACATAACTATAATTCTCACAAATATCTAATTATTGACTTAAATATTGCATAACACGCTAACTCGGTTACTAGGTCAGTGAAACAAAACAATAACACCTGTCCGACTCGCTTACTTCACGAATACAAAGCCTATTGTTCGCCCGCGCTCGGAACAATAGCCCGTTTCTCGACGGTTTACGGCATGCTATTATCTAATAGCTAGGATTACGATAATATGACCTATATTAGGGTGTTAAGCAATTCACGCTCTACGATTATACGTAACATTCATTTGTCTAATTAAAGTAATTACTGCGATAATAACCTAAATATGTGCGTCTCATAGTACAATTGAGCGTAATCGAATTCTGTACGGGAAATTGACTGACCAATCACGATCGAGATTTTCTGTCTCGCTGTTTTTTACCTTTCCTTGTCTTTATTTGCATGTGATTGGCTATAATTATGAACCAATGAATAAGTTTTCTTTATTTTCTTATTCCTTCGTTCATCTCGCTCTTCGAATAAGGAATTGGGATTTAGGGTTTGCGTGACCTAAATATCGAATAATACCTGATATAACGAACGATTACATAATTCTTATGTCTAATAACAATCTAATTATATATTTGCCCTACCTAACGGATAAAATCTTTATTTCGAATACAGCCTTAATCGCATTTAAACTTAACTAATCTTAGCGTCATCTAAGTTTTCAGTCGCGTCGCTAACATTTTGTCCCCGCAGTCGAAGACTCCTGTTGCATGGGTTGCGACGCGATGACCGCCAGTCTGCAGCTCGGCCTGCGTAGCGTCCCGTGCCTCGTCCTGACGTCTGCGGAGCGGACCCGTCCATCGGGGCCTGGATAGACGACCTCGACGACTCCTTTGGGCCATACACTGCGAGGTCCATTGGGTTCAGCGATGATGACCACGTCTCCCGGCTGGATCTGTCGTCCTCCCTCGTCGGACGATTTACGTGGTGCTAACAGTGGGAAGTACTCTTTCGTCCAGCGCCGCCAGAAGTGGTCTGCGAGCGCCTGTGCAGCCTTCCACTGCTTCTTGTCGTTTTCTTCGTAGACTCCGATCATAGGTAGGTTTGCGTTGTGCAATAGTAGAAAGTGTGCCGGTGTAAGACTTTCCTCGGATTGCGGGTCGACGTTAACGTGTGTGAGAGGTCTTCTATTAACGATATTCTCGATTTCTGCTAATAGTGTTTCGAAGACTTCTGTTCGCGGTGCTCTTGTATGGAATGTGTACGCCATTGCCGTCTTCACGGTACGCATCATGCGTTCCCAAGCTCCGCCTGCAGAGGGATTACCAGGCGGGATGAACTTCCATTCCATCCGATGATGTAGACCGTAAGCACGTAGCTGTGGTAGCCACTGCTTATATGCTTCTCGTAGCTCCGTTGATGCCGCCTTGAAGCATGTCGCGTTGTCGCTGTACATCGTGTGTGGCCATCCTCGTCGCGCAGCGAATCGTCGTAGGGCGAGTAGCGCGCTGTCCGTCGACAAACTATGCACGCTCTCCAGATGGATGGCTCTGGTGACTAGGCATGTGTATAAACAGACCCAGCGTTTTTCTCTTCGCCGGCCTATTGTCACGTACATGGGGCCTAGATAGTCTTGCGCGGTGTAGGTAAACGGTCGTTGATAAGCCTGTAGTCGCTCGGGGGGTAGGTCTCCGAAGGGCTGCGCTCGCGGTGAAGCTCGACGTAGCTTGCAAAGTGCGCAGTCTCTCGCTACAGCTTTCACTATCGGTCGTAGATGCAAAATCCAATAATCTTGACGTAACTGATTTATCACGGCTTCATTATGTATGTGCGCTGATCGTCTGTGGGCTCTCTGAATCAGCAATCGAGTGAATGAGTCTCTGCCGTCCAGTATTATCGGATGTAGTGACGTGTAGAGTACTGGAGCGTTGCCCAATCTCGTTTTCATACGTAGCACGCCGTCGTCGCATAACTCTGGTGCTAGCGTATATAGCTTCGATTTCCTGTCGATTTCGCGTCCGATGTGCAGAGTACGTATTTCGTCTGGAAAGCTTCTCCGTTGACTATTCTGTATCCACATATGCTCATTGCAGATCGTTTCTGCTAACCGTACTCCGATGACTGCCGCTGTTAGCTCCAATTTCGGTACGGATAGCACCTTCAGTGGACAAACTCTGCTTTTGCCCGCTGCTAAACTTACTCGAACCTCTTGCTCTGAGTTTTCTATGCGCCAATATGCTGCAGCGCAATATGCTTCCGTTGACGCGTCGGTGAAAATATGCAGAGTATATTTCGTAGCAGCTCTCGGTGTCTCGTACTGTCGCGGTATGCGTAGCGTAGCTACATGTTTCAGTGCATTCAGCCACTGAAAAAAGTCTTCAGCTTCTTGGTGCGGTAGCGGTGCGTCCCAATCCGTTCCTTTTGACCAAACTCGCTGAAATATTATCTTCGCGCTTATCACGAATTGAGCGATAAGTCCCATCGGGTCGTAGATTGACATTATCGCGCTGAGTAACTCTCGTTTCGTCGGTGATCGCTCGTGATTCTTTACTGCGTCCGGTACGCGCAGCATCTTCGTATTGTATCCTAGAGTATCGGTGCTAGGATCCCAAGTCATTCCTAGAACGGTCTGTTGCTTCTCGCCTAGATGCGTCGGTTCTTGTGCGTGAAGCTCTGGCTCGATGCTCGCTAACAGTCGCTCGCTGTTGCTCGCGTAGCCTCGTAGGTGAAAGTTTCCCTCGGCGTGAGAGTCTCGTACCTGCGATGACACTCTCAGTAGCTCGTCTTCAGTCTTGTAGGACGCCACATAATCATCCATGTAATGATTATTGTGTATATCGTAGACCGCCTCTGGATACTTGTCCTCGTTGTCGGTTGCGTTACGATTGCGCACTGAATGCGCGAGAAACGGTGACGATACGTTTCCGAAACAAACTCTGTTTAGTTTGTAGACTTGCGGCTCCATGTCTCTTCTCGTACCTCGCCACAAGAATAGCTGGCTCTGCTGGTCTTCGGCTCGAATCTGGATTTGCAGAAACATCTCCTGTATATCTGCTACTACTGCGAAGCTCCATTCGCGAAACCTCAGTAGTATACCCAGTAGGCTTTTTAGCAGGTCTGGTCCCGCTAAAATATAGTCGTTCAGACTATTTCCTTGACTTTTCGCGGCACAATCGAATACGGCTCTTCCTTTGCCTTTATTCAAATTAAAAACACTAAAGTGCGGCAAAAACCAAGTCTTATCGGTTTGCGGTGGTTCCATAATACGCTCGGCATATCCTTTTTTCAGCAACTTCTGAATCTGGGCTTCGTAGTCCTCTGCGAAGTCCTTGTCGCGACGCATTCTCGCTTCCAAGCTATGTAATCTTGAACGCGCCATAGCGTAGCTCGGTGGTAGCTTCACGTCGTCTGACGCCCATAGCTGGCCAACCTCGTAGCGATTTCCAACTTTTCTCACGGTTTTATTGAATATATCGATGGCTCGTTGATCGCTCGGACTCACGTTCTCCTTTTGCGTTACGCCTAACGCCTCGATCGACCAATGTTTCTTCACTTGCTCGTTGAGATCTTCATTCCCCATACGGCAGTGTAACACGGTTTGCTCGTTCGTACGAATAATGCGTGGCATTCTACCGAAAAACGCCCAACCTAGTGGTGTTTTCATAGCGCACGGCTCGTTCTCGCCGCCCTGCCTGATTTCCGTCGGTGTAATCAAGTGACTATAATCACCTCCGATTAACATCTGTGGTACGCCTGTTCCGACGTAGCATTCGTCGCCTAAGTCCGCCAGATGTTTATATTTGAGTAGTTGCTCCTTATTGAGCGACTGTGACCTGATTCCTAGGCCATCTACGGTCTTGACGGTAATCTCGTGTTCGGTACCTCCTTTCGCCGGTCTCACGGTGGCCTTAACAGTCTGTGTTATCGACGTGTGCTTGAGATTCCTTATTCCTCGAATACATAACGGCTCGTCTTGACCCACTGCACCTATCTCATCAGCAACGTCTTGATCGATCATCGACAATGTCGATCCGTCGTCGATAAAAGCGAAAATATGCGCTGTTCCTTGCGGGCCTGTTACCGTTACAGGCAACACTTTCAACAACACGTTGTAGTTCGGGGTCGATGACACGTAGACTCGTGGGTCGTTGTCCTCTCGTTGCGTAACTTGCGTAGATTGCGTCTCTTGTGCCGCCGTCGGCTCGATCGATGCCGTAGTAACTCGCGCTACGGCCGCTCGTTGCGTAGCATGAGTCATCGCCATCGCGGTATTATCACGGAGCTCCTGCGTCGTCTCCGCGTGGAGCAGACGATGATGCACGTGCGGACAGCCTGCCACACCGCACCCTTTCGCCTTGCACTGTATTTTGAGGTGCTTCGCGTCCATGCACCTATAGCATATTCGGTTGAGTTTTGCCCACTCCCATCTTGCGCCTATGCTTTGTGCGGCTAGCTTGCGACATTCCGGCGTTGAATGATTGCCGCCGCAATACAGGCACGTCGACTTCGATGTACTGGCTTGACGCGTCGCATACGTCACCTTCTGTGCTGTGGCGTATCGACCTCCGGGTGTGGTAGCGGGAATCGGATAACGCGGCGCGGATGTATTCGTACGAGTGCCGGTCGCGCGCGCGTTCGGTGCTGCTGACGGTACCTGCGCACGCCTCGGGGCTGCGCGGGCATGACAAAACGCCATTTCTTGTTCACTTTCTTCCATCAGAAAGTCAGCAAGTTGCAGGATCTCGGGTTCGTCGGTATCACGATGATTGCGTGCGTAGTCGCACCACCTGCTTCGAATATGGGGCGATAACCGGTCCGTTACTTCGCGAATCAGCAACGGGTTGTCGGCGTAGTGTCTCCGATCTATATCCATAATAGTGGACACTATGTTCATAATTTTGATTGCGAAGCTGTTGAGATCGTTCGCTGTAGGTCCCAACGCTGGCAGCTTGCGCAAATCTTCGATTGCTCTGTCTAGCAATACTTCGCTCCGACCAAATTGCTTTTTCAGTATTCGAATAATCATATCTGGACGAGTTGCGGTCGATAGGACGTGTGACACACATGTCTTCGCGTCCCCGCGTAATGCCATACGCAGTCTAGCGACGTTCTCGTAGTCGGTAAACTTGTATCTTCTCGACGTCTCGGTGTACGTGTTGTAGAAACTTCGCCACTCACTCACATCTCCGTAGAAGTGAGGTAGTTCGAAGATATCCTTCGGTGCCGGACGAGCCGCCATTTGCATCTTCTCGAATAACTGCAACATAGACTCCGCTACGGTTCCTTCCTGAGTGAGCTGTGTACGCTCCGTGTGCGGCGTACGTGGCTCGATCGGTGGCGATAACGATCGCCGACGGTCCTCGCGGCTCGGTGAGCGACGTCGAATATGCCTCTCTTCCCGCGTGGAGCGCCTTGGAGTCTCGTAATCCGGTGGGGGCTCGTTGGCTAACCTCTTCTTGGACTTGACGGGCTCGGTTAGCGTCTTGTCCTGCGATTCGTCCATCCATGTCAGGATGCGCTGGTGTTGCGGTCCGATTTCGCTCCTATCGGATGCCGCGTCGGATTCACTGGCTTCTGCACGAATTTGCAGCTTCTGGGCTTCCAACCTCTTCTTCACTAACTCGGCTTCTAACTGCAGCTCCTTCTTCTGTATCTCCGCTAGCCGCTCGCTCGCCTCCAGCTCGGCTTGCGAGAGTCTGGCCTCGATGACGGTACTCGCTTGTGAGCACACGGACTGCGCACGGGTGTGCCTACCCGGAGTGCTCGCCTCCTTTGGAGTATCCTTCGGTCGTTGCGATGTGGTAACGTCTTTAACCACTGTCTTCGAATGACGTAACGGGATCGGTGTAGGTCTCGCAAGACGTCGCAGGCGTTGGTTCAGGTCCCTCCGCCATAGCAACATCGTATCTTGCGAGGGAGACCTCGGTGGCCTCTGGTAGACGTCGTCGATCGATAATGTAGCCGCTGCGCCTAACGGTTCCGCGCTAGCAGCTCGATGGGTGACCGCTGCCGCGTCGGCCGACTCGCCAGGGGGGAGGGGAGGGCGCTCCGCGTCGGCGTCCTCAGTCCTCTCAGCGTGTTCGCGGGCAACCTCACGATGTTGGGCCGCCGCCGCGCCTTCTTCTAGGAAACGCTGCCTGTCTTCGTCGCTCTGTACCGACGTAGCCTTCTTGGTCCGAATTATCGGCATCTTGACGATGTCGCACGATGGGGTTCTTCACGCAGAGTAGAAGCTGATCTCGACGGTCTTGATGGGCTGACAGTTAATCCGGTGCTCGAAGGACCAGGAAAATATAGCAGCCCGCGGCGCTATATCTGCCGACGATAGCTCAATGGAGAAGGCACCGGGCTGTCGCCACCACTCCTACTGCCAAGACCGTGACCACGGCCCTCTACGTCGCCGCGTGAAGAGGAGCGAATACGATGCGCGAGGAGATAGCTAAATAAACTACTGTTTCGCACAAACTCACTTTTATTAAACGCGATACAAAGGTATAAAAATACTCCTACAATCCCTACTACGCGATTGAACCGCTTCTGGTTCTCTTCCGGTTGGTTTCTTCTTGAGGCTTCTGGTTGCTGGATCACTCGACGACTGACTACCATTTCTCTCCGTTCCTTCCTCGCTTATATACGAATTTCGTAGAAAAGGAACACCCTTACGATAAGGAGATAAGACGCGTTTCGATTCGTTCTGAATCAAGCCCTCTGATTGGTCGGTTACTTGATTCGGCTTTGTTCGGGTTAAATCGTGTTATCTCGTTATCGTTTACATAACTATAATTCTCACAAATATCTAATTATTGACTTAAATATTGCATAACACGCTAACTCGGTTACTAGGTCAGTGAAACAAAACAATAACACCTGTCCGACTCGCTTACTTCACGAATACAAAGCCTATTGTTCGCCCGCGCTCGGAACAATAGCCCGTTTCTCGACGGTTTACGGCATGCTATTATCTAATAGCTAGGATTACGATAATATGACCTATATTAGGGTGTTAAGCAATTCACGCTCTACGATTATACGTAACATTCATTTGTCTAATTAAAGTAATTACTGCGATAATAACCTAAATATGTGCGTCTCATAGTACAATTGAGCGTAATCGAATTCTGTACGGGAAATTGACTGACCAATCACGATCGAGATTTTCTGTCTCGCTGTTTTTTACCTTTCCTTGTCTTTATTTGCATGTGATTGGCTATAATTATGAACCAATGAATAAGTTTTCTTTATTTTCTTATTCCTTCGTTCATCTCGCTCTTCGAATAAGGAATTGGGATTTAGGGTTTGCGTGACCTAAATATCGAATAATACCTGATATAACGAACGATTACATAATTCTTATGTCTAATAACAATCTAATTATATATTTGCCCTACCTAACGGATAAAATCTTTATTTCGAATACAGCCTTAATCGCATTTAAACTTAACTAATCTTAGCGTCATCTAAGTTTTCAGTCGCGTCGCTAACAGAGGCGTTTCAATCGTCGAGAGTGAGTATCAGGCTTTAACTCTCATTTTTGACCTTTGTGATGCTTAATGCCATGAGTCCTATATAGACATTTGATCCTCAGGAAAATCAAGATCGATTGACATTATTTACAAAAAAAATAGCATATAACCAAAGTGATTCCATAAGTGTTCCGTCTCTTCTTATCTCTTAAAACATTTGATTATTTAAGTATTTTAATCCCTATAGCTAATTTTAAATCTCTAAGATAGACATAATATTGTAGTTTTACTTTCCTTTTATTCTGACTTTTGAACATATTTTAGTTAGGTACAACTGCATTGCAATAATTAGGTACCATTACGATTTTTAGGTATTTGTCTTAGGCAAATATATAACTTTTGTTAATTGATTTTTTTTGTTATACTATTCGAGAATTTATATACGTACAACACGCTTTTATTACCAACCTTTAGAGCTTCATCACATGATTCAAGAGCCCGACAAAAAGAGTTGAGAATAAAGAAAAGTACCAACATAAACTCAATTTAAATTGTATTTATTCGAACGAAGCGGAATGTGAGCGTCGAAATGTAGAGAGATTACGAAGAACATTTTGTAAAAATATATTCAAGATGGTTTCGCCGACTCATGATTGATGGGTACAAATGAATTTATTCTGAATTCGAGTGTATGAGCACTTAATCACTTTACTGAAAAAAACAGCTGTGTATTTAATTAAAAAGCAAGCGTAGTCAATAGTTCTCAAAGGCTGGGCAATGTTTTTATTTACACGCCGAGTGAAAAAATAACTTTATTTTTCAAACTGTAATTTAGATTTTTTTTATACCACGACGGTGGCAAACAAGCATACGGCCCGCCTGATGGTAAGCAGTCACCGCAGCCTATGGCCGTCTGCAACTCCAGAGGTGTTACATGCGCGTTGCCGACCCTTTAAAAACCTGAACACAACTTTTTTGAAGAACCCCATACTGTAGACCCTCGGAAAACCCTCGGAATGGAGCTCATTCCACAGCCGGAGCGTCCGCGGCGGGAAATTCCTCTTAAACCGCACAGTGCGCGACCATTTAGGTTTAATTATTCGATGATTTCTATGGCAATAAAACGATATAGCAACCCCTTTTATTAAATATTTGACAAGTAGGTACCTACATGCGTCGCGGATTTTTAATAAGAAATATTTTTACCAGCAAGAATGATATATTTTTTTTATCTCAAAGGCACACTATTAAGGTTAGGTACTGGTGCACGCAAATTATTTTCTCTTATATCTTTAGCACAATTAATACCAGGGACCTGGTGTGCGGGTTCTATGTTCGTAGACACTTTTCACTGCAAGGCTGAAAATACGTGTTATCATCTACGTTCGTAGCGCGTAGCTCTCGCTGGCAGTGAATGGCAGGCCAATTCGAACGTACACTGACATCGGAATGATGTTATTTAGTTATCGTGCATCACCACCGCGTCAATACATCTACGGAAAAGTACGAGTGAAATGCAAGATAACTTGAGTCATTGTAATGTTAGTGTATTCGAATGGGCCTGTGTGTTAAAAAGATTTTTCGTCTTAAACATCTCTAGAATTATACGAAATAAGATGGCGCTTAAAATTCCCGCTTTCTTCGACTTTATTCGTTGATATAAATCATCCGCAAACCTTGCGCAAAATATATTAAACACCTAAAATATTTGAGGTCGATTCAAATTTAACAATTTGTCATAGTTTCGAACCGATTTTGATACGACCTTGGCGATCGTTTTGACGATTGGCGCACATTTCTCGCACGACATCGATTAATTTCAACTTTCTGTTCATGCACTAATCAGCGTGAGCGATCCTCAAGGTCATGTCAAAATAAGATCGAAACCTTAACATATTGCTGGATCAGCATTGGCTTCTTGGTTAATGTATGCATTTTCTGTATTTTTAATCAAAACCATGATCTCGGTACTTTTATCCTCAGGGCCGGTAAAAACTGACTGTATGGAAACTGTGCTGTTAGCGTGCAGACAACGTGCGGTTTCCACATAAATTGCAGTCGGATTGCAGTCTGTTTGTACCGGCCGGCCCTTATAGAAGAAGAAACAGTGTCCAATAATGTCCATACGTTTTTGTAACTTTCATGATACAACATAGGTATAAAGAAAATAGTAACACGATAAAAAAATGCAGAACACTTTATCGTTTAAACTCGGTTTTGGTAACACACTCTTTTAAAGTTCATACACATCAAACAAAATCATGTTATGGTTAATAGCGGCCTGTAGCATTAGGTATTAGTTGTTGTTTCAATTGTTACTAGCTATTGTTTCAATTTCCGTTATTGTCGCACACAAGTACACATGCACCTGTTAGTACGATCGTTTGTCGTCGGCGCGGAGAGGGGGCAAATTGAGTTGTCAGCCGCGATGTACGACACGCGTGATGGTGGCACAGGGTTCTGTCGGATGGTCAACTTCTTGGGGCTTCACTTCGTATTAGCGACACAAGTTTCTGTAGAAAAAACGGCGTTCATAAAGCATATAATCATAAGCATAAGGCGTTCTGCCAAGTATTTTACACGGGTAGTCTATGGGTCAACTACACGCTGAAAGCCTATAATGCTCTTCGTATCCAGTATAATGATGCCTTCAGAATCCTGTTGAGGTTGCCACGGTTCTGTAGCGCTTCAGGAATGTTTGCCGAGGCGCACACTGACGACTTTTATGCGATCAGGCGAAAGCGGGTCGCATCTATTCTAAACCGCCATTCTAAATTGCCGACAGACCAGAGAGTTTCATCCTGTGTGCATGGGTCAAAATTATTAATTAAAATATATACCTATGCCCTTTTGTACATGAAATCATTATTTATGGGAATGTGTAATCGTAATTATTACTCAAGTCTATTTTATTTTGAAGTTGACATCCTAATTTATTAATTATTTTTGTATTCATTATTTTAACTAATTTTTATTTTACTATGAATCATGATTTCATTGTTATTATGTCAATATTATTAATTATTTATTATTCTTATTATATTTGGATTTGATTTGATTTTAATGTACTTACTAACCCCTAGCTATAACGATGGTACTAACAATGTTTTATGGAATTTTTATGGTTCTGAAATAAAAATATTTTATTTTATTTTATTTTTATTTAAAGCACCATCGGGGTTTAGTGCATTTTTAATCGACTTTCAAAAGGCTCTTTAACAAAATGTCTAAATACTCATCGTGATCCAGATATCCACTCATGAAAACCCCGTGTCTCCATTGTATCTAGCCACGGTATAATATATATGAAAAAAATTGCGCTGCTATTTTGGTTCAAAATACTAAAGGTCAAGTTCTCCAATTTTTAAAACAGTATGCCCCTATTGCACCGAGCCACGATACATTACTCAGGATTAACCAAACTACACCTGATTCGCAAAGAGCACTATACTATTTTGATTAGAATCAAATACTCAAGGTCAAGTTCTCCAATTTTTAAACCGTATGTCCACATTGCATCGTGCCACGATATATCACTCAGGATTAACTAAACTATACCTAATTCGCAAAGAACACAATCATTTACCCCAGCCGGCGCTACTATTTTGATTCTAAATACTCAAGGTCAAGGTTTTTTTAAACCGTGTGTCCTTGTACACAGTGAACCGCGCCACGATATATCACTCGGGATTAACTAAACTACATCTTATTCGCAAATAACACATTTACCCCAGCCGGTGCTGCTATCTTGGTTCTAAATACTCAAGGTCAAGTTTACCATTTTTTAAAACCGTATATCCCCATCGCACTGAGCCACGATATATCACTCGGGATTAACTAAACTACACCTGATGCGATGCATGATTTGATTTTAGTCCCGCGGGAATACGAATGGATTGGCTGTCAGTTGCTAATTGTGGATATGAGCGCCATCTGTTGAACGGAATCGGATCAGTGAAGTTTTGGGGTTAATAGGTTTCTGGTGATGGGGGTTAATTGAAAGATATTTGTTTTTTTTTTGTAATGTATAATCGTCATAACTACGAGTAAACTATTCCTCTGAATAAATTACAGATCATCATCATCATGAACTTAAGAGTTATTCTCTTGTCGGTGGAGTATCTTCCAGCTTTTCCTATCTTGCGCCAAATTTCAGATAAGTAAGTAAATAAGTAAATATTCTTTATTGCACCACAAAGAAAACAGATTTACAATGTAAAGAAAGGTAGCAACAGGTGGTCTTATCGCTGTAAGCGATCTTTTCCAGACAACCAAAGGTAAGGTTCGTATTTTAGAAAAAATAATAATATGTAGTTGTCTTGTTAAACAAAACGGTAGGAATGGCATTAGAACTTACGATAGGTACAATCTTATACATTTATTATAAGAGTGCATATACCGGATGTGGCCTGTAGCACGAACAAACTTTTAAACTGTAGGCTGAACTCAAAAACTTTTAAAAATAACTTGGATATTATTTTTTAGTGAGTTATTTCGTTAAGATGAAATGTACTGAGAATGTTGTAATGTTTGAAGCGTGAAACCAACCTCAATTAGACTGATGATAGCGTCTATTGAAGGTATGAAAAATAAGAAGTCTTAACACTTCATATAACATAACATAATTTTTTAAAAACGCTGAACAACCTTCAATGAAACTAAGTTTTTGGTTACCCGATGTTATATATACTGCTTAACGACCCGATTCAAAGAGGTCTGGTTTAAATAAGTTCTCATTTAGATATCGTTTGTATGTCGTATAATTGACAGAAGCAGCTACATTCGGGCAACCAATGTCAATTTGACGTTAGAAATATCGTAGATAGATCTTATTGTGATCAAAGCGAAATCTAAATCAAACGGAAACGTGTCTTAATCATTCTTCGAATCGGGCCGTAATTCAGTGTTTTACCCCAATAAGGTATCTTCAACCGGAGCAGTGACTGCACCGTGCCCTATCTCTAGCGGTCGAGCACGCGACTTGTTTGTGTGAGTAACGTTTAACTCACGGAAGGCTTGTAGTTATAACCACGAGGCCCATTTTTTTATAAATAATTACAATCAGCCATGAAGAACCCTCTACAGTGACTTTTTATGTATTTTCCATTTCCATTAAAGTCTAAAATCCCACTTGAATCGATGTAAACTAGGGTGAAGCAAACTACATGTAACAAAAGGCGTCTCATTTTCATCTCCTGCTTACGGCTTGGATTGGCTCCCCGCAGTGGCGATAATATAGTGTGCTAAGAGCTGGCGTCAAAAAATGCTTTTTTTTGTATATATGAAATATGTCTATTGCTCAAAAAAATTATTTTTTTACAAGTTTTTATCGCTGACTGTACTTTCCTTTCAACAGGGAATATTAATTCATCGAGACAATTCAAACAAAACCAAATACATTATGTTGCTTTGTTTTATCATAGAGTTCCTATTATGGCGGTTATGGCCATATCCTGTGTCGATCATCATATCAGATTGGTAGTACCATGATATTGCATTGTCACCCAACTTACATATGTATGTGAACCTTCGGCCTTATCGAATAAGTGGGTCTAATTTAGCTTGCAAAATATGTCCAAAATTTTTAAATACATTGCAAATTGCAAGTTAAATAAAAGATTTTATGAAATGTATTTGGTTTTTGGGTCAGTTGGGGCAGCTACCAGATTCCGTGTTGCTACGCGAAAACGGTCTTAGAAGACCTTCCATCGATTTCCAATTAATGAAGATTGGCGTTTACAGATTTTGGAAAAAACATACAGGCTACGAAAAAAGGTAATTTTTTGCACCAACTTTTTTTTTCATGCCAATATCACATTCCTCTCGAGGATCAAAAGCTTGTATAGGACCAATAAAAAAATAGCGGCTAATAAAGCCACAAATCGAGGAAACCGTTTCCCATATAATTTGTATGAAATGGAAATTATGGATTTTTGCAGTATCAATAGTTTTTTACGGATGAACTTAAGGTAATGTACTAAAAAGCCACAAGAAAACTTTTCGATACATTTAATTACCCTCAATGAACCAAAAAGAAAATTATCCCTCATAACAACCAGTTCTAGTTGTAGTTGGTGGTATCTAGTCTGGGTCAGAGTGCCTGGCTACTCTTCGTCGGTGCAGGCTACAGTGAGCAGCCAGCCATGATTTTTAGTAAACAAAAGGAGGGCAAAGAACGTAGAAGTGTCGCAGTTTCTATTTTATAAATATATCAGCTATAAAATCTTTGATTAAAAAAAATTTGGCAAAAACTTATTCCGGAGCTAACTCTCCGACTACAGGGGCATGATATTATTTACGTTAGACGCATGTGAGGGCAAGCCCCTGATTGAACAGGTTCTGAGAAAACTTACTGGATCAGGGAGTTATGAACTCGATGTTCATAAAGGTCTTAGTCGTTATTATATGCGGGTTTGTGTATAAGAGCGTTATTTAAGGTCAGAGTTCGTTTTTATTATTATGATTACTGGAGCCCGATTCAGATTTAACAATTTGTAGCAGTTTTGACACGACCTTAAAGATCGCTCACGTTGATTGGTGCATACGAAATGAAGTGAAAGTCGTGCAAGAGATGCCCGTTTCCTCAATGTTTCTCACGCGCACCAATAAGTGCAAGCGAGATGCCTATTGATGACTCATGTAGCGATACCACGAGTGCCTTGGTAGGGTCGAACTGACATATTCTCTATACATGTCGCTCGCACTAATATGCTACTACGAGCGAGATGCATAGAAAGTAAGTTACACACACGCTAGCGAATATATATTACATATTTACATATTTCTACGCTGGTGATGGCAGAATATGCTGTTCTATACCAAAAAAAAACAACGACACCATAATTGTATATACCTTATTCTATGAAATAAATTTCTGAATTATGTCAGTGTCAAACTGGAGGTAGCCGTACGTAAAAAAAAACATAGTAGGTAGGTAGGTAGGTCATTTAGTACATAATGCATTGTCGATTCATTGTTGTGAAAGTTTTATTTTCTTTTAATACTATTTCCTTTTAAGGTGTATCTATAATAATATCTACATTTGCACGCACCCCTGCCGAGCGCTGCTTCTGAGAAACAGAAGGTAGAAGATATAATGCAATACAGAGATAGAATAGGGAAATTATTCCAATATATATTTCGAGAAGGTAATTAGTAAAATTCAGGATATGAGTATCGAGTAATGATTATTGGGAATTGATGCATGGAATTTAATTATTGGCCTGTTCAGAGTAAAATTAATTTTAAAGGTAAAGTTTATACTTTTATTTATATTGTTTAAAGCACCAGTAATGTTCGTCTTTGTAACAAAATGAATACTGAATAAAATTAAATAAAGCGGCCAATTGCGAGTCGGACTCGCCCATAAAGGGTTCCGTACCATTTATGACGTATTAAAAAAAACTACTTACTAGATCTCGTTCAAACCAATCTTCGGTGGAAGTTTGCATGGTACGAGTAATGTACATCATATATTTTTTTTAGTTTTATCATTCTATTATTTTAGAAGTTACAGGGGGGGGGGGACACATTTTGCCACTTTGGAAGTGTCTCTCGCGCAAACTATTCAAACTATTCAGTTTAGAAAAAAATGATATTGGAAACCTCAATGTCATTTTTAAAGACCTATCCATAGATACCCCACACGTATGGGTTTGATGAAAAAAACATTTTTGAGTTTCAGTTCTAAGTATGGGGAACCCCCAAAATTTATTTGTTTTTTTTTATTTTTGTGTGAAAATCATAATGCGGTTCACAGAATACATCTACTCACCAAGTTTCAACAGTATAGTTCTTATAGTTTCGGAAAAAAGTGCCTGTGACATAAACGGATAGACAGACGGACATGACGAATCCATAAGAGTTCCGTTTTTTGCCATTTGGCTACGGAACCCTAATAAGCATAAATTTGCAGTTATGAAATAAAATAATGTATATAACTAAGATTTAATTTACCTGAAGAAAAATTATACATATAAAATAAAAATTATATATACAAGTCCCACAGTAAGCTCAATAAGGCTTGTGTTGAGGGTACTTATACAAATCGTTGTATCTATTTAAGTATTTATAAATATTTATATGTTATATATATCGATATATAACATATAAATATTTATAAATACTTTCTCAAATTCAAATCACTGTATTTTCCAAACATGATGGTACAAAAAATAGCAATACAAACACTGCATAGATAGATAGATAGATAGATTTTGTTTGGTATTAATCATACACTGTCACATTAAGTTCGATTGAGGCATAATTAATTACAAAATTATTATAAATTAAAATACAATGTTTATTAATTATTCCAATTCACGTAAATATTAATAATTCTAGGTTAAGTATTTACTAATTCAATGGAATTTCAACATTCATTTAAACAAACAAATTACTTTTTGTTGTCTCGTAATGTTTTTGAACAAATAAAATTCCACCTAATTAAAAAGACAACTAGATTCAAATTTCCTTAGCTATAATTCTGTATGGTGGGCAGCACGGGGCTAAAGCTATAAAACTCACTTACCAAGGATTCTCCGCTAAAAAACAAAATGAAAACTACATTTCCGCCCCATAATTTATTCATCTGTTCTCCTTCCTGGAGCCCTGCCTAATCATTTAATAATTACGCGAACCAAATTACGCTTGCAGACGTAAACCTCAAAGACTGTAACTTGTAATTAACCGAACTGTTCCCAGCCGTGCCCACTGCGTGTCCATCCTGCATTTCGATAATTGGCGAGTGCCTCCCCGAATAGTCGTAATACGGAATTATTTCTCAGCCATTATTACACCAGGAGTCTTTGAGCCGCGCTTTACTACGCTACACCGTTTTTCCTAGTGAATCGCCGTCAGTGTGGGGAGGTTAGTAGATCAGGGTAGCTTGGTTATGTAAAACACGGCGGTAATCCTCTCGCTATTGCCGGCACGTCCGTCGCGCAGTCCTGATTGCAGAATCGCTTGCAGCAGGAATGGATCGGAAGGAATTAACGAGAAGTTATTGATACCTTAGTTGGAGCTGGACTTTAAATGATCGCTTTGAAGGTTCGTGAGAAACTTATTTCCGGGGTATGTAAGGCAACTGTATAGAAGAATCTAATTTGAATGTCTTTGACACCAAATAATCTTGTCGTTGTGTTGCTACACTGCTTCTTTTTTCTTGGCACTACACTATTGATCAGTTGATTGCGCTAGTAGTAGTCTAGTAGTACAGCCAGCATGATTAGTAAGTAGCGGTTGAAACAATTCGCCTAGAGTACCTTGCACCCTCGAATACTTTTTTAAATATATATATTTTATTTAATCTTTATTGCACATAAGAAAACACACTGTACAAAAGACGAACTTAATGCCATAAGGCATTCTCTACCAGTCAACCTTTAGGTAAAGCAGATAAGTTGTAGGCGGTGCAAAAACATGAGGTATAGATGATACAATAATATTTTTAATGAGAAATAAATAAATCTAAATCTGATCTGAATCATATCTCGTGTGTAGTCGTAGTAAGATCTATCTACGATATTTATAACGTCAAAGTAGCATTGGTTGCCCGAATCCCGACATATAAACGATATCTAAATGAAAACTTATCTAAACCAGAACTTATCGTTATCGAATCGGGCCTCAAGTGATGTTTCTTCAAACAAGAACGTCATTTTGGCCATTGAAATATCCAATCCATATCATATATTTAGGAAATTTTGGACGTATCTTAAAGTTCGAATCAGGCCGGTAGTCTGATCCGCTAATGTTGATCCTGACAGTACTTAGCATAATGTGGACATAGCTTTACGGTATCCTTTCAATATGGCAGGTTAAATGTCACGAGCTGAATGTCGGTTAGAAATTGTCATTTAAGATTCGGGGTATGTAAATAAACCTTAGTTCATTAGGTAAGTAGCCCGTCTATTTAGCTGTTTACCACATGGGTTAGGTATGAGTACTCTGCATTAGTCTTAATGCTGCCTTTCGGACTATAAACACTGGAGGTATACAGGCCCGGTAAGCTCAACGAAATAATATAACTTTTAGTAAGTTATTTCTTAATATTAAGTAATATCTTGTTATGAGTTTTGTTTGATTCCTGCCTATTTAATATAAATGTAACTATTATGTCTTTATCGTCGTCTAGTCTTACGTCCAATCAACAAGTACAGTTTCAGATAAGACAACGCGCGCGCGCTAAAGTATCCTGTGCCACCCTGAAATAAGTGGGTACTTTCAAGCTTTTATTTAGCTTGCAATGTATTTATGTACCTTATTATGTACGTTTGTACTGGTCAAATCTTTCAAGTTAAATTTGAACCACATCCCGGTTTCCAATGAAGCCGGAAATTTGCATACCTACGTAAGTCAGGTGACAATGCAATATTATGGTACCATCGAACTAATCTGATGATGGAGACAGGAGGTGGCCATAGGAACTCTGTGACAAAACAACGCAACCTAATTGTGTTTAGGGTTTTTAGAATTGTCACGATGAGAATTAGTTGCCTGTAGAAAGTACAGTCAGCTGTAAAAGCTTGTACCAAAAAGAAATTGTTACAAACACTTATTTTACAAATAAGGATATATTTTTACAGTTCACGTTCAAAAGTATCCGTCTGATTGTTCTACGTTTAGAGTCGTATTCCTTATTGCTCAGTTATTTGAGATCGGTAGATTATTGTCGTACTAAATTCATATTTAAATTTAAGATTTCATTTTAATATTTCTTTATCATTTAATACACGTATATTAATTAAACTCTTATGGACTTTATCCGAAATTGCACGCAGTTAATAAGAAAACATAACATGTGAAGTAACCAAGTTTCCTAATTGTGTCCTTATAATTTCGTTGGAACGAAACGGCTTATTACAGGGCAGGGGAGACCGGGCACCTGCGGACAGGCCGTGGAATTAATTAGAGGCCCGCTTCGCCCGCATCCACTCGCGGGCGAAGGTTTTAGGGCAAATGTGACCGGCATACACACAATACGTACATACGATGTTAAATAAATTAAATGAATATTATAAGACAATTTTTCACGGATCAACCGTTTAACGGTAAGCTCAGTGAGGCTTGTGTTGTGGGTACAGTGCATAATTGTTTTCTCAGTCAACGTCAGTACCATGGCTCGGAAATCGGTTAAATTTCCAAACCGTTATCATGTACGTCGTTATGTTGGTGCAAAACCTTTTAATATCGGTTTCGTTCGAAAAACCGTTATTTTTAAACCGGTTTTTATGAGAACAGTTCTTGTCTGATTAACCGGTTTAGGGCAATAGGTTTCTTCCTATAGTATGTCGGTGATTATGTTTACGTGGTACACCACCAGGCCGACCGGCCGTTTCAGCGCTCTAAACCAGTATCATTAGGTTACATATAAAGTTCTTAAAACGATCGCGTTCATTTAAAAGTTAGAAGGAAAACTGAAAAAAACCGGTATTTACCGGTTCCTTTTATAAACTAGTTCCGACTCTTGGTCAGTACTTTTTGTACCGAGACTGACACGTCAAGACACGTCGTCAGTTTCCGTGAAAATACGATGGGAAATAATTATGCACTACATCTGTATTAGACGACATTATACTCGTATAATACATTATTACAGAACAATGCATTTCTTGTTTGAAAATTTTACTTTAAAGTTTTTAAATTTGTCTTGACAATGACAATTGATTAGCCAATTCGAAACAATTATCAACTGATGGTGTTTGCTGATGCAAAAATAGGCTTATTTTCATGGAATAATATTTAATGAAAATATGTAATAAAAACTTAATTTATAAATTGGAAAGTGGCTAAAATATGCTTAGAAAAAGATTTTCGATTAATCACTAATTAAAATATATAAAAACTATTGTATGTATTATTATTATAATTCAAGTTATTTGATCGTTGACATCACCAGATTCACCAGGGCAGTTCAAGGCAGTTCAGCTCAGAAGTGATTTCAACTTCAGAAAAAACAAAAACTAATCTCTTTATTTAATTTCCTTTTTCGTACCCTATAATTGATGGAAATAACGAAAAGCAAATGATTATTAAGTTTCCGTACCCAAAGGGTAAAACTGGACCCTATTACTAAGACTCCGCTGTCCGTCCGTCTGGCACCAGGCTGTATCTCATGAACCGTGACAGATGATGTATTTCTGTTGCTGCTATAACAACAAATACTAAAAAGCGGCCAAGTGCGAGTCGGACTCGCCCATGAAGGGTTCCGTACCATTTATGACGTATTAAAACAAACTACTTACTAGATCTGGTTCAAACCAATTTTCGTTGGAAATTTGCATGGTAATGTATATTCAATATCATATATTTTTTTTAGATTTTTCATTCTGTTATTTTAGAAGTTACAGGGGGGGGGGACACATTTTTTCACTTTGGAAGTGGCTCTCGCGCAAACTATTCAGTTTAGAAAAAAATGATATTAGAAACCTAAATATCATTTTTGAAGACCTAGATACCCCACACGTATGGGTTTAATGAAAAAAATTTTTTTTTTAATTTTTATGACGTATTAAAAAAAAACTACCTACTAGATCTCGTTCGAACCAATTTTCGGTGGAAGTTTGCATGGCAATGTATATCATATATTTTTTTTAGATTTTTCATTCTGTTATTTTAGAAGTTACGGGGGGGGGGGGTGGTGACACACTTTTTACCACTTTGGAAGTGTCTCTCGCGCAAACTATTCAGTTTAAAAAAAATGATATTAGAAACCTCAATATCATTTTAAAGACCTTTCCATAGATACCCCACACGTATGGGTTTGATGAAAAAAGACTTTTTGAGTTTCAGTTCTAAGTATGGGGAACCCCCAAAATTTATGTTTTTTTTTTCTATTTTTGTGTAAACATCATAATGCGGTTCATAGAATTACATCTACTTACCAAGTTTGAACAGTATAGCTTTTATAGTTTCGGAAAAAAGTGGCTGTGACAGAATCGGACAGACAGACGGACATGACGAACCTATAAGGGTTCCGTTTTTTGCCATTTGGCTACGGAACCCTAAAAAGTACGGAACCCTCGGTGGGCGATTCCGACTAGCACTTGTCCGGTTTATTGGCAGACGTATAGGTAAGCGAGTGATCATATCGAGAAGTATTTCTGCTGATATTCTGAAGCTGTATTTCTATATATTTTGCATAGCTTAGAAATGAAGTAATATTTGGCAATAAATTGATATTAATTTTCGAGTTCTAATGGGCCTGTGAAATGCAGTTTTTAATATAATAAGGTTTCTATATCGCTATTTGTGATGAATCTCACGTAATCTCCCCACCATCATGTTTCCCACACCCACGCTTTTATGAGCCCGAGATAAACCGCTGTTTACATATTTATGAGGCGTTGTAAGTGTTTTATTGCATGCGAAATTACGTTTTTACGTGTGGCGTTTAAGTATGATTCCTCAGCGCAGTCTTTTTGCCAAATTATCTGACGGGCGTCAGTATCTACCTACAGTATCGAATTAAAACTCTCGTGAGTCATACTAAGGGGCTCCCCGCGGTTTTCATCGATTTTGACTAGTATTGAGTCTTTAATTCTTCATTTGCACTTTAGAGAGTATTATAAGACAAACAGCTATCGGTTCTTCAATATTTTATCTCCATTCTGGTCTGCCGAATTTTCAAAATTTACATTATTTTTATTTTTATTTTTTTTAAACATTGTCTGAAAAAACACTTTTTTCGTTACGAGATTGCTGTGAAGGCTTTCACATGTATGAAATCCACACATTTGGGTTCGTCTTTGATTTTAATTTTAAACTAATTGACACAAAAGTTATGGCCAGTAAACCAGTTTTTTGGTCTAAAATTGTTCAACTTTGATGCCAAATATCTCGAAGACAGTGAACTTTGGATGTTCCGACCAAGTCGTCATTTTGTAATGCGTTTCGTATCCTGTACTGGTATTCCCTCCGTGCATATATGATAGTTGGCAGCTGTCAAATAATATGAAGATCGTCGTCCCACAAAAGTTCATATTTTCACCATACGTCGGCGTTGCTTGTTTTTTCCCTACCACCAACTTTGCACATAGCCAATAATAATATTTTCGAAATTTAGTTAAAGCTGCCTTGTCATTGAAGTGCGTCAAGTCTGTTTTCCGAGGCGCACACGGATGAATACCGTGATCAGATTTAAAAAAGTAGCCGCTATGCTGAGACGAGTGCGAGAGAGTAATAATCAATATCCTAAATATTGTGGCTGGACGCCTTCACCGTCCCAAATATTTTACTGATGGGTATGGCAAAAAAGCTTTTTTCTTTTTCTTTCTTGATTTATGTCTGTATTTAAATATTTATTAACATCTAGTTTCGATATACGATGTACATACCTACACTTAATATACACTATTCAATGTATGAATTTTTAATCTGATATACACAATTTTTAATTTTTATTAAGCTGCAAATCTTACTTTGCTGAACATCTAGCCTGATAAGTTCCTTGTGTTCAGCTAATCGTACAATCATGTGCTACAGTGGTTGTATGCTGTGCATTGCGTAGCGTGTGCTGTGTGCTGTGCAAACTGCGCTGAGAAATGTTTGCCGGTTGCGGAATTCGAGCTAACGTTACCTTGAGTGGTTAATGCGTGCTTCCATTCCCAAATATTTAACTAGCAAATGAAATACGTAATGGACGAGCACCCATTCCCACATTGGCTGTTATAAAATGTTTTACAACATCGTGTGACAGGGACATCATGATAGTATTGATAGTAATTTATTATGTTGTCCCTGTAACACGATGTTATATAACATTTTATAACAGCCAATGTTTGGTACTAGAGAAGTTTGGTTGCTAGAAATTGTAATACATAGAAATTGGAGCGAGTAGAAGTTTTTAATACAAACCTTCTACGCTTGCTGTATTTTCATTGTATGAAAATTTTATCAACGAAAACTTGTACCAGACATAGGCATATGTGTTACATAAATTTGCATGCCAGGTTTTATGTAGGAGAACGACCGTTTCTCTATACAAACGTAGTCACCATTTTCCTCTCGAAATATTAACATTATATAAAATATTTTTACTGATTTCATGTAAGACACGACATTTGCTTTTCCTTTTAGTTGCTGCTTGTAACTCGCTCGTGGTTTTCCTCTTCCTCTTCTACCTTCGATCTTGCCTTCCAAAATAGTTTTAAAGAAAGTGTCGTGTCTTATCAAATGACCTATCATTTTGCCTCGTCTATTCTCTATGGTCCATAGTAGGTTTCTTCTCTCTCTAACAATTCGCAGCACTTCCTCGTTCGTTTTTTTCTCAGTTCAACTTATTCTCTCCATCAAAAGCAAAAATCCAAGGAAAAGCAAATGTCGTGTCTTACAGGGATCTAAAGAATATGGCCGAGGACCGCGAAAACTGGCGTCTACTCCACTGACAAGAGCTATGCTTTTAAATTAAGAGAGAGATTTGATGTAATTAACCATAGCTCAACCCCGAGAGCGAAAGGGTTTTGTGCCGTGTTTGTGTTGGTGAAAGTTGCGATAATCGTTGGTATTGGTTCAGAGCGCGCACGAGAAACTTGGAGCTGACGCTTGCTTATTGCATTTTTACAGTTGTTTGATTCTTCCATACATTTTGAAAAATAAATAAAGCTGAATCGATAAAAAAATGTCACCTATTGATAAATTCTGCTGTCAACACATTTCTTCGGCCAGTTTATTGCACAAGCTGAAACGGAGAATATTCAATTCAGTTATTTATTTGATAAATTATTTACAATGATTGAAGAAACTTTTTCCGTCACAATTTATCGGTCCTTTTTGATGCTGATCACGTCTCCAAAATTACCCTGTTTATACATAATTAACATCGTCAATTGACTAAAAATCATGTAAATCTGGCTCAATTTCCGGTTTAATTTGCTTATTACATTACTGAATACCCTCACGTTCATCAGATTTTTACGCTAATCTAATTAGGGGTCCTTCATCAAGTGCTCCCACCTCCCCTCCCCCCTCCCTCCTCCCCCACTCGTTCGGGATCGCAAACATTAGTTAATTAAAGGTGATCCAAAGCTTCCTTGAGGGCCGTGAATCGTGATCCCATATTAATTACCAGTATGTTGAAAATAAACAATCATGTTTTTAGAGTCGATAATCTTCTTAGGAATTCCTTTAATCGAAAGTCTTGATTATGTTGGTGAATTAAATACTTAAATAGAATACGATGAATGTTATGTATGAAACGATTCTAGACATCTTTCTCTGATATCTAACATGGTACTCCGATTTTAAAGTCTCTGTTAAATTTGTATACTAATTAGTAATTAGTACGTGCGAGATACATTTCATCAAACATTACGAGTACATACTTACAGTTGTATTAATTACAAATTAAGTAGAGAAATCTGTAAACAGCTTCTATCTTCCCTCGGACTGACATTGGTGCAAGCGAGATGCAATGCGTTAGTTGGCCCAGTCGCTAACGGGCCGATTAAAACTTTAAGATACTTCAAAATTTTCTTAAAGATACGATATGAATTGGATGTGTCAGTGTCAAATGTGACGTATCTAATCCATATCGTATCTTTAGCAAATGTTTGACGTATCTTAAAGTTCGAATTGTGCCCTTAATACATTTAAGGCCGCGTGGAACACACAATAATAAACAAAGTAGGTACCTATTTAATTAATTTCAATAACAAATAGAGTAGGTAATTTATTAATGTTACTTTAGTATAATAATAATAATAATAAATAATTCTACGTGACATTAAAGCTCTCCAAGGGGCCTCTACGTGTTGGATCTATATCCCCACGCAAGCCTATCAAAAGACCGGGATTTATAGGCCCGTGAAATCCAAGGAGATACAATAAATAATAAATCAATATTAAAGGACATTATTACACAAATTGACTAAATCCCACAGTAAGCTCAATAAGGCTTGTGTTGAGGGTACTTAGACAACGATATATATAATATATAAATATTTTATAAATAATTAAATACATAGAAAACACCCATGACTCAGGAACAAATATCCATGCGCATCACACGAATAAATGCCCTTACCAAGATTTGAACCCGGGACCACCGGCTTCATAGGCAGGGTCACTACCCACGAGGCCAGACCGGTCGTCGTATTATAGTATTAATGTCGTCCCTGCTGATACCTAGAACTAATCTTATAATCTAACAAAGAGACACAATAATAACACTTCAGAACAGTTATTCATAAGTTATAACGGAGCACTTCTACGCTGATATGTCATTCTCACAAGAACATTCCCATGAATATTGGAGCAGTGAAACTAAAGGTCAAATGGTTGCTAGTAACATTATGTATATGCGTTTACCTAATTACCCCGGGGTTCTCTTAAACTAATGAATTAGGTCATTACCATGGAAAAGATGGGGAAAAGTGTAGTTTTTGCCGACTGGAAGTAAGAAAGGAGAAGGTTTACGTGTAATATTAAGCTGCCTTAGCTAAAGTGGTTAGCCAGCACTTTTTACCATGATACGGTTGTCAAAAAATATGAAAAGCAATCTTGAGGCCTGTCTCTACTAATACATCAACATAGTTTAGTAAAATACGTCTAAAATTGTACCTAACTAGCAGAAGACCGATTCACCAAACCGTCTGTGCGATTCTAAATCGTGGGTAATTCTACTTAATACCACAACCTAATACATAAACATAGTTTAGTAAAATACGATTAAAATAGTACCTAACTAGCAATAGATCGATCCACAGAATCGTCCGTGCGGTTCTAAATAGTGGGTGGTTCTACTTAATACCACAACCTAATACATAAACATAGTTTAGTAAAATACGATTAAAATAGTACCTAACTAGCAACAGATCGATCCACAGAATCGTCCGTGCGGTTCTAAATCGTGGGTAATTCTACTTAATACCACAACCTAATACATAAACATAGTTTAGTAAAATACGATTAAAATAGTACCTAACAAGCAACAGATCGATCCACAGAATCGTCCGTGCGGTTCTAAATAGTGGGTAGCTCTACTTAATACCACAACCTAATACATAAACATAGTTTAGTAAAATACGATTAAAATAGTACCTAACTAGCAACAGATCGATCCACAGAATCGTCCGTGCGGTTCTAAATAGTGGGTAGTTCTACTTAATACCACAACCTAATACATAAACATAGTTTAGTAAAATACGATTAAAATAGTACCTAACTGGCAACAGATCGATCCACAGAATCGTCCGTGCGGTTCTAAATAGTGGGTAGTTCTACTTAATACCACAACCTAATACATAAACATAGTTTAGTAAAATACGATTAAAATAGTACCTAACTAGCAACAGATCGATCCACAGAATCGTCCGTGCGGTTCTAAATCGTGGGTAATTCTACTTAATACCACAACCTAATACATAAACATAGTTTAGTAAATTACCCCTAAAATTGTACCGAACTAGTAATAGATCGATCCACAGAACTGTCCGTGCAATTCTAAATCGTGGGTAATTCTACTTAATACCACAACCCAATCATAAAACATAGTTTAGTAAAATACGCCTAAAATTTTACGTAACTAGCAGCAGACCGATCCACGGAATCGTCCATGCGATCCTATATCGTGGGTTATTTTACTAAATGCGGGCAATACTTATGTATTGCCCGCATTATGTTTATACATAGTTTAGTAAAATACGCCTTAAATAGTAACTAACTAGCAACAGATCGATCCACAGAATCGTCCGTGTGGTCCTAAATCGTGGGTAATTTTACTAAATGCCACAGGTAATACATAAACATAGTTTAGTAAAATACGCCTAGAATTGTACGTAGGTAACTAGCAGGCCTAGCAGCAGACCGATCTACGGAATCGGCCGTGCGATCCTAAATCGTGGGTAATTTCCGATTGCCTCCGCGACATCCGCCGCCGGGCCGGGTCTTTCATAAATTCAAGCTTAAGATACCGCCATGTTTACCGTGTCTTAGGGTTCTGTGAATAATTTCATGGGACCTGGACAATTTTTTTTATATTATTTTGTTTTTAATTTGAAAAAGATTAACAGGGCATTCGATGTCCGATGTATGTCCGAATTGGCCTGTATGTCACTTCTACCTTGAATCACAAGGTCTTCTGATATTAAGGAGAAAAATACAGTTAATTATGTGTCTACTGCCTAGGCTTTAATTTTATTATCATCTCCATATCTCTGGAGATGTTAATAAAATTAACATTAAATAGCATAAGTACTGATCTTTTTTTTATGACGCTTTGGATTGGCGGTTTCTAATACAATAGTGAATAGAATCTCAAACTTGCTCAACTTAAAGACTAAATACTATAGGTACTACAATATTTCGATCATAAACATGGCATAATATATAAATAAATAATGCGACTAAGTGCTTCCTACTACTGGGGGCTTAATCAAGATGAAAATCGCTGATAGAATACGCCAAATGAATCTTAAATTATGTACACTGAAAGAAATGTTTGCATAACAGTAACAAAATTTTGGTTACTGTTTACACAAAAATTGGGACTTGCGAACTATGTGTGGCTATCAGTGTTCAGGTACTGGGTATACACTACAAAATAAGTTTGTAAATTTATGCAAAGTTTATTTTCTTATAACCGTAGTTTAGTTATTTAGTAAAGTTACAAAACCAGTTCGGCTATCTATTTTTTTCAGTGTATGGAAATGTTCATGTGATTCTTCGTATTATCTGCCATCGGCTAGAGTTGTCCGTTCTCGTTTACTACGTTCTTGCTCGAGAACCTTCCGCATACAAAACGGAGAACGTTCTCGAAAGCGGCGAGTCTCTAGCCATCACTATACATGTTTACTTTTACTTTGGCGTTTGCACAGAGTATCTTTTGCGCTCGCTCTAATTGGTGTAGGTAAATGCGAGCAAGTTGCACTGCGAGTGAAATCTAATCAATAGGTATCAGATATACTGCGGATTCAATGCATTTCAATTTAATCCAATATAGATTAACCTTTTATTAACTTAAGCCATATTTGTGGTCGAAAACGGCTAGGAGATGATGATGATGAACTTAACCCATATTTGGGGACTATCACTGATACAGCGACATAGGTACGTAACAGCGACGATATACATGTTGTTGTTGTTGTTGTTGTTGTCCTAAAGTACCCCAGAGGTGTAAAGGGCCTTCACAAGCTTGCGCCACGCCTTCCTATCTTCAGCTCTCCTTCTGGCCTCGCTCCAGCTCAACCCGACCGCTCGTAGCTCTCTTAGGACGGACCGTTGCCAAGAGTGTACAGGACGCCCGGAGCCATGGCTTCCATCCGGCGGTTTGCATTATTCGTTTCCCCTCTTCGAATAGTACGTCCTATTCATCTCCATTTCCGTGTCGCAATTTCTTCGTCAATGGGTGTTTGCCGGCATATATTACTCCATAGGCCTTCATTTCGAAAGGTTTTTGGCCAGAAAACGCGAAGGATCGACCTGAGGGACTTGTTGACGGAGACCTGAAGTTTATTAGTTAGGCATTTAGTCACTCTCCACGTTTCGCAGCCAAAAAGCAACACAGATTTCACAATGGATTCGAAGAGGGAAAGTCTAACCCGTCGCGTGAGCACATTCGACGATATACATAGTAGTTAATTACAATATTTCAGACTACAGATCACTTAAGGTGAGGTGGGATAAGACTTTCACCGGGGCAAGACAAGCACTTGTATGGAATCTTCATACTGTTTGTCATGCCCCGACCAAAATAAACTATGTTCGTCTCACCCCACTTTAACTGAATATAAATATTCCTTAAATCTAAAAAAAGATATCGTTTCGAGGACTAAAGTAATTCCAAATAAACAGATCTGTCACAGCTTATCTCAGTTCATGGTAAACTTGTTACCCAGAGTAGGCGGAGATGTAGGTGTTTTCGGAGTAACTGCCCGGTTCGAACTTTAATATACGTAATAAAATTGCCGGCGGACCTGACGGCGGGATGATCATCTGATTCTGATGACGGACTATGAGATATAATTGGACTGGCTGTCAGACATAGTGAGCGTAGTAGGTTGGTGCGAGCAAGATGAAACGCTCAATTATTTAATTGTTAATAATTAACAACACAAATAGTACGAAACATAAAACTGTTCGTGGCCTGGTGCGTTCGCACGACAAGTGATCAACGATGATAATCCCCGTTCCAGTCGGGTGATACTGGTTTTATACCTGCAGCCCTACCACCGGTCGTGCACGAACGTCAGGCCAGACTAAGTAGAAGCGCGCCAACGCAGCGCTTGCGTTTCGTAGTCAATTGATGTCCCGTAACTACTAAATTACTTCCTGACAGATCGGATATGTTAGTGTAAGAAGTGACGTTTTTATTTGAAGAAATGTCACTTTTGACACTGACATATCCAATCCAAATCGTATCTCTAGGAAATTTTTAGTGTATCTTAAAGTTCGCCGGTGCCGTCATATAGCGGCGGTTATATATTCAATACAGCGGTGAAATGACCCTCGGCCCCATTCGAAGACTAGGATACGATAACGATAAGGTCTGGTTTAGATAAGTTCTCATTTAGATATCGTTTGTATGCCGTATAATTGACAGAAACAGCTCGATTCGGGCAACCAATGTCACTTTGACATTATCTTACTGGGATATCAGCGCAATCGAAATAAACGTCAATTTTGACATATCGTTAGTTATGGATCTTTTAAAGATCTTTCCAAAATCTTAAACGTGTCTTAATCATTCTTCGAATCGGGCCGCCTTTTACTCTTTACCCCAGGGCCGGATTTGTCCGGTCGACTCTCATTTCCATGTTAAAAAAAGGTGAAGTGACGTCACTAGAACGTTGTCGCTTAGTGAGAGTGAGAGAAAAATACGAACTTACTCCACCTTTAACTTAAGGACATTAACAAACTTAAATACAGCAGCGATATTAACGCCGCAGCAGTAATGTCGCGACAGTAATGCAGCTGCAGTCGCTACTTGAACCAGATCATTTAGTGCAAACCTTACTGTAAAGTGTTTGGTCAATATGTCCTGCTCCACAGGCATACGACTATATAATAAACATTATTTACTATAGGCTTTATTTCAGACCTAGCTTACCTGATACGAACTGATTCTTTTTATCGTTGTTACGAAGGTGTATTCCGATTCAGGAATTTGTTAAAACTAGATTTAAATCGATCGAAATATGGACCGTGATTACCTTTTGTATTGTTTCTGAGCCTCTAATAAGCTTCTGACTTTTGAAAAATGTCATCATTATCAAATATTTCGAACAAATTGTTAAAAACACTGCCAAAGATTAACACAGTGTGTTTCTTTTGGTTGTCGATTATTGCAAATAACATTTGTTCGAAAAATGTACTTTTTTGTCTTTTGTTCTAATTTAAAAAAATATTAACGTCAGATCATTCCTGAGAAGTAACCCTATTTCAGGGTTTGTCCAATGGCTAAGGTCACCCTGTAAAATTAAAAACTAGAATTCTTAAAATAATCCACGGCTTTCCGAGTCAAGTTCTTGAGCTCTTGAATGTGGTCACCGAATTTAGTGTTGGGGCATTCAAGCAATTAGTGATGGATTGTTTGTTCCGGTTTTCCAGTACTAGACATAAATATATGACTTTTAACATCCAAACGTTCCTGGAGTATTGTTTACGCTGATCGAACGAACGTGAATGCAAACGCAAACGCAATGTAAGTTGTATCATTAGGCATTTGCTGCGCATGAGATGACTGATAACACAACTCAAGACCGCCCAAAGTCAAAATTGAGATAAAATAAAAACCATATTAAGTGTTGCATCAGAATAAGCCTTCAGGCGTAAGCTGATTCTGTTTATTATTACTCTGGTTATGTAAATATGTATATACATTAAATATTTACTTTATTTACTCGTAGCGCATGCTGTGATACATATTGTAACAATATTGGGTATTGTTTTATTGCTGAACGCGCCAATAAATTCATGTTTATCCAGTTCTTTCTCATATTTTCAGAACAATTCGCAGTTCTGTTGTATTTTATATATTCTCATTAAAATCGACGTTTTCCCAAGTAGTCTACACTTTTGAGGCGGCACCGCGCAAGAGATACTGTTGTCGTTTTTCGTCATTATTTCGTATCATTCCGTATTTAATTCGTCCGTCCTAAATATTCCTTGATCTAAGTCAAATGACAAAAATCTAACATGACAGGGTAAAGAACGAGTGACGAATACAGATTGAAACGAAATAAGAAATACTCGTGACCGAAAATCTGTGAAGTCTGGAGACGTTTATACTGTCTCAATGAGGTTTCATCAATAATATTTTTATATATTTATATTATTATCTTGTTACTTCTTAAATATGTCGCAGACGACGCCGGACTTCCCCAAACTCCCGTCTTCTGTTTGCAGCTACCCTTCCAAATTTGTCCTTAGACAGTCCAAAACTTTAAATTGAGCCCATTGTGGCAGCGATGCGAATTATAAACTTACTTCAACTGGCCAGGCCTGATTGGACGGAAATAGGAATTCATCTCAGATAAAATGTCAAATCTGTATGGATTATTGGATTAAACTCCATTGATGGAAGCTTTTTTTGAGAATAGAGACATTGTGCAATTTATTGTTATATTTTTGTAGATTTACGTTCAAATTAGAATTGTTTTGTAGCCTGTGGATTAAAAATCAGTTTGAATTACTAATAGAAGTCATGTATCAGGTGCACAGTGTGAATTTTAACTATTTTGGTGAGCGTCCCGACTGAATGTCTAGCGACCGTCACCATGGAGGAGTTTTGGCCGAAGGGTGTCAAGTTCCGGCGGCTCCACGGCCGGCTCCCTGACATCGCGTCCATAATGTGTGTTTTTAGTTTTTAAATATATTCTATAATATGTATGCTTGTTTTGAGGTTTATCTATGGGCCAATAGTTTCCCGAAAAAAAAAACATTACGTTATAAAATTACATATAAAGTGAGCATATAGATCATACAGACACAGAACAGAACTTGACTTATACCAGAATAAGTATTAGTATTTCATACTCGTTCTCTCACAACCGAGGATATACGAGGAAATACGGAACAAGCGAGGTCTTTCAGTAAGTCGAGTCCATTGTTCACCCTTCAATATTTAATACCCACTGCCAATTAAAATTTGCTCACGTGAACCTACAAAGGCTCTTTGTGGCTAATTTCCTTTGTCTAAAGTATAAAAACAGAGAACTTGAATAGATGCTGGGACCATTCATGTCGAGAGAGCTGTGGTTTGTTAAACTAAACTATAGGTTAAATGTGCTGAGCCAAATTACCAATTTGGACTTAAATGTAGTAGATATTGAACCCTCGTATTGACCTAGTACGAGTATTAGACTTTTTTGCGTGACATCAACTTAACTACAACTAAACAGCAACTTCAAAAGAAAAAAGTGTTAAGCTAATTTTGCGGTATAATTTACGTATGCGTGACATATCCTTTTGACAACCTGTCTGGCCTAGTGACCCTGCCTATGAAGCCAATGGTCCCGGGTTCAAATCCCGGTAAGGGCATTTATTTGTGTGATGAGCATGGATGTTCTTTTCTAAGTCTTGGGTGTTTTCTATGTATTTAAGTATATTTGTCACAAGAGCTTAATGTGGGACTTAGTAATTTTGTGTAATTATGTATTATAATATTTAAGGACCTGAATCAAGATACAAAATTGTTATTTAAATATTTCATCTCCAAATACATTCAACAACATTTATACAAGCGACGAAAAAATATTTTTCCGTCAAATTCTCACAAGAGAATTTCGCTGTCTCCATATCAACCTACATACATAACATATAAATAACATTGAAAATGGTTAAAATCAAACATTACACGCCGTATTTATGCAACGTTGAATGCATTGTTTACTAACATGACTACTGGAATCATTTAAATAGTTTCCAGGTCATGATATTCATGATGTTTGCAAGTAACAGGCCATTTCGAGCGTACACTGACATCAGAATGACCAATTTCGGCATTTAATATATGTACAAAATTCCTTGTATTAAGCATCCTTTCGTTAACCAATTATTACTAACACAAGTTCAGAGCCATAGCTAACCGTAGTAGTACCAAAACAGGGTTGATTTTTGTTTTATTAGTTTTGTATGTGGGTTTTGGTTGTCACCTGATGATAACATAAATGCGTATGTTGCCATAGACATACTTTTACTGTAGCAAAGCCATACCAAAGAATAAAATACAACCAACAACCTGTGCCACGCGACCAAAACGTCGTAAGTGCCGTAAAGTTCATGGTATATAAGTCGCAAGATTCATGCGCCGCTTCTATGGTTTGTTGTCAAAACAATAACTCATGGCGCAAAATACTGGTTCTCTGTGCCGGTTCTATACGTAGTAATAATAGTTCAACGGCCCTGACTAACTGATTCATCAACGCAGAGCCGAAACTACAACGCAAGCAAGTTGAATTTGTACATCAGGTTACATTATTTATAATAAGTAGCGATTTTGAAAAATTTAACCCTGAAGTGGGTTGAACGGCGGATGAAAATTTGCATGTGGTTTAAGTTTTATAGCAACTAGAAACTTCGTAAAATGAAGTTTATTAAAATTCAAGCAAAAATATTTTAAATGTTTTGAAAATTCATCCCATAAGAGTTTTAAAAGGGGGTTGAACGTTGGTATTAGGAACAAATATTTTTTTAAGCGAGGGGCCAAAAACATCGTAGAAATACACTAACAGCCCGATTTGAACTTTAAGATACGTCAAATATTGGAACGTTTGTTAAAAAAAAACGTCACTTTTGACACTGACATATCCAATCGATATGTGACTTTGACCGATGACGTATTTTGACGTATTTTAAGGTTCAAATCGGGCTGTTAGTGTATTTCTACGATGTTTCTGGTCCCTCGCTTAAAAAAATATTTGTTCCTAATACCAACGTTCAACCCCCTTTTAAAACTCTTATGGGATGAATTTTCAAAACCCTTAAAATATTTATTCTTGATATCTATAGATTCTTGTCAGACTTAAAAGTCGTCGGTCGCTGGATGGTATATATTATTAATAGGTAGTATGTCAACAATGTTTGGCGAGCTACTAAACCAGGCGAGTGCAAGGCGCTCGAGTCTACTTGAACGCGATTACTGGCGCAAGTTAGGCCGGGAGCTAGGGATTGCAAACCGGATTGATTTTCAATCCGGCCGGATCCGGCCGGATTTTGGCCATGATCCGGCCGGATCCGGCCGGACCGGATCCGGATTGGTATAGGGATATTAAAGTTAATTAAGTGACATATTTTTCTAGTTTTTTGCGTAATACGTATTCCTAAATCTATAATTTGAAGTTAATAAATAAATTCTTAAAAATAAAATAGAACTTAGTAGTAAAAAGTGTTACAATGTCAATATCACTTTAAAAACAAAATATGAAATCGGTTTTTTATTATATTTAACCATTCACAAGTACTCAAATTTTCGATTATATTTATGAATTTGAGTAGTTTACAAAGCCTGATGATGGGATTTGGGGTGGGAAATGGAAGTCCTTGAAAGGACAAGTTTTCCTAACTGTTCTTTGATTGAATTCTTTGTAACGTTGACATCCATTCTAGTAACAAAAGAAGATATATATTTTACTTTTAACCAAAGTGATATTAAATGCGCTACAATATTATCTTGCTCTCATTTTTTTGTGCGTGAAAGTAGTAGAATGTATGATTTAAAAAAATGTTGTTTAGGGATAGAAGGGCAAATTATAGGGAACGAAATACGACACAGCGGAAAGGGACTCTCTAAGAAAAGTTACATGGATCAAGTAAAGAATTGGCTAGACATCATGTACGTACGAAGATGTAGGAAATTGCATAAAATTGGTTGAAATTGTGAAGACAAAAGATTCTTTCTTAAATTTGAATAGAAAAGAATCTACTAAAGATTATCAATATACATATATATGATGAGCTCAACTCAAGTCGGTTGAGTACTGCCGACTTAATCCTGTTCATTTGTTTAGTTTTAATCTTCTATCACAACATTATGACACATTAACCTTAACATTAACCTTCTCTCTAGCATAAATTACAAATGCCTTCCATGGCATCTCCATCCTTTAATTTTTCCTTTTATTACAGTATTTATGTAAACGTCATATCATGCCAACAACATGAAAGAAGAAGAAATTCTCTCCTATTCCCAGTTATCGTCATAATAAATATATTTTTATCTCACTATATTTAAACTTCTTCACTAGTTTTTTGTTCTATCCAACTTTATATCTCTCATCCGTCGCGTTTTCCTCACCTAAAACGCACAGCGCGTGCTGTATTTAGGCGTCTATTTTATTTTACCGGATCCGGTCCGGATCCGGTGATTTTTACCGGATCCGGTAGCTCCTGAAAAGTGCCGGATCCGGCCGGATTACCGGATCCGCCGGATCGGATTGCAATCCCTACCGGGAGCTGATGGTGGAGATTTGAAGCTCGGGAGATTATTTATTGGACTTATTGGTGCCTCATTTATTTATTTAAACTTCATTGCACAATAAAAATAAGTACAAATGGCGGACTTAATGCCTTAAGGCATTCTCTACCAGTGAACTATAAGGCTAAACAGAAATTCTCGAATGTGTGTGTCTTAAGCTTTATTGTATGCGTAAAACGTAGAACCTCTCTCTACTCGGTCAATAAGTAATTAAGTACGAAGGAGATGATGGGCAATTGATGTCAAAATTGGGACAAATTTAATTTAACTTGTAAGTTCAAAGCGGTCTGGTAATCTTAATGGCAATATCATGGTCATTGTACAATGACAAGTTCACTGAATCTGATGACCGATCAACAACAGTTGATCGACTAAATAATTAATTGTAATGGCCTTTGACTGCGTCCACTTGATTGGCTCGTTTGATTATTACCAGCGCTTGATTATCTATAGAATTAGCTAAACGTTGCTAATATAATGTTCGCTTAGTGTAATGTTCGCTTGCAATTGTCTCAATGTTAATTAATTGATAAAATTAAGTGTTGATTAACTAGTGTGTTGGATTTCGCTAACAAAGTAATATTTTGCAAAAATATTTCAAAGTGACGTTCGGATTACAGCCGCATTTATGTTGCAGCGTCGTTGTTGCTGCCGCTGTGTCTGTCAATTTCTTGATGACGTGACACAAATGCCATCTGCGGTAGCATGGTAGGATTTTTATCACCCGTCACTATGCCTGTCACTTTCGCACTTACATACTTGTTAGAACGTGATAGGTGATAGAACTGCGACCATGTTAGAACCGCAGAACAGCTTGATAATATTGAAACATCGCATTGTCATTGATTTGGTTGGACGTACCTTTGCAAAATTTCATCGAGTTCAGACAATTAGAAACTGGTGATGGTTTAAGTATTAATCATTTTAAATAAAATAAAAACTTATAAAACATCAAATTTCCCATGTAAAAATTGAGACTGTATCCCGTGCTGCCTCGAAATTGAACTCCGAGTGGCCGCACTCTGCGTCTTTGTGCGACAAATGTTGCTTGGATTGCTTGCGCCGCTGTACCTACAATATAGATAGATGTAGCAGAAACGTACGGCGTTCAGATTTGGATTCAGAAAATGTACGGCCACATGCAGTAGTACGTTAAGACATAACAAACGGCGGATATCCTGGATCCCTTTAGGGGCTTATAAGTCTAAGTGTCAACGTCCAGACCAGAGTCACAATGGCCTACTGTCGTGTCGTAATGGCCTTTGGTCATTGAGTCAAACTGTTTTAATGCCCCACAGCCAGAATGGCCAGTCATCAGAATAAAGGTATTCCCTACCAGCCGATTATCAAACAGTTCAATTATCCAATCTGCCACCCAATCTGTATTTTGAACTAAAATTACAAGATAAAATAAGATAGTAATTTATTTGAAAAAACCATAGGTATGGAGTGTGGAATAAAAAGCGGCCAAGTGCGAGTCGGACTCGCCCATGAAGGGTTCCGTACCATTTATGACGTATTAAAAAAAACTACTTACTAGATCTCGTTCAAACCAATTTTCGGTGGAAGTTTGCATAGTAATGTATATCATATATTTTTTTTAGATTTTTCATTCTGTTATTTTAGAAGTTACAGGGGGGAGGGGACACACATTTTTTCACTTTGGAAGTGTCTCTCGCGCAGTTTCAGTTCTAAGTATGGGGAACCCCCAAAATTTATCGTTTTTTTTTCTAGTTTTGTGTAAACATCTTAATGCGGTTCATAGAATACATCTACTTACCAAGTTTGAACAGTGTAGCTCGTATAGTTTCGGAAAAAAGTGGCTGTGACATAATCGGACAGACAGACGGACATGACGAATCTATAAGGGTTCCGTTTTTTGCCATTTGGCTACGGAACCCTAAAAAGGAGGAAAATCTCAATGTATGAAAAGTGTCCATCCAAAAAACATTAAGTAGGCGGCGCCACAATACGCCGAAATAAAATATATGTCATAGACCTAGTAGGTATTTATATAGATGTGCTATACGCGTGCGCCCGTGAGGGACAGAAATTAAAAACACGTTTCAACATTCATGACAACATACCACAAACTATCTACATAATTTGGTCGGGTTATTTGGTTATACCTCTTTGGTTCATGTAATCCATGAGCCTTCCTAGCGCCACCGGAAAGATTAGGAACTATTATTTAAATCTGAAAGCTGGCCACTTTTGCAATAGTTCTGCCTTAAGAGATTTATCTCCTTTTAATTCCACACTCCATAACCATAGGTCTATTAGAATTAGAATGTACAAGATTGCCTGTCAAACATCAAAAGCAAGCTGAAAATCAGAATGATGTCAAATGTCCTTGGAAGTTTAGAAATTCACGTATAATATTTATGTGATTGCTTTATTAATTATTTGCTTTCGTAACAGCATACAAGGTGTTACAAAATAGTGGGTACCCGTTTAAGGGCATAATATTCGATATCGTGTTATGATGAGGAAAAAGTAAAAAAAAATATTTTGACGCGAAAAAATTTTGAACTTTGTGTGGATGGTTGGCCGAAAAAAAAATTTCTTCTTCTTTTTCCTACAGTTCCACATTGCGCGTTTAGAACAGGATCCCGAATATACCCTTAAACGGATCTACGCTTTTTGTTACAGCTTTGTCGTATTGTTCGCTAAATTAACATTTGGGTGTATTCTTGTGGCCGCTAGCGGCCGCTGCGAGGCTCGAAAGTGGTCACATTCTTTTCATTTAGGTAGTTAACTTAGAATTTTGATTTTACACATGGCTTTAATTTCAGATTTCCGACTTTGTAATTTCCGAGATAAAGAGTCTTGTGACAGACGGACGGACGGACAACAAAGTAATTCCTTTCTTTTTGCTTTTGAGGTACGGAACCCTAAAAACGAGGTTAGATAAGGTAACATATTATTTGATCACAACCTGACTATTCAGCCGCTATTAAATAATTTTGACGGGCATATTAATCTGGAGTTTGAAGATTAATATTGTTCATATTAGAGGCTTTTGGGGTTACAAGTTAGTGGCGTAGTTAGTCGAAAGTCACGAGTCAATGCCAAATTCTATAATGTATGTTACAGCATGTGTCATAAAATAAATATAAACACAGACACTTCAGAAAACAAAGTGCAATAACAAAATCATTTGAAATTAGATGCAGCAAGGGCTGGTCGGTATTTTGCCCAAAGAATTAGCATCGCCATTCAATGAGGAAATGCGGCCAGTTTGCTGGGCACGCTACCTGCTGGCAGCGAGTTAAATGATGTTTTTTTATTTGTAAGGTTATTTATTGTATACTTTTAGAGTAAGTTGACGAAGACTGTTGCAGATTTCACCGCTCTTTTGTTTTGTCACGAAGCCTGTGTAGCTGATGCTGAGTTGGTTTTCACTTAACGAAGCCTGCGTTGCGGATATAAAATTATGGTCCCTGAATAAATGTCACTACTATTCAGCGAAATGAATAATTTTGTTGTAGTAAGGTAATAATTAATATTTTCTTACTCTTCTCCTCGTAGTATGTCTCTATTTAGCCCTATAGTACCTACTATGTAGTTTTTTAGAGAATGTCATCATGGGTAGTCCACCATTTGGTCAATTAGTACATTTGTTTTGGATTTCGTGCAGTAATGTTTAAATAACTACAGCTACCACGTATTGAGAGACGCGGAGTGGAAATGATCTTTTCAACCGGGAAGCGATGCTGGAAATTCGTGGAAGAGTCCTTGGAGACGTTGGCCTGGATGATGGATGATAGAAAGTATCCACAACACCAAAACACAATAAGTTTGGACGTGTTCAGGTATATTTCAGGACTAAATTTCTGCTGGTTTTCGGAGTATTTAGGTAACTTTTTCATATTACAATGGAACCTCGATAAATAATCTCGATAAGTCGAAAACCTCATTAAGGAGCATTTCTACTTAAAGTTGAAAAATAAATACAAATGCCCTAATACGAAATAAAACGCTATTTTCTTCCCTCCAATGCTCAAAACCTCCACAACTTGAAATATTCAACCTCATTAGGATGCTTACTTTTACGGTTATCTGTTGTACATATTGTTTTATCATGTCTATATCTCGAAAGTATTTACTATCAAACCTCTGTAACTTGGAGAAAATAATAGGACTTCACTGTACGTGTTGGTATAATTACCTCTAATACTATTTTCATTCCTCAACTACTTCAGTTCAAAGGATAGGAAATCTAGACATGGTACGATTTAATCGGTGGTATGTATTTGTACTGCATAATATACATACATATAATATAACCGACTGTCCCCTATTTAGTGGTATATTCTTATTTGTCCCCGCCAAGTGTACATCATGACAGTTAGGTGCATTCATAATGAATAATTCCTCGCCTCATGTATGGCGGCGGTCACGTGAGAGGACTAATGGGAATACATCTAGTAGTTATTAATATTATATTGATTGATTCGTCTGAAAAGTTCTCAGAAAGGCTTAGCACGTCTAAGACAGAAAAGCTATAATTTATTTTCTGTCTTAAAACTTGTTGTAAAATAATCCTTTAATCTATCAATATATCAAAGAAATCATAATTCTAGATTTTCAAGCTATAAAGGTTTTCTCTTTATTTTAATTATTTAAATCTAGTATTCAAATAACAACTAATAACGGTTTCGTTTGAAGAAACGTCACTTTTCACTTTTGACACTGACATATGTAATCCATCTTTAGTAAATATTTGAGTTCAAATCAGGCCGTCAGTTAAAAACATTAAAACCCTTTTTTTTTCTTATTCATACAAAGAGCGCCACGTCAACACAAAAGGCGTCCTCAATTACTCGTCCAGTGCCAACTCTAACACAGTCTACCCTAGGGACGAATGATACCCCCAAATCAAACAGGGGCATACATGATACCGGTATGATCGATCAGCTTTAATGCGTTTACTAAAACATCTGCGAATATTTTCTACGCAAAAGGAAGGAAAAGTAGGCGAAGTTTTTGGGCCAATATTGATATAGGCGTTATAATATTAGGTTGTGTGTTTAGCACTCCTTATTACACAACATGAATGATTAATGTTATACAATATGTTTATTTAGTCACCTGCAATAATTTACGGCCTGAATATATAGGTCAAATTGAATAACTTTTAGTATGGAACAAACCTCTCACAGAAAACGTCAAGGTCAGACAGCCAAACTGTATGCAACATCCAATTTTTTTAAGAAATAGAATGAAATTTTGTTTTTATAACTGTAAAAATGATAACAAAACTAAAAAGTAAGTAAGTATAAGTGATAAAAATACAAAAAGCAACACAAACCATATCAAATCTTAATAAAATAAACGGTAATAAAATATTTAAGGACTATCAAAACAATCTCTGCAACAAATATAAACTAAATACGGCAATATTTTTCCACTCAGACATTCAAATACAGCATAATTTATTATTTTCAATTTTCCCGTCAATTAGGCCTTCTAATGTGGTGCGACAGCTCTGGGCGAGATGGCGCTCCCTGGCGACTGACAGGCGCAGAGGTTACTCATATACCTATACTACCAGGCCAATTCGAACGTGCACGGATATCAAACCGATATTAGAATGATATTGGAATCATATCACTCATATCAGTTAGCGGTCATTCGCGCATTTCGCTCAGACTTGTCCACTCCACACAAGTCCGCGCAAGCGAGGCGCCTGCGCCTTTTTTTGTATGTACAACATAGGATTTTAAAGTTCAATTTTAGTTATCAGTCAAAAAAGTACGCGATTTTAGGGATTATACGGCTGCGTTTCCAACAGAGATGTGCAGGCGTAATAGAATCACTTCAGTTACCTATCCTCACTCAGCTCTAGTCTGCAAATTTCTCTTGGTTCTCAACAAACATTCCTCGATACGCATCCTCGCATATCTGTGGTGGATACGCAGCCTATGAGCCCAAGTGTGGGGGAACTTGCACTATTTGTATTTTTAATGGCACTTGAATAATGATATGTCTAGAAAACGCGTCGCGTTGTTGCGTGTTGAAAGGGTGAGTTTGATGAAGTGGGGTGATTTGTGTCATAAACAGATTTTTCGTTAGAAAGTATTATATGTAGCGGAAAATTAAAATGGGGTACAAAAAACTATTATCACACTTTGTAAGGGTACATGTCAGATGTAAGTAGGTATTCACTTAAACTCCCTTATAAATGAAATAATTAACAATTTAGATTGAGTTTTGTCTTTCACAGGTTTATTATGAAGCGCTTTCGGCTCCTCAAAATTAAACAAATATTATCTTAAATATCAAATTTTTAATAAGGACATAATTTGTTCATAAAACAAATTAAAATAAGCTATAAGAAAAAAAAAAACGACACCTGAAATTGTATATCCGGCAAATATTTTCGATTGTTACTTTGAACTATATAGAGCCGTATAGTATATAGTATAGTATAGTAGGTATAGAACCGGCACAGAGAACCAGTATTTTGCGCCATGAGTTGTTGTTATTTTGACAACAAGCCGTAGAAGCGGAGCGTGAATCTCGCGACCTTAACGCGTAAGCGCCATGAATTTTAACGGCGCTTACGACGTTTTGGTCGCGTGGTACCAGTTGCGGGTGCGACAATTTCATTGTTTGGTATGGCTTCTTTTTTTAATAAAAATAGTTTATTAAAAGAAAGAAGATACAATTACATAACTAGCTCAGTCATCCCACACTGGACTAGGCCTGTATCGTGGTAACCGCTCTACAGAATTACTATCGTAAAACCACCCAACTATAGTCCAATACTGCAACTATGGTCCACAAGTTCAAAAGGAAATTAAGTATCAATGCCAATGTTCCTTGTGGTTTTACCTTCCATTTATAAACATACTTTGCCTTAGAACTACAAAAATATAGTAAAATACACACCTGAACGAAAAAAATTGAGTTTATTTGTGGACCATACTTGGGAGCGTTGGACTATAGTTGGGTGGTTTTACGGTACGTACATTTTTGGGGTATCCTCTAAACTATCTTTATCTTATCTTATCTTTATCTAAAGTATACCTACCTTGTATAGTTGATGAAAACCATGCGCTGAAATATTCTCTTTAGCAATTATTAACTCAATTGTGTAAGTAAGCGGATTTGTTTGATTGGAAGGTTCATACGCCGCCATCAAAGTTGGCTCAACTATGGAGTTGGTATTGGAGTAGTTGAGGTATCGTTTAAGTTCCCAAATTCGCTCGTTGGCCACACTGTGCACTGTAACAAGGAGCCATTTACTAACTTACTGACTATTTAGAGCGTACATGAAGTTTCGGTAAAAATACCGACATTTATTCCAGTTCCTAGGGCAGAGCGGGGCTAGAAGTTACCGCGGTAAGTTTATATTCCGACGGTTATAACTTTGTAAAAAAGAACTATATCAATATATTTGAACTAAAGCTTGAAGCGTACTAATCATGCCAGACAAAGCGCAGATTTGGCAGCCACTTCTTAATAAGGGGAAAGTGCACGCGTTATTTAAAAAAGTTTTTGCAGCTTTACAATGTATCTGCCTAATTTTTTTCTGTTAAGATTTATTATTATGTTGGCCAGTAAAAAAATACGTTTTTCTTGTCAATACTACATAAAATACAATATTTTAATATTTTTCTAATGCCTTTGACCGGCCACCTAAGTGCAGTTATAGTATTTTTTTAATACTACGTCGGTGGCAAACAAGAATACGGCCCGCCTGATGGTAAGCAGCCTATGTACGCCTGCAACTCCAGAGGAGTTACATGCGCGTTGCCGATCCTAAACCCTAGTATTTCCCCAAAACCCTACCCCTAACCCTAGTATTTAGTTTAACTAATTTGAATATAAATAGGTAGTTATTTCATTATTTATGTAATGTGATCATTGATTTTCTCTTTAAGTTCACGTTTTTTTAGCAGTCGGGTTTTTGGTTTTTATAATAATAGTTTTTTTTTACTTGTGCTTAAATCTAAAATAATAATTGAGTCGACATATTTACAGATTAAAGGATTATTTTATAACAAGTTTCAAAGCTGGGTAAAATAAATATTGCTTTTCTGTCTTGGACATAGTCTTGCTGAAAACTTTGCAGACGAATCAATCATTAAATAAATATAAATACCTCCCAACCACGAAATTATCTCGTACGACTTAGTCTTACAGTACCTAACCCTATCAAAGACAGTATGGCGAGTACTTACATAGATAATTACTTTTTTAGAAGTATCTATGTTTATATTTATTATGTTTTTTTTTGTACAGGCCCGTCTATTCTTTTTTGGCTATTTTAAAGTTGTCTGCTAAATCATGGGTGATGAGCGCGCCCACAATAATTTTATTTAAGAATTATTTTAATAGAAATAATACTAATCATTTGTTTTGATGTATTTTTATGGTGGACAATTATTTAAATTAATTATAAAATATTACCGTGCGGCTGGGTTATATAGACTCAACAGAGGATAACTTTGACTCACAGGGATAATATATAATGAAAGGAAATATATACATATAGATGGATCTAATAAAAATTCTACCAAATAACGCATCAATAAGCTAACATTTCAATCCAATAATTAAACTTGCACCAAATGAATCCCAATTGCCGAAGTAATTCTCCAGGACCAATGTAACCCGCTTTTTTTTTATTTGAATTTTTATTTTTATTTTTTTTCTTTACTGGGGAAAAAACAGACATAGGCAGATGATACAGAAAAGAGGATATTGGTTTTTACATTATAAGTGCAACCTACATCCTGAGACAATTCCCACTAGGATTTATAAACTAATAATTTATAAGTGGCATTGCCTTCGGATTGAGGTATAAAATGTTAGTAAAATAGGTACTAAACTAATATTATTACACTGACGATAGTATTAGTAGTTACAGTACTGACAATATTCAAACATATAACATTCAAAAAGCGAAACGAGGGACTACACATATACAATGTTATATGCGCACTTTTAAGATGGTAGATTGATATCCAGAGTTATAGATACGATGAACCTTAATTCAGTTTTATCCAACTTACTTATGAGTACACGTGGAACGAGTTAAGTAGTACAATAATTTACCCATCGTCTACAGGAAATTAATTTTGTATAAAGATTAATATGATTGTGTATCAGATGCTCGGTAAATATCATCTCGTGTCGTTCTAGCAAATAAACTGAAGGTTGTACAGACTATCTCAGACAGATGGCGCATAATGCAGCGGTTATAAAGACACTGTCAGCAAACATAGCATTAGGCCGGCGCCCCACTGCTGCGCACGCTACATCCACGGCCCACGTTTTAATACAAACCGTGGGCAAGCCCACGAAATTTTGTATAGGAACGTGGGTCGTGTACATAGCGTGCGCTGCAGTGGGGCGCCGGCCTTAAATTGGTTGACTGGTAGAGAATGTCTTAAGGCATTAAGTCCGCCATTTGTACCTTTCATTTATTGTGCAATAAAGATTAAATAAATCAATAATTTTTTTAAATTCTTTTTTATAAAAATCGATTTGTGATTTACGCGACGCATCTCACATACAATTGTATAAGTACGGGCGAATTGCACAATGGCAAATAATGTTAAAATAAGATGAAATTAACATCAATTTGTAAGTTGTTCTTGTAATATAACCGGAAATCTGTTTATACCATTTTTTTTAGAAATTGCTCACCAACATTCGAAAAAACTCAATTTTATCACATTTTGATATTATTCACTATGTATTGTGAATGAGTCGAGTGACATTTCGCTCGCATTTCGTCCACATATACATGAGTATAATCATGTACCTACTCGTATCAGTAACATTTATACAATTTTTTTGTTACGATATAGGAGGCAAGGGAATTGCCTGGTAGTAAGCAATTACCGATGCCCCTGGACACCTGCAATATCAGAGAGGTTGCAAGTGCCAGCGTTTGAGGTACGTTACGAGTTATTGATCATCGGAGTACCTCATCTTTTCGATAAAGTTTACAAGTGAAGTTGGCTGATCAAAGTATTTTTTTGGGATTTAATGTTCTGGTTGATTGATTGGAATATAAAAAATTTATAGAATAAAAATAGAGACAGGTAATACCTCTGCTCGTGCCATCTATAAATACTTTTGGCAGTTTCTACCCCCATTGCCAGTTATGGTATGCTGCATCTCATACGTATATAATCTGTTTGCTTGCGCAAATAAGTATGTTCCCGATTGTTCCCACCCACGTCTCCAGACCGGAGCTGTTCTTATTTGTTCCGATACGATTGCTGGAAACGCTGGGTCAATATTGCCCCCAGGAATGTAACGAATATTGTTACTGTTATACATTTTGAGAGTAAGCACTCTGTCTTAACATGATTAAAATAGTATTTAATAATAAATAGTAATATTCTAAGAAATAAAAATATAAATGTATTGTAGCCGTCAATCGGCTGAATTATGAGACCCATAAAATCTATGTAGCACCTGTTAAATACCATAATTCACGCAGATAAATGATATCTTATCTTATCTTATCTTAATATGTTAAGATAAGATAAGATATCATTTATCTGGTAATATTTAGAAATGGAGGAAAAGTTGAAATAATCCCTGCCTCGGACGGAATCAAACGTGCGAACCTGAGATACCAGCCCGCCACTTTAAAAGCGGAGTCACCAGGACTTCTGTTTGAAGAAACGTCACTTTTGACATTCACTGACATATACAATGTGTCTCTACCCTCTGGACATAGATATTCAATTCAATTCAAATATAATTTATTCATGTAGGCCTAGCAACAAGCACTTATGAATAGTAAGACAATATTACATATAATTAATTTTATCTTAAGCTAATTATCAGAGCAATTTATTGATGTAAATATTATTCCATGTATAATACTAATGAATATAATTTATAGATCAAACTTAATACTAAAAAATTCACAAAATATAGTCATACAAAAAAAAAGTGTATAAAAATATTAGTCTAGATACGATCAGAGCAGCCTGTTAATACACGGTAATTAAAGATTATTTCAACTTAATAAACCTCTTTGAACCGCAAAACACAGGCACTCCACACCACACGCTTCCCTTTTTCAATAATGACACTAATAAAGCATGACACTGTCATGTCACTAGTGTCACTTTAATTTTATCGTTATTGTGAACAACTGATACAGTATGCTCCTCTTTATTGATGATGTATTTGAATTAATTTAAGATAAGATTTATATGTTCAAATAATTTACCATACTAGAACATTCCTGAGAAGGAACTCTACTCGGGATTTCGGTCAATAACCAGAGATTAGAGACACGTTGTATATCAATCTATATAGTCGGTTTTCTTAGCAAATTTTTGACGTGTCGTAAAGTTCGAATCGGGCCGTCGGAAGTTTTTGTAGAGTCTCGTGAAAACGAGCCGAGTTTTTCAAATTTAGCTTCAAGTGACTTACGTTCCTAGTTCCTACCAACATTACTCACAGATCGGTAAAAAAAGTTATCGAAATAACCCAACATTCATTCTCCCCAAAAATGTGCGTGGAAAAACCGCGGAAAATACTTCTAAGCCCGTAATATAATTAAGCTTCTGCGTTACACATCAATGATATTATCATCACAAATACAATTCTCACACGTAATCATTTTCCTTTCACGCACAAAAAGCCCAACTCCTCTGAAGCCACCAATCAAAAAACAATCTTATACGTCCTTAATAAGGTGACAATTCACTCACACACGCGCCCCCTTTTTAGCACAATGGCAGATGCTCTTGAAAAATATTTGCGTTCCCTTCAAAACATAGGAGACACGAAAATAAAGTTTTCCAAGTAAATAATACATCAAAGGGCTAAGTGATTGATGGGGAAAGAGGGGTTGAAGGGGGAGAGGGGAGGGTAAGCCATTAATCTTGTTGGAGCGTTCGCTAGATCGAATAGGTGAAGCCAAGAAATCAGGATGTAATTGGTGGAGGATTTTTATTGCGACGCTGATTTGACTTTCGTTGCGTTAAGTTGAGTATCGCTTGTGGAATTATGAGTTGGTTGAATAATTATGATTTGATAATGAGTTAAGGATGTTTTAAAAAAATACGAGTGGCCACATAGAGGATACGGTATCGTCTTGGCTCGTCTCAATCCTTTTTTGTCAAGTTCTTAAATTCGTCCCGTTCTGCTTTCGTCACCGATTCTTCATTCATCATTTTCGTGGGTCGTCCGTATCATCTTTGGTAATCTACACATTTTGTAAATTTCGGAAAATTTTGTTTAATAAATTAAAAAAAAACTGTTTACTACGTTACGGTTGTTAGCGGTATTTCAGGCCCGATACGTCCTTCAAACCTTTCAAACGTAAAGTAAATATTATGGGGACATTCTTCCACAAATTGACTAAATCCCACGGTAAGTAGAGAAGGCTTGTGTTGTGGGTACTCAGACATATTATAATATCAATTCAATTCAATTTATTTATTTCAATAGACAACAATGGTCCATAATGGTTAGTAACATTTAAGATTTAAAACTAAGTGTTAGTAGAACAAATACAAAAAGCGAACAGCAACAAAAAAAAACAATTACTTGGTAGCGGTCATGACACACTCAAAATGGCCCGTTATAGTAGCCAGGATGGGGTTGGAGCTGGCCCGCACTCTGCAGAGCAACGAGCCAATCCTCTTTCATATTATGGCATAGTAGTCATCTGTGCGAGTTTGTGCAAACATACCTGATGCGCTGCAGAACCGGGGCAGCCCCAACAACATCCTGAAACCATTATTATATTGGACGCGCAGGGAACTGATGGTCTTCTGCGTAAAACTAGTCCAGAGGCTGTACGTGTAGAAAACTTGACAATAGGCTTTAAATAAGGTTGCGTATGTAATATACAAATACTTAAATACATAGAAAACATCCGTGACTCAGGAACAAATATCTGTGCTCATCACACAAATAAATTAAGTTACCGGAATTCGAACCCGGGACCATCAGCTTCATTGGCGGTGTCACTACTCACTAGCCCAGACCGGTCGTCGGTACTTAGCAAATATCCGTGTTCATATCACAAATAAATGCCACAAAAACTGACAACTGATATACTTACTGACAGAAAACTCATTACAAACTTTCGAGCAGGGGTCATTTTCGATTAACTACGTCTAATTGGTTGTTCATTATCATATTTTCGGCCCGATTCGAAGAATGATTAAGACACGCTTAAGATCTTTAAAAGATCGATAACTAAACGATATGTCAAAATTGACGTTTATTTCGATTCCGCTGTGATTCCAATAAGATCTATGTACGATATTTCTAACGTCAAAGTGACATTGATTGCCCGAATCGAGCTGCTTCTGTCTATTATACGACATACAAACGATATCTAAATAAGAACTTATCTAAACCAGAACTTATCGTTACCATATCTCATTCTTCGAATCGAGCCGTAGGTATGTATATCCAATGTAAATACAAGTCTTAATGGCTCAACGATGAAAAACCGGGACTGTTAAGTTGAATGAACTTTAATTTGGTGAGCTCCAAGATGGCGTTCCGACGGCGTCCACGGCCCCGAACATGAATCCGAACAATATTTTGTGAACTCATACCAGAATCGAACCAATTTTCGCCTCAAGGGATATAAGGCTTCAAAAACAAAGTTACATTTACAGCCTTTCAACTGCACATAAGACCTATGAACTGGTAATAATGTCTGTTTTAGCGTACAATTCGTTTGGAAATGGTTAAATAATAATTTGTTTTTTGGAAGATTTTGCTGTTTGAATTTTGCTGCCTGAGGCTTATTTGTATGTGTTATTATTATCGTAGATTAATATAGGGGATATATGTAAATCCATATCCATAATAATGTACTCAAATATTTACAGGGTTTTCTGCCTCTATCTTGCCTTAGCCAGCCGGCCAGAGTGGAGTCGCAAGAGCTGCTCGTCGCAGTCCTGCAGTCGAGGATAGATGTGGAAACGTAAGTAGCGAGTTTAAAGTCCAGTGACGCCTCTCTACCTTCACCGGTGTTGCCCTTGAGCCATCCTAGATGTCGCTTCTTGTGGGGGCAAGAGTTACTGTCTGCCGGAAATAAAATTGAATTCCGTTTTATAAGTCAGGCGTCCGATTTTTTATCCCATAGCCTACTATTTAGTCCACTGCTTTCACTCAACAGCCCCCGGCGGGTGCTCAGCTACCTCTGCATGTGCCCCATGACACGGGCAATGGCAGCATCAGCATCCGCTCGGTGTACCCCTTAAATCTCATTAAAGTATCAAAAGGTACGTGTTGGCTTCGGCTCCGCGCACGACTCCCAAATGTCTAAAACACCATTGTTCCGTGATGGGTTTAGACATACAATAATAATACCTATTCTTTACTCTGCACAATCATTAGCACTTAGTCTATAGCTTTCACTCAATGGCCTAGTTCATATTAGATTCCAACATCTTCGTAGTCTGTACCTGTTCCATGATATGGGTAAGGACAGCATCCGCTCGGTGTACCACTAACATTTCATTAAAGTGTCAAAAGGTCCTCTTCGTATTAGGTTCTGCTTCGCGCACGCCTGCCAAAGGTGCGGAACCCAATAGTTCCGTGATGGACAGAAATGAAAACCTTAAATTACAGACAACTGTGTTTTCTTTACTATATTTAGCGTGGGTGGTCTCAAGCACTAAAAGACTTAAATATTTTCACTACTTAAATAAATGTAAAATACATCGGTATAAAAATAGCCATCTATAGAAACAACAACCGAAGACTATAATTTCATCGTCAAAATACAGGGAAAATGCGATATAAAATAAAATGTACAAAGACCGTGGTAAAGGATAAAAATATCAGCAGTTTTCACATCTGCAAACCCCCCCACCCCCTCCCGACCAAGACATCACCGGAACAAATGACCCTCTTTGATGTCGCGCGAACTGCAACTATCATTCAATACACTCACACTCATTGCTACTGAAAGACACAGTCTAAAAATACACCCCTTTGAAGATTTCCTAACTGCTTATTTTCGTGCAACGTTTATAGCGACTTTGTTTCGTTTGTTAAAGATTTACCGTGAATGTACACGGATTTGTGTTCAGTGGACAATCAATGTTGTTTTGCCGTGTTTAAGCAATGTAATAAGAAACAAGAATGTGGTTTCCTTTGTTCTTTGATCGTTCTTTGTTTCTGGAATTAACTAAGTTGTTTGTCGGACGGTTATTTTATTCGTTAGGGAATTTCGTTTGGTGCCCAATTTGAATTCGGTCGAATAAACCGAGGTTGTTTAATTGAGTTTGTTTTGTGTACGTTTGGATACGAGGAGGTCCGCTTGAGAACAGGCTCGACATAGCTCAGAGAGTAGCCACTTTGTTTGTTGAATCAATAAGTTATGTTAGGTAAAGGCAGACAGCACCAATCATGAATCATGAATATTTTCTACTGCTAGGCGCGTTAAAAGTTGAATTCCTATTTGTCTATTTCTGCCTGGCACTTTCATCCTTTCTGCCTCGTACAGCTAAACTGTGGAATGAACTGTCGCCTGCGGTATTTCCGGACCGAAACGACCTTCAAGAAAAGAGCGTACTCCCATCTTAAATTCCGGCAACGCAATTACAACTCTGGTGTTACAGGTGTCCATGGGCGACGGTAATCACTTACTATTATGTGATCCGTCTGCTCGTTTAAAAAAATATTAAAACTATTTTTTTTTTCAGTCATAGACATTAAGTATGCATGGCGCCAACGTCAAATTTATGCAGCTTCGCTCATAACTGTTTTTAATGGAAAAATATTTCCATTGTTTAAAAACTGATATTAGATATTTTAGATGTGTCTTAAATATTCATTATTGGTGCCATATCCATTGTAGGGGGGACTACTGCCGGAAAAAATCGATGGCTTTTAATCAGCTCACGTGGAACAAGAGGCGTTAAGGTGTTTTTTTCTCTTTAATAGTTCCTCTGCACGACGCGCCTACATACCAGCATGTAGAGAAGGTGTAGTGGTGTCGGATGGCTTACGGCGCGGCGGGATGGCGATGGGATAACAACGGTGTCGGTTTTTTCTCCGCACATCAAAGGCCAGCAATGGTGCGTGTGCATCACGTGGCCTATTCACTAGTGCGTGCTCTCAACCATCGCGTGGCCATCTCCAGAGAGCGAAACTTTGGTGCCGATGACAGACGTATGACATCAAGCTAAATACAGAGTGTTGTTATCTAGATTATAAATACTTGATAAAATAACAACTTATTAGCCTCTTCAGTTTACTGATATTGAAACTTTTTGACGACCGGTCTGGCCTAGTAGGTAGTGACCCTGCCTATGAAGCTGATGGTCCCGGGTTCAAATCCTGGTAAGAGCATATATTTGTGTGATGAACACGGAGCTTACTCTAGGGCTTAGTCAATTTGTGTAATAATGTCCTATAATATTAGGACATAATAGGATTAGGATTTTTGTTATTAGGTTTATAGGAGCGTGTGTAGAGCATCTTGAACACCTAAACCGTGTATGAAAATCTCAAATACCCCAAGAAAGAATACGCCCTATGTATAGCCTACCACCAGGTTTTTACGTTCTTATTCAGTTTGAAAATTGTGTTTTATTTTGTTCTTATTGTTCCTTTGTATGGTAGGAATTAAATATATATAGTATTATTTACACCTTGCGATGCGGAACGAATCTATAAGTGTGACTCGTACGCTGCTCGTACGTGACTGGTTTTTTAATTGACTTACAGGAAATCAAGTACAAATACTCGTGAAAAAGGTAAATGAACATACTCTTCACGTTATTGAATATCCGATTAATCAGATTACGACATGGGCGAGTGAAGCCATAATCTGATTGACAGATAAAGTCATCACGGTCGCCAACGATACGCCATTGGAGGTAAACAAAAATTACGCAAATCAGGAAATGTAATTACGGCCCTTTGGTTGTGCTTGCGGCTTTGTGAATAGGGCTTTTGTTTTTTGTCCTGGGTAAATGAGGTTACGTTTCGAGCACCTGCAAGAAGCTAATTAATATGTTGTCATCGGTTCGGGGTCTTATTTTATCAAAATTATTATCATACGGTCATTTAGATCTTGACAGGTGATTTAAGCAGCGCGCATCTGTACGTGAGAAACAACTTCTCACGAAACTATTTACCGTGTGTAAATCCAATACGAGCGATAAATTAAACCACATTAAAAAAAACGTGTAATCATTTTTTTATTAACACGCTTTTATTAGGTCAGGTCGACCTGTATATAACTAACTATCTAATGGAATCTAAGGTAACTAATTTAACCATTCTCCAAGGATCGTAAAGTCATGACAATTGGCAGCTGTATGTATGCTGATCTGATGATGGAACCGGAAGATATGAACTGGAACTTCATGATGGAACATCGTATCATAGCTGCTAACACGCGTTGACAGTTACCTTAAAAGCTTTTATTTTGCAACTTGTTTGTTGCTTTATATTGCGGGCCGAATTATTTGGAATGAAAATTTATCTGAATATACTTCTTAGATCCTACGCTAACCACCGTTTAAATATTCGCCCTATTGAATTTACACACTGTATAAGTAAATGCGAGAACGACATTCGTGCCTGCATTTGGTGGCATCTACTTAAAATGGGGGATTTAACCGTTTCTTTTCTAATCTAACTAAAATACTACTTATTAATATTATCATCGATTCGGACTGGGAAAAGTGCAAGTCGGATTTGCCCACCGAGAGTTCCGAACTTTTTAGTATTTGGCGCTAGGCAACAGAAATACAGCATCTGTGAAAATTTAAACTGTCTAGCTGTCACGGTTCACGAGATAATAGCCTGGTGACAGACGGATAGCGGAGTCTTAGCAGTAGGGCCCCGTTTTATCCTTTGGGTACGGAACTCTAAAAAAAATCGTAACTAATACGTATTAATACATAATCTGACGTCCTATTATTATGAGTACGAACGGTACCTTAAGTTACCGAGGCTCTTATTTAAGAATATAACCATTACCAACCATGATCTAAACCCTCAATGTAAATATCTCGCATAATCCTCAGACGCAGTTTCGGCAGCAAACTGCAATTAACCTGAAGGGCCCTTTGACCTACGTTGGCAACCTTTTATACGGGAGCCCTATTCAGATAGTATTATCTTGTTGTGAATCGGTTAAGGGTACCAGTCTCTCAGATGTCAGCTGTAAAAAATGACATTTGTTTAATTAGAAATGCTATAACTGTGTCATATTACCAATGAGCGGAATTCTTCATAGCAAAAATCAAACTGTCAGAGGGATTGACCTAACTGTTTTATCGACTTATCGATAAATATTTGTCACTTAACGAAACACAGGTGTCCCTAATTAGCTGACCGCCACTGTATTTTGGTATAATAGTAAAGAATAAAACAGAAAATACTTTTATGATGTAAATGAACGTAACATTTAGAGCAATATATTGTGGAAGAATCTTCTTTGAAACTGAAATAAGAATCTTTCTGTATCCATTTTTTTATTGTTTTCTTTTAGGATTAACCATTTTAGTAACATGGCACGGAAATCACTCATGAAAACTCAAGTGACATAAATGACATATGTGACGCTGACATGATTTACTTTAATACGGAGATGCAAATTGCTTATCAAAGAGGTCAAATGTTACAGAATAATCTTTTAAGTTGATTATGGATACCTAATGCGATATTATTCCGTAACATCGATAAGTCGATAAAACAGTTAGGTCAATCCCTCTGACAGTTTGATTTTTGCTATGAAGAATTCCGCTCATTGCATATTACAGTTTCATATTCATTCAATTTTTTTTTCAGAAGCTGGTTATATTCAACAATTTGATAATGTTTTGGTCTTGTTTTGATACGACTTTAACGATCGTTCACACTGATCGATGTGCGCAAAATGCAATCAGAGTTGAGAGTAGGGAATGCAAAAACCGGAGGTTTTTCAAAACCGGTTTTTTCTTCGGTTTTACCAACAAAAAAAACCGAAACCGGTTAAAACCGGTTTCGGTTCGAAGGACAAATAATTCTTAAATTCATCGCCATGGAATAAAGAAAAGATTGCTTCACGTGTAAAAACGAATGCAAGTATAGTATATACACGATTTTATCACGAAATTAAAGACAGAATATCTGACTATTTTATTGTATTGTATGGGAATTGTCAAATGACTTAATGTTATTTGTAACTAGGAGTAGGAACACACCAATTTAATTTAATTATTTTTTTGGTTTGTTGGTTAGACACCGATGGGATAGGTCATTTTTTCTTTAATATATGACAATAACTTATCTAAAGCATTTGACGTAATAAGTCACACAATGCTCCTGGATAAGTTAAAATGTTATGGCGTAACGGGTGAGGCGCATCGCTTAATTGCTTCATTTTTGTCGGGCCGAAGACAACAGGTTAAACTGTCCTCAAATGGCAAACGATTCCGTCTGACATTGGCCATATCAAGTTAGGCATTCCCCAAGGATCAGCCCTTGGAAACACTCTGTTTCTAGCCTACGTCAATGATCTCCCATCTGCCATCACAACCGGGCTGTCAGTACTATTTGCAGATGACACTACGGTCATAATCAGCGCGCAAACATACAAACAGCTTGGCGAGAATATCAATGAGGCATGTAGGCAGTTAAAACGGTGGTTTACTGCAAATGGGTTACTTCTTAACGTCAGCAAGTCTAACGTCATGTTATTCTCAGGACGGACGACTACTGCGCCCCCATGTGTAGTGGACTGCCCTATGCCAATGTGCAGTGAAACGAAGTTCCTTGGCTTTATGTTGGATTCGAATCTGAACTGGAAGTGCCATGTTGACCAGCTATGCAATAGATTGAGCAGTGCAGTCTTTGCGTTACGGAAGTTGAAACCCCTTGTTTCGTATGTTACATTAAAATCGATTTACTACGCTCACTTCCACTCACTAATGACGTATGGTGTACTCATTTGGGGAAACTCTACGCATGCTAACCGAGTGTTTATCATGCAAAAACAGGCAATAAGAACACTAGCAGGTGCGAAGCCTAGACATTCATGCAGGGGCCTTTTTGTAACGCACAAAATAATGACGCACTACTCGTTATATTTGTTCGAAATCCTTATGTATGTTAGAAATAACCTATCTTTGTTTAAACGCGTTGATGTAGCTGGTATAAACATTAGAACTACAGGTCGATTACGAACAGTTCCACGTCGCATGGCACTTGCAGCTAAGAACCCGCGTGTCATCGGTCCGACTTATTATGAGCGATTACCTGCAGAAATAAGGACGGACACATCCGATACAACATTCAAGCGTCTATTGAGAAACTTTTTACTGGACAACCCATTATATTCAATAAGTGAATTTTTTGACATAACTGTATAATTTATAATTGAATAATGATTTGACATTGTGTTTGCGTATTCTTGATATTATTTGACGATCCTTTTCAGGTGAAAATTTTCATATATATATATTATTATTGAAATTAATTTATTTAGATTATCTTGTTATTATTTAAGTTTATTTCTGACGATCACAATATAGATTCTTATAAATTGACATTGATGTAATTTGTACTGTAATCATATGTTGTGAAATAAATAAATCTAAATCTAAATCTATATCAATTTATAATTTAATGTTATTTGTCTTAAATCAAATGGCCCAATCCGAAATCTTGCTCTAAGTTTTTCGCTGTCTTCTAGTATATATTCAAGTAGTTAATTCGTTTACTGTTACTACCTTCCTTTATAAAATATTTGCTAAGTTATTATGGATTTGTAAAGTAGGAAATAAATGAAACAAGCTTTGTTTTTACTCCATAATCAACTTTAATTAGTATTTGTACTATTAATCTCAAAAAAAGGTTCTCGGTAAGTCGTTATCACCGAACCAACAAAAGACTCTAAAGCTGCCATTGATATAATTGATTACGTAGAATTTTTCTACAGTGCATCGCATAATAAAATTATAAATTATAAGTAAGACCTTTTATACCCATTTTTATTAAAAAGTACTACTATACAATTCGTACACCAGCACGGATGTCCTGCCACTGCCAGTACTTTATATTATTTAAATCTTTCGTATTTGTGTATTTTGTTCCGTAAAAATTCATTTAGCGTTACAAATGATCAAACTAACACAACACCACATTATTTGATTTGATGTCGATTCAACCGGTTTAGGACCGATTTATACCCTTATAATGGATAAAACATGCAACTTAGGTAAATAAAAAAAACCGAATAAAACCGAAACCGGTTTTTTCAAATTCTAAAAACCCGGTTTTGGGTTTCCGTCAAAAAACCGGTTTTAACCGGTTTTTTCGGTTTCGGTTAAAACCGGTTTGCATTCCCTAGTTGAGAGGTTGCACAATTGGCTACTTGACAGTTTTTTGTAAGTAATGTCAATCGATCTTGATTTTCCTGAGGATCAAATGTCTATGAGTCCTATTCATGACATTTAAGCAACACAAAGGTCAAAATATTTGACAGGTACAGTCACGTCTGAAAATATGGTTACGAACAAAGTCCCAAAAATATGTATACACGACTTTATTACCCATGTATTAAGGTGTATACATATTTTTGGTACTTTATAGTACGTGTCTATATTTTAAGACGTGACCGTACAAACAAACGCTAACCAGAAAGGTAAACGCAAACTTTTGGGGACTTTTGTACAAATGGTGCAGAGAAAAGAACATTTGTGGTTGACGTTTAAATTTTACAAGCACAAGTACGTTTAATCTATTTCTTATTCCACCGTTAAGGAAAACAAAAGTATTCTTAACTGACACCCGCCATGTTTATATTGAATTTCTATTTTTTTCCGACGCTTTCCAAAAGTAAATTATTCATTACTCAATCTCCCGTGGCTTCAGAAATTTCAGCTTTCATACCAACCAACAACCAATGATGGAATATTCATCCCAGGGGGTGCTTTGTCGGGCTGTTTCTGTGTTTTTTTATTTGATAGGGAGCCTAATTCTGATTAAAAAAATCGTTACGGTTTTGATTTTTTTTATTCGACCTTGAAGACCGCTCAGGCTAATCGGTGCATGCTGCTCGTAAATGAAGTGAAATTCGTGTGTGAGTTGCGCGCCAAACACCAAGACGATCGTCAAAGTCAAAATCACAATTAATTTTTAAATCCAAAAGTTGGGGAGTTGGGTGTATTGGGAATGGGTTGGGAGGAGGTTACCCAAGCGGGCCAGGAGCGGAGTCAGTGGAAGAAAATGGTTCAAGCCCTACACCCCAGCCCAGCAGGACGTAACAGGATGGAAAGAAAAAGTGAAATCCAAAAGGTTAGGTGAGAAGAAACCTCTCCAGCGACGTCATAATGTATTTTTGTGACAGGTTTTAGGAGAATTTTTGTTGTTTAAACGTCTTGAATACATTTTATTAAATTCTATTCTTAATCTGATTAGGGCTCCTGAACCCGTATCAAGAGTCACTGAAAATGTTAACACTGACATATACGCCAACGTCTACGTCTACTTTCTATACATCTCGCTTGCATGAATAATTATGTCAGTACACATTAGCGTATAAATGTCAGTTTTAATACTGCCAGTAACTCGTGGTAAGGGTACTAATTCGCACGTGTGTGTGCGAGCAAAGTGCTCTATCTGAATGAATGAATGTCATCTCGTTGTGTGGTAGGGCACAGCACAGCAGATGTCATTCCAGATCTAGAGCAGAGCCCAACTGGGGAAGTACCTCCACCTTACAGAAAACCGCAGCCAAATAACACTTGACCCTACTCATAGTGTTGTGTTCCTGCCGGTGAGTAAGGTGCCAGAGCTCAACGAGGGGGGTGGGGTTAGGGTCGGCAACGCGCATGTAACTCCTCTGGAGTTGCAGGTGTACATAGGCTACGGAGACTGCTTACCATCAGGCAGGCCGTATGCTTGTTTGCCACCGACGTAGTATAAAAAAAAAAAAACTCCATTTCTTCTGGTTACATTTCATCTGTTCCAATCTACCAATCAGCTGCTTGCTAACGTAGTTGCTCACGATCAAGGCCGTATAAAATTAAAACATTTTTAGCAAATTACTAAAACAGAACTGGCCACTGGGATCGAACCCGTAATTAAATTTCCAAGATCGTATAAAAATATAACTGAAACAGACGTGGGATTTCATTTCTATTCCGGGATGCAATCGTACGGAAGGGAAATATTATATAAGACACCAACAACAGTGAAATTGGAACGGAAATAAAACTCAAAAAATTCAATTCAAAAGCCTTTAGAAAGACTTTTTTTGTTAGGGTTCCTACGGCTGGCTACGGAACCCTAAAAAAAGATTGAACGTCATTATAATTAAATTTAAAATCGAAGCCATGTTTCCTAAGAACAGATGTGGCTATCTCTCATAGTTTCTGACTTCTTCATAGTTCATACTGACCGATTTGGATTGATCACCCTGTATATTAATTTATACACGTCAGTATTTTAAAAGAAAAACTCATTTATGCTACTTGGTTTGTATGAATAAGTGACATAATAAAAAAAACCGGCCAAGTGCGAGTCGGACTCGCACAGGAAGGGTTCCGTACCATTATCTATAAAAACGGTCACCCATCTAAGTACTGACCCCGCCCGACGTTGCTTAACTTCGGTGATTAGATGAGAACCTCGAGATTGGAAAGAAATATTTATTTTATTCTGTTTTTAGTATTTGTTGTTATAGCGGCAACAGAAATACATAATCTATAGAAATTTCAACTGGCTAACTATCAAGGTTCATGAGATATAGCCTGGTGACAGACGGACGGACGGACGGACGGACAGCGGAGTCTCAGTAATAGGGTCCCGGTTGAGCCTTTGGATACGGAACCCTAAAAAAGCTATACCTCCTTAGCGAGTTCGAGTTATAGCTTTTTTCACAGTCCATAACTCATGCGGGCCTTTGTCCTTCAGTATACTCGTACCTGCATGAAATAAGATCTTTTTTTAGCAAGTGTGATGAAAAAATATGAGTTATGACTACAAAATTATCGCACAAATGCGCACAGTAAAGCCAGCTTAGTCGGTAGCAGTGTTGGCTGAACGTTAATTAGAATTGACCATATTGAAAATTCGTTCGGCCAGTAGTCGGTAGTGATTTATTCCTGCAACTCTGGAGGTCCTGGTTTCAAATTTTGGTAAAGAGATTTTAACTTTCAGTAATATTGCCGTTTTTTGAATGAAATCTTTGTTATATTAGGCCTTGACTTGATAATTTCCCATCAGTTTTTGAAGCATAAAGAGATCTTTTACGAGCTGGAGTGGTGAAAAAATAATTTTCATGCATGTTCCTAATTCTGTAGACAGTGGTGCTAAGAGCAACCTGACAGACTACTAATTGACTTAATCCCTTCGCAATAAGGCTTACATTCACTTAACTGTCAACTATACTGTCCATGTTAATGTGTGGGGGCAGCCGGAAGCAGCGGGGACAAGATAAATATCCGCGGGAGCGCCGGAAGTGACGTCACGGGGGTTTCGGGTGTTGCGGGCTACGTGTTGGCTTGGCTTTGTAATAGATAAGTTTGTGTATTTTTAAATGAATATACAAACGGCGTTTAATACCGTCATCTCCAAAGGGTGCGCGATATTAACATTATTTTTACTTTATGCGACACCTCACCACCGACCGCCAGTATCGTCCAAGAATCGTGAGAGAGGCTATTGAAATTAAAAAGACATCCTGAAAGTTTCAATACAGAGAAAGCGTTCAAACTATCGCCAATGTATGGAACAGTGATTCACATATAGAAATCAGGGCATCCATGTTTGTTTCCGTGAACGGATGTTGTGAGTGTCGTGTGTCGTGCTGTCGACAACGAATATAAACCTAAACGGGTAGTTCTTTGTCGACGTTTGCTTTGCAGCTGGTGGTCGACCTTAAAAGTTAAATCGTACAGATAGTGAGATGAATATTCCTACCTACATATATTTATAATCAAAAATAACGACAGACATGTCAACACAAAGAAACTGATTTTTTTTATTTGTTTAGTGATTGGAACTGGTGTAATACGATGTAATTTCATTATTTTTACATAATCCGTTTTTATGATTCATCTGGGTTGCACCAGCTGTGAATAAAATGCCTGACGTCCCAGCAAAATATCAACGGAAAAATTGGTAACACTAAACAATCCAAAAATATTTAAGAGTTTTAAACGTCGACAAAGAACTACCCGTTTAGGTTTATTATATTCGTTGTCGACAGCACGACACACAACACTCACAACATCTGTTCACGGATACAAACATGGATGCATGGATTTCTTTTTGTAGCATTAACTAATATAGATGTATAAATCATTATACCACTTCAGGTTCCATGACAAGTTTTATAATATTTCAACATGTATTGTTTTAAAATGCTGTTTTAAACGGCCTCTTAGCCTACTTAGTCGGTAGTGACCCTGCTGCTAAAACTGGGGGTCCCAGGTTCAAATTCTTATAAGGCCTTTCATTTTGTGCGTTTATCACGGATATTTTCTCCTCACTTATGGATATTTTATATGTATCTTATATACATATATTGGTATCGTCGCCTGGTATTAATAGTACATGCAAGCTTTGCTTAGTTATTGCAATTATACTTTCTACTAACACACTTAGCCGTAAGTCATTACTAACATAATATGGATGTTTTTGTCCGAAATAAATGCTTTCATTTCATTTTTCATTTCATTTAGTTTGAGAATGGGTTGACCTGCGTAAGATTGTCCTCAAATGTTCATTTAAATATTTAATTACATGAGAGTGTAACTAAAATTGTATGTTGGAGACTAAGTTCTTGGCTTTTATTTAATAGTCCTATGATCTTACTACTATTTTGCTCCAAAATTTATTTATTTCAACTTATATATAGTATAATTGTCACACCTAGAATTACAAAAACATATCCTTTACACGTATGACCCACTTTTTCAAGCACGTGCGTTATATTATCTCCCATCCGTTTTTTCTCATCAAGTAAAATAATGATTTCTCGCAATATTATTTTGATATCGACGTAATATGACCTCGTGGAATCCGGGGATATTAAACATTCTTTCCTAATAATAATATGGAATTCCTGTACCTACATACTTTTCACGATTCCTCTTGAAATTTCAGAAATACGCTAGTAATATCTGGCAAACTTTTTAACAGTAAAAGGCTAAAAAAAATACGTTCGGGCAGAAGTGTAGGGTTAGAGCCGGTATAGCTTTATTTGACGTTCATAATTGCATTATAATATTATGCCTAGTTTAAAAATAAACTATCTTTATCTTACTCGTATTACATAATGAATATAACTCAAGATAGGTTACAGACATTCCAAAAATGAAGCGCTTAACTTGTACAAGTTGTACAAGTTGCCTTTAGTCGCACCTAGGCATGCGAGAAATGAGCACGTGCTAACGAGCTCCCACAGACAGAACGAGAAAGAGACAAGTTTATGTTTACATACCCAATCTTTATCGTATCTTTTTTGATGTATATTAAAGTTTGAATCGGGCCGTATGTCTGGTTTAATTTATTGCCCGTATTTGATTGTAAGTATACAACTGAAAACCAATGAAAATTTGATAGGTTTTCGTGACTTTTTTCAAGTCAATTTTAACCTTTTCAAGTTTTGGTTGAAATTTGCCCTTGTAAATACCTATATTATCCCCTATTTTCCGTGTGAATTTTATATGCCATAAATATTTTATTTATGGCCATGATTAACACGTAAGAATTCATTTCATAAATTATATTTTTTTACTCGTGTTCGATCAGTCTAATCGAACAACAGTACCCCTAGTGTAAATTTAGTCCATAGCGAAACGTGACGTACGCGTTTGCGTTAAGTCTCATTTTGTATGGGTTTTTAAACAGCGCGCCAAGCGGGACGTTTTGGAAAGTCAAAAATCTCATACAAAATGACACTTAACGCAAACGCGTACGTCACGTTTCGCTGTCGAAAATATTTACACTAGGGGTACTGAACAATACAGAAAATATTTACTGAATTTCAATGTCTCGAGTGCCTGAAGTACTGTGCTTGAGACATGGATTGAAGGTAGTTTCAAAACAACAGCATATACCTGAGAAAGTAGTAAAAGGTATAAATTGATGTTAAATAATATTGTTTCTAATCCTTAATTTACGATAATACATGGCGTAGAAATATTCTTAAATTACTATCTAATATTAAATTTACATTTTTTTTTCTTAAATTTATTTATCCAAAAAAGTTGGTCCAATATATATTTACATAATATTTCGCCAAACATAACGTTTATCGGCGAATATTGAAAAATAACATAAAAATGTCATATTGAAAAATAATAAAAATACAATTAATAATAAAATCATAAATTGTCAAATAGATTAATAGAGTTTGTCTAATATAAAAAAAACAGACATTATTACACTAATTGACTAAGTCCCGCAGGAAGTTCAATAATTCATTTATTAATTTCGATAACAATATAACATTGTCTTTAAAAAAACTTAAATATAGGCACTAAATTAACACGAATAAAGTAGAATGATGATTAATAAAATAAAAATGAAGTTCATACGTAATTAATATAAGTTTAGTTTAGTTAGTAATACTTAATATAAGTTTTTACCAAAAAAATCGTTTTTGGTCGAAGCATTTATCACTGACTATACGTTTATTATCCACAATAAACGTAAAAATAAACACAAAATACTCGTAGGAACTTAGTTAGATAACGTATCCAAGCATATAAGTTATTTGAGAAACATAAATACTTAATAAAACGAGCAATAAAATTATCTAAATGCTTTGGCATGCCTGAGTACAACAATCATAACGACAATAGTTCACAGTTGACTAACCTTGAATGTACCTTATGTGCTTCCAGTAAGGTTGATAATTGGTCAGTTACTTTGTCGACGATTCTGCAAGCATACTCCACTGTTCGTGCAGCTATGCAGCTTGTTTATTTATAACTCTTTTGTAGTCGACTGTATGTTCCTTCCATTATATTTTGATCCTTCTCAGTAATGTATTAAATCTTGTAAGATGTATTCTTCATTGTCGGTGCTCACGTAGCTTTGATGATACAAAAAACAGCCTAAAGCATGTCGGGCCATGCTTAGTGTAGGGTTCCGTAGTTACCCGTCCGTCAAAATGTACTTTTCGTTAACACTCAAAAACGGCTGAACCTATTAGGTTCGCCATAGTTTTCTTTGAAAGTCTTTACCAAGCTTTAATTTTACGATTTTTTTTAAATTTTGTACCTATGGTTCAAAAGTTTGAGATGGGGAGACATTTTTTTTTTCTTTTAGACCGATTATTTACGGAAAATGGGTTGTGATAACCCATATCGTTTTGAAAGACCTATCCAAAAACACCCCACACTATAGGGTTGAAGCAAAAAAAAAACAACCCCAATTTTCGTGTGGAGGAGCCGCCCTAAAAAAACAGTTTTTTGTTTTTATTTTAACGACCACGGAGCAAAGCCTTGAACAGACAGATAGACGGACATGGCGAAACTATAAGGGTTCCTAGTTGACTGCGGAACCCTAAAAGGGCAGTAATGCAGTAAGCAGTAATGCTGGTGTAATCTGGATCCGAACGGTACTTACAAGGCTTGTTTTATGAATACCCGCGAACTATAACACTCAACTACGAATGTTATACCACTCATGTTTCATACCACTTTAGTGTTTAGTTATTCAATGCGATAGTAGGTGATTGTGTAATTGTCACTAATACCTAGTAATAATTACACAAAATAAATATGACATATTTATTTTATACTGCTGTAGAGGTCATAGTATTTTCTTACCCAACAGACGGAATTGGGGCCAAGGTAGGAGTACCTAGTCGAAGATATGCACGGTACTCACGAGTAACCCGAAATATTTTTACCACGTACTTCTGAGGCCAAAAGAAGGAATTTTTTTTATATGAGTTTCAGTAAACTTCGCAAATATTTTTTTTTGCACGTATTTGTACATAAAAAGTTAATGTTATGGTAAAACTGGCACTGAAAATAATTTTTACGATTTTTTTTTCTAAAAACTAGCTCTTGCAAAGGTTACTTGTCACTTTTTGACATCTATCAATAAGGATATTTAGACTACGCCCCATAATGGCATCATCGCGATCATAAAGACGTTTTGCATTAAGTTACGAATAGAAGTTTTTTTTTACATTGGTATTAACTCTGAAACTAGGCGAAATCCAGAGAAGTTTATATGACATTTTAGTGTGAATAGTAATACACTGCACTTTCGGTTCCTCATGTAGCACCGTGTATATTATATAGTTATATAGTTAAAATACATACAAAGATACATAGATAATATATGGATATAACCATAACTCAAGAACAAATAATCAGGATGTACACACAAATAAATGACGTTACCAGTATTTGAACACGGACCCTCCTGCTTGTTAAGCAAGGTACCAAGAGGCTAGGAGGTTGATGAAAGAAATACCTACTTTAAATCATTTTCACACAAAAATAAGTCTGTAAGAAAATAATCCACAGCTTAAACAAAACGACTAAGAAGAGATAATCCCCAAAATATAGACAAGCGTTGTAATTTAAGTCCCGAGAAGTCCGCAAATGACTTATAAATACTAAATTGTATGCTGTTCCGTCCAATTATTACGTCATTCCTCTCTTTAAAGAAAAGGAACTTATGTTTACTGAGAAACTAAGGCACTTATGTCCTTTCGAAGTGAGGTTCCGACTGTTCCGAGCCCCAGGGACCGTGGTCTTGGTACTGAATAAATGTACCATCGTCAAAACTGTTAAGAGGAGGCTAAGGCAAAAATGCAGTTCTTATATTGATTTCTACTTCTTTTTCTCGTAAAAAAAATCCACAATAACTAAACTATATTTGCAAGTAAGGAAACCTTACTAGATTAAAGTTTGCTCGATAAATAAGTTTTTGGCAAAAAATTCATTTTTGGTACAAGCTTTTATCGCTGACTGTACTTTTCTTTCCACAGGCAACTAATACTCATCGAGCAAATTCTAAAAACCCCAAACACAATTAGGTTGCGTTGTTTTATCACAGAGTTCCTATGTCCACCTCTTGTCTCCATCATCAGATCAGCTCGATGGTACCATAATATTGCATTGTCACCCGATTTACATATGTATGCAAATTTTCAGCTCACTCGGACACCGGGAAGTGGATCAAATTTAACTTGCAAGATTTGATTACAAACAGACAACAGTCAGGTGAAAGTAAATAAAAGCTTGTAAAAATCACGAAAAGATGTTTAATATTCATTTAATTTCAATTGTATATGTCCAGATCAAATGCCATTTTACAATTTTATTGATCACTTCATCATATGGTTTGATTTTATAATGATGTGACCAACCGATCATTTCATAAAATGATTGCTGCATCATAAAATAATTAATCCTAAGATCTGGCCACGACATATCGTTACATTTCATACCTCATCATAGGCCTTTGCGTCTATTGCAGACGATTTAAGCATTGCTGTTTAGACAACGGGTTTGGTGACTGTGGAGGCCGATGCGTGAGCGGCACGAACTCCCACATTTTTGGCAGAGAAAGCTCATGCCACCTGAGGTTCCAGTCCCGATTTGCTTTCTGCGACACCTTCTGCTATCTAACGCAGTAAACCAGGCTTGGTCGCATAGCTTTCTCCCCTCCACAACACGCTTGCGCCATCCATCACGGTCTGCAGCTAAAGTTTCCCAGGCATGGTGGTCGATTTCAAATGCTGACATGTACATTTCATACCTAAGTAATATGATTTTAATATAAAATAGCTAGTGATATTGCGACAAATAACAACAACAAAAACAACAAAACAAACAAAGCAACATCTGCACCTGATGCCAGCAGTTGACCACAACACTCTGTAAAGAGTACAACGATAAAGAAGAAGATTGAAGAAGTATACAATACGATACAAATCTTTATTGCACAACCTCAAAATAACATTTACAGAGACACAAACATAATACATGAAGACAGAGGTAATAACAGGCGGACTTATCACTACAGAGCGATATACACTTATACACTTTCAGAGTTTGAGTTAAAACGTTAAAATGTGCAGTCATCAAATCTTCCATCACAAGTGTCGCACGGCGAATTATATAATAATATTTTCAGTTCTTTTCTGGGTTACGCCCCCTCTTAAGAGTGTTGCTGTGCTACTGACAGTCTCTAATGTCCATTGATAGCTTATGTCTGTGGGACAAGGATGATTTTCATTTAATCGAGTATGTACATTTAGAGATTTGCTTTAGACCATGATCGGAACGTTGAGGTTGACTGAGGTTAGCTAATTTAGCGCTTAGGTTTGACTTGTTGGTTAATGGTGAGGTGTTTAATATTTAGCTGAGATTTAAACGAGTCAATTATAACAGCTACTGATATTTTAAATAAAATGTACCTACAAAACTGGACAGTTTTTAGCCCCCGACGCAAAGAGCCCTTTTCCTTCCGTCTGTTTTAAGTTCAACCACTATATTGTGTATGTGTCTATCTGTGACCTCGTAGCTATTAAAAAGTAAACCGTTTTGGATGCGGTTTTTTATTTGAATGAAAGTTTTGTAGCGCTGATTCTTGAGATATGCTTAATCAGAAACCGTTTATTGGTTTCATCCGGTTTTTTTTTCAATCAAATTGAAATTAAAATTTCCATCCATTCCGCAATAATACTCCAATAATTTACCATCAATAATTTCTACAATTTAAAATAAAAGCGTTAAATCAACACAACATGCACTCGAACATACAGGCCAATTAGAACCACTGACATCAGAATGATATCGAAATGATGTCATCTAGTTATAGTGCATTGTCCGTATATGTGCATTGTTCGGACCCGGGTACGTCCTTAAACTACGTCCAAAAGAGAGGTATGGGTATTGTGAATGTCATCTCGCTTTGTGTGGTAGTGGTAGGGCATAACCAGCGGATGTCATTCCAAATCTAGAGCAGAGCCCAACTGGGGAAGTACCTCCACCTGACAGAAAACTGCAGCCAAAATAACACTAGACCCTACTCATAGTGTTGTGTTCCTGCCGGTGAGTAAGGTTGCCAGAGCTCAACGAGGGGGGGGGGGATCCTAGGGTCGGCAACGCGCATGTAACTCTTCTGGAGTTGCAGGCGTACATAGGCTACGGAGAGTGCTTACCATCAGGCGGGCCGTATGCATGTTTGCCACCGACATAGTATAAAAAAATCATGTTTTGGCGCGAGCGAGACCGATTATTAAATGACATCATTAATATATAATTCTGATGTCAGCATTCGAAGCAGCCTGATAGGCAATTAATGGATGGAAAATATGAGGTAATAATTGCAAAATTTCAGGCCGCCGTAAATTTCGATGCCACCCCAAAGGCTCCGAGGGCAAAATGGTCTCGCAACAGAAACATTATCAATTCCCTGCCACTAAATTAAGCCAGAACCAATTGGCTGCCTACGTAGATACTAGATAATACGAACAGCTACCCCGTTAACTAACCATGGACCATGGACTCTGTGTCTTCGCAATAAGGTGAAAATTCGAACGTACATTTTGACATCAAAATGATATCTAAATAAAGTCATTTAGTTATCATTTGAGAGTGCATTTCGCTCGTACTTGATGAATGATAGGTATAATTGGAGCGAGCGAGACGCACGCGCACGGACGAATGATGACAAAACTACGGCATGTAGAAAATTTACTTCCTACTTCATGTGATTGTTGTTAGTAACCAGTGTGGACTATGGTACACAGATTAGAGAGAAATAGATACTATCAATTCGTTTTCTATTTGAAAATACCAACTCAAACAAGATATTAACATGATAAACTCAGGCAAAACCAAATATAACATACGTAATTTAGTACAGTCTGCCTTGCACTTAATTACGTGCTGAACATGTGAACCATCGTTGTAGTACTGGAATATATAGTTGGATAATTTTACGGTAATAAAATGTTATGTCACAAAATGCCCGTTTGAAGCTCTCAACGCTGCATGCGTTGTTACTCGTACCTCAGTATTCTACGCTGCAATCTCTGTAGCGTTATTGGGCCGAATCAATTGTACAATGTATAGTGCAAAGGGCCGAGCTCGGTACACGGGACATTACAGGCGCGCTGTGTAGGTGCAAGCTATTAGTGTCTGCAAAACAGGGAGGCAGATTCAGATTGAACAACTTGATACAGTTTTGATACAAATTTGTTGATGGTGTTGGTGATTGGTGCCCATGTCACGTACGACTTTCACTTGATTTCGCATGCACTAATTAGCGTGAGTGATCTTCAAGATTGTATCAATACGGGATCAAAAGTGTAACGCGTTGTTAAATCTGTATCGGGCTACTGGTAAAATGTAGGCCTAGTGTTCTCTGTATCAGAACAGGACGACATTGCAAGATTTGCAAGGATCGAGTAAAGCAAGAGAATCACTTTTTTTCATACGGCGACGGTGATAAACAAGCATACGGTCCGTCTGATGGTAAGCAGATACCGCAGCCTATGGATGCCTGCAACTCCAGAGGTGTCACATGCACGTTGCCACGTGAAATAATCATTTCACAACAAGCATTTGCCAAAACAAAGTTTGACATAATCATAATTGAAGTTATGGTATTTAAATTATCACGTTACTTTGAGTTCGAATCTGTCAACCAGCAGTCCAGCAGGTGTATTATGGACGGCGTTGTCTAAGTGATAAAATAATTGTCAATGTTTGTCACCGTAAAACAGACAGACGCTATCATTATCATGCTGTCGCGTAGACAACTACGACCATCATATCCGTACATGTATACGAGTATGTCCTACCACAGACAATGAAAAGAAATTTGTGATAGACTCATAATCTTCCTAGCGTTGTCCCTGCCTTTGCCACGGTTCATGGGAGCTTGTCCGCTATGGTAATTAAGTATTTTTTATGATATAAGAGGCAAACGAGCAGACGGAACGCCTGATGGTAAGCAATTAAAACCAGAGGGAACTAATCCCAAGACTATTCTCGCACCTATTACTTTACACCTATGCGTAGGCACCAGTTTCTGAACTGCCATCTGATCTTCTTATAAGGATTAGTTAATCCCCATAAGGCCTAGTTTCTCCTCTGGGTTGGAATTCGACTGAGTTATAGTAATTGTGTTATGCTAGATAATTAATAAGCTATTAATAAATCTATTTAATTCTCTGATAACCTTGATCGTCGGCGGTGAGGCACCTGAAACGTCGCAGACATTTTCGGCGTCTGGGGGGTTAATAAAACATACTGATCCGTAGCGCAAACAGGGGCTGGTATTTATTACATGGGTTTAAGGTTCTTCGTTGAACAGTATAAAGACCCCTTGGTTTCTTTGAAGCGTCTCTAGGTTTGCCCTTTCCTTAATTTATTAATTCGTATAGGATTGAAATAGAATATGTAGGCAACAGAGCCCTTAGCTTTGCTTTGACAGGCCCAAATAGGAAGGTCAAAGCAAAGCAGCGGTGGCCCAGTCATCGCCAAAGATTGGAACGAGTGTGGGTTAGAAGACGATGTCCAGGATAAAATGAAGTGGAAGGGGAAAAGCAGGAAAGCCGATACCGTCATAGCACGGGGCAAACGCTAGGAGGATGATGATGATAGCATTAACTAACATAGGCTACGGACTCTGCTTACCATCAGGCGGGTCGTATGCTTGTTTGCCACCGATGTAGTATAAAAAATACTAATAGGTACTCTATTTTTATGGAATTATTGTTTTCTTTTGCATTTGACAATAAGATTATTCGGGGCTTCTGAGGCATCGAGCACATCATTCAGTACTGCCTATTTAACAAATACGACGGAAACCCTGCAGACTGGATTACCCTCGACAGTGACGTAGTCTAATTTCCTTAACTTAATCTTCAAATATCTTTATAAACAACTGAACAATTATACCATAGGAATAAATAAATACATTATTTAAAAGCAAGCTATGTGCCGTCTCAGATTATAATTCATAATTTACAACCGGCGTTTGCACGAGCATGTTCGTAGTAAATTCACCCTTTACATGATAGGTACAATAGTACAGCTTTGGACGCAGGAAATTTAAAACGAATTAGCCTATTGACGTACATGCATCGAGAATTAATCATTGCCTGTCATCGCTCGTTCAGACCATTTTGCCATTCTCATCATATACGCAGGCTAGCGTTAGCCTGAACTTCACCAGTTAGCATTATATGTTTGCTTTATTATTACAGTTATTAAACAACTAAATTGAAATAATTCTATATAATTATCGATCCTTCTCACGTAAATCGGTTGACAAATGCGGAAAATCCGGACAGGCCCCGGGCCTGTATAGGAGAAAATTCGGACAGGCTCTGGATAGGCTGACAGGCAATACAATAAATATTTTCGACAAGCTGAAACAATGACCTGAACAAAGAGTTAGATTTCGCTTCACTCACTCAAATTTTTTTTTCACTTAAAGTGATATTTAGGATTAGAAACAGTAAAATGGCAGCAGTTTGTGAGTGGTAATAATACACTCTCAATTTTTAACGGCCGCCCAGTCTAGTTGGCAGTGACCCTGCCTGCGAAGCGGGAAGTCCCGGGTTCGCATCTTGGTAAGGGCATTTATTTGTGTGTTTATCAGAAATATTTTTTCTTGAGATATGGAAGCTTTCTATGTTATGTATATAAGTATTTATATATAACTATAAATTGTATATTATCGTCGCTTAGTAACCCACAACACAAGCCTTATTGAGCTTACTGTGGGCTTTGGTTGATCTGTGTACTAGGTATTATACTATACTGTATAAAATAACCCGATTTTGTTTTAAAAAATTGATATACAAATAAAAATCATTTTAAAAGTTTGTTTTTTACCACAAATTTTAATGTACCAAAACCATTGTTTTTATTGCCTCGTATTTACAATCCCCATATTTAAAATCACCAGAGATCCAATTGTTCTCCTCACCCAATTTTATTTCAAAAACAACCCTTTCCAACAGTATTCACAAAACACAATCAAATTTCAGTCATTGTTCTTTATTGCGGCTTGTTTTGTCCGTAAATTTGCTCTGCTGAGCCTTATGATTGTTGCTACTAATTAAAGCAGATCACACTGTCTCCTTGATCAAAATAACGTACTGTACCCTCGTATCACTGTCTTTCTCGACACACTGACGTCTTCTATCTTAGATGTAGCACGCTGGCTTTGAATCAAGATAAGATCAAAACGAGTGCACCTGAGCGGCAATGGAGAGTGATTTTTTATTTATTTTCAAAGTATTTCTTGAAGGAATGTTTTGGGAAGTAGCAAACAAGAGGTTTTGTTTCGAGTATTGGCTTAGGCAACAATGTATTGTTCAGTTGACCTTTGGTGCCGTTCCTTTTGTCGAGGAATGTATCAACACAATACCACCATTTTATTATTCTGTAAGGTTAATTTTGGAAGACTATTTAGGTAGCTACTTACGGTACCGATATAAAGAGTGAGGGTTCATTTCAATAAAACAATATTTGCATCGAATTTCATATTGAATACCATTACGGTGACAATTAAATGTGAGAACATTTATCTTCCTAAAATTAAATAGTGCTCGCTAACCTTAAAAGTGTTGGTATATGAGTGTATCTCGTGTAAGTACATTTTGTAAATTCTTAATGAGATACTAAATATCTTAATCCACAAAATAAGAGGCCATCGTAGCCTATAAAAGCTTTTTATTCCAAATTGTCACAAGATTGCTGCTGATTTTTCTCAAAAGTTGTTGTGTCAAACAGTGACAAAATCCGCTATCCAAGTGAACACAGATATGAATTCTCTTCATTTGCCCTTAAAATGTGTTCGAATGGTTTTGCAAACTCATAAGGATTAATATTAAGGATAAATTCAACATTTTAGTCCTAACCCCCAGGCAGTCTGCCTGAAAACATACCTAAATCTGCATATTCATATGTCTTTGTACATATATAAATTGGGACGTAAATTAAAGCAGGCACACAAATGACATTCAAACAGAAATGAAGTTAGCAATTAATATAAAGCCTGCATTCGACCCGAGTCTCAAAGTCGTTTGAGTTAGATTTGTAATGCCGTCGAATAGCAAAACGCTGTAACTCGATTTACAGCGTTTTTAGTTCTGAAACAAATGATTATCCTGTATTCTTCTATCTTAGTGCCTTGTTTTCATTTTCATATTTTTGCCATCTTTATTAGTTAAGGCTGTAGGAAAATGTTAATACACTGTAAAAACAGAAGCACGCCAAAGTATTGTAACCTTAATACGTATCAATTTCGTTCGTAGACATCATAGCGTTGAACTAAAAGTTAAAACACTACAACTGGATTTTAGTATCAAAATGAGATAATTAGGAATTTACAACATTTTAATAACATATTACATATTAGATATTAAGTACGTATGTCATTTTATTGCACATAAACAGTTTGACATAAAAAAGACAAAACAAAACAAAAAAAATATATACAAAAGCGCACTTATCCCTGAAACGAATCTCTTCCAGCTAACCTTTGAGAAAATGCAAAAAGATCAAACACTTACAGGTGAAAGACAAATCAATATGAACAAAAGCAATATGAAAATTTGGGATACAAATAGAAGTAGGATGAGAGCAATAAATAATAGTAAAAAAAATAGATACCAGTAGAACATTCTATAACATATACATAAACCTATATATTATAACCTAATTTTCTGACTACAACTATTTACTAAAATGTTACCTGTCGTATTTATAAAACGTATCTATTGTGTAAAATTCAATGTTTAAACCCTTCACTTAAATCACGTCGCTATTAAACAAGTTTACGGCCCGACTAGCAGTAAGCGGTTACAGTAGCTCAAGGAAGCCTGCAACTCTAGAGGTGTTACATACGCACCAGACCCAACGCCAATCTTTTATAAACCTGCACCTGCAGTCAGTCCTTAAATGCAATTTTCTAATTTTGCACTTGTATTCTTTTGTCATTTGACGGCAGTATACAAAAGTCATAGGGTCATGCTATTCAAAACTAGGATTGAATCCTGTAACAACGGATGTTTGGGTCATGGGTTCAATTCAATCGCTTCGGCAATTAAATGCTGTTTGAATTGAATTTGGATGATGCCAGACGTTTATTATTATTATTTTATATAAAATTCTATTAGTTATGAATAAATAAGTAATCAATCAATCAATCATATTCTTTATTTCACACCAGGTCCATAATTATACATTTAATTAAAGGGCTTAGGGTAGTGGCTACAGTAAGAGGTTCTTTAAAAAAGGAGTGTACAGGTTTTTAAAGGGTCGGCAACGCGCATATAACACCACTGTTAGTTGCAGGCGTCCATAGGCTACGGTAACTGCTTACCATTAGGCGGGCCGTATGCTTGTTTTATGTTGTATGCTGGAAGAGATCGCTTACAGCGATAAGACCGCCTGTTGCTACCTTTCTTTACATTGTAAATCTGTTTTTTTTAAATTTGTCTTCTTTGTGGTGCAATAAAGAATATTTACTTACTTACTTACTTGTTTTCCACCGACGTGGTATTTAAAAAAGGGTTTTTTTTTCATAATCTTTGCCAAGTCTGTTTTTTTTTAGGGTTCCATACCCAAAGGCTAAACGGGACCCTATAAGTAAGACTCCGCTGTCCATCCATCCGTCCCTCTATCACCAGGCTGTATCTCATGAATGTTAGTTAGACACACTAGACAGTTGAAATTTTCGCAGGTAATGTATTTCTGATGCCGCTATAACAACAAATGCATTTAAGTAGGAATAATTATGTATGTATGAATCAAGAAGGTATTTCTAGCATCCCCCAGTAGGCTAGTACCCACGGTATTATTTATAGCATCACCTAGTAGGCTAGTACCCACAGTATAATTTATAGCATCACCTAGTAGGCTAGTACCCACTGTATAATTTATAGCATCACCTAGTAGGCTAGTACCCAACTACCCACAGTATAATTTATAGCATCACCTTGTAGGCTAGTACCCACAGTATAATTTATAGCATCACTTAGTAGGCTAGTACCCACAGTATAATTTATAGCATCCCCTAGTAGGCTAGTACCTACAGTATAATTTATAGCATCACCTAGTAGGCTCACCCACCCACAGTATAATTTTGCTAAGTTTGGGGCTAGTTAGGTTGATTTGTGTAAAATTATCTTAAATAAATTGGATTTTTAGCGAAAACTAAACTATTGTTTTGCTCTTCTGTGCTTCTATTGCAGAAAATTAACAATTATATTAATTTTAATATCAAAAGAGTTCATTACACTGCGTCATCAGTGTATAATTTATATCCACCATGTCGTTTCAAGGTCATTCCTTTTATACAACGTAAATTTCAACGAAAAACCGTTAATTATCCCAGATTCATCGTAATTAATTACTCGGCTAATTAAGAAGTTCAAATCATTAAATATGTTAACTTTCGCTAACTCGATTTACTTGAGGTATTTCTTTGCTTAAGTTCTTTCATAATGTTGGGTGAATTGATTTCAATTTCTATGGCCATCATAACTTTCAGGCGTACCTATTCTGATTTTATTAACAGTTTTAGAATTAGGTATGAATTGGATTGCATTTTATTGATACTTTTAACCGACTTCAAAAAAGGAAGAGGTTCTCAATTCGACTGATTTTTTTTTTGTATGTATGTTACACGATATCTCCAACAATCGTGAACCGATTTTAAATTTTTTTTTTAATCTAATGGGTATAACCCCGCGATGCTCCCGTTGGCACCAGGTCGGGGTCTGATGATGGGATCTTGGAGAAATCGAGGGAACTCTTCAAATGTTATAGGTACATGTATGGCGCTTTTGGTAATATTTGAAGTCGGTTTTATTTTTTGATAAAAAAAATTTAGCATTGACAGATCTGTACTATAACTAATCCATGAGATGAGATGGTCGGTTTTTATCATCTGTCATCATGCCTGTCATTTTACACTTCTGCACTTTCATTCTAACAAGTGACAAAAATGCGACCATGATACCGCCGCAGATCTTATTCTTTACATCATATTAGATCCAGAGTACGGCTGTTTATCTTTAAAATGTTTTCGATAAGTACCTATTTACATACACTTTGCACTATATTGTCTTTTGGTAAAGAAATCTATAGGAAATATAAAAATTCCATTTAATTTTGTAATTGATATGGACTTGCAGTTATTATTGTATTATGAGAAGCACTGATGGCATTTTCTTTTTCTTAATATCATATTAATAATAAATCAAATCAAAATAATAAATCAAACATTGAATAGGATTCAACCTCGTCAAAAGCGTTCTTTTCATTGTTTATTTCTATATATATCTTAACTTATCAAGTTCACCTAAATGCTACTTGAAACAAATTTAAGTAGCTAGGTAACAATGAAAGGTTTTATGGTACAGTGGTAGTACCATTAGAGTTACCTTCTACTTATTTTAATTGTTGTATTTTCCTTATTTGTTTCAAGTAGCAATTAAAAAGCTCTTAAGGTGTACACGATAAAAATATCGGCCCGAATTTGCTCTGAGAAAAAAAAACACATTTAAAACAATTGAAATTGCATTAACGTTTAATGCTTTAAACAGTTCCATATGAGCTTATCGAACAAAACAGTAAATTTTATTGTTCAGAAAAGACAGTATATTTTACTGTTTTCAGTAGCTAAAATTCACTACATTTTACTTTTGTTCGTTTTTTTTATCCTTTTTCCATATTTAAAAACGTTCAAACAGTAAACGTTACTGTTCTTTAAACATTTTGATATTGTTTAAATCAATTAATCTTAATGAAAATCACTTTAAATGTGAGCTCGACAGATCATATGTTATACAGTGTGGTTAAGCTTCTATAGCTCATTACTCTCATTAGGTAGAGCGGTAGCTTGTGTTTCTGACTCATCATCCATAAATACGTAGGTTCAGTGTAGACACAATAACAGTACTTTTCATCAATGGAGTGAATTCCAAACGGCGCTCTTAAATATGGAAATTCTAGTCTGTAACAATTTTTTTTACGAAATAGTTCTTTAGGGCAAATGCCCTAAAATGGAATTGGAATGCTTAAATAGGCATTCCAAATCCAGACTAAACTTATTAACTTTGACTGACAAATAACAAACGATCCAAGCAAAATCTTGGTTAGGATAAATATGTTAACTTACCTGTAACTGGCAACCCAATTCGAGTTTTAGTTATTAAATCTCATTCCAATATGATACTGATATGATACCGATCTGTCAGGGTTAACATAACGTTCTTGGATTGGACTTTTAGTTATTAGATCTCATTTCAATATCATACTGATCTGAAACTGATCTGTCAGGGTCAACATAACGTTTTTGGATTGGACTTTTAGTTTAGATCTTATTCCAATATAATACTGATCTGATACTGATCTGTCAGGGTCAACATAACGTTTTTGGATTGGACTTTTAGTTTAGATCTTATTCCAATAGAATACTGATATGATGCTGATCTGTCAGGGTCAACATAATGTTTTTGGATTGGACTTTTAGTTTTTAGAACTCATTCCAATATAATACTGATCTGATACTGATCTGTCAGTATCAAAAGTGACGTTTTTGGATTGGACTTTTAGTTATTAGATCTCATTCCAATATAATACTGATCTGATACTGATCTGTCTGGGTCAACATAACGTTTTTGGATTGGACTTTTAGTTATTAGATCTCGTTCCAATATGATACTGATCTCTTAGTGGCAAAAGTGACGTTTTTTGTTGCATGTTGACATACCTACTCGTAATGCTCAATTCAGCAGTTCCTCTTAAAAGATTGTAAATTGGAACCATCTCAGTATCATATAATATTGTTGGCATGTTACTTTAGATTGAAATCTTATCGGTGTCAAATTTTGATGGACCTTGAAAATGTATGTAAATAAGTTACTAGAGTTTCAGTAAACTTGGATGATGGAATTAGTTGCTTAAAACAGAACGTGATTTATGAGAAATATTAGGAGTGTACTGTTTGAAGTGGTTTGAACTACAGCTATCAATAGTATCAATGGCGGTAGCATGGTCGCGTTTTTATTGAATGTCGTGTTATGCATCACTTTCGCACTTTTATACTTGTTATAACGTGACAGGCGATAAAACCCGACCATGCTACCTGCGCAACACATTTTACATAACTTTACTTATCTGTACATAACGTGATATTTCAGCAGTAACTTCACACGTCTGCAAGAAAATAAAAAAAGGAAACCTCAATTCGTTAAATCAAGACCTTTTTGCGCTGGATAAAGATAAAACCGCTGAATCAATTTTAATGTGGTATGGAAATGGTTTGAGTCCCGGAGTAGGATATTTATTATAGTTAAACACGGAAGTCATAATTCTACGTAAACGAAATCGTGCGCAGGAGTTAGTTTTATAAATATCCTGATAATATGACCTTTTTGGCGTTTCTTACGGTATTGCTGCTGACTGCATTGCTGCAGGATATATTTAAATCAATGGCAGCAATACTAAACAGCGACGCAGCGCTGGTGGAATCTGAATCCGAATTTCACTAAATTCCGGATAAAAATAAAGAGTGTGTTTTCGTGTTTTTTTTTTTTTTGGAAACATACAGCACATAATAATACAATAAGGTACAAGATAAAGTTAGAACATAAGCCAAAACAGTTTCCACTTACAGCTAATACAAAATTCCTTTGCTCCGAAAAAAAGTACAATTTTTGGGTATTTTTAATTTAAAGTTGATTTTAACAGTTACATTTAGTAAATAAGATAATACACGAGCACGGTTATAGTATTTTATGCAACAGTTGTATAAGAAGGGTCAAAAAAGGCGAGTGGCGTGAGTTACAATGTGAGCCGGAGCCGAAGGCGTAGGCGAACATTGTAAAGGAATACGCCACGAGAATTTTTTGACCTACTTATACAACGTTGCATACAATATTTTACCTACGAGTCAACAAAAATAAATCTTAATTTAGGTAAACAAATTACAGCAAAAGTATATAGCCAAGACGCGCGAGCATACCTTGTTACGCGCCCGGACCGCCCCGGGCCGCGGCCGGCCGGTCGGCGACACCTTCTCGTAACTCATGAGGCCCTGGTACTTGCTACTTGCTAAATTAATTTTTTGGACAGTTTTTTCTCAATTTTGGCCACCGTAGCCTACGGAGACTAACAAGCAACGCTAAGCGGTCTTCGTAGTCTATGGGTGTTGCTATATTACGGGTGTCACATGCGTGTTTCTGACTTATGAAGTAATTATTTTTACTATGCAACTAAATGAATATTTTGTAAGTTGGCATCAATGCACTTAGTTTAAAACTGTATTCTTTTTGGTTTTGTTAGGTTGGTAGCCATTAATCGCAGTAACGTTATAGCTTATAAAAGCACAAGAGCTTTTATGAGGAATAGACAATATAGACTTTTCTTGAAATCTTTTATATATGTTCTTATATTCGTGTTAATGAATGCATAAATGACAGATAACAGTAGAGGAGTAGGAAAACAATTATAACAAGCATACTTTGGAATTTTGAAAATAACAAGCACAATTTTATTTAGACTTTGAAATTTCAAATAATAGGTACAATTACAATAACAATACAAGACAAGCTTACAATTTTATTAAGAGCTACGAAGTAGATAACGGAATTACCATTTGTTTTATTTTATTTTATTTTGTTTGTTTGATGACAGAAACAAATTTATTACACTTATGCCGGAACAAATCAATGTGTGAATATTTCTTGTTGTAAATATTGCATGATCTTGCTAAAAATTTGTTGTTTACATATTTTTTGCGAGTAAATGGAACGGATAGCAAAGCAGTGGACCGCGTACGATACGTAGGACATCTAAATAACACCTTGCTGAGAAGATCTTCCGAATCAATTAAATTATTTAATAATTTGTACAAGAAAATTACATCCCGCTTTTCTCTTCTTACTTGTAAGGACTCAAATTTCTCAGGCTTTCCAGTCGTAACTCCATTACTCCAAGGGAATCCATGTTAGTGATTGCAAATGAATCTAATGAATGACACAAAGGATCGAGTTATGCCTCAAAGCTTGTTGTGTGTACGACGCAAATATATTTACGTACGTTACAGCTGAATCGCTGGGGTGCATTTCAAGCAATAACAATAATTTTTTTGAGAAGTTTCATTGAATCTATTTGATTTTTTTTGCATTGGTTCAAAATATTATGTATTTAGAATTGTACTGCTTATTTTAGACTTATTTGAGAGAAATGTTTTAAAACTGAACTTAATTACAATAAAAGTTTGTGACAAAATTTTCATTTTTGTTACAAGACCGCTGACTGTACTTTTCTTTCAACAGGCAACTAATACTCATCGAGACAATTCTAAAAACTCCAAACACAATTAGGTTGCGTTGTTTTATCACAGAGTTCCTATGGCCACCTCCTGTCTCCATCATCAGATCAGCTCGAAGGTACCATAATATTGCATTGTCACCCGACTTGCATATATATGCAAATTTTAAGCTTCGTCGAAAAACTGGAAATGGATCAAATTGAACTTGCAAGATTTGATTACAACAGACAGACAACGGGACAGGTGAAACTAAATAAAAGCTTGTAGGGATTATATTACGAGTATTCCTTCCAGATGGTTGGATTCCATAAGACAAGCATGTGGTTCCATGCAGAGGGCAGCCCACATAGCCCTTGACTTGATCGCGTTAAATGGAGGGACATAGTTGTTGGTCACGATCCTCAGGCATGAGGGAACGACAAAGAAGAAGAAGAACAAGATTCTTCTTGTTCTTCTTGTTGTGTAATCATTTGCTCCGGTCCTTTGCATCATTCCTCTAATTTGTTTACTTTCCTATTTTTCGAACATTCTATTCCACGTCTATTCACCATTGTTTTGGCTTGCCTTGTGTTCCCTTTTGTGTCTGCTAATTAAAGTAACTATTAGTGATTAAACCCTTAGAACAATAGCAATAGTAGTTTATGTGACTGCTACATAATAAAAGGCATTAAAATAGACAAGTGTTTAATGCCTAATTATGTACAGTTACATACACTATTTTATCTACACACGTGTTATAAACTTTCTATGAAATATTCAGTAATCCAAATTACAGCCTCCGTTGGGGCATCGTTGCCAAATCGTTGCTCCCTTGTCGGAACTCGCGGATATATGGTGGCGTCACCGAAATATTTTTATCGCTTATTTTACACGAAACTTTTGCTATAGTTACCTTAAAAACAACAAAACATATTCTAAATAAAATAAAATTAAAACTTTTTTCACGCATGTAATTTATTTATTTATTTAGAGACAAACTAGAGTCGGGGCGGGGGCCTATTTCCGTATCATTCGATACAAACTAACATGCGAGATATGTCAAAAATTTATGCAATTGACATTTCATTTCAAACAAAAGGCATCTCGACTGATATTAGAATAGAGGTCAAATCGTATTGCTTTTTTTTCAGAGATATTCCAAATTTGAATGCATAACCAAATCGATTTTGATGTAGTTATGAAGTAATAACTACATTTTCACAGATAAGAAATTTGTTGTAACAAAACAGTTTATCGTAACGTTGGCCATTATTTACGGATTTTGAAGGCATCATAGAGGGTTTATGATATGTGTGTAGATAAAAAATACTTATTTATTGTATTTATACTATAGTTATAGTAAGTGTGATGCTGACTATTACAGACAGCTGACTTATTTGTTTATTTATTTTACGTTGCGTATCATTACAGAGATTTCTCAGTAACATTTTTGTTATAAAACTTAAACAAACATTTACGAAACTAGTTGTAAGCCAAAGGTGAGCAAACAAAGCGTTGCATTATTTTTGCATATTTTAAGTTCGTTAGAAAGCTGCAGCAAAAAGACTTATCTAATAAAAGCTTAAAGCAGTCCTTTAAACGGCAACAATGTTTGTTTGAGCTCATTTCTCGTTTACACCTGGCGAGTAACTGTCATTTTATTTAAGTCACTTAAATACGTATTTTTTTTAAATCCAAATATATTATTCATAATTTTATTATTGTTTAATTCTAATTATTAATTTCTGAATTATTTAGTTACATTTTTACAAATAGTAATATCTTAACCGAACTTGTAGGTTTATTTTCTATGCCTATTTGCATGCTATTATTATAACATTTGTTACGAAGCTACATTTAACTATAAGCAGGTATTGAAATACAAGACTGTACTAAAACCACTTTCCTTTTAATAAGACGGAATAGGTACCTCAATTGTAATATATCCTATAGAAAACATAAATGTTTAATTGGAAATGCCTTTTTTACAAACTTTCTAACAAACAAAAATATCAAGGACAAGTTAAACTTCAGGTGATTTTAGCTTAAACAGACGTTTGTGAACAATATTAGTTAAGTACTAGCGCAAGCACTCGTGCGGTGTAAGCGCAGTCTTATTCCCCTAGAACAGGCGCGTCCACTCGGGTCGAGAATAAATAAACTAATTAATTTCCCGGACAGCTGTATTCGCAGGCAGAACTGGTAGACTCTGAGCTAGATGCTCGCAGCTGCTTCAAATGTCTTAATTACTTTTCTATTTAATGCAATAAATGTAATATCGTGCCTTTTATTTATGGGTGCCATCAATTAAAATGCAAGAGCGTAAGCGTTGTCGGACGCAGTAGTCGTACTGTTATGTTTATTTGAATCTTAAAGTATCATATAACAGGATTTTAAACAACTCTTGCTTTTCTTGTGTCATGTTTGTGGCTTCTATTTACTATGTCGATGGCAAAAAGTAACAGCCAAAATGCAAACTTTACACCAGAGCAAAAAAATTTTTCGTGAACGCGTTATTATATTGTACTTGTAGGGCCCTATACGATCTCAAGGTGTACCTTCTCCATAGGCATTAAGGCAAGTGCCCTCCAGCAAAAAGAAACTGTGATATTAATACGACTTAAGTAGCAATCAGCTTTTATTAACACACTTTTTGAAAAAAGTAATCAAAGTTTAAGTCTAGTTTAATCATCAATTGAAAGCTTAATAGGAACAATGACCGCATTAAAACATGCATAATTATCAAGTCTTAATATATCTTCATAAAACCGTAAAAAAAAATTCAAAAAACTGCGTTACTTACAAAATTTCAATGGCTTTCAAAAGCTTGAAAATATCAAACGGCTAGAGAGAAACTTAACCGATTTTACAACCTTGTATTGATTAAAATCTCTCTTCGAAACTGAACTAACTATTAAGCTTATAATTTTTTTATTTTTATACAGAGTGGAACAGAACAAAATGACTTTTAAGTAAACAGGGTTTGTAAAGGAGATTAGGAATTGTACAGACTGAGGGCTTTATTTTTTACTAATGAAATATGTGACTTTCTACCCGTTTTTGAGCTAGTTTGTTAAACATTTCTGCACGTTTCAACTGATATAAAAAGGGTTTTAATACAATTATTTTGTTATTTGCTGGATAAAAAAAGGTCAATTGTAGATAATTTTGGTTAATCATCCTGTCAGTCCAGTCTTTTCTAGTGTTCCACTAATGTATTTTATTTTCAACTATCTCACATCACAACATAATAACAGTCATGTTAAAAATAAAACGTAAATAAAAATCTTAGAGCTAATCTCACTGTCATTGATACTCATATACTTAAACTAAACCATTAATTTCGTATGAAGTACGTTTTAAAAACTCAAAGAGCTCTTTTCTTCGGTATACTACGTACGACCTGTCGCTCCGGCGCACATATGAACGGCGGTATCGTCGAGCTGCGCTTACTTCGCGCCGTATTTCAAATATCGCAACTGCCACTTGATGTTATATTATTTTCGAAGTAAACGTAGTATGCGTCGATGATAGATAATTTATTTTACTATAATTGCAGTTATACTGATGTGTCATTTTTTCTCTACATGCATAAATGATGTATAAACCACAGGACAAAATTTTGGCAGCGCTGTCAAAGCCACTTTTGTTGAGTCATGAAAAACCGAAAACAGCGTAAGTGTGCTCGTTTAATAATTTGCTACTATTTAAAGCAATTAGAATGGGGCATGGTCAAAAAATACATTCGTTTTGAAATGCTGTTGTGTTTTTTTCTAAGCGTCGTAGAGCCATGGGACTCGGACCAAGTGGTTGTTACAGCAGTTCCGCTTTTTGCCATCGATATACAATAGTTTATATTCTAGCTGACAGCAACATTTTAACTTATCATGGCTAGATACCATTTTTTTGCAATAATGTTCGAATTTTAAACAAATGTATGAAATCTGCTAACGTATACAAAACAAATAATGAAAACCACTTAATCATCTATTTTATTCTGTAAACGAGTTCTACGAACTCCCAATGATATAATTAATCTCTCTAGTCAGTATTTAAATGTGTTACTGAAATAATTCAATGTGTATATTAAAATGAAATAATATTTCAATTAATTTTAAAGATATAGAATGTACCTGACATGTAACTTGGCGTTATTAATAAAGTATTTGTATTTGTATTTGTATTTGTATTTGTATTTGTATTTGTATTTGCACTAACGTGATATGTCAAACCCTGCCTGTGGTTATTCCTATTAGTGAGGCAGCCGCCCACAGCTGTGGTCACAAAGCTCGGACTAATTTGCCTAAGACAGCTCTGTCGCCCACTGTCGTTCAAGTTGCGAGCTACTTGCGCTACTTACTTGCTTGCGCTTACTTGCTAGTTGCAGCTTAGACGTTCGCGGTAATTTATATGCGAGTGTACGTGTACTTATGAATTATGTACAGTAAAATGACCCAAATATACGGAGCGGTATCAACTTTAGGAGGCAGTACAAGAGCCCCCTGATTATTGTCGCGAAATCGAAATGCCAAGGTTAACACAATATTAACTATCAATATCTACTACTAACAAATTATTAAATCTGTACCGGATTCCAGGTATCTCGCTCACACTTACATGTCGGTGTAAGCGAGAAGCGCTGAAAGTACTAAAATAGATAAAATAATTATTAATACCGGACGTGAGTTTTGGGTGCGAATAACGTTTAAATTGATAAACAAAATAGGTACTAAAAATTTATAAATAAGTGGGCCAGATGTTCTTTTAGTAAGGTTATAAGTTGAGCTAAACTCGATCGCAGTTCATCTCACTCGCACGTGATGCATTTGAGAGGGAATGCGATCGTAAATGTCAAATGCCAACTCGTGGTAGCCATGCTAGTAATGATCATATCAATAACAGATTTCAAAAGTTCGAACGCCTCATTTTGAGTACGAGCCAATGGAAATTAAACCCCTCGTAACGGTAATAGCGGTAACTTGGACTATAACAATCGGTACCGGCAGCGGTATCGGTGCCGGTACGTCGTAAACAATAGTTACAGCCTTAGGTTGAGATAAGAACTTACAAGTGTGCATATAGGTGGTGCAATTGTTTCCTGTGATTACAGTTCTATGTGTGTGTTCTATCGCTTGTACAATGGGCTGTGCTCTGAAGAATTGGTTGACATGATGCCCACGGCTACTTTCTATCACCGCTTCGCCCGCCGTCGGCAGGGTGTTCATCCTCACACCCTAGAACCTAAATGGTCGCGCACTGTGCGGTTTAAGAGGAACTTCCTCCCGCGCACGCTCCGGTTGTGGAATGAGCTACCTGCCGAGATTTTCCCGAGGGTCTACAGTATGAGGCTCTTCAAAAAAGGAGTGCACAGATTTTTAAAGGGTCGCGACCCTTTAAAAATCTGTGCACTCCTTTTTTGAAGAGCCTCATACTGTAGACGCGCATGTAACACCTCTGGAGTTGCAGGCGTCCATAGGCTACGGTGACTGCTTACCATCAGGCGGGCCGTATGCTTGCTTGCCACCGTCGTGGTATAAAAAAAAAAGAAAGTTAAGAGTCATTAAGGGCAGAGACGGTATGCTATGTGCATGAATCTAGTATTTAGTTTGGATTGGGCATGAGTGGTGGGGGGAACCGACAGAACGGGACAGTCATGTATCTTTCAGTAGGAGTAGCAGAGAAAGCGTTATTATTGTTTTTTATTGTCACAGTTTCATTTTTATTCCCCACCGTGAATATTAGTGTGGGCAACAAATAACCCGACCAAATTACGTAAGTTGTTTTTGGTATGTTGTCAGGAATGTTTAAGGGTGTTTTTAATTTTGTCGCATTGCGTATGTTCTGTCCCTCACGGGCGCACACGGTATAACACAGTTATCTATACGATCCTACCATCTATGGCTCTGTGTTTAGGCTGTTAATATGTTTGATTATTTTCACTACATCACCACGTAAATGAAATAACTTAAAGAGCTTTAACTTCGGACAAGATAGTCATAGTAAATTTATTACTCGTACTACATTTCAAAACGAATTCAATATAAGAAGGTAAAATATAAATTAAATAAAGGTTTTCTTTATTCTTCAAAAAGTGATATATTTTGATTTACCCAGGTTAAAAAAATAATAAATTACTACTCTAATGTATGTACTATTATCTCCAAAATGGATTAATTGGTTTTGTCATGTTATATTGTGATAAGTTTCTGTGTGTAAGTTTGATACAAAAAATATGCCGTCAGGGCAGAATTATCTTAATATCCAAAAAGAGTATTTGATAGGTTGTATATTTAAGATTTTCCATGTTTTCATAAAATAAACGGAAAATCCAACTTTTGCTGTCCTTACGACTGGTTTAAGCCATTAGCATATTTTAGTGACAAGCATAAACATTTACCGGATATTTATTCGTTCAGATTTTTCTATTAATATCAAAAACACACATTTTTCTGTAACCCGGAAGTGAACCCACATACTTTTCACAATTTATAACATACGTCCACGCCAATGAGGCATGAAGCTAAATAAAATGTAAAAAAATATTTACAGAGCGTTAGAATATTATAGCGAGACACGTTTTTCATTCGGCAAATTGCGCGTCTGGCGTGCATAGAGACGGATATAATTATGTTTTGGTAAATAATTTTTTTCATGTTACCTAAGGATTTCTTAATCTGTTTTTTGTAATAACATAGGAGGCAAACAAGCAGATGGATCGCCCAATGTTAAGCAGTTAGCATCGCGCATGGACACCCTGTAACATCAGAGGAGTTGCAAGCGTGTTGTCTATCTACCTTTTTGAAGGTTTGAAGGTCGTATCGGTCTGGAAATATTAGGTACTGCCGCGGGTGACAGCTCATTCTACAGTTTAGTTGTGCAAGGCACAGTTGAGGACCATCTAAGGGGTGAAAATGGAAATGTTGCCGCGTGGAGCGATGGCGGAAGAAGAAGAATCTGAATTTGTGTGTTTGAATCCTTATAATTACCAGTGATAATTATTTCGGTACCACTATTTGCAGACGTACCTATGTCAATTGATATGTAGCTCTGGTTTCTTGGGATAGTGGTATAATATACACACTATATGACGGTACCGCTATCCTAGGAAACCAGAGCTTAACAATGTACATAGTTACTGCTATCGCAATGAGTACTGGAACCATCCACATTCTGTTTTTTTTTCAATGAAGTGCAGCCCATACTTACATCTGGATGGTGACTGCAGCCGCTTTGTTGTTGCTGCGTTACTGTCACTGTCAATTAAATTGCGTCTTTTTGCGTCTAAAACTCGTTGCTCCGTTGCCGTCACGATTAGAACATCTAATCCGTCACTAATTTTATCATTTTCCTCATTCCAAATTTTAAAGTTTGTACTGCAACTTTTTTTAGCCTCCATACGACAAAATATAATTGGCCAAATAACTGAATCAACTGGTTTTTATTATAAGTACGTACGTTTAAATTTCGTGTGCATTAAACTTGTATCTAACGTAACATTAGAACAGAAAACTCACCCCACGACCAGCGAATGTCACTTTTGACATTGACATGTCTAATCATGTTTATATTATGGAATAAAATCTCCATGTACCAAAAAGTGTCCGTCAAAAAACCTTTAATAGGTGGTGCTACAATACCTAGAATATTTGAAGAAAAAATTCAAATCATAGACAGCGCACTTCACTCTGTCAATAATGCCTCGCCTAGGTTCTTGGCTACTCTAGCGCTACTCTGGAGAGATTTGGAACTATTATTTATAGCTGACAGCTGAACATTTTTGCAACAGTTTTGCCTATGGAGATTGTATTCCTTCCCTCCACCTTCCATAGCTTATATAATTATAATCAGTTATTAATTATAGTCATAGTTTTTTTTGCAAATATTTGACGTATCTTAAAATTAAAAACCGGCCAAGAGCATGTCGGGCCACGCTCAGTGTAGGGTTCCGTAGTTACTCTTCCGTCACAATAAGCTAAACTGGAGCTTAAAGTATAGTAAATTGTTAACTAAGGGATGAAATGGTACTTTTCACGCGAGTTAAACAAATAGCAAATTTGCATAATCAGCAGTGATCGGCACGACCCGTGTCGCACGGTGTCAATGACCTCAATCATTATGTTAACATGGATATGCCCCGAGATTTCGGTCTTTTTAGGAAGTCAGTATTTCCGATTATAGTACATATTTAAAGGTATTCCACACAGGAAGATGAATGATTTTTACCATTAAATAAAATGACATCAAGTTCGTTCGTTTGAGGAAAGGTCCGAGTTCTCCTACGCGTCATATTCAGGACACCAACGAGCAACAGTTCACTTTGTCCAATCAGCAGCCAATAGGAAGTCCAGTTAGTGTAACATAAGAGATTATCGAGTCCGTAAAATAAGCCAAAGTCGTTGAAATAAACACTGAGATAATAAGGAACTTTAACAACACGTGCGAACTTAATGAACCGAGGAACATAAGTAAACATATTTGCCATTAGAAAATAGTTGCAATCCTTATCAGTAAACTAGAAAAGGATGGCATTAACTCTTTATTTAGGCATTTCAATAAGCCGTCTTTTTTGCACCGCACCAGTTTAAACAAACGCAAACAATAGAAAATTCGCAAATGACCTTCGATAAGCCAGGTAGTCGGTCGAAGGGTTTAGTTGCACTTGAAATGGTTACACCGTTTTAACACTTACGTGTTTTGTATGAGTGCAAAATTACGTGCCGCTACTTAATATTTCACAAACTCTCAAATTGAAATATTCAACATTCGAAATATATCAATTTTTTATTTAATAATTAATTATACATTTTAAAAGCTTATTTAACACTTTATCGTATATTTGCAAATATATATCATACAATAAAATTATTCTATTTAACAAAATCACGGAGTTATGTTATAATCTAATCATGTCCATATTATGATTTCTGCTCGCAATCCCGCGGTGCGTCACGGGTCGTGCCGATCACTGATAATCAGTAACTAATTAAAGTAAGTCTTTTTACTATGAAGGGGAAACTTTTTGCGATAACTCAAAAACAGCTAAACTGATCATGTCCGCTATAGTTTTCATTGAATGTCTTTCTTAAGCTCTACTTCCACGATTGTTTCATATTTTTTGGACCTATGGTTCAAAAGTTAGAGGGGGGGGGACACATTTTTTTTTCGTTCGGAGCGAATATCTCCGAATATATACACTTTATCAAAAAATGTTTGTTGAAGACCCATATTCGTTTTGAAAGACCTTTCCAACGATACCCCACACTGTAGGGTTGAAGCAAAAAAAAAAATTCACCCCCACTTTACGTGTAGGGGCGGTACCCTCAAAAAAATTAAATTTTTAGATTTTATTGTACGGCTTTGTCGGCTTTATTAATTTATATATCCATGCCGAATTTCAGTTTTCTAGCACTAACGACCACGGAGCAAAGCCTCGGACAGACAGACAGACAGACAGACAAACGGACATGGCGAAACTATAAGGGTTCCTAGTTGACTACGGAACCCTAAAAATGGGCCATTATATTTAATTATGTCAATATCACACGGAAGGATTGATATTATAATATTTCACTCTAGAAAAAGATTGTATTTCACAAGAAGTTTTCGTTCATCTTGTGCCAGTTGTATACTCGTATATTAAAACCTCATTTTCCAAGTTGGTGAGACACACTGGGCAGACGTGAACCCGCATCACATTAGGGGCCCTCAGAATATTTAAATGAAAATTAAAACGAACCCTTTTCATGAAATATCAATTCTGGCTCCCTCCGTTTTTTAATTCTGTGTGTAAATAAGGGTCTTTAGATAAGCGTACTTTATGGGAAAGGAGCGATTTGTGTTATTTTTAGACTGGGTTGAAGCCCTTAGTAGTAACCTGACTTTAAATATAAGAATGTTACGAATTTTTTAGGTCAAGGAGAATTTCCTAATGAATTTAGAGTATAATTTGCCCAATAAATTTAAAGGTAAAAAAATTACTGCCTTGGGTGAGACTTGAACTCACGGCCTCTGGAGTTAAAGTCTTACCCAAGGCAGTAACTTTTTCCACTTTTAAGTTTTATTCTAAGCTTAATAGCATCGTTCGCAGACATTTCTGCTTATAAAAAAATAATTTGCCCAATGGTTTACCTAGAGACCAATTTAATCAAAATCCAAATTTCAATTGGTTCAATTTCGAAACTTTCACTTGCTTGTATCAATTCGCACCAAAGGGCAAATTGCAACTTTGCCCCCTTGTTGGACCAATAACTATTATACTACTCCTATTTATTTACTATAATAGGGTTGTTTCAAATTTTTTGAAACGCTTGTATTACGTTCTATATTAACTAAAAGTTGCCCTAAAATTCAACTTTTATACTAAAAACGGCTATAAATATGTTAAACTAACTAACTAACTAACTGCTTTGGCTCAGCGATCCAAATAAAAAATAAATATGTTAAATTAACAAAATATATTTTGACAGATGCTTTCGCGCCCAAAACGCTCTTTGAAAATTGTGTGACGTCACAGTTTACGGTTTGACACATAACTACATACACACGTAGAAGATACGAACTGTTAACTGACGTTTGTCACTTGTTGTTTATCGCCTAACTGTCAACAGTGTCAATCCGAGAGTTGTGACGTCATCAGAATCTTCAATGACGTTTCGAGTTTGGTCACGTGACGTGTGCGAAAATATATTTTAAATTCAATATTTACAAAAATATGGTCATTACAGGTCCCCTAAAAGTAGTTTAACATGTTCTTATAATCCAAAAGAATTTATTGGGATACAATTCTGCCCTAAGATTTGTAGATGGAAACAACCCTATTTGACATTTTTATGGTCATTTATCCAAATATATTTCACTGTATATTTAGACAGGCTACATCTTAACCCGAGATATTAGGTAATACAAGTGAAATAGAACCCCTTAATCGTCCGCGAAGACATTTCTAATACCAGCGGGTAAAAAGTGTCCAATCGGAGCCATTTATCCCGGCAGATTGACGGCCGCAATTAAAATCCCGAGGGAGCTCAAATATTTAAGGTTTCTGGCCGAGTGTTGTCGTTGAAGCGCGAGCCATGGCGAAGGTTTCTAGTATAACGTGAGCTTGAGAACCGTTACAGTTAGAACACGAATATTGTGGATTAGGGGGCTGATGGAGGGGGAGGGTGTGTGCGGAGGCGTATGGGGTAAATGAGATTCTTCATAGAGCTCGAACTTCAAGCCCAGTGCGGAAATTGATTATAAAGTATTTAAAAGAAGTAGTATTTGAACTTTAGAATGTTTATTTTTTCATGTTATTACTTCCAGGGCATCTTGCTTGCACCTTTATTCCTTCAATCTTCAAGAAAAGAGCGCACCATCTTAAAGGCCGGCAAAGCACTAATAACCCCTGTGGTGTTGTCGGTGTCTCTGGGCGACGGTTGATTGCTTACCATAGGGTGATTAATCTGCCCGTTTTCCTCCTATACCTACCTATCATTTAAAAAACCGGCCAAGTGCGAGTCGGTTCCGTACCATTATTATCTATAAAAACGGTCACCCATCCAAGTACTGACCCCGCCCGACGTTGCTTAACTTCGGTGATTGGATGAGAACCTCGATATTGGAAAGAAATATTTATTTTATTCTATTTTTAGTATTTGTTGTTATAGCGGCAACAGAAATACATAATCTGTAGAAATTTCAACTGGCTAACTATCACGGTTCATGAGATACAGCCTGGTGACAGACGCACGGACGGACGGACAGCGGAGTCTCAGTAATAGGGTCCCGTTTGACACTTTGGGTACGGAACCCTAAAAAAGGTACAAGCAAGATGCGCAAGTGAATGATAACCAAATTATATGAAATTGAAATCAGTTTATAAGATTGCTAACAGTAGCCTTCGACTTTGTTCGCTGGATTTGTATGTTGGTGGTTATATATTCGACAGCAGCATAGAACATGATGCAGCAAGAGATAGCAGTAGGGGCGGTTAATCTTTTTTTAATACTTTTACACCTGATTGATTTATTAAAACTTCCATACATAGTGACCTTTTTTCATTGCTCTTAAGTGTAGCTCGGTTCGCCAAAGCCACTCTGCAAGCAGTTGTAACGTTGCCTGGCTGCTTAGCCCGGCCCTATTTTACCTTGTATTGTATTGTAGTACGGGCGATTTTCTGCAAGTCGACGACTGGCGCCTATTTTGCGTGACACGTATTAATAATTAATAATAATTCAGCCTATATACGTCCCACTGCTGGGCACAAGCCTCTTCTCATGCGAGAGAGGGCTTTGGCTATAGTCCCCACGCTATCCCAATGCGGATTGGGGACTTCACATACACCTTTGAATTTCTTCTCAGATGTATGCAGGTTTCCTCGCGATGTTTTCCTTCACCAAAAAGCTATTGGTAAATATCCAATGATATTTCGCACATAAGTTTCGAAAAACTCATTGGTACGAGCCAGGATTTGAACCCGCGACCTCCGGATTGAAAAGTCATATCCACTCGGCTACCACCGCTCCGACGACACCTATTATACCTTAAATACGGACCAATTTTCATTGCTTTCGAGTGTAGCTTGGTTCATTAATCACTATTGCTCTGCAAGTGGACGGAACGTTGCTCGGCTGCTTAGCCCGGCCCTATTTTACCTTAAATACGAAGTTTTACTTCAAGACTGACGTGGGCCGCCATTTTGAATGAGTATTTGCTTAGACCGTTATAAATTTCAGTATTTTTAAAGCTTTATTAACTTTAGGTACCTACCTAGTAGAAATTCTGTCTATTTCATTTATGTACAGTACTATCATCTATATAGGTATCTTCTTTATTAAATTTTACGTAATTTTTCAAACTTTTTATGACAATTGGAATTTACTGATTTTTGGAAAAATGTATTCTATTAGAAACTTATCATGGGAAGGAAAAGTTTAATTTTTTTTTAATTTTTATATTACTTGTAAGGAAAAAGAAGTTTTGTATTCCACTTAATTTACAAAAAAAAAAAATTGAATTTTATCACTTTCGTGGAATATTTTACTAGAAGATTTAGTACAATTAGAAGGTAGCAGCTATACTATATCCAGTAGCTACTTAGACTGTTTTCCTTGACATATATACACCGCAAAAGATATCTCTGTAGATCAATGATGATCGCTGTTAAATACTTATTTAGGCATGTACAGTCGACATTAGAAAGGATACGTTTACATATTTCGAATTACTGTGTAATTATCTTTGTCGCAGACTGTATAAGTACGTTTAATTACCGTACGTTTAACAACCTTTCTAGACTCTGACCTCCTTAACTTTGCTCAAACTTGGTAGTAATAAAATAAATAATGCATAGGTACATAAACTTATAATTAGGCTCCATACTTGACGTTTTATATAAGTATAAGTAGTACATGATAAACATTTTGGCGTGGTCCAACTCTAGTCGGACTGACTGTTTTTTTTTTGCATAAGTAATTATTGTTTTTAGTACTTAGGTATGTTTCTTACTTCAGAACTCCGTCAAGTTTTAACTGATTTAGAAGACGTTTTTCAAAAACATATTTTTAAATTCCTATTTTCCTGAAACACGTATTCTGATAATGTATTTGCGGAAATAAATAACATACACGCATAAATTAAAAACAACTAGAGCTGTATATTAAACTCGTTTGTTTTGTAGCTGCGCAACTTATTAAGAAAAGCAAAACACAGAACGCGTATCAAAACAAGTAGCACGGAAGGAGATGGATAGCCGGGCTTATAAATAAAAACACGACGTAAGTATATAGCTGTCATTACTTCGCGAGATTGGTCCGGTTTATAGCCACGATACACCGAGAGCTCGGTTCAGATTTAACTATTTATTGGGACAGTTTTACACAATGGGTATTAAGCGATGCTGATGTTATACATACATAGATAAAGTTATCCTTAACATCCATAGCTCAAGAACAAAATCTCCGTGATGAACACACAAATAAATGCCTCTACCGAGATTTGAAACCGGGACCTCCAGCTTCATAGGTCACTACCGACTGGGCTAGGCGGTTGTTAAATTCGTTAATGTTGAGTTTATTTAGATACGACCTTGAAGATCGCTCACGCTGATAAGTGCATGCGAAATAAAGTATAAGTCGCGAGTGAGACGTGCCAATCACCAAGACGATCGTCAAGGTCGTAACATAGCCAGTTAAAAACCACAACAAATTGTGATATCTGAATCGGGCTCCGAGAGCTAGTTGTAAAACAACAAAATCGAATATGTTTATTTTCGGAAGTGGCTTTGCTTTGATCATTTAAAAACTCGAAGCCACAAAGTTTGTCAGTAATTTACTGCAATGTAAAAATCAAACACCAAACTTGTACTGTCAAAGCTATTTTGCTATGTTTCACTTTATTTTTTCTTTTCCTTCAATTAGTAAACTTGGCGTAGGAAACTGAGAGTTTTATTAGTCAGTGAAGTGATAGATCTGACGTTAGTATAATGGTTATTTTATGGGTGCATTCCTGATAAAAACAGGACATATTATAATAATTTATTTTTTATTTATTATTCAGAACACATGCAGCCATAGATATAACTTACAAAAATATATAAAAACAGACCTTCATAAATGTAAGCATGTAAACATCAAAAGAAAAGCGTTTTTGCAAAGAGGATATAAGTAAACTAACTAACTAACTATTGTGGCGCAGTGATCCAAAGAGGGTCTTGGCCTCCAAAACGAGAGAACGCCACCTGTTCCGATCCTGTGCCACTTCCTGCCAGTTATCGGCTTTGAGTTGGCACAGATCCGCCTGTACACTGTCGCTCCAGCGGTATCTGGGCCGACCCACTGAACGGCGACCAGTCGGTTGTCCCAAATAAGATCTCTTAAAAAAAAAAAAAAAGTAAAAAGAGGTATAATTTATTTTATCAACAACAGTTTGGATCTCGTATGTTGTTTTCAAGCGGTAAGAGAGTGCATAAATGGATCGAAGTCACAAAAATACTCTTTATAGTTTTTTGATAATCGTTTGTAAAAAGTATGTCTAGGATAAGTACGTGCGAAACTCACATGAAACAAATTACCAGGAAGTAAGGAGCGATACAATATATTAAACATAATATTTTGTAGTTAATTTGGGCAATTAATTTCATTTTTAAGATTTTGAAGAAGAAAAATTGTCCCCAAAAAGAGTCTTTAATTACAAAGGGAAATCATATTGAAGTGTTTGGCTGACTTGAAATTGAATGAATTTAGTTTTTTTTTTCAGACATTTGTACATTAAAGTATTAGTATATGTACATAGGTAACATAAAAGATTGCCCTATAAAATTTAAGATTACTCTTGCTAGCTCTTAAGAATTACTTAAAAAAGTCATTGCTGTTAAAGGCTTATTACAGGGGCGCCGGCTCCTGACAGTCCACGTTGTAAAATCTACTCGACCAGTTTAAGAAGGCTCCGTATCCATACATATTATTAGCAATCAGTTACCTGCTTAACTCAGTCGAATAATATAATGAAAAAGCACGAGTGTTATAATATACTGAAAAAGCACGCGTGTTAGGATTATGAGCCAAAAGTCGGTGGAATAAAAACGCCGTTTTGCGCAAGTGTGTTGAAAAGAACTTTACGAACGTCTTGGTGATTGGTGCACATCACTAGTATGATTTCCACTTCATTTTTTTTATTTTTTTTTTATTTCCATTTTGCGTGCACTTATCAACATAAGCGATCTTCAGCGATTCAAGGGTATCAAAACTATAACAAGTTGTTAAATCTGAGTCGGGCTCTTGGCCACGTAGTCAGTGCGCTCCCGCTCGATCGACCGCAACCACAATTGTTCTAGCGACATAAAACAGCCTGTTTCTACCATCGATGAACCACTCCAGCTATATTTTGAACGACAAAAATAAAAGAGGTCTGCGATGTATATGTCAGCTGCAGAGAAAATGTATTCCCCGAGCACAAAAGTTTGTACGCAAAGGTGCTAAGCTAATTCGACGACCGGTCTGGCCTAGTGGGTAGTGACCCTGCCTATGAAGCCGATGGTCTCGGGTTCAAATCCTGGTAAGGGCATTTATTCGTGTGATGAGCATGGATATTTGTTCCTGAGTCATGGGTGTTTTCTATGTTTTTAAGTATTTATAAATATTTATATATTATATATATCGTTGTCTAAGTACCCTCAACACAAGCCTTATTGAGCTTACTGTGGGACTTAGTCAATTTGTGTAATAATGTCCTATAATATTTATATTTATGTATTTATTTATAATTGTATTGCTGATTTGCTGACTATAAAAACAGCACAAGTGGCTAGCTCGACCAAGTGTCGACAAAGGATGATGACACATATGTCGTACTTTATAAAAAATGTGGTCGAACAGAAACAAAATAAGCAACTAAACGTAAACGAGAAAATGCCTCAAGGCATTAAGTCCACAATTTGTGGTTTTATATCGTAAATTAAAGTATAAATAAATAAGAATCATTGCAAGCATTTTACAGCCACCAACCATTAAGCCCCGAATGATCTCCAATAGCACATCTTTCTCCGGGTCCGCATTGCGACATTGCCAACGATTAACCACTTACGGCCCCTGTATCGTTCACCACTACTGTGCCCGGGGATTTAGCAGTACTGGAGCGGATTGGAGCCCATTCTATGTATCTTATAGAGGGTCAGATGTTATAAGGCAAAAGTTACCACCATGTAAATATTATTATAAATATTGTAGGACAAAACACAGATCGAACTAGCCCTACATTAGCTCAAAAAGGCTTGTATTGTATAGTATATATATATATATATATATATATATATATATATATATATATATATATATGTAACAAGTTTAGTAAAAAGATCCCACTTTGTCGATCCTAGTTTCCGAGTAACGGGCAGTTTAGTGTAAACAGGCAAAACCGAAAATCAGTTTTAGACAATAACTGATCCAACATATTTTTTAGAATCTGTGACTTTGATTCTAACAATTGAATTGCCAATTTAAGAACCTATTAGGGCTTGGGAGTTTAGTAATGTCCCACTTTGTCGATACCTAAAAAAATCGACCAAGGGCGTGTCGAACCACGCACAATAGAGAATAAAAAAAACCATACAAGGAATAGGGCTTGCCTTTGCGGTATTTAAGTCATTTTAATAAGAAGATAAGTTTTTTGAATAATGATAGTTAATGGTTCTACCGATAATGATCAAAAAATATTATTTAATAAAAATAATAAAATATTTATTAGGATTAAATTTCTTTTTTTCCATTTTTGTTATGACTGGTTTTGACTGAAGAGGGTGTGGGGTGCACCCTAAGTGTTGCTTGAACACACGGTGACCGTATCCCGCCATGAAGCACAGTACCTGTCGACGTATCTAGTCGAACGTATCGACAGTAATGAGGGCGATAAAATTATTTATAATTATTGTAACATGGCAACTATTGTCAATGAAAAAAAACGGCTTTTTTTCTTCTCATTCTATATAAAAACAAGGGATATTATTATATTTCATGGCTTTACGCCCCGCTTAAAACTACAAAATGTTGCTTGAACATACGGTTACTGTATCACGCCATGAATCACAGTATCTGTCGACGTATCTAGTCGGACGTATCGACAGTAATGAGGGAGATAGCGTGATATAATATTGTTGTATCGCGTCAACTATTGTCAATGGTAAAAAATAATTATTCCTTCTCATTTTATATAAAAAAAAAAACAAGGGATATTATTAGATTTCCTGGCTTTACGCTCCTCTTAAAACTACAAAATGTTGCTTGAACATACGGTGACTGTATCGCGCCATGAATCACAGTATCTGTCGACGTATCTAGTCGGACGTATCGACAGTAATGAGGGAGATAGCGTTATTTATTACGGTTGTATCGCGTCAACTATGGTCCGTGGTAAATAGTATAATATGATACAAGTGTGCTATGTTGGTCATTACACACGAGGCGATATTGCGCAATAGGAGAGCCGATGCGTGAACTTACCAATGCACATGCTTTCATACGACGTTTTTCAACACACTTGCGAGGAAAAAACAAAACTTATACCTATCTCAATTAAATTTTAGTTGTTAAAACAGTATAAGTACAGTTTTCAAAATGGTTGCTTCCACTTATAACATCGAGTAATTGCACCAAAGCGTACTGGGCTTGTAGTTACTTATTCGCCAATCCATTGTAGTAATATTTATATATACCTTATGGTAAAAACACGTTTTCCGAGAAAGACTTCACTCGATTTTGATGGTAAAACGGTTTTTACCTCTATTAGTATTTCTAGCAACGTCAAATTTATGTGTTCTTCAATATTAATACTTGAAATGGATATTTTCGACGGTATTTAAACTAAAAAAACTTGCCAAATTAGCCCAATGTCGTAACAAATATGGAGAAGGCACGTATTTTTTATCGTATCATACTTTACACACAAGTGCGATAATACAACGAAAAAAGCACGCGTGTTTATTATCTAGAATTATGAGCCTAAAAGGGGTTCAAGAAGTACTACGTTACGAGCAAGTGTGTTGAAAAAAGTTTTCACCACATCAGCTCATAAGGCCGCTGAGGAGAAAATTGCATTTTACCTACTAGAGTGGCAAAATAATTTTGATGCAATTTAAGTTGTTTCCTCATGTTGGCTGGTAAAATTGAATTTCAAGTATTTTTAATGACATAACATTTAACTGGATTTATTTCTGTCTTGTATTTTACTCTCGGATTCCCCCTTAAAAAACAATCAACTACTGTTCCTTCTATTTTTGTAAAAAAACAAGAGATATTGTAAATAACAGTAAGAAATACTTGATACATCCTTTAACGGCGCTATTCGCCCCTCAGTTATTTAATTAAGAAGGAATTTGAACTATCTCAAGTAACTAACAATCCTGTTTATCTTAGTGCATTCGGTGTTGCATTCAAACAGCGACGGAATATACAGAAGTACATACAAGACACACATATATATAGACGAGCTCTTAGTACAAGTTTAACTTAAAAAAACTATCTGCATAACTGACACTTATCCTTACCTGACTCGTATCGCTGACAGTTATCCCTTCTTCATATCTCGCTCGCAGTTTTCACTTTTAAATAAAACTATACCATCTTTCTTCAAAAAAGGAGTCGACAACGCGCATATGTAACACGTCTGTAGTTGCAAGGGTTCATAGGCTACGATGACTGCTTACCATCAGGCGGGCCGTATACTTATTTGCCACCGATTTGGTATATAAAAAAAACCTAAACTAACCTATAAAAACTAGTCAAACAACCCACCCGCATCGCTCCCAACGCATCACGCTTGCTGCTTTTCCGCGTTGAACCGCGATGGACAACCTAAAACCTGGATGGCTGACTTAAAATTATATATGTCCAACCTTTTTTGACAATATTTGACATTGTGAAGCTGTGCTGTGCGCAGTATAGTTGAGTCACTCGCGGTATGTGGGGAGATTTTTAGGTCTAGTCAGTTTTAGTGGGCGGGGCAGGGCGTGCGGCGTGCATATTAAACGAATTCAAACGTATAGGAGCGGCCTTAGTGCACGCTGCTCAATCACTTGTGAGCCCGACGCCACGCTACTCGCCCCGCCGAACGCTCCGCTTCGAGTGGCCACTCAGGCCTTTCATTTTTGTTGATCCTAAATAAGACTAGGGCTTATTTTAAGCAATCAACTCATAAGAATCGGAGCAGGCACTGATGTTTACGAGAGCGAAAGCAAACTTACCTTTTTGGGAAATCAGCTCAAAAGGTCCCAGTCGAATTCAGGCCACATCAGAGGTACAGCTGCAGTATTTCGGTGTAACATTGCTGCTGCAAATGTCAAAATTAAGGCGCCGCCTGGGTGCCAACTGTAACTGCATTACTGTTGCGATATTACTTTTTTTAGGATAGAGGAGGTAAACGAGCAGACGGATCACCTGATGGTAAGCGCCGTCGCCCATGGACACCCGCAACACCAGAGGGGTTGTAAGTGCGTTACCGGATTTAAGATGGGAGTATGCCCTTTTCTTAAAGGTTTGAAGGTCTTATCGGTAGGTATTACTGCTGTAGCCTTGACACGGGTGCTATCATTGTCAATTTTCTTGATAAAGTTTTGGCTTCGGCTACGCGTACGCCTTCCATATATCCGGAACACCATTGTTCCGTGATGGACAATTAGATTTCTAGTGTTTTTTAGGGTTCCGTACCCAAAGGTTCAAAACGAGACCCTATTACTGAGACTTCGCTGTCCGTCCGTCCATCCGTCCATCCGTCTGTCACCAGGCTGTATCTCATGAACCGTGATAGCTAAACAGTTGAAATTTTCACAGATGATATATTTCTGTTGCCGCTATAACAACAAATACTAAAAACAGAATAAAATAATTATTTAAGGGGGGCTCCCATACAACAAACATAATTTTATTGCAGTTTTTATAAATAATGGTACGGAACCCTTCGTGCGCGAGTCCAACTCGCACTTGCCCGGTTTTTTTTTCTAATGCAGCATGCATTGACTAGCTGTAAGTAGTAACATTAGATATGCAATTTTCTATACAAATGTACCGCCAGGCTGCAACACTGTATCTCCGAGTCGTAATACGTTAGCGAGTCTGCAGATTTATCTCCGGATTTATTTTTAATGCGAGGACTCGAAGATGAAGCGAGGTTGAGATATTAGCTCACATGAGCACTACTTTGTCCCTGTCACTTGCAGAATGTTAACATAAGGTACCGTTCGGTTTCAGATTTCACCACCCTTACTGTTCTATGGTGGAGTGTACTCGATCCCATAGCGCTCCCACAAACGACAAAGAGGGCGAAACGCCGGAGTGGGTTTAGTGGGTAGGGTCAAGTTCTCCCTCCCCTCTCGCCAGGAGAGAGGGGACAGGAGCGGCGAGTCCCACACACCCCCCCATAATGGCCTTCCCGTGGTCGGGGGGACGGTGCGTTGCATTCGCCCACTCCGTGAACAAAAAAAAAAACCCTTACTGTTGCAGTTCAAATAACAAGACTAACTGTCATATTAATCAGTAATGTGGTGTGACTTTGCTGTCGATTGCATTGCTGCCAGAAATGTCAAAATCCCGGGCAGAAACATCGGTTTTCGATTCGGCAGTAATATCACAAAGAAAACTACTTTAGTAAATACAGGCACAACATATTCGAGAGTAAAGTAATTTTCTTTCTTATAATCTTACTACAGTAATATATTCAGGGAAAATCTTATGTAGCCGCAAAACCTTTCCCGCCGACAGAAATCTAGAATTCAAGTTATTGTTTCTCTTAAACATTCTTGGAAAAGTTGTCTTTATGTTTGGGTTATTAAATTTCCCTATACTAGGTTTACAGTTTATACCAACTCGTTGCGTATAATATATTGTGCTGTATTTATATTGTCCTTAAGGAACTACTGTTATATTATAAATAACGGCACCAATCATGAGACATTTAAGAGAAAATTTAAAGGTTTCATTGATATTTTACCAATACTTATAAATATTTTTTTTACTTTGGGCGTTAAAGATGGAATATGCTATTCGTTTTTAGGGTTCCGTAGCCAAATGGCAAAAAACGGAACCCTTATAGATTCGTCATGTCCGTCTGTCTGTCCGATTCTGTCACAGCCACTTTTTTCCGAAACTATAAGAGCTGTACTGTTCAAACTTACATAGTAAGTGGATGTATTCTATGAACCGCATTAAGATTTTCACACAAAAATAGAAAAAAAACAATAAATTTTGGGGGTTCCCCATACTTAGAACTAAAACTCAAAAAATCTTTTTTCATCAAACCCATACGTGTGGGGTATCTATGGATAGGTCTTCAAAAATGATATTGAGGTTTCTAATATCATTTTTTTCTAAAATGAATAGTTTGCGCGAGAGACACTTCCAAAGTGGTAAAATGTGTGTCCCCCCCCCGTAACTTCTAAAATAACAGAATGAAAAATCTAAAAAAAATATATGATATACATTGCCATGTAAACTTCCACCGAAAATTGGTTTGAACGAAATCTAGTAAGTAGTTTTTTTTTAATACGTCATGAAATTAAAAAATTTTTTTTTTTCAACATACCCATACATGTGGGGTATCTATGGATAGGTCTTCAAAAATGATATTAAGGTTTCTAATATCATTTTTTTCTAAACTGAATAGTTTGCGCGAGAGAACCTCCCAAAGTAAAAAAAAGTGTGTCCCCCCCCCTGTAACTTCTAAAATAACAGAATGAAAAATCTAAAAAAAATATATGATATACATTACGATGCAAACTTCTAACGAAAATTGTTTTGAACGAGATCTAGTGAGTAGTTTCTTTTAATACGTCATAAAATTAAAAAAAAAAATTTTTCGTCAAACCCATACGTGTGGGGTATCTATGGATAGGTCTTCAAAAATGATATTTAGGTTCCTAATATAATTTTTTTCTAAAGTGAATAGTTTGCGCGAGAGACACTACCAAAGTGGTAAAATGTGTGTCCAAAGTGGTAAAATGTTGAACGAGATCTATAGTTTAAGTAGTTTTTTTTAATACGTCATAAAGGAACCCTTCATGGACGAGTCCGACTCGCACTTGGCCGCTTTTTTTACGTTTTCGACGATACTGTAATTGGGTTCAACATAATTGTCTAACCATTTTTTTCCATTCATGGGCAGTATGGCGCCAATTATTGCAAAAAAAAAACAAAAAAGTGTGTGAGTATCGTAGAACACTCGGTTGGAACAAAGTATAGGTATTTATTTAAACATTATTGCACAATACGCGAAAGTACAAAAAGCGGACTGAATGCCGGAAGGAGTATATTATTAATGATAAACGCAGCATATTATTGATTAACAAATACAAAAATAACTATATTACGGGTGTCACATGCGTGTTTCTGACTTATGAAGTGATTGTTTTTACCTACGCCTTCGGTTCCAGCTCACATTGTAACTCACGCCACTCGCCTTTTTTGAACCTTCTTATACAACTGTTGCATAAAATACTATTATCGTGCACTACTAAAAAGAATACATATTACAAACAAAGACAGGACTTTAATGAGTAGGTAACAACAGGCAGACTGAAGAATGAATTTAAACAAAAGAAGACGAAGGTCTGGCCGAGTGAGGACTCATATTCCTTTTCATATATTGTAAGTTTTATTATAAGCTTTAGAAAAGCTCAATTAGAGGTAAGAATTATAGACTAAATTAATTAAAAGTAACTAGGACAAAAAATCTTCAAGTAAAAGTCGATGTGCAGAAAATATTAAGTAGATTTAATTAAAAGCAGCTACTTAGTTATTACAAGCACGAACTTCTATGACTCCTAAAACTACTTAAAACCTGTCTTGCTCGCTCTTACAATTTATGTTTAAGAGCGAGTGAGAAAAAGATACCTTATTGTTTTTATTACGTCACGCCAAACGATTGCAGAGGTGCAATACATTTGTGAACGAATGTGAGGAAAAACATTGTAAAAACAGCAACGTATTCAGACCTTAGGTAGACCTTAAGGTCATTGAAATAAAGTTTAAGATCAGATAATAGTGTGGATGGTATGTACAATTGCGGTGCACAAACTGTAACACGGAGCTCGATTCAGATTTATGGTTTTGAACTCGTTTTGAAACGATCAAACAATGAAATGAATCATTTCTTAATGATGATGTAAATGATGTAATTTAGTTATCATTTGCGCGTGCATTTTGCTCGTACTTGTCTTCGCTTGTATTCGTTGATGCGCGGGCGAATTAAACAAAAAGACACAATTTTGATGGAATGCTGCTAGTGTGATGGGAATAGTAGATGGGCTGCGGAAACATTCCCGCTACCAGTAAGTTTCCATTTGGGAATGTTACTAGTAAGTTACCAATGTTACCGGTAACATTCCCAAAAGATGGTAAGATATGAAACTCGTGATTTATATGAGATGAATAAGATTCAGAAGTTATTTTCTTAGTACAACAAGTTATGTACAGTCACGGACTTTAATCGTTGAGCCATTTAGGGTTTACTTTACATTGGAGATGTTATAGCGTTAGTAGTTACAACCATTTTGCTTGGACCGTAAATGGTTTAACAATTGTGTCGTTCTCAAGCAAACACATTGTCGTTTCCCATAAGGACGCTCTGAAAGGTTATTCGTATAAAGATACGGGCAAATTTCGTTTTTATGGTATCGTCGTCTTGGTGACGCACGACTTTCAATTCCTTTCGCATCGACCAATGACCGTGACCTCCAGGGTTGGATTAAAATAAGATCAAAACAGTTACACATTGCTATCTCTGAATCGGGCACCCGGAAAACTGGATCACGTAACTGCTAAATGTATATTACAATAAGAACTGGGAAAGCAAGATTGCCAGCCGAGCAGGAATAGGATACTAGAGCGGCGCGAAGGTTTGTTATAAAATAAAAGAGGACAAAAAGAATAGAAAAAAACAAGATTGCCTGCCGAGTAGGAATAGGATACTAGAGCTGAAGGAAGGTTAGTTATACTCTGGCAAACCCACTTGTTCAGTAAAAAAGGCGCGAAACCTTTGCCACCTTTTTGACGAAATTAGAAGTGTACAAAAGGAACATTAAAAAAAAGTAATTCTGTAATAAGATCGAAAATACCCACGGCCCGATTCGAACAATGCTTATAAGATGTCACATCGATACGATACTGATCTGTCAGTCCCAAAAATTACGTTTATGTTTGAAGAAATGTAACTTTTGACCCTGACAAATACGTATCGTATCGGTGTAGCATCTTATAAGCATTATTATTTATTTATTTATTTTATTTAAACTTTATTGCACAAACAAAGAAAAATGTACAAATGGCGGACTTAATGCCAAAAGGCATTCTCTACCAGTCAACCATTGGGTCAAACAGAGACATATATGTTGGTGCAGAAGATATTCATAAATTATTTAACCGAAAAACAAAATATTATACATACATTTAAACATAATAAAAATAAACCTACAAAACTATGACCAAATACTATTACTTATATGATATACAGAAGATAAACGAATACATATTACTACATGCTTATACATACAAGATGGAGAACATTATTTAAATTCTCCTGACAGAAGATGCTTGCAGACTAGTTGCTAAATATTTGAGTTGTGGCATTGTCCAAATCAGGCGGTCATGCCTACAACCAACTACAACAAGGCGGCATAATTAAGGTCAATACGTATAAGCGTGACCGGCCGTCACATTTGGGGCATGTATACATTGATTAGTGTTGATTATGTGACTCCATACATTTGCTAATGCTACTTGCGTGGGGCCAAAGCTAGGAAACAATGTGTAAACAGGCCCAATATGAAAACCACGCACACATATCATCATCATTATAGACCGGTCTGGCCTAGTGGGTAGTGATCCCGCCTATGAAGCTGATGGTCCCGAGTTCAAATCCTGGTATGAGCAATTATTCGTGTGACGAGCATGGATATTTGTTCCTGAGTCATGGGTATTTTCTATTTATTTAAATATGTAGAGAGTACCATTTTGTACCATTTGGCGTTGAAACTCTAGATCCATGGGGTCCCAGCGCGCACAAGTTTTTTGGAGAAATCGCGAAACGTCTGGTTGACGTAACTGGTGACCGAAGAGCTGGCGGCTTCCTCGCACAACGTATCAGTATTGCGATACAACGAGGAAACGACTGCAGCATCCTTGGTACAATGCCTCAAGGGCCTATTTTAGATATAAGCTAGTTATAGTAATCATCTGTATATATCTAAAATGTTATTGTTATTGTAAATAAATATATGTAATATTTTTATTATATATATATGTCGTTGACTAAGTACAACACAAGCCTTATTGAGCTTACTGTGGGACTTAGTCAATTTGTGTAATAATGTCCTATAATATTGATTTATTTATTATCTCTCCATCATTTTATAATTTTAGAGTCATTGTAATTACCACTTTTGAATCAGTTTCAAATTTCAAACAGAAGCGTCATTCCAACTTTTTAAAAGTGAATGAATCTGACTTAATATTGATATCATTTTGATATCGTTATTACGAGTATAACCATCGTTCGTATTTGTAACTATAGCTGAGAGAGAGAGATGCGAACGGTGTGAAACTAAGATTCCAAATATTATTAAAAAAACATCAAGTAGTAAAATTCGAATACCTCTCTAGAACATGTCCAGTTTTATGGCCCATATAAAACACGAATACCCAATATCAGCTTTTCAAAAATGTAATAACCTATGCGGATAAAAGATTAAAATAAAATATTCCAGCAATTCCTTTCAGAAAATTTAAAAATGCATCGGCGAGTTCATTCTAAGCTCAATTTATGCACCTCACCCGCCTCATAAGTTCAGCAAAAACTGAAATAAAATCCAAGCTGACTGCGCCAGTTAAGAACACTGTATATGACCTTTCCAACCGTTTTAAATAGAAATTGTTGAATTTTTGTTTTCAAATTTTCTGAATATATGCAAGTATAGGAGTTTCTTTTTCTGTAGATATGGTCTAAAATATGCCCAGAAAAAAATATTTTTCAGCATTGAGTGTTTGTGTAGAGCCAAAGCTAGGAAACAATGTGTAAACAAGCCCAATATAAAAGCCACGCACACATATCATCATGGTGTTTTGGCCTTAAAAACACCGAAAAAAATGTTTTAATAAATGAAATAAAATACGTTATTTTGGGACAGCCTGTTAAATATTTTTTGTTCTATTTTGAAAAGTGTCTCGTGAATAGATTACGAAGTATTTTATGAGTTGTTCTACACAACAGCTGTTTTATTATATTCTGAGTTTACATATGCTGAAAATTAATTTTCTGATCTTTTGAGTCTTCGAAAAAAATCCAACTTACAGACTGAAAATTTGCGTTTATATTAAAAACATACAAAATTCTTATTAAATGTGTCTTTTATCTGGTGGCTATGTAATTAAAAATCTTTTTAAATAAATATTATACTTATCCACACTAACTGCGCCAGTAACGTATTTATTACTGTAATGGCCCGATTCGAAGAACGATTAAGACACGTTAAAGATCTTTGAAAGATCGATGACTAAACTACATGTCAAAATTGACGTTTATTTTGATTCCGCTGTGATCCTAATAAGATCTATCTACGATATTTCTAACGTCAAAGTGACATTGGTTGCCCGAATCGAGCTGCTTCTGTCAATTGTACTACATATAAACGATATCTAAATGAGAACTCAGCTAAACCAAAACTTATTGTTATCGTATCTCATTCTTCGAATCGGGCCGTAAGTCGTAAAAAAGCTCGTACTACATGTTAGTCCGCGGCAGCCGCGCGTCGTAGAGGCTCTACGCCCGTAGCCCGTAGCGTCTACGCCGTAGCGCGGTTATTACGTAAGTAAAGCGAATGTCGGTATATCTCGGCTTAGTTTTTTACCTTTTAATAAGGTTTGCTAGATTTTATTATAATATGGTAAGGAACCCCTTTGACGGTGCGAAGTAAGGTGACTTTTATGATTAAATATTTTCTGTAAAACACTGGCTTAGTGGCGTTATGAAAGATCGTAATAAAAATAGGTAGGTGAAATTAATTCTAGAGTGATACTTGTAAAAGTTTTTTTTTACTTGACACTATTCGCAGTGACGGCCCGATTCGGAGAATGATTAAGACACGTTTAAGATCTTTAAAAGATCGATAGTTTAACGACATGTCAAAATTGACGTTTATTTCGATTCCGCTGTGATCCCAGAAGATCTATCTACGATATTTCTAACGTCAAATTGACATTGGTTGCCCGAATCGAGCTGCTTCTGTCAATTATACGACAACAAACGATATCTAAATGAGAACTTATCTAAACCAGAACTTATCGTTATCGTATCTCTTTCTTCGAATCGGGCCGTAAATCTCATGCGTATCAGTCAGCATCATCTTAACATATTTTATCTCGTTCGCTGACAGTACGTTGATAGGTGGGGTACTTGTACGCTTAATGACGCTTAACGCTAGTACTATTAACGAATGTAGGAACGCAGTCAGAAATAAGAAAAATTACGAAAATAACGGATATAGTCCATACAGTATGTCAACTCAAACTGAGATGGGCAGGACACATTGCTAGAGCAAACGATGGACGTTGGAGCGAACGCATCATACAATGGTATCCAAGAGACGCCAGAAAGAAAAGCACAAGAAGCAGTGGCCAGCAGAAGACGCGCTGGAAAGACGACATAATAAAACTGGCAGGCAAAACATGGCAAAGAACAGCTAGAAACCGACACAAATGGCGTGATATGGAGGAGGCCTTTACCCAAAACTGGGCGTCCAAACGAACATAGCATGGATTAACGAAACAAATACCTATTAAAAATGTCTATAGATAATATAAATTAATGAAGTTAGAAACTGTAAAACGTTTGGAATAAAGAGCTTTAATAATAATAATAATAATATATATGTGCGCTCGGAGATGGTATCCGCCACGTATCCCTTGCTTGTAGATTAATTTGTCTTAAAGGGCCTCTGCGCTGTTGGCTTCGGCCCCACGCATGCCTCCCAAAGGTCCGGGACCCCATGGTCCCGAGATATGGTAAGACAGACAAATAATAATAATAATTAACGAATGTGTAAAAAAAAAAAATTGTGGACAATCATACACAGATCGACCTTGCCCCAAACTAAGCACAGCTTGTACTTTGGGTACTACATACATACATTATATATAGATAAATGTATACTTATATACATATCAAATACCCAAGATTCAGGATGAAATATCTGTGTCCATCACCGGATAAATGCTCTTACCGGTATATGAAGCCGGGACCATCGCATCGGCTTGATAGGCAGGTTTACTACACCAGACTAGTCGTCGATAATAATTCCGCTCCAATTTCACTTGGAAAATGGTTCTATTTTTTTTTGCTATTGGTTAATTCCCGCAGCCTAAAGGTAGACTTCCACAGGACAGCATCGCATGTAATGGATTTGAGTACAGACACACAAGTGCGTCCACTGACCCGTTGCGTGCGATGTAATCGGATGTGAACGTGATCTGAACTACATACGAGTAATTACCTCTTAAAGTACATATATTCAAATATAACAAAATAATCCTATATAGGTCAATTAAGCCCAAAGACGAATAAATGTTAAACAAAACAGGAATAAATACGGGATTATGTAAGCTTCTTATCGATGACATATGGTTGACTGAACCTCTAAATTTACTGAACCGATTTCTACGATTCTTTTGATGTCGAGAATATAATACTACTGTGAAGGACAAAGGGGTGGTTTGGAGAAAATGTATAAAGGTATATGTAGTTACATAAAGAAAATACCTTTTACGAATTAAATAAAAAGTAAATATTATAGGACATTATTTCATAAATCGACTAAGTAAATAACTTAGTAGGGCTTGTGTTATGGGTACTAAAACAACGATATATATATCGAGACCATCGGTTTCATAGGCAGGGTAATATTAGACAGGTCGTCACATACATAAGTTTTGAGGTTAAAAGGTAAATCTAAAGTTAAAGTTTGCCTTTACATCTATTTTGAAAAGAAACACACTGACATACATAACATTTTAGGGAAGACCTGGAGCCCGACTAAGATTTAAAACTTGTTACGATTTTGATCTTATTTTGCGACAAACTTGAAGATCCCTGACACTGATTGGTGCGAGACATGAGAAAACACCAATAACTAAAAATAAATGATGATAAGCGCATAAATAAGGCTGCGTTTCTACCAGAGGTATGCAAGGATGCGTAGCGTAGCGAGGGTTTGGTTAAGAACCAATATAATCACTTCATTTGTTTTCCTTGCTCAGCGTTCATTGGTTCTATTGGTTCTCTTAAACACATCCATCGCCACGCGTCCTAGCACATGTCATATCTGCTGGAAACGCAGCCTATTATAATAACATATTTACTACTCTATCTAACTATAAAACTCCCGTGAGACTCGAAAAATAATTTTAATACAACAACGGTTCATTTGCGTAACACGAGCTGTGGTAAGGCCGCTGACAGACCGCCGGTAGTCGCCAGCTCGGACGCAGTGAGGCGCGACATGATAATGACACGCTGGTTAATGTTATTTAAGAGAATAAGTAGGTACAGTCAATATGAATCGTAGGTGAGTAAATATTATATTCACTTTTCATGCTCGGTGGTGGCCGAGTGGATATGGCGTCCGACTTTCAATCCGGAGGTCGCGGGTTCAAATCCTGACTCGTACCAATGAGTTTTTCGGAACTTATGTACGAAATATCATTTGATATTTACCACTAGCTTTTCGGTGAAGGAAAACATCGTGAGGAAACCTGCTATACATCTGCGAAGAAATTCAAAGGTGTATGTGAAGTCCCCAATCCGCATTGGGCTAGCGTGGGGACTATAGCCCGAGCCCTCTTGCAGATGAGAGGAGGCCTGTGCCCAGCAGTGGGACGTATATAGGCTGAATTATTATTATTATTATTATGCTCGTAAAGTTGTTCTTTAAGTTGCATGTCAGCAGCATAAAGTTGCACTAATGCATAAAGTAAAATAATACCACCCTTAAGGGGTCCACCGATTACTCGTTCGCCGGGCGATATCGGCCTGTCAGTTATTGGCGATTACCAGCTTTTGCGAATAACTGACAGGCCGATATCGTCCGGTGAACTGGTAATCATAGGGCTCCTATACAGGATGACCTTAGCCATTGGACAAACCCTGAAATCCCACTTATCCCAATAGGGTTACTTCTCAGGAATGCTCTGACGTTTTTTTTTTAATTAGAACAAAAGATTAAAAAATAATTTTTTTAACAAAAATTATTTGAAATAATCGACAACAAAAAGAAACACACTGTGTTAATCTTTGGCAGTATTTTTGACAATTTGTTCGAAATATTTGATAATAATGACATTTTTCAAAAGTCAGAAGCTTATTACTTCAGCAGCCCGCGGCCGACGCCAGTGTTTCTTACCTCCCACCCTCTATGTGAGTCCGATTACTCATTTCCTAAGTTTTGAATAAATACCGTAAAATAACCTCAATTATTTGATATCTCTGTATAATTAACTTGCAATTTTATTGAAACGCAAAGTAACTAACGCAGTATAACTCGAGCATAAATGCCCATTTTATCCTCGACCTACTTATAGGTATCGGCCCTCGCTTATGTTCGGACCTTGATGTATAATAGTAACTATTATTGCGCCAGTAAGTAAAAAAAAACCTTTACAAAGAATTTTTCGTAGAAAATTATGAAGTAGGTGACTAATTTAATTAGATAATAAGCAGGGCCCGTACTTTTCATGCCGTTGACGCAAAAAATATGTAATTTAACATACAGGAAGTTGTTTTACAATACTACAAATTTAGATAACTTATTGACGGGTATCAAAATAAATACTTGTTACGAGAATAAAAGCTCGTTACGCTGTTAAAAATCAAAAATATGTATTATTTAATAAATTAATAATCTATTATTTATTTGGGTGACAATAAGATGATGATGATGTCAGTTAGGCGTTTCTGTACTGATTGTCAAGTATATGTATAACTTACCTAAAGAGGTTGATAAATGAATAATTATTACGAAAATACTAATTGGAATCATACTCTATGTAGCGTGACGTCATTTTTCTGTCAACGGTATGAAAGGTACGGGCCCTGATAATAAGATATACTTAGCACGCATTCCGTTGAGCCGTGCGTATTTAAAAAAACTAATCGAAATAATAAAAATTCACATCATATTACATACTTCAATAGTATATTAGGATGCAAGTGCGAAAAATAGGAAATTCGAAACGAGTGGTGATAAATTGAAACATGGCCGAAGGGAGTGTTTTTAAATCGACACGAGTTGTGAATTACCTATTCGCACATTTATCGTACAACGTTTTACAGTACTGTAAATAATTGAATAGAATTTTTGCTGCCATTGTGGTTGGGAGAACTCGTAGAATGTTAAAGCGACAACGTTTAAATCGCACTCGCTCGATGAAACCAGAGACCAAGATAAAATAGACTGTCAATCACTGACTAAAGCAGTGTTCTCCTCATGGTTTGGACCCGGGTATGTCCTTAAACTACGTCCACAAGAGAGGTATGGGCATTGTAAATGTCATCTCGCTCTGTGTGGTAGGGCACAGCACAGCGGATGTCATTCCAGATCTAGAGCAGAGCCCAACTGGGGAAGTACCTCCACCTTACAGAAAATCGCAGCCAAATAACACTAGACCCTACTCATAGTGTTGTGTTCCTGCCGGTGAGTAAGGTTGCCAGAGCTCAACGAGGGTGGGAGGGGGTTAGGGTCGGCAACGCGCATGTAACTCCTCTGGAGTTGCAGGCGTACATAGGCTACGGATACTGCTTACTATTAGGCAGGCCGTATGCTTGTTTGCCACCGACGTAGTATATAAAAAAAAAATGGTGGCCTCGTCACTGCTAGGAACGAGCCTCTTAAGAATGACTCACGCTAGACGCTACACTTTTCTATGACAGATGAAATTTAGGCCATGGTGAAAATTTGGCCATGAATTCTATTTTCCATATCGTGTGTTGCTTTCAGTTTTATTTTCTTCTCCATTACTTCTCATCATCAAATTACTTACTTCTAAGACACATAACTTAGAATTACCAGTCTTCCATATTAACTGGTCGCCAATAAAATCCGACCTTAATTACATCGATGTGATTTGTAATCACATTTGTACGATTTCAACTTTCGCCGTCTCTTTCACTCTTAGGAGGGAAATAGACGTAATTAGATTAGGGTTAGATCGTGGTTTGATTGAAACCTTAGTAGTGATATCTAATTAGGATAGTGGGCGGTCGATTTATTTTAGAAATTTACAGGTTATGTTAAAGTATGTAACTTTACTTTTGAGTGGCATTAACGTGAGACACTTCATTCGGTTCTAGTCTGTTTTAATTTTTTGTCTTTTAATTATTTATATAAGAATTCAAGCCTTGGCGACCCTCTACATCTCTAAGGATAATTTAATATCTTTTTTTATATTTTATCTCTGACACTTAGAGACTTATACATCTCTAAAGAATTTTAGTATTTGTTGGTTTTATTTTTTTATCATAGTTTTTTTGTGTAATTTGACATTTAGAGACAGTATACATCTCCAAGTATTTATTATTTCATCGATTTCATATTTGTAATTGGTTTTTTGTAATTTTTATTGTTTGTAAAAATGGACATGTAAAAGTGCCCCTGTGGCCTATTTGCTGAATAAATGTTTGATATTTGATATTTGAAATTACTTAGTTATTAACTAAATTACTTTAAAAAGAATGGAATCTTGATTTATCTGAGACCTTTATGGCTGACTTCTAAAGTTTCTAAGGAGGTTCTCAATTCTTTGACACCTTTGTTCTTTTAAATATTTGTTTCACGATTTCCTTATTCCTCGCCTTTGGCTTCGGGTTTCAATTCACACTCGTTCGCAAATTATTGTTTACCACCCTTAATAATTTACAGTCACCATAGAAATTCAAAATTCAAAAATGTATTCTGCAAGTAGGTCTCAGGAGCTTCTACAAGTTACAACTTTTATAGTAACGTCATATAGTGACATGAAAAATACATAAAAACATTTATAAATACAACAGCCGATACCTGGGTAAAAATTACATTATAATAATTTTAAATTAAATAATCATTACAATACAACGGATAATATTAATAATATACAATATTACAGAGACGTATAGTCTCCACGGTAAATACATTAAGTTTAGAGATGTATGAGGTCCCCACGGATCACATCAAACATAACGGAGCGGCCGAGGTACTCAAAACTATCTGAACACGCGTATAACGCCTTGATAATAGAGGCGTGTTCAGATATTTGTGAGCACCTTGGCCGCTCCGATATATCTGATGGCGACAGTACTTACTAATTGTGCTGCTTGTTACATAAACAAATGTTTTCTCTGATATATTTTCGACTTGTCAGCTAGATGGCGTTGTACAGTATTCAACGATCATTTTACTTATCTCGTATTTATTTACAACACAAGTATTGAAAAAGCTACCTTGTCATTAGTAAATAAAGTGCAAAGTTGTTATAAATACTAAAACAAGATACGACATAGACAAAGTATCACGTGTAAATGTTATTCGTATTCTTTTACTCATGAAACAACATTGTAGTCTTTGGCAGTGGCTTTGGTCTCAATTTGTAGTTTTATTTTCTGATGACTTTGTTGCGACTATTTGCTACGATGTTATTTCGGATTCTTAATGTAAGTACTTTAAAACTATCCAAGATTATTGTTACAGGATACGAATTTGGTTGAGGATCATCTTTTAAGGCTGTGGCCTGCACGAAAGCTGCGCGCGGAGCGGCGAGCGGCAAATCACAGCCATTGATAGTATTCATACATTACGCTCGATAAAATGTATGAACGGCGCTCGATGCGACGCTTGCGTTATAAGGAATGGTTTCAACGAAGTAAAACCAAAATTTTGCTTTATAACAGCTTTGTGAGATGTATATTAGAATATTGTAGTGTAGTGAGGCGTCCACACTACGCTGGATAATAAATAATGGAGTGGTTTCAAAAGCGGTTCTTGCGGCACTTGACTTTTGTAAAGGGCAAAGTCAGCAGTTTCTTATGCCCAGCGATTGAAGCTATTCTAACTTGAGTCATTATCGCTACGCCGGTGATGCAATGTTCTCGCATAAATTATTAAATAATGATATAGATTGTCCGCAACTCCTAGGCCTACTGCACTTCAGTGCTTCAACGAGAATATCCCGTAACCCGATAACAACCCTGTGCCCCCGCTTCGACGGACGGTCCACAGCAGAAACTCACCTGTCCCTATATTATGCAAGGTAGTAAATAGCTATAGCCACGTAATGGATACGAGTATACACTTTGACTCTGCATATAAATTTAAAACATCTTGCCCGCTACTGCTTAGCAAAAAATAATAGCATAAGTTAAATAGCATAAACGGTATATATTATGACGTCACTTTTATAGTATTTACAGCATTTTTATTGTAAACTGTATAAGGTATTATAAAATGTAATTAAAAAAATATTTACTGTGAATTCATGCATGGGGTGTTTACCTATAAGTAATTGTTACGCTTAGCGCTAATAGTCAAAACGTTTGTATTTATAACCAACGGCCCGATTCGAAGAATGATAACGATACGTTCTGGTTTAGATAGGTTCTCATTTAGATATCGTTTGTATGTCGTATAATTGACAGAAATACCTCTATTCGGGCAACCAATGTCGCGTTGACGTTAGAAATATCGTAGATAGATCTTACTGGGATAACATTACAGCTGAATCAAAATAAACGTCAATTTTGATATGTTGTTTAGTTATCGATCTTTTAAAGATCTTTCCAAGATCTTAAACGTGTCTTACTCATTTTTCGAATCAGGCCGTAACAAAGTGTTTGTGAACCAATAATAAATAAATAAATAATAAATATTGTAGGACATTATTACACAAATTGACGAAGTCCCACAGTAAGCTAAATAAGGCTTGTGTTGAGGGTACTTAGACAATGATATATATATATATTATATATAAATATTTATAAATACTTAAATACATAGAAAACACCCATGACTCAGGAACAAATATCCATACTCATCACACGAATAAATGCCCTTACCAGGATTTGAACCCGGGACCATCGGCTTCGTAGGCAGGGTCACTACCCACTAGGCCAAACTGGTCGTCAAAAAAATATATATATCATTATAGGAACATCATGCACGTAAAATGCTAGTTGAATTAAATATTCTTGTAGAAGAAGCGAATACAAGCAAGTAGCAACTTTACAGCTTGTAGTAAAGTTAAGTGCAAGTCACTAAATGTTAATAAGTCAACCTAAAAAGTTTCGGTGATATTGGCGACGCTTAAGTCTTTCATTTTTAGGACTCCTTCAATTTATAGACTAAATGTTTATAGAGTTCACTTCTAGCAAGCATGATGAAGATCGTGTTTATGTACTTAATTTCCTTCGTAACAAGTTTATTGTGTTACAGGGAGAGCGTTTAGGTTACAGTGCATCTGGACCCGGGTATGTCCTTAAACTACGTCCACAAGAGAGGTATGGGCATTGTGAATGTCATCTCGCTCTGTGTGGTAGGGCACATCACAGCGGATGTCATTCCAGATCTAGAGCAGAGCCCAACTGGGGAAGTACCTCCACCTTACAGAAAATCGCAGCCAAATAACACTAGACCCTACTCATAGTGTTGTGTTCCTGCCGGTGAGTAAGGTTGCCAGAGCTCAACGAGGGTGGGAGGGGGTTAGGGTCGGCAACGCGCATGTAACTCCTCTGGAGTTGCAGGCGTACATAGGCTACGGATACTGCTTACCATCAGGCAGGCCGTATGCTTGTTTGCCACCGACGTAGTATAAAAAAAAGTGCTTATGAGCGAATTGCTTACTTTACAGGTTTACAGGTACTTGCGTTTATTGTTATAGTTTTTCATTATATTTTTTATTAATTTATTTTTCTATATAATGCAAGGAATTCAATGGTATATTATTTTTCAAAGTAAAAAAAAAATTGTGTGGAGCCTTGCATTTTTTTAAATCTTGATATGACTTTTTAAATTTCATCTTTTTTATAATGGATGGCTCACTTTCTATCCATTTATCCATTTTGTTATAATATTCAACATGAGTGAAATACCCAATTCAAGGGTTTTAAATATTATTATTAGTTCTTTATGAAAGAGTTTTGACTATTGTAAACGGTGCAAGCGTTACCTATAAGCAATTGTTACGCTTAGCGTCAATAGTCAAAGCGTTTGTATTTATAACTAACGGCCCGATTCGAAGAATGAGATACGATAACGATAAGTTATGGTTTAGATAAGTTCTCTTTTAGATATCGTTCGTATGTCGTATAATTGACAGACGTAGCTCGATTCGGGCAACTAATGTGACTTTGACGTTAGAAATACCGTAGATAGATCTTATTGGGATCACAGCGGAATCGAAATAAACGTCAATTTTGACATGTCGTTCAGCTATCGATTTTTTAAAGATCTTTCCATAATCTTAAACGTGTCTTATTCATTCTTCGAATCGGGCCGTAAGTAGCATCTATACTATAATTAATTAAAGCCAACTTTGTGTCCAATTGCACCGGTCATATAAGAGCCGTATAAAGCCTTAAGTAAAAGGTCGCCACGTCGCGGAAGTCGTAACACAACGAATTCGTTTAGTACTTCGCTTCCTACCCTGTAAGGGGTTAGATACATTGGCTATTTTTTTAGATAAGTATAATAAAATTTGTAAAAAAATTGATGTTTTATTCGAAACCAAAGACCATTCTGTAATAACAAGATCCGATAAGGAAGGAAAAAAGCTGTTCATAAATTGGTTGGAGGTAAGTATTCGTATTATTGATTATTACTTGTTGAAAATACAAAAATCGCGCTAAAGTTGAGGAGTTGCCTCAATTCCACATAGATCCCATCAATAATCAAGATCAGATGTTTGCATTAGAAAAATTTTTGGCCTTTTTGACCACATCTCATCTTTCCGCTCCCAACTCAAATGGCTGCCCATTAGGCGTCGTAAAGACATACATGTACTTTCCCTCGTCCTATTCTCTCCTTCATTCTCCCCTTACCCTCGGAGAGATTAAATTTTTTTGCAGATGGCAGCGGGCACCGGCTCCGTTCCAGTGCAAATTTCTCTCTGGCTAAGCCTCCCGCCTTATATGATTTAAACAAATAAATAAATTGCTGTAACCTCATATGCGTCTCCACCCTGCATCGGACCCGGCTAAAAAGTCTCCATAATGCCTGCAGCATTTCCTCGCTGCACTGCAATTGAGATATTTTGTTGAACCAGTTACGATCCAGAGCGGGGGTCGCAGCCCCTCTCCCGAAGACGCCGAACCAGCTCTGCAATCAGGCGGCGAGCCTCACAGCCCCAGGGCCTCGCGACCTCGTAACTTGATTCCAAGGCGGAATTTCTTAATTAATTAATTAATTTTAGCTAGGAAATACGTTTATCGTTGCCAATCCCGGCATACTTCTACTTACAAGTACAAAATAAATTCGAGTTTTGAACTCTTTTAAAAATAAAATAAAATTTCAAATTCAAAAGCGCAAAGTTAGACCTCGGTCATTCGAAGTTTTAATACCTAAATACCAAAATAATAGTAGATTAATTTAGCGCCTATCAAATTTTGCACTTCGCCGAATAGGATAAACATGTAATTATACATACTTATTATGACATTGGTTTCAATATCAGAGATATACTATTTGACCTTCTAAATACGAGTATGTGTCCTGTTGTAGTAACTAAGCACAAAGGACTTTGAAATGCAGGGGCGACTTTGGGCGCAAAATATATTTTTATGTGGGTAAAAAAACAACAGTACATAATTATCTAACTTGTTACATTAATAGTTCGAAAAAAATATGAATAATGCGGCCATTTTTGTGGCCGTTTTAAGAAAAGTATCAAAGTAACCCCAAAATTTCCTAGAATCACCTTGTTTTGTAACTTATAAAAAAACCGGCCAAGTGGGAGTCGCACTCGCACAGGAAGGGTTCCGTACCATTATCTATAAAAACGGTCACCCATCCAAGGACTGACCCCGCCCGAGGTTGCTTAACTTCGGTGATTGGATGAGAACCTCGAGATTGGAAAGAAATATTTATTTAATTCTGTTTGTCTGTTAATATTTGTTGTTATAGCGACAATAGAAATACATAATCTGTAGAAATTTCAACTGGCTAACTATGAAGGTTTATGAGATACAGCCTGGTAACAGACGGACGGACGGACGGAGAGCGGAGTCTCAGTAATAGGGTCCCGTTGGACCCTTTGGATACGGAACCCTAAAACGGAATAGTGTTAGCCATATAAATTGTCATAATACATATAACATACAAACGCACCTCACTAGATGTTTTAAATGAAATTTGAAACCTATCCACAATTAGATAATCCAGATATATGTAGATACAGATTCAAGTTCCTGACAGTCAATGTTGCTATGTTATACCTACGAGTATATATACACAACAAAATGATGTTACATATTGAACAACTTCAAATAAAATATTTTCATTTTCATCAAACAACTTTTCTTATTATTTCAAACCTACAACTCTATAAAAAGCATCTGGACTTAATATTCTACAAACTTTACGATACGTCGCATTTTCTTTCCGTCGTCGAGACCCAGCCTTCCCCGTATAACTTTTACAAGAATTAACATTCACTTGACTGAATTTGTAGTTCGTAATTAGTGGGGGTGGCATTACCAAGTTGGTAATGGGTTGGCAATATTTTATTCATACGTATACAAGTTTGGAGTTGGTAACTTCTTGTGTAGTGTGGGTTGGTTCTGTGTATTACCTTTATGTTGTCAAGTTTTGAGTTTTCTATTTAGAAGTTAACACGGAAATCACAAATTGAGACAATCATCAATTTGTCTTAAATCGTATTCTGATTTGTAAAGCTGTTAGGGTTTTGATTGTCATTCTCATTTTAATTATAAATGCGTGTGGGATGCACTGCTAGTCATGTTAAGGTCACATCTTAAAGAAAAAACTTTATTTACTTTTATAACAAAATTAATTCACTTTACAATCGAACTCAGAATTTGAGGGATGCGACAACCCAATTCTATTTTTTGGGTGAAAATACAATATCGAGTTGCATCATCTTTGATATTGAGTTGGTAGTTGCCTCCTTGAGCTTACCGTGGGACATAGTCAATTTGTGAAAAAATGACCGTATATTATTTATTTATTTTTCATCCCAAAAATATAAACATATTAATAATTATAGCTTTTTTAATTTTATTTTATTAATTATGTTTTATGATTTTATTTTAATTTATTGTATTTTTAAACTGTTTACTAACCAATATTTTTGACACGTGTACTAACAGAAATATGAATTTTTATACATCTGAAAAAAAAATATATTTATTCACTCATTCATAATTCCTTTTTTGTTTAAGCGAAACCAGTAATAATTATTCCGAACAGATTTCTCAACAACAGGTAAAACAGACGGGAATACAAAAAGGCCCCTAAACAACACGGACCAATAGGGGCCCGTAAATAAAGGTTGACCTGGGCCCCCATAAATACGGGTTAAGCTGGCTAATGTCCCGTTTGATCGTGAAATAATGCTGTGATAGTGCGAATTACAATACTGGGAATAGCCGTTATAGTTTAGATAAATTCGAAGCCGAGAAGCCAGGTGATTTGTATTGTAGTGTTTTTGTTTACAGGAGCCCGGTTCAGATATAACAATTAGTTATGATGTTGAAATGGTTCTGATACGACATTAACAACTTTTTTGGTGATTAGCGCGCATCACGCGCACGACTTTCGCTTGAGCGCTCTTCAATGTCGTATTCTCCAGTGGAAGATTTTAAAAACACAACGAGCCGCAGTCATTACCTACTTGGAGAAATGTAGATTTAGATTATAAACTCATAGTTAATCAGTGTGTACAGTGTAGTAATTGCCATACGATAAATAAATAAATAATGTCGTATCAAAACCAGTTTAAAACGATAAAAAAATTAAATCGGCATCGGGCACCTCATTACGGTTATGATTTTATTGTAATACTATAATATACCGTGTTTTTTATGAATTCCGTTAACTCCGGGGTATGGATAAGAACGTTTAAGGAAACTATATGGCATAGTTTTTTTTTGTATTGTTATTAAAAAGTAATTAAGTCTTGCATACGTTGTTGTAACACGGGCATTATATTTAATTCAACAAAACAATTGAAAACTGTGACATATACTTAGGTTTAGTAGCAAATGTACACATTCGTACTAAAAACTAATCAATATGTGAACTGACCCTAAAAACAAAAAAAATGATTATTGACCGAAATGGATTTCATTAGAATACCAGTGTCTTTGAAAAAGTTACTTCTGAAGCTCAGAAATAAACCCTTAAAACTAACGGAAAAATATATATATCTTAATATTAAGTAGCATGCTTTCAGTGGTGGTGTTAAAACTTACAAATAATTTCAAGTGTTATTTGTAAGTTTTAACACCACCACTGAAAGCACCCCTGAACATGTTATGAACATACTATTACTTTGAGAAAATAGTTAACCACCGTATCGCAAATAGGAATTAATAAAATACTCGTCATGTCAGTAACTGACAAATAGAACACAACGAAACCATGACATTCCGTTTTAACGATTGCTCGTACACGGAATTCCGGACCCGGATGAAAATTCGCGCCACAATTTCGGGATAAAACTGCACCCGCATACTTGGTCACTGGGCAGATCGCTGTCTATATATTCTAGATATAGCATTTATACACGGTTCAATTTATTTGATGACCAGGAACAAAATTTTCTAATTCAGTCATCGTAGATTGTCACATTTATGTAGCACTAACATAATTCTAAGTTATTTTTTATTATATCCAATTGTGTAGGTATCAACATGGCTCGTAAAGTTTTTCGTTTATTTCTTATTTCGCATCATTCTATATTCGTTACTTGTTCTTTATTCGTCTAAAGATTATCCGTTTAAAGATTAATAACCGGTTTTATTATTGTTATGATACGTTTTTGATTCAATATGTAGTTAATTTTTCACGCGACAGTACATTTCATTTTCATTCATGTGAATTCTCAATACAACTTGAGAATTGGTGCCGCCTAAAGTTGTCTATATTCGCCTCTTTGAGGTGAGTATAGACAGGAATTGAGAAATTCGCTCGCCTCTGGTAAGCTTCGATAGTCCAGTTAAGAGCCATTAGACCGGTATTCAAAAAGGTTGCAAATCTTGCGGAGGTCGTGATTTTTTTCATTTTTTCTTTTAATTTAAATATTTGTAGTATTCCTGGCAGACGTAAAAATATATTTGATTAAAAAATATATACGTAAAAATCTGTTCTACGAGTCAAACTGCTGGCTCTAATTACGCACAGGCCGCAAATCTGTATTCAATTGGACATTAGGTTATAACCGTGGCCAAGTGGCAACAAATCTGTGTGTGTCAGTATGTACTTAAGTGCGTATGAGCGCGAATGCCTATGATTTATAATATCGCGTTTGTATTGAGTCTACATGTTGCAGTGAAACTACACTTGAAATCTGTCTAATGCAGAATCTAACGTGATACAATCTATCATACCGTGTAAAACGGTCCCGTTGAAAGCGGACGTATGTCCTTTCTAACTACGTCAGTTTGGGACGTTTAGCTTTAATCCGCCAACCACCGTCACCGTCAGCTGGTATGTGACAAAAGCATAACCTCCTTTGACTGCCGAGCGTCGGTAAAGAGTTAACGGGAAAGTTCTAGTCGACTTTTTGACGCAACTCTTGACAAGCCTTGTTGGTTCAAAATGCATTTTAAAACCTGAAGTTTCAATTAGAAGGCTAGTACAGGTTTACTTAAGACGACATAGAACAAAAATAAGACAATAAACAATGATGAAAATAATTCAAGAAATTGATAAGATTTTGTAACATAATATGAAATAAAAGTGGACTGAAAAGCAGAATGATCAAACTGATTAATTTCAGTTTGATTTGAATCAAGTTACTACTTTAATTAATTCTAATTGATTTGGAAACTTTAGTTGAGGTTTTACACGTGGCTTGAATCCCTCAAAAGCTGTTTGAACTTTCTATCTAACTTCAACAACATTATTTTATAATCGACCGAAAATTTTTAAGAAAAGGTTTCCCGCAAGAGTTATTAACTATCACAAATAAAACTGCAACCTTAGTTATTATCTTTTTTTAACTAACAAAAATGTTAAAATGACAGACAGGGATAAACGACTATCAACGCCATTTCATATTTGACGGACGTTTATGAATAACGCCATCTTACAAGCATTTTAAGCCAGTCCCGGGGGTCTTTGTGCGCTTGTCACCCGCTATCGCCCTGATAACTGCTTTATCGCACTTGAAGGGACGCTTCAAATGCGGAGAATGCCCTTCGGGCTGGGCACAGTGCCGAGCTTAGTTTAGTATGGGAAATGCAGTTGACTTATATTGACTTTTCGTTCAAGTCATGGATTAGGGATGTAGTTTGGAAATATTTAAAACTTATTAGATTTCATACACTCGACAATTTGGACGAATACCTCCGCGGCCACAGTTTGATTTCGGCCTTGGCCCAGTGGCCAAGCCTCCCAGTGGAGGCTTGATCACTTTTTCTTTACTTTTTAGGGTTCCGTACCTCGAAAGGAAAAAAAACGGAACCCTTATAAAGTGGATCACTTTGTTGTCCATCTGTCTGTCTGTCTGTCAAGACCCTTTTTCGCAGGAACGCGTGGAGGTATCAAGTTGGAATTTATATCAAATACTCAGGTCTACTGTCCTTTGGAGCTGTGAAAAAATCTAACTTCTAAGCTAAGACAATCAAAAGATACAGCCGTTTATGCCGCAAATTTGCGCAAACTTTCGACACTAGTAAGGGAATCAAAACCTACAAGGTACTCCCGTGAACTCAGAATCTTGAAATTTGGTACGAAGAAACGTCTTATAGCATAGATAAAATTGCGAAGACTCAGAAACAAAAAAAAATCCATACTTAAACAAAAATAAATGCCCTAACCAAGTTTTGAACCCAGGATCGTCTTCATAGACGGATAAATTGATCAGTGGGTGTGAATTATTATTTAAATATTATAATTTCAATTTATCATAACCGGAAGTGACCAATTAATTCCAATCTAATTAAAAAATACTTTGGTCAAGTTTTTTTTATTAGGTGACTGAAATATGTGTCATACTTGTTGCCATCAAATATCTCAGAGCGGTCAAGGTGTTCATAAATATTTAAACAAAGCCGTTAAAGTGCATGTTCAGATATTTTTGAGCATATTGGCCGCTCCAATATATCTGATGGCAACTGTAACAAGGAAAAAACCTCCTTCGATTCTCCATTTAGTTTACAATTCTTTTTACCGGATTTGTCGAACAAGCAATAAACGTAACCTGTCTCCTCAGCAGGCGATCCGGAAACCGATATCTCATTTGAGACCGGGATATCCTTTTATCCGGCCGTTATCAGTTCCGGTTAGTTCCAGGTACAGTCGGAGCGGTTAATAAAGCTTATATTGGTTTTTGATGGAAATTTTGTGAGCCAATTCTCAGCGAGGAATTACGAGACTTTTAGTTGTATTTTTCATATGTCTAAGTAGTTATTGGTATACGTCGAACTTTCATACGTTTTACTAAATAATACGTATTTTATTTTTCCTTTTAAAAAAATCAGCACTTAATGTTTAATTACTTCATTTTTATTCAAAGGGTCGCACGTGCTGAGGCGATATCACAACTGACACAAGTGATGGCCATGTAAATAATAAATTACCTCTCAAAAAATAGCAAAAATGAATTGCACTCTGTTAGTAAAAGTTTTTTTTTATACTACGTCGGTGGCAAACAAGCATACGGCCTGCCTGATGGTAAGCAGTCTCCGTAGCCTATGTACGCCTGCAACTCCAGAGGAGTTACATGCGCGTTGCCGACCCTAACCCCACCCCCCTCGTTGAGTTTATTTTTAAATTATCTAACTAAAATGGTTTTCAAAATACTCTGTTAAATTCAACGAATCATTTAAAATCGTTTCATTATACTGAAACCTCGTTGTATGTTGGGGATTATAGACAAGTAGATTCATTGAACCTCACAATTCAAAGAACGAAATAATATGATTTTTATTATAATTAATTCTTCATTGTGAACAAGAAGTATAATAAGTAATTACCATTACTTTCATTTTTCTATTTTACAATTCATTACTTGATAAATAATAAATTTCACGACAGTTTTCATCTAAAAAAATGGTTTTAAATTTAATATTTGTGGATTATTTTTGACAACTATATCCACAAATTGTTTAATTAAAATTCTTTAATCGTCAACGATGAAAGTTCATATTCAAAAGATAAGTAAGCAATTTAATCTTAAAATTATTGTTTTATATACGACAAGAATATTCAATTTTTTACAATGTTATTTTCAATGTGTTTACTGAATAATGTTACAAGAAAATATAAATACCTATATGTAATACGAGTATTACATTCTGTTCCAAGGACGTTATGGCTAAAGTTGTTAATAAGAATCAATTGAGTCCTGAGGGCAGAGAGTTTTTATGACACCTGTTCAAAATTTAAAATATCGCCCGTTTAAAGCTGGTTAAATTTTAACAACGTTGATTATTACAGATATTCGTCCGATGGTTTCTTTATTCATGACTGAAAGGGATAATATGTCTCAGTGTGCTCGAGCGCCAAGGTACAGTCAACCAATTTGATTCCTAGGCCACTATAGAACCATGCCGTAATGACTTCTACGACAGTGCTTATTGAGTGATGCGTGTTAAGTATCTAGTAGTTAAAGCGACAAGGTTCTATAGTGGCCTAGGATTCAAATTGGTTGAATGTACCTCGACTAAAAAAGGGATTTTTAAAAATATGCCATGAAACAGCCACAACATGGAAACTTCAAATAATTAAAACTGTCAACTAAAATGAATATATCAAAGACACTATAAATAAATATAATAAATAAAAACGAATTCAGTCAATATCCTTTTCAGTTATAATTATTGTAATCAATTGATCTGAATTATTTTGTTATTATGTGATTTTATTTTTGATTACTTTATAGATAATTATAAGTTGACATGTATGTGATTTTTTACTGCAATAATACGTTATGTAGTAAATAAATCTAAATCTACAAACCTCGACAAAGGTAACAGATTAAAAACAGAATTGCAGCCCGGGGTGACGTTAGTCATTGATCAAGCGCGTCATGAACACTCGGCGCGGACCTTTGGCTTTCAGAGTGTAATCGTTTTACACTCGGCAGGAGATAAAATTCGTGTACAACGTGTATATAAAACATCAACTATAATTATATTTATATAACCTCTACAATGATAACACATTTAAAAATTTGAATTCCACCCCAGAGTGACGTTGCTCATTGATCAAGCGCGTCATGAACACTCGGCGCGGACCTCTGGCCTTTCAGGGTGTAATAGTTTTATACTCAACAGCCGTAGTTGACATTCCAGTAGGGCTAATATGGTGGGTGTTTTATCCTCTGTCATCATGCCTGTCACTTTCTAAAGTATGTAAGCGCGAAAGTGACGCATGACATGACAAGTGATAAAAACGCGACCATGATACCGCCGCTGTACAACGTGTTTGTAAAAGGGTTATGTGCAGGGCTCAAAGTTTTAGTGTGGATGACGTATAAATTACGTCCAATTTGATGTGGAAATAAAATAAGTTTTACGCAACGTGTTGTTGTTGGATATGTCAGTATCAAAAGTGTCATTTTTGTTTGATGAAACGTCACTTTTGACAACTGACACAACCGATCCATATCGTATGTGGAATGTGGAATTAAGAGGAATGGCATCTTTTATGGTAGAACTTTTGCAAAAGTGTCCAGATGGCAGCTATAAATAATAGTTCCAAATATCTCCAGAGTAGCGCTAGAGTAGCTATGAATCTAGGGGCTATTGACGGAGTGAACTGCGCTGTCTATGATTTGATTTTTTTCTAGGTATTGTAGCACCACCTATTTATGGTTTTTTGATGACACTTTTTGGTACATGGAGATTTATTTCCTTACCACCACCTTCCGTAATAACGTATCTAGACCTAATATTTGACGTATCTTAAAGTTAGAATCGGACCGATTCTATTACTTACTTTCAAAACTAAATTTGGATTTGCAAGTCACGCTCGCGCCCATGCGCGTAATCGTTAATAAATAATATTTAAAAACAATATTAATAAAAATAAAAATAACTTGTCAGGATGTCGCCGTCGACGGATACGTCTGGGAGGACATCATCATCATCATTACTTACTTACTTACTTAATAGTTTTATTTATACAACAACTAAACAATCATAACGTCAATTTATTGTCAATCTGAATGACAGTGCCAATCAAAGACATCATGTACTCATTTCAAGTGGCGATATCGTTTTATTATAGAGGTAAGGTAATTGTATATGAAACACTACTGGCCTTAGCGTCTATATCAGACGATATATAGTGCAATGTCCGCAAAACATCTTTTTTGGTGACTGAAAAGACCGATGCGAGAGCGGCATACTTTGCCACAGAGCTGGCAAGGGAAGTGTATATGAAAAGATGATTCGAAATCATTCTATATGGGGTTTGATGTCGTCGAACCCTTGATATGTGATATACGGAACGGACGTCGCCGTCGCCGGAAAAATAACATATTAGCAAAAAAAGCTTTTTGCAAGAGCCTGCGATAATAGTGGGTATATTCCTTAAGTACATACCTTAGTAGGGCAATAAAGTAAGAAATATCTCAGATCACAATTAATTGCAAGTGAGTGACCTTTACGGCTACCACCAGTCTGACACTGATATATTTGCTCATTTATTTTATTTTTTTATTTGAACATAATATACAGCATTACAGCCGAAACCAAAGCACTGTACAATTCAGATTATAAAATAGGATTACACAATATGAAAAACTTTCGTCCATCACCTCGCAATACCGCAGACACATCTGATACACAGCCGTCCATCGTCTTGCAAACATATCACAATCTGGTGCCCATGACAGAAGGGAGTTCAGCAGCCTTAGAGCCCGCACAGCAGGCGAGTTTTTATGTGCTACAGTGCGTGTAATTGCGACGGCCAAAAGCTTGTGACTTCGCGGTCGCAGGAGATGTTTGGGCATAAATGGAATAGCTAACAGTTCGTCCTACCAGCTCAGGACAGTCTGTCCCGCCACGTAAAATTCCATATGCTGTCTTCAGGAGATTGTAATTGCGCCTTACTGTAAGAGAAGGGTCTCATGTCTGCGTAACTTACTTTCTATACATGTCGCCGGCCCTTATATGCGAGTATGAGCGAGATGCATAGAAAGTAAGTTACTCAGACGTTAGCGAATATGTCAGTGTCAGGTCAGCGTCAAGCTCGTGGTAGGGCTACTAAAGCTTTCTTATTTACTTACTGTGTGTATACTATTTTTCTGTTCGACGGAGCGGAAAACGTCAACTTTGTTTAGCGCAGCGGGCCGAAAATTGACGTTTTCTGGTCAAAGAGCGGAAAAAAACTCGAACTAGCTAGTTGGGCTTTAATAATTATTTCATTATATTACTATCATCATTTAATGATGAAAATGACGCTATTTCTTTACAAATGTAATTTTGATAGCTAATACTTCAGTGTAAAAATATGGGTCCACGCAACTTTTTTTTTAAATAGCCTATTTTGTGTCCCGCTGCTGGGCAAAGGCCTCCCCTTTTTTCCGCCACTCATCACGGTTTGAAGTATATTCCCGCCAGTCTCTGCAAAAAGCGTCGAGGTCATCCCGCCATATCTCTTTGCGCCGTCCACGCAACTTACTCAAAAAAAATTCCCATAGCTTTTAATTCGCCGACATAAGAGTTATGGGACATATTTTTGAGCTACTTGTATGGACCCATATTTTTACACTTGAGACCTACACCATTGTAGTGATTTAAACGTAAAAGACGTGCATTTTGCAACACACTACAGCAGCCAGCACGTTTTTCATTCAATATTTATATATTATATAATAATTATTAACATTGAATACATTCAGTAATAATTACGTAGAAATATTTACATGTTTAATAAATCGGTAAAATTAATATTAATTTCATAGTATTATTTTAAATTAATTTACAATTATCGCTTAATTTTTATTAATTTAGCCTGATATTTGAACTTTAACACTTTCTCTAGTTTTATTACGATTTCCTGAGGGCATAGCCAAGATGACAATCTAACATTAACAAATCTCAGACGAAAAAAAAATGCCCTGTGTTGTAATTTAAAACCAACAAAATAAGTGAACATATGCCATACTAATTCAAAAACACAAACTGCACACTTGAAATATATGGACCACTAAACGTACTCCAAAACCCACTAGTTGTTTATTGTATTTCCAGTACATAAAAAACAAACCCTAATATCTGTCGTGTTCCTAACTAATCGCTACAGCAGAACTCCCATCGTGACAACCATAAACATTCTAAAAGACTTAAGTACAACACCGTTCACGGCGGTTATGACGTTTTGGAATGAAGCATGTATTGTCCAGCTTGACCCCCGATAAATATCAAGCCCATCTCTGTCACACTTATGCATTTCACTATTTACTCGCTCCACACTTTTGAATACGTCCTCACAAAGCTGCGCTCAAAATGGAATCTTCTCGCTTCCACTTTAGGTTGGTTTTTGATTAAGAATATTTACACATAGGTCGTTATTTCTCGATTTAAGTATGTTCCCATCCCGTTCCCAAACACCTTATCTTGATGCGTAATGGAAAGGAATGTAGTGCCGGGAGTTACTTAAGGACGAAAACAAGCGCCGACAGCGCGGGTTTTTGCCTTATTTATTCGCCCGCTTGGAATTATTTGTAAGGAAAGGTTGGAGCTGGACCCGTGTTTTGAACTGGAATATATGCTGCTGAAAATTTAAGGAAATCGCTTTTTGTTAAGAACACCTTTATCTGAAATAAAGGATTTTACGACATATATTAGTTATATATAAGTCACTGACAATTTTAAAAATAGATACGTAAGTCCCTTGAGATTTGAAAACGAGAATAACCAATTCCAACAATATAATGTGATACTGACTGCTTTAACATGACTCTAAAATCAGTCCATTATGAAATGGTTCAAATCTCCATTGTGCATTTCGACCTTCAACCAAAAACTTCACTTTTGACACTGACAGATCAGTATCATCTGAATATCATATTGGAATGAGATTTAATAACTAAAACTCGAATTGGCCTGCTGGTGTGCAAAACAACCAAGTTGAAAAACAGCACCATGAGCAGGTAGTTGTAAAATACGCTTAGCTAGAAAAAGTTGATGGCAACTTTAGCCAGTCCATTTTAGAGACCACGAGATAACGCTGTCAGCAAAAGGAGTTAATTTTAAACTTTAATTATATGCGGCTAAGTCCTGTTTATGGAGGGTAAAGGTAAGGAGAACAATTTGTGTATAAAAAGTGTCCATCAAAAAACCTTAAATAGGTGGCGCCACAATGCATCGCGAACAAATTTTTGATATTGATAAAAAAAAATCAAATCACTAAGAGCGCACTTCACTCCGTCAATAAGAGATTTCAATTTTTTTTATTACAGCTACCAGCTGGACACTTTAGCAACAGTTCTTCCATAAGAGATTGCTCTCCTTACCTCTAGTCTACCCTCCATAGTCCAGTTTTTGGTAATAATAATCCATAGTAACAATCGCTTTAGTGTTCCTATTCTATCATCATATCATAGAAAACAAAAGCGGGTCAAGATGTAATTCGCTATCAGTTGATAATACGGCAATACAATTGGACAGTAAAAAGGCTGACACAGTGCCTCAGAAGCTACACGGGTAGGGAAGTTCCACACGCGACCCGAATACAGGTTAGTAGGAATACGGGTTACCAGTATCAATTGAGCTTCCTGATAAGACATGCTGATGCTACCCCTTAACCTTTCAAAAAAGCGCTTTTAACACATCAAATAACGATTATGCAAATCATTAGTAGGCAGGCGTTCGGTTTTTTATCCGTAAGCTCAGTATTTAGTGCATCGCTTTCATCCAATAGCCTAGTTCATTTTAGATTCCATCGACTCTCACTGTCTTTACATCGACATCAAAAATACTTGATTTTTATGCAGCTTGTCACTGTAACACATAAATGAAATTCCGTGACTCATGTCTACCACGAAAAACAAAATTTCTTTATCGGCCTCTCTATTGCTCGAATATGGAAGAGCGACAGAGAAGAAGGTAGGCGCTTTTGTAGTAACACTGTTTTGTAAACCGTTCCTCGCCCGCACTTTGCCTACATCGACAATACGTCCGGATCAAGGGTCCTTTTCTAAGAGGTATCACTTTACTCTATCCATTATTATTTTCCGGATTCCTGTCTGAAGTCTTTATCCGGATTTTTCTTTACGGAAAAGTATTTGTTTCCCTTTGTAATTAATTTGGAGGTCGACTTTTGTTTAAAATTCTTTTAATTAAATAGGTGTTGTTTGGAGCGAGTTCTGAAAATACCAAGTCGAGAAATCAGAGCAACGCGAACGAAGCGAGTAAATCCATACGTCGCTTCACGAGCTTCACGAGATGCCAAAATATAAGGGATGAAATGAAAAACACCGAGTAGAACAAGAAAAATTAGGCAAACATAACTCAATCCCGCTTGCACCCTCTTTAGGGATGAATTTCGGTTTTAAAAGTATAGCCGGTCCAACAACTTTGTCAGTAGAAAAGGGCACAAAATTAAGATTTGCGCGTACACTTTTTTTTTTATTTTCCGCTTTTTTCTACTGACGGAAATGGCTTGACGAACTATGTCTTATAGCCTTTTCTTTGTTTACACTTTCACGGATACAGCGCCATGATTCTCGAAACTAGGTGATGTAGCACTTGTGACGGACTGTCACACCGCATTGTCTATAAAAGTTATGCCACACTTTCACAGCTCAGTTTGTAACGTACCGTAACCGTAACACCGTAACGTCCTCAGCCGTGTCGTCCCATTGGTGGTCAAAAACTTCACTAAGCCACTTTGAAGATTCTGCTATGACAATAGAGATCCTTGTGGTGTGCCTGAACACCATTCTTTACAAAATGCATTAAGGTCATCCCACCTTCTCCGTTTTGGTCTTCCTCTGCCCCGAGATCTATCATATGTGATTCAGTCTGTGGCTAGTTTGGTCCAGCGTCCCAGGTGCATTCATTTTGACATCTTCTTCTTCTTCCTCAGCAAGTATGCGCCTACTGTTGGGCAAACGCCTCTCCAATCCATCAATTTCCAAGCAGCCCGATTTGCTGACTCTCTCGTCCAGAGTGGGCTCTGCAATCTTTTTGACATTATCCTGCCTAGTTGGAGGTCGGTGATTTAGTCTTTTTGAACGAGGCCTCCATACAATTTAATATCAAAGTAGTAAATATATGAAGCAATAAATTTCTCACATCATTCTGGTTTGTCATACGACATTGACGTCTATAGACGACAATAAAACGTCAACAAATAATTTTAAAGCGACGCCTCGCAAATCACAATTACCGTCCCGCCGGGAAATATACGGTTCCATGCCATTTCACGTTTATCACTGATTTACCGACCATGGTGTGGGTGGAGCGTGACCGTGCGTGGAAAAATTGAGAGAAACGGGAAGGGGTTATTGGTAAGAGTGAGATAACTAGCTAATTTTCTGCGTCATAGCGTAGAGATTTGTGGTATATAAGGAGCGGTATTCAAATTGTGTACCAGGGCTGAAATCGAATAAGTGTCTTCAGCTTTTGTAGCTGATGCTTTACATAGCTCATAATTAGGGTAAAACAATGTAATTTTTTGTATTTATATCATACGTTACTTATTAATTATTTAACAGTGTACATTTGAACTGACAAGAAAACTGGTTGGTAGGTTTTTAAATGAATTAATGCAGTGAAATAAGGTTTCCTCCGAATTCAATTACACTCAACTATACACTGTAAATGATAGAATGCAGGATTTTTTTAAATTAATATTTCTCTGAATTTAATCAAAATAAAATCAGGTTAAATACATCAAAGGGGTGTCCGTATTTTGCTTGTAAATATAATCGGCAGTCATTATTTGAATGATTTAATATTGCTTTTTTTTTGTTAAATTACTTTATTGCAAACCGAATAGTAAATGCTACAACCCCAAAAATTTATTTACATGTGCTTTTGTATAGTAATTAACAAACTTAAAAACTAAATCTAAAAAAATTACAATATTATATACTAGGGTCGACAGGTACCCGGGTAAATGTGCCTAGCACGCTGCTGGCGTTACCTCTTTGGACGGCCAACGAAATATGCTGGACCAAATATGCGCCGGACCTGGGGTCGCCACTTTTTTCTCGGAGGCGTTGACCCAACTTTCTTATAAATATTTTAGCATCCGCGCACTAAGGGCCACTGGTCTCAACGGCTACTGGTACAAAATCGAAGGTTGGCTCCAGATTTAACCCCGTTCAATTTGGCGGCGTTTTCGGCAGCGGCTCCAGCTTTGTGCTGCTGGTGCCCAAAAAGCTGCGCAATTTTGAAATTTATCTAGAATCAGCAAATTCAACCCCTAGCCCTTCGACAAAGCAAACCATTACCATTACCAAAAAATATTACATACTTTCACCTCCTTATTCAAAAAAATTGCAACCTCTTACAAACGCCTGTTAAAATTTGCTTATTACTAAAAACCAGAAATGTCGAAATTACGGATAGGGACAAATGAGTTTCAATGATTTATTAGATTTAACAAACCTTAATGAATAACGTTGTTATAGATTGTGTCACTCACGATGACGCGTGCTTTGACTGGTATTGACATGTTATTAAAGGTTAGATTTGACTTTGCGCGTCATCGTGGATGACACGAACTGTAGTCTCTAAACCGCTTTAGGCTAGAGTGGGGTTTTCATATAACCTGATACTTCTGTTTGAGAGGAGGCCTAAAGCTCTGGTTTCCTTGGATAGCGGTGCCATCTCCATACAAAATACTACTCCTTCATATTTAGCCGTATTAGCTATAGTATTATTTTATTTTCGCCATTGCTTTGCGCGACAACATTTCCATCCTCACCACTTAGATGGTTGGCAGTCCTCAACTATGCGTTTCTCCAGAAAATTTCTGCCTCGCACAACTAAGTAAAATATGGAATGAACTGTCGCCTGCGGTATTTCCGGACCGATACGACCTTCAAACCTGCAAGAAAAGAGCGTACTCCCATCTAAAAAGCCGGCAGCGCACTTACATGGCCGGCGATTATCGCTTACTATCAGGTGATCTGTCTGCTCGTTTGCCTCCTATATACAAAAATGGAGACAGCCGCTATATGACGGCACCGCTATCCTAGAAAAACATATATTGTCCGGCAGTGGGACGTAACTAAGCTGTGTAATAAGCAATATATCATCGTGTCTTTATTGTGTTATCTCGCGGCGACAGGTTCCCGAACAATTCAAATACAAAGTTCGTGTTTGACCAGGCCCGGCCGTCAACGCTAGATAAATGTGACCTATACAAACAGTCGTTTAACCCTTTGAACTCTAAGAATCATTAAAGGCATGAGTTGTGCCTACACTTTGCGTCAAAAAGTCACATATGCGTTATGGCGAAATTACGAAATGGTGATAAAAATGTTACATCAAACGTCGAATCAAATGGGGTTGACATCTGTCAAAGGTTTTTATAGATGGCGCCAGTTCAAGTTTTACCTGTCTCTTAGTTTTGTTTTATGAGATCTGGCTTAAAGGTCCATCTGTAAAATATTTCGATCGGCCAAGCCAATTGGGTTGGTTAATAAAAACTAGTTTTCTATTGGAGTACAGTCTAGGTGTTTTTACCACTTCCTGTTCTATTCCTAAGTTCTGAAAAACTCATTGGTACGAGCCGAGGTATGAACCCTCCAAATTGAAAGTAGCAAGCTCTTACCGCTAAGCTTCTAGCCTTTTCACTATTTTTAGTTTTTTTAACCACTTTATTACCATGCAAAAACATTGCAATTTATGAATTGCAATGTTTTAAAAACATTTTAATCTTAAAACATTCGGTGTTTCATTCCCTTTTCCAACACAAAAATTACCTTAAAAACTCCCAAATTGCTCACAAGCCGCCCTTTACAACAATTATTCATCCGACTTAAAATTTAAAGCAACGCGTTGTCACAATTTCCGACCCCAAATCTAAATCAACTTACGTCCAGTTCTGAACTCACGCGATTATACTTCTTCTTATATGACAATTAATCCCAAAATCGATTACACGGCGACGTGGACTTGATTCTATTTGGTTTTCGAATCTGAATTTTAAGGCAACCGTCCAACGAAAGTTGACCCGCGTGGGCATGTCGAAGCTTACCAGCAACGGTTCATAATTTGATTGGCCTTGGGAGCAATATTTCAGAACGCCAGATGCGTCGGTCCCACGTTACTACAGCGCACCTTTACACGTCATCGGACAAGTATCTTCTTTAGCTTTACAACTAAAAACCAACCGTAAAACGATACGAACATAGCTCAAAGTCCATGCGCGTGTGTATCCGGTAGTATCAGCTAATTAAATTAGGACTTTATGTTTATTAGAGTAAGGTGGGTTTTAGAAATGAGAGAAGCTCCCTAAGAAATCGCGAGGAATCTTTCTCGATTAATGCCAGGGGTTAGAAATGGAACTAGCAAATCATGCGCCGTGATCGTGAGTTCGGGTTTAGACAATGAATGTGCATTTATATTTGATCTATGTTACTTATTGGGTCAACGTGTTTTGCTTTAAGATGATGTCAATAGCCAAAAGAAAAAATAAATACTTTTTTATGAAAAAACCTATGATAAAAAAATAAAACCAACAAATACTAAAATTCTTTAGAGATGTATAAGACTCTAAGTGTCAGAGATAAAATATAAAAAAAGATATTAAATTATCCTTAGAGATGTAGAGGGTCTCCAACAATCAGGCGGGCCGTATGCTTGTTTGCCACCGGAATAATATATAAAAAAAACTTGCGTGCTATTTCATTATAATTGCGCTACCAATTAAGGTTATTAGAGATCGCTGTTGTTTATAAGACCGCCTATTGATTACCTTGTATTCTGTATTCTTTGTCTTGTTTCCTGTATTGAGATGTGCAATAAAGAGTATTTTGTATTGTACTGTAAGACCTAATCTCTGATTTTAACAATAATGGGTGTCATGTTACCCCAACTCACTCTCATTGTTTCCAAATATTACAATTGATATATTGTTCCGTTCTATAAATAAAATGCTTGCGAATTAATGTTTCCACACAAAGTCTTTTAATTGTTTTGTTAAATTCATGCTACTGTAAAAAGCCGGTTTTATTTTTTCATGTTACTTAGTACGTAACAGATGGAAAAAGTTATTTATTAGCTTGAAATCGGGAAACTAGATGGGTTTATGGATTAAAAGGAACGAGTTAATAATAAAAACTGTTAATGCCCCGTATTAATTCTTCTCGTTAGCGAAATAGATGTGCTTGGGACCGCTGATGTAAGGATTCGAATCAATGCATTAACTAAACAAAATACTAAAGATTGCTAATTAGACTTTTGACAACCGTATTGCGATCCAAAATAACGGTATGGTATTTTAAAACTGCGCTTTGTGAACCTACGGCATCTTGTACGATGTGTATTTATTTGTACGATGAAAATGGATGTTTTCCAATGTTATGAATATTTTCTATCGATCAATTGCCCAAAAATTAAGAATTACCTATTACCTAAAGAATATGTTACAAAAAATAGGTATATAAACCACAAGAATCTTCGGAAACATAAGGATCACTCTTAAATATATAAAAAAATATACCATTATATATTTTTTAGTATTCTTTCTTCTTTAGTATTGCAACTTACAGGCTAATTCAAACGTACACTGACATCAGAATGATATTAGAATCATATTATTTAGTTATCATGCACTTCTCTCGTACTTGTCCGTACATGTATTGGCGCGGTCGGGACGCACGATAACTAAATAACATGATCCAAATATGATTCTGATGTCAGTATACGTTCGAATTGGCCTGTGAGTTCAAGAACAGTTCAAAGGGCTCAACCTTAGTTCGACACAACATTAACTACTAAATTAAACTGGCAACCTTATTATAAAGATCAAAGCACCCAAAATTATTGATCGATTGAGGTCCTTGAGGGTCAACCCTACCCCGCTTTACCCTACCCCGGTGTATTCGGATTAAAAAAAAAAACGATACTTATATGATAGCTTTTTGCAACGATACTTGACACGAGCGAGGCACAATAGAAATTGATGTCATGTAGGATTTTTATTATTATTATGTCATGTTTGTCGATACTTCATACTTATTCAAAAGTTGTTATAAACGTAGAACGTGTTTTACATTGTGCTTTTCACTGAGTGTTTTGTAAATCTGATTTCTCAAATTCTGTGTAACCTCTTACTATTTAGCTGAACCTAAACGTAGATAGGTACTTTTCGTGCTTCTATATAAAGATATGTTTAACAAACATGGAAACTATAGGTCTAGATTAAGATAAGAAACTGTAATAATTTTTTTTTTGTATGACCGTTTGTTTCATATTTAAATAAAATAAAATAAAATAAAAAAATTTCACTTCGCAAATATTTGCAATCGTAAATTTTCCATTAATAATATATTACAATTATTTCCACAATTCATTTTTTACTAACAATGCAATTCGGGTAGTTTGTACATGAACCGGTTTCGGTAACAAGTAATAAGGCTAATAATATTTCAATATGTGTTGTTTTGGAAAGAAACACAACTACAACTGTATAAATTATACTTGAAAATAGATAAACACAAATAAAAAGTGACATTGGCTAGATATCGGCGTCTTAAGCTTACCCTGTTGCTTATGTTGTTATATTGTTGTATAAATGTTGTATTTTTCATGTCACTATATGATGTTACTATAAATGTTGTATCTATTGTTTAATTTTGAATTTGACCCGGCGCGGCTATGCCCATAAAACTTCGGGCCACTCAGTCATGACAAAATTAATGAGTTTTATTCGTATGTTTGAAATAAGTTAAATTTTGTAGAAGTTTAGTAATAAGAAGCTAGTAGTTTTACTTAGTAAATGCGCTGTTGACGCGCGCTGTGCGGACCCTTAACCTAGCAGCCGAGTAAATTGATTTGTTTTGGAGTTCTCTGTCTGACTTCACAAAGTCCACATTGTGCACATTATATTATAGGTATGCGCCATAAATTAGAATATTTTTTTGTTAATAGTTACACCGTTGTCGTAGATCTAGTACCTGTAAAGATAGTTGTAAGTGTGGGAAAATAAATATTTACGTCTAGTTTAATCATACGGGGTTTTCATTTCCTACGAAATCTAGATTTTATATACATTTACAAGCCTACTAAGTAGAGTACGGTAGACAATGTAACTAAAATTATTAGAAATTATTGTAATCCGTATTCCGCAAATAAACAATCATTCATTCATTCTTATATCACATCTATTTCAAATTCTTACCTAATTTATCTTAAAATTATCTTTGGAAGTCGGGTAAAACTAAGTTTTTGCGTACAAAGAGCCCCGATGAACCTTATTATCGCCATTACCGGAGTAATTATACTTCTGAGGCTTTTAATAATTAATTTATTCTTCATTTAGGTATTCTATTAGCGCCGGGGGTCATTCCTTTATTCACTGAACGAGCTTTTTATTCAATGTTTAGTCAGGATGGGTAAGCAAGGCTATACACATTTAATTTTATATATTGTACCTAACTCGTCCCCGTTTTTCCTGTAGATATTGCAAAGTGAAAAATAATCAAAAGCTAATTTTTAAATCCTGGTCTTCTCTATATTACTGTCTATTTTGGAAACCTGGACTCTGAAAGCGAGTACTCGCAGTAGAATTGACGCATTTGAGATATGGTGTTGGCGCAAGATGTTGGGTATTTCTCGGACGGTGCGCCGGACTAATGTGTCAATCCTGACGGAATTAAAAACTAGTGCCGGTTGTCATCCATTTGTATCCAGCGGATCCTTAGTTACTTTGGACACGTAGCCAGACGGGAGCCGGACAACTTCTAAAAGCGCATTATGTTTGGCATGGTCGATGGAGGACGGGTAGTGGACATCCACCGACCCGCTGGGTCGACATTGTAAAGAAGGCCTGCCAGGGTCTACACAGGCGCCTATTATTAGGAAGGTGGAAAATCATGCAGAATGGAGAGTCATGAATAAACCAGGACGAAGAAGAGAATTTTCAAATTACACTCTTACAGGTCTGGGGGATCCATTGTATTAAAGCAATACAAATATGAGAAACGAAAAAGTCAAAAATGTAGTAATAGTCGGTACACGTTATCTACTTAACCATGCAAACTTCCACCGAAAATTGGTTTGAACGAGATCTAGTAAGCAGTTTTTTTTTAATACGTCATAAAAAAAATTAAATTTTTTTTTTCATCAAACCCATACGTGTGGGGAATCTATGGATAGGTCTTCAAAAATGATATTTAGGTTTCTAAAATCATTTTTTTCTAAACTGAATAGTTTGCGCGAGAGACACTTCCAAAGTGAAAAAAATGTGTGTCCCCCCCCCCCCCCCTGTAACTTCTAAAATAACAGAATGAAAAATCAAAAAAAAATATATGATATACATTACCATGCAAACTTCCACCGAAAATTGGTTTGAACGAGATCTAGTAAGTAGTTTTTTTTATACGTCATAAATGTTACGGAACCCTTCATGGGCGAGTCCGACTCGCACTTGGCTGCTTTTTAAAGGTTAGATTTGTCGGAAGCATCGGACATCGAAAACATCCGAAGTGGTACTTTTTTCGTGCTTTCGGCTAATTAATTTTTTTTTACTATTTTTTCGAAACTTAGCATCACTTTTATGATCGTGTCCCATGGGGCTTATCAGGGTATCAGATGACATAGCAGATCATACGGTCGCCGCCCGCACTGATACTAAACACAATATGCTACCGACATCTCAAACGACATAAAATAACAATACAAGTAACCAATATCGACTATTTACAATCCATCCCTCTCTCAAGTACGACGGACAAGCGAGACAGGAGCTTCGCTATTGAAATACGATGACAGTTGGAGAGATTTATGGTCACGGCCCTTAAATATTAAGGGCAAGTGATTCTATCTATAGTTTAATTTAATTGAAGATATTTCGGGTCAGTGGTAAACCAACCGATATAGTTAGGGAGGCGAGGTAGCTAAATGGCGTAATTCAACGGCGCCGTCGAGACCTATCAAAATCGAAAGATAAAATAATTTCGAAAAGAAAAGCTCGTATGGTAAAAACCATTTTAGCGGTGGGTTTGGCGTGTACGGTTTTTCAAAAATGTTAAAAAAAACAGTTACTTGGGCATTCTCGAGCGCGTCAGATATTCATACTACGTATGCCCCAAGTGCCTCTGATAACAACGGTATACTAATCTGCCGGTTTGCGTGGTGGGGGTAGGAATATAAAGTAGTCAAAAATGCAAAAAAAAAAAATTTACTCGAGCGCGTCAGATTTTCGGAAGGGGTGTTAAGTAGGCCCCAAGGAAGCTCCCTCTAAAAAAACTGACGATTTCGGCGTGACGATAAGTTACGATGAATTTTTGAAAATGCAAAAAAAAAAAGTTTTTTTGAAATACTCGAGCGCGTCAGATTTTCATAGGGGAGGTTTATTTCGGTATCCTGAAAGCATATTTTCTTAATCTGACAAAAATGTTGGTGGGTTCTCTTAATCTGACCGAAAAAGGTTTTTTGGTTTCTTTTTTTTTCTTTCTTTCTCCTTGATAAAACGGGGATTTTAAGAATGACAATATAGATATACTCAAAAAACCGGGAGTTTGAGTTTTTATGATGCCTCAAGTCAAAAAGTTTTAACTTTGGACAAAAATGTAAAGAGACCTTTATTGTGTAAAATAAAATTACCTTATTTGTTTATTTAAACTTTTTTTTTGTAAAATGTATCGTTCGCGACTTATATGCCGCAACGCGTTTTTCGGAAGACGAAATGGCTCCTCCACACTTCCGGTCATGCGGAAACCGGCAGATTTTGTATTTTTAGTAAGTTTTAGATTATATTCTTCAAAATAAAAAATAAAAAAATCGCGCTCGAGAATGCCGGATTAACGTTTTTTTTTTACAAGTTCGCGACCCTATAACTCGGTGGCGTCAAGGACTTATCGTCAGATTAGTTAAATTTAGTCTTAAAACACTAAAATCAACCCCCAATATCTTAATCTGACGCGCTCGAGTATTTCAGACTATCGATTTTTTTTTACTAATCTGATCGTCTATCCTAGGCGCGCGTCACTACATATAGAGCTAAATACTTTACAAGGTTGTTCTATTAGGTCTAAGGTATCTCTCATATCTTAAACTGCCACGCTCGAGTATTACCGAAAATTCCCCTATTCGCCTCCCTAACTAATAGTAAGATACGCATTTTATGATTTGTGTGTATTTGAATACAATCATTTTAGGCACGTATTGAGATAAGTTAAGATTGGTATTAATTGAATTCAATTCAAAAATGGAATGAGAAGTTAAATAACAGAATGGAAATTATACAAAAAATATTTAAAAAAAATTGGTTACGGTAAAAAATAAAATAAAAAACTTACTAAAGTAATATACTCTAGGGCAGAAACGCATTATTTTCTGCACACTTCTTAGAATAACAACGACCCACTTTCATAATATTGCATAATTATTGCTGAGCAGTGCATAGCAGCATAACAGCACATACACAGAGCGTTTTTTCTGATATAATCGCAAACTTTAAGTACACGTACGTTTTAGTCTTCTTATTCGTGTAAAGGAAGTCAACTTTTTAAATCAAATTTTTGTCTGCCAATGCTTTGCCACTTCTAGCCCTCTGGGTGTAGCCCTCAGGAGATCGTCCTCAGTGCACATCGTTGAGTTCAAGGAACATTCGATCATGTGTTTTGTTGTTTGGAGCACTCCACACTCGCAGAAAGGTTTTAGTGCTATAAAACGATTCTGGAAGGTTTTACTACCAGAGCATAATTATTTTTTGTATGTTTTTCGAGAGGCAATGTATTTCGTACATCATAGTCACATGTGACAGTTATGACGTCGCGCATGCGTTTTGAGTTAATACAGAGTACTGATACATTGCTCGCTGATTTATTTTATATAGAAAAAAAAAATGTCGTCTGTTTTTTTATATAAAACCAATGAAAGTGTGTTCATTAATGTCTTAACTTTACTCTTTGGTTATGCGGTCGTATCAAACATACAAGCTGCCTCGGCAAAGACGTGAGCAGTGTAGGCGCATGTGTACGATACACTGAGTGCTATTGCATCCAAGATAAATAAATAATTAAGATGGCTGCAACGAACACGTTCATCATGAGATGAAGCCGAGATTACTGGCCCATTTGACCCATTACCGTTTGAAATATGTTTAGTGTAGGTAGAAAAAAAAAACAGGCAAGTGCTAGTCGGACTCGCGCACGAAGAGTTCCGTACCATTACGCAAAAAACGGCAAAAAAACACGTTTGTTGTATGAAAGCCCCACTTAAATATATATTTTATTCTGTTTTTAGTATTTGTTGTTATAATGGCAACAGAAATCACGGTTCCTGAGATACAGCATGGTGACAGACAGATAGACAGACGGACAGTGGAGTCTTAGGTAAAAGTGCCCTTTGGTTGAGGAATCTCACAAACCAAAGACGCCATCTACCATGTCGTCAGGTGACAACCAGAACTCAGTACTTAATCACAGTGAACCGTACCAGTAACAAAACAAGGTTGATTTTTGTTTTATACATTTTTTTTCCCCAACCCATAAATTCACCAAAGCTCGGTGTCGCGACACATCGATTGCCATAAGTTGCCTAGTAAAGATCCCCTTACTGCACATAACCCTAACGCGCCCCCGGGGCTGGGGATAATTGCCCCTGGGGCATCTATCCCTACCTATGCACCGTGGTGAAAGAGACCAGAGACGAAGTAGCGATAAGGACTGCGAGTCTTTGTATTAATAACTAAACCGATATGGGAATTATTACACTATTAAGATGTAGTCTATGGTTTTAGTATTTATGAAATTTAACACATATAATCAGATAATCAGAATAAATATATTACGATTATGGTTATGAATCCGTCTAATATAAATAAGAAAATGTATCTTTGTATAATTGGATGTTTGCAAAACAATCACGTTTTATTGGATAGATAGATAGAGATAGATAAAGCGTTTATTTGTTTGCTGCAAATACCCACAATTTAGAATCACATAGGTAAACAGAGGAATACACAATTAACAAAGTACACAATCAATTAAAACAAAAAACTGAATCTTATAAATATTATAAACATAACAGAAATAGAGGAATAGTAATACTCTGTGTGCATTGCAGCAACAACAAAAGGGTGCCGACTCAGCTATACGCTTCACTCTTTCGAGCAAAGTACTGGTATTCTGTCGGAACCCAGATCATGTGGTGAGTGTGATGTAAACGTGTGGATGAAGTGGTAATAATAGTACATTACGATACAAGTGCGAAAAACGCGAGTTGCGAATTACCTATTCGGACATGTATCGTACAACTTTTTACAATACATTTTCGGCCCTTTAAATGTTCGACACAGTAACGTAATATGCTAATTTTCGTACTAGTGCGGTAAAGTAGCACCATATGTACTGTTAAATACTAAATATGATCAGGTTATAAAAGTGATAATTGTTTCTAAATAAAATAAATAAATGAAATAGTACCGATAAATAAAAAAGTGATCATAAAAAAAACATATATATGATATATAAGTGTATATTGGCTTGGTGTGTAGTATATTGGCTTAAGGAATTTGTATGAAATGTAACATATATTAAGTATGACCTGGGAAAGGACATAGCTCGTGGATAAGGACATGGCGTAGTTGCTTTTCGCCAGGGAATTGACTACCTAATGGTTCAAATTAAGTACAAAATAAATAAAACTTTAACACTGCTAGGATTATCACGAGCTCAACACATGTTCAGTACGTAATATAAATAGACCGTTATCCATCATATTCATAGGTATGGAAAAAGTATAATAAATGGTGACTGTAACAAGGTGAACGCGATAAAAAATAAATGTCTCTGCAACCGCGTTTAGTACAGCGCGATGGTATCACCTATAAAACCGACAATGAAAGAAACTTTATATTGTCATTCTTAATTATTGACTCGTCTCTGATGATACCTTGTCACTTTAAATGTATCGTTAAAACTGGGATTAAATTGCCTTCGGAGTTATGTTATGTGTGAGTGTAAATTATGAAGATTTAATTGTACGATAGAGTGTGTATAGAATGGAGGGTTATTCTCATATGGGTACTTAACGTTGTTGTTGTCGAATACTGATTAATATACATAACATATTTTATAAATATTTGGGGAAAACCTTACATATATCGACCTAGCCCTAAACTAAGCAAAGCTTGTACTATGGGTACTAGGTGACGATAAACATACTTGTATAAATAAATACATACTTATATACATAGAAAACACGCATGACTCAGGAACAAATATCCATGCTCATCACACAAATAAATGCCCTTACCGGGATTCGAACCCGGGGCTACCGGCTTCGTAGGCAGGTTCACTATCCACTAGGCCAGACCGGTCGTCAAGGTCGTCATAAGTATCATAAACCACCTCACTACCTAACTATAGTACAGTTCACTTGAACTGACGACCACAAGTTCAGGACGTAATTATGTATAATTACCAAAGTTCTATTCGGTTTTGTTTATGTTTGTCTTTCATTTATATAAGTAGCCTTAGAACTAACACAGCAATATTCATTATGGGTACATATTCTTCGCCAAACTGCATGACAGTTTGTTGGCGAAAGGTAGCACTCAACAATCTACCTTAATCTTTTGTGTAAGAGTTTGTTGGCGAAAGGTAGCACTCAACAATCTACCTTAATCTTTTGTGTAAGAGTTTGTTGGCGAAAGGTAGCACTCAACAATCTACCTTAATCTTTTGTGTAAGAGTTTGTTGGCGAAAGGTAGCACTCAACAATCTACCTTAATCTACTGTGTAAGGTGTACGAGTAGGTACTAACAGCAACACTCTTATCTGACCAGTCGTTAGGCCTCATCTCGTTGCAACAAGGTTCAAAACTGGTCAGAGAACTGTGACACTGATGGAATATTTTTTCCAGGGAACATACTTAAAATACATACAATCGTATATCTAGTACTATACTATATTATAGTAATATGTAAATAATAAATAAATAAATATTATAGGACATTATTACACAAATTGAAGTCCCACAATAAGCTCAATAAGGCTTGTGTTGAGGGTACTTAGACAACGATATATATAATATACATATAAATATTTATAAATACTTAAATACATAGAAAACACCCATGACTCAGGAACAAATATCCATGCTCATCACACAAATACATGCCCTTACCAGGATTTGAACCCGGGACCATCAGCTTCGTAGGCAGGGTCACTACCCACTAGGTCAAACCGGTCGTAATAAGTTTATTCTAAGAGAATATAACTAATAGGAAGTAGTATCAGTTATCTATCTTGCACTTTAAACATTATAGGTTAGCATTACAGACTTATATAAGTACAATCAGACTCTTATTATAACCAGTCCTATCTAAATAAAAAGTTGTTTGGTTTATAACGCGCTCAGTATACAGTAGGTACAATAATTTATCTTCGGGATGTTGTTAAAGCTGCCTCGTCATTGCAGTGCGTCAGGCATGTTTGCCGAGGCGCACACGGACGGCTTCCATGCCATCAGACGCAAGAGGGTAGACTCTTTGCTGAGACGAGTGAGAAGCAGTATCAGCAACCCGAGGATGGTAGCTGGATGCCTTGACTGTACTGTAACGGGGAGTACAAAAAATAATAAGGTAAAAAAATTTTTTTTTTTTTAGTTTTGTTCAATTTTGTTACAACTTTACTAACATTTAGTTTATAGGGTTCCGAGTTTAAGTGACACTGACACGATTTTTATTTTATTTTTACGGTAAGTAGGTACTTCATTATTATCAGGGCCCGTACATGTCATGCCGTTGACGGAAAAATGACGTCACGCTACATAGAGTATGATTCCAATTACGGTCCGATTCGAAGTATGATTAAGACACGTTTAAGATCTTGGAAATATCTTTCAGAATCAGAATTATTTTGATTCCGCTGTGATCCCAATAAGATCTATCTACGATATTTCTAACGTCAAAGTGACATTGGTTGCCCGAATCGAGCTGCTTCTGTCAATTATACGACATACAAACGATATCTAAATGAGAACTTATCTAAACCAGAATATATCCTTATCGTATTTCATTCTTCGAATCGGGCCGTTAGTCTTTTCGCAATAATCAATTACTTGTCAGCCTCTTTAGTTAACTGGTTTAGATTCTTGACAATCAGTACCGAAACGTCTACCTGACTTGCATCTTATTGTCACTTAACTAAATAATAGTTTGTTAATTTATTAAATAATACATGTTTTTGATTTTCAACAGTATATTTTACGTAACTAGTAGTAGTTATCTAAAGTAGTGTTATAAAAAAACTCCCTGTATGTTAAATTACGTCATTTTTGCATCAACGGCATGAAATGTACGGGCCCTGATTATTAGGGACTAGGTAGGTATAAAAACGCTCATGCGTGTCGAGGGCGAGTATATGAGTTCGCATTATTCCATCAAATTGGGAATGTATCTGGACATTGACATCTTAAGCTCAGCAATTCTGTACATTTTTATCAATAAAGTCCATCACGAATAATAGCCAAGTTATTGATTGAAATTATAATTTCTTTCCCAACTCCTCAAAGAGCAGATTATGTTCTTTACAAAGAATAATTCAATCGGTGAACTCGCAAAAACCCAAGTTTTTTGCATTCCTAAGATGCTTACACTTCTGTTTCGTCTAAAATTATCTTCAAAGACGGCGAATTTATCAAATTTCGTCGATGCTTAGTTTGAAGAGATTCAGTTAAGCGTTATTAAGTATTTCTTGTTGATATAATTTAATGTTACTGAATTTTATTACTGCCTGTATTCTAATATAATAATAGTAACTAATAAAATTACAAATAATCCGTTTTAATAATAAACGTATTTTATTGTAAAGGTACAATTGTAGCTAGTAGTAATGTAGGTAATTCCATAGACGAGTACCAGCGCTAGCGAAGGTCTTCTTCTTTTCATCCTGTTACCCCCTGTTGGGGTGTAGGGCTCGAACCATTTTCTTCCATTGACTCCGGTCCTGGGCAGCTTGGGAAGGTCTACATTTCAGTAAAAATGCTTTGATATGTGTAGCATTACTGCAGGAACATTACTGTATCATTACTACAGGAGAACGGTTCTCCTCTGCTTTACCACGACTGCTGTAGCAGTGTCAAATTGACATATTCCCTAATGTTCGCGTAACTTACTTTCTGTACATCTCGCTCGCACTAATATGCCAGTACGAGCGAGATGTAAAAAAAACATCTTAAGTACAGTCGAGGAAATTGATTCTTTAGCAGTTAACGTGTCACGTTACAATGGATAGCTCTTAACATAAGTATGTACAGCCAAATTTACATGAACCGCAAGTTGCTAAAGAATCAATTTTCGCGACCGTACATCACATTACTTTTTTTATAATAATGTAAAGCAGACGAGCAGACGAATGATGATAAGCAATTACCGTTGCCCATGAACACCCGTATCACCACGTATTATGCTTCGAACTTTATTATAAAACAGATAAACCCAATAAGACAGAACCCTCTGTTTGCGTTCTCCTGGGGTCTTGAAACTCTTGAGATTGTGATCGAGTGCAAAATTCCACCCCTTTGTTTGTCAAGGGTTTACTCCCTACTTTCATAAATTGCTATTGCAATTACACAGCATCAGTAAAGGTACCGTTCGGATTTCGACTGCACCAACATTACTGCTACAGTAATGCGGCCTGACATTGCTGATAGTCTCTGCAGGGCGTGCATGGGGGCAGAAGACGCCGCCCACGTCACTCTCGATTGCCCAGGGGTGGCAAAGTACTCAGTGGGTCTCTCCCAGAAGTCGTCGGCAACATCACAAGGATCTGCTAGGCTTCTTGGTAGAGTTGAGACGTTGAGTTGCGGAAACCAAGCCCGCGAGTACCTATAACCTATATAACTTGACATTGCTGACTAATTAGGGACCATTGAAGGTAATTTTGATCATGAAGTTTATATATCGGGTGTTTCCTGTAACAGGAGCTGTTAAGTACTGGACATACGCACGGGAGGAGACGCGCGGGCGGCGGACAGAGCGCGACGTCATCGCGGCAAGCCGCAAGCGCCGCGCGGCACACACTCGGCTTCACATACTCCACCGGCAACGGACGAATACCGTATTAGATTTTTATAATTGTTTGGCCGGGATTTATCTGTAATTAAGGCGGAATAAACCAGCCTATTTTTATACAGTCCACGTTATTATTATTTCTACGTCCAGTAGGACCCTAACAGGAGCAATACTTTAAACTGTAGGCTCGTCAAATTGACCGACATTTTTTTTTTTTATGGTAGAGGTGGCATACGAGCAGGCGGATCACCTGATGGTAAGCGATTACCGCCGCCCATGGACACCTACAACACCAGAGGGGTTGTAAGTGCGTTGCCGGCCTTTAAGATGGGAGTACGCTCTTTTCTTGAAGGTTTGATTTGTTCAGCAACTTTGAAAAAAAAACGTATGTTTAGATTTTTATTACATTTCAGACGTCCTTCGATGATCACTTGTGTAGTCTCCCCTTTTCCATCCCTCTGGCGTCACGGATATTTTTTAAAGCATTTAAGCAGAAAAAAATATATGCCGAACAGTCCCACCTTTGCAGTTTAGTATCTGTGGCCTGTCAACTCATTCTTTTTTTCCGTGCGAAGGCGTCACATTTGCAATACGATAAAAATTAGTAAACATGCCCAAAAGGAAGAAGGATTCCGACGAATACATCTTAAAAAAGTTAAGAAAACTTGAAAAAAAGATCGCAAAAAGAAATCATCGCAGATCGAGCACTACATCTTCATCGCCGTCATCAGACTTGCCGACGCCGGCGCCGGCGCCGCCAATGGAATCACAACAAATCGAAGACATTGAAGATGTATGCGATAATACCGATAATATTAAAGGTAATCTATTTCGCATTACGAAAGCAGCGAATTTAAAGCCATTCACAACTTATCGTCTCAGGATCGATACGAGGGATCGTTCAGTAGGCGATATGTGTGTAAGATCGACACTGTGGGGTCGATTTTTGGCAGTAATCAGGTCAAGGATGGACACTGGGGGGTCCTTCGACGACTCTGTTATTGTCCTTAAAAAACGTACATTGAGACGTTTCAAGGTCAAATGCGGGCCGCCATCTTATGTCGCGCTCAACGAAATAATATATTTGGTTTCGATACCAAGAAATATATGCAATTCGAATATAAAAGGGCGACGGACATTATTGTCACTGGAGCCTACTACTTTTTGCTATTTAATCATAGTTCTCTACATTGCTTGTTTTCTATTTACCGTGTTTCAGACACACAGCCTGAAATGGCGAATCTTACCGAGGATTTAATGGCTCACCAAGATCTTATAGACCAACGAGAGCTACTACTTGATGTTCCTGAACATGATCTGGATGATTCTATTTTAAAGGTTCTTGGTAACAGCCATGAAAAACCACAACAATGGGGCAAGAAAATTCATAATCAGATTGCTGAAAGGTGGGAGAGTGTGTTAATGAATGGTCTTGATAAACAAGAAAAGGAAGACATGCTGAAGCAAAGCACGTATCTACCTCCGGAGAACTGTCCACATCTTATTGTGCCTAAATTAAATCCAGAAACGGCAGCCGCATGTTCAGAACTTAGTCGCAAGAAGGATGGATATATTGAAATAAGACAAAAGATGCTTAGTGCAAGCATTAGTGGACTTGCCTGTGCTTTAGAAAAGGTGATAAATGAGGTAGAACCTAATGATGTGAAATTACAACTTCTCGAGGTTATAAATAACACCGTGAAGATTTTAGCCGATACATTCTACAATGAAAATAAATCTCGGAGAATGCTAATACTTTCTGGTTTAGACAAGGAGATAAGAGATACACTCATTGAAACTCAACCAGATAAATATCTGTTTGGTGAAAATTTATATGAAAAAATTAAAACGGCTAAAACAATGGGAAAAACTGGACGCGAGATTAGATTTCAACCAAAAGCCCCCAGGACAAACTTCCCAAAGCAACCTTCAAACTGGAAGGGCCCACCTCGGCAGGTACAGAGAACTCAGGAGCCTCGTGCCATGAAACACCGCGGCAGTGGGCCTCGACCAGCTCCGACAAAGAGAACTTCAGCATCCAACAAGGGTTACCGGAAGCAGTACTCTTCAAGTCACCATCGTCATCACCAGCGCTGACTCAAGTTGGCAGGTTATCCCTTTTCTTTAATAACTGGTTAAAGATAACAAAGGACCCAGTCATACTGGACTGGGTTAAATATTCCTTTTCATACAACACCTGTTCAATCACATCCACCGAGAAATGATTCTTTTTCTAAAAAAGAGGAATTAATATTGGAAGATGAGATAACTAAACTTCTTCAGTTAGGTGCTATATCAGTGTGTAAACTTAGGTTTTATTATTAATAAAAACAAAAGTAACTTCATACCATCAAGAGAATGTAACTTTCTAGGCTTTATAATTGATTCCAATAAACAGGTACTAAAGCTATCGAACAATAAGAGGAAAAACATAACAGAATTAGTGGATAGTTTACTTAAAGAGAAGTCATATACAATTAGACATTTAGCTAAGGTCTTAGGGTCTCTAACATCAGTATGTCCAGCCATTTCATATGGTTGGTTATATACCAAAAAGTTAGAGAGACACAGGTATCTAGCCCTGAAAAAACATAATGACGACTATGAGTATCATATCCATACTCCATCTTGGTGTGTACCAGATCTGAAATGGTGGAAATGTACTATTTATTCAGCTGTAGGAAATATTCGAAAATTTAAGTATTCTCTTCATATTTACTCTGATGCTTCTTTGACCGGTTATGGTGCTAGTTGTAATGGACAGGTGACACATGGTTTCTGGACTACAGAAGAGCAACAGTTACACATAAATATATTAGAATTGAAGGCAGCTTTCCAAGGATTAAAAACTTTTGCTAAAAAATCAAGTAATACTGAAATTTTGTTACGCATAGACAACACAACTGCCATTAGTTATATTAATAGAATGGGTGGTGTCATGTACCCACAGCTTCACTCAGTTACTGAAGAAATATGGAAATGGTGTGAAAAAAGAAATATATGGCTATATGCCTCTTACATCAGTTCGAAGGATAATTATATTGCTGATTTTGAGTCAAGGCGACTAAAGACTGAAGTTGAATGGAGTTTAGAAGGAAATGCGTTTAAGGAAATAACATCTAAATTAGGAATTCCCAACATAGATCTTTTTGCATCTAGGCACAATTATAAATGCAAAAGATATGTGTCTTGGCACACAGACCCAGAAGCATATGCTGTGGATGCTTTTACATTTGATTGGTCCGCATTTTATTTTTATGCATTTCCTCCTTTCTCACTTGTACTCAGAACTCTGAGAAAAATTAAAATAGATGAAGCTGAGGGAATAGTCGTCATTCCATATTGGGACACGCAGGCTTTCTTTCCGCTATTCATGTCAATGCTTATATCGGATATAATAATTTTTCAACCTCGAAAAAATTTGCTGTGTTCAGATGCAGGAGATCTGCATCCTCTGTGATCAACGCTACAATTAGCTGCAGGAATCTTATCCGGGAAGCATTCATGAGGCGCGGGATGTCATCTGCGTCTGCAGATATCATGTTGGCGTCCATCACTGAATCAACGCTGAGGCAATATCATTCTGCTCTAAATGCTTGGTGTGAGTATTGCACACTAAATAACATAGATATTTATAATGGTTCTATACCAAATATAATTGCATTTTTGACATATAAATTTCATAGCGGTTCATCCTACAGTACTCTTAACTCCATAAAATCTGCGTTAACACTCATCATAGGTCCTAGATTGTCCGAAGATGATAGCGTCAAACGTTTTCTGAGAGGTGTTTTTAAATTAAGGCCCTCTATGCCCAAATATGAACAGATATGGGATGTGTCAGTAGTACTTAATTATTTAAGAAGCTTAGGCCTGAATAGCAGTCTGTCATTGAAAGAGCTGAGTAAAAAGACTGCCACATTGCTTGCCATTGCAACAGGACATAGAATACAAACTTTTTCTTTAATAAAGATACAACATATTGCAAAGTCTAGTACTAAATTAGAAATTAAAATTCCAGACGCAATAAAAACTACTAGCCCAGGTCGTTGCCAACCAATTTTAGTTTTACCATTTTTTAGAGATGACCTGGTTATTTGTCCTGCCCAAGCAGTGCTGGACTACATGTTCAGAACAAAAGATTACAGAGGAGAATTAGACAGATTATTTTTAACTTTTAAGCGGCCCTTTAAGAAGGCCTCTATTTCCACTATAAGCAGATGGATAAAAGAAACCTTAAAAGATAGTGGTATAGACATATCAGTATTTACAGCATATAGTACTAGACATGCTTCGACTACGGCTGCAGCCAACCGAGGAGTAAACATTGATGACATAAGGAGAACAGCAGGTTGGACCGCTCAATCACAAACTTTTGCTAAGTTTTATAACAGACCTATAATTAACCAAGGAGGCTTTGCAAGAGCGATTATTCAGTGATGGTTTATAATAATAGTACTTAATATTAATAATATAAATAAATTAATATTTGAGTTGAGTTTGTTGCTATTACCAGTCAGAGAGATAATTAGACTGACTAGAATAAATAACATGTTGGGTATTTTTGTAATAAATACAAGTTGATTTTTAACACATTTACTTACAATTATTTATTAGAATATGCTTTGAACATCTACACAAGTGATCATCGAAGGACGTCTGAAATGTAATGGATGATCAAACAAACTTACCTGTAAGTGATGTTCGATCATCATTATATGAAGACACAGTCCTTCGATGATCACTACAACCCACCCTAAGACCCTGTTAAGAAGAATAATGTTAATCCTTCTTCAAGACCCCAGATAAGTTGTAGTAAATGTGTGTGCTTTTAAAAGAATGAGTTGACAGGCCACAGATACTAAACTGCAAAGGTGGGACTGTTCGGCATATATTTTTTTCTGCTTAAATGCTTTAAAAAATATCCGTGACGCCAGAGGGATGGAAAAGGGGAGACTACACAAGTGATCATCGAAGGACTGTGTCTTCATATAATGATGATCGAACATCACTTACAGGTAAGTTTGTTTGATCATCCATTATACATTGAAGTTAATTCTAAAACGCAATGTATTGTGAATTTTGTTATGTTTATAGCGTGACAAGCAACGTCAAACACACTGATGTCAGCGTACATTGAAAATAATATTAAATTTGTATGAAAAACTTATCTTATTTTTTTAAAGTTGTTAATCCAAAGTAAAGCACAGCCCAACTGGGGAAGTACCTCCACCTTACAGAAAACCGCAGCCAAATAACACTAGACCCCACTCCAGTATTGTGTCCCTGCCGGTGAGTAAGGTTGCCGGAGCAAAACGAGGGGGGGGGGGGGGTGCTACGGAGACTGCTGTTATAATATATCGTTTTGAGAGTACAGTATATGGTTTAATTATTTGCTCGTGTTACAGGAAATACCCGTTATTAAATTTGACATTTCTTGCAGTAATGCATACGGTAGTATGAGTGGAGCAGTATTGAAGCAGAACATTACTGCCGCAAATGATAAGATCAGAGTTGCTGCCCGCATTTTTGACATTTGGGGCAGCAACGCAGCCGGCAGTAATGGCGCGCTGCAATACTGCTGCTGTACACTGGCTAGTGTAGTTTGAATCCGATCGGTTTCTTAATTTTCATCGCCTAGCACCTATTATTACCTACCAGCAATCCTACGTATTGACCGAAGCGTTAGTGAAGGTATCCATTTTTACTCGTAGTGGACGGCGAAAGAGCCCAATTCCAAAGAAAAACCTCAAATCAATGTACAGATTAGTCATTTTAAATTAAAACAAATAAAACACAAAATATATAAATTTTTGGCTCGTCCCGGTAACGATATGGTGGTTTTTTTTGTACATTATATCACAAATGATACATGATATCCTCATATATCAAAAATATTACATAGTGACATAGTTGAGTTCTACTTTAATTTTTTTTAAGAACTGTGGATCCAAAATTTTGCTTTGACTAAACTAAAAATCTGCACATCGATTCGCGGTTTTTTTTTTGCGTACACCTTCCACTATCGGGCAAAATGCTTTCGTGTGTCCGGATGTTCTCTACTGGTCGCAATTTTCAACCAATTCTCGTGAAATTTTGTGACTAAGTTCATTAATTGGAATTTTCCAGTCGTTTTGTTTTATGAAAAATTAAAAAAAAAGGCGTAGATTGGCATAAAGGAAGTCCTTACAACGCTCTTAATTGCCATATTTTTTTGTGGTGCATGAGCATGCACCAATTAAAACCGTTGTAAGTTCGCTCTGATATTGAATTAACTAAGTAATTATTATTCAATTTTTTAAGCTTATCGCGAGGTCTACAGCTCACAGAGCCACTAGTATTAGTTATACATTAAATTATTTGAAAACCCCCATTTAAAACATTTCATGGCCTCCGTAGCTGCATCTTCAATCTTCCCTACTTACGCTTTTATTGCGCCATCACACGCACCGTTCGATTTTAAACCGTACCGCTATAGCAATAAGGTTTGATCGTTACTCTGACGATTATTGACGAAATGTAACGACCGTTAAAAACTTTGTAATTTTACGAGCTGCGAACGAGAACAAACACCGCAGTTAGAGAGGGACAGATGATTCATTCTTTTCGACTTTATTTTTAAACCGATTTAAAATAAAGAGCTTCTTAAAGAAGGGCTCACTCTAAAACGCGCCAGTAGGTCCAAGATGGTCGGCTCTTTATCATTTGTCACCATGCCTGTCACGTTCTAACAAATATGTAAGTGCGAAAGTGACGGGCATAGTGCCAAGTGATAAAAATGGAACCATGCTGCCACCGCAGGTCCGGTCCGACTTAACGTTTTCTGTAGAATACATTACACAATCACCTTTTTAATCATCATCAATTATAGCTATTATAGTACGAAGTGCTACAGAAAATGCAATTCCCTTAACAAAGGACCTATAATAATTTATTACGTACGTAATTTGCGTTATCTATGTTGTTCTGTAACTGTGCTATAATATACTAGGTAACAGCTGTAACGCAAAGTTGTATAATTGGATTAGCGAACAATAGAGTCATTATAGCTAACTTACGAGAGTTATCTAATAAACTATTAGGTAATTGTCTGAAGGCGTACACATATTACGTAGGTAGTGCTTAGGGAAGTTACAGACGAAGATAATTAAGAATTATTTGTATGTTATAAATTTGTTCTTCCTCAGACCTCAAAAATATCTCCATACTAAATTTAATCTGAATTGGTTCACCCGTTTAAGCGTCAAGAGGTATCAGACAGACAGACAGATATAGAGTTAATATTGGTAGGGATTAGTGATGCGCAAAACAGCAAGACTTTAGAAGCCATTCACGCTTAGATTTAAATGAAGATTAATTGATATAATTAAAGATTAAGATATAAAAAGTATATGAATTAGTTTGAGTCAGTAAAATTAAATGTAGTTAGATGTGATGGTATCTACTTTCAATGCAAACTTTAGTTTTGGGACCCTTGAACCTAAGGCCGTGGATGGATACGAGTATACTGCCAAAATTGTCGAGGGTTGCATTTTGATTGAGATTTTGAGAGAGATATCCAATGTAAGATCGTTGGATATCTCGAATCTATATTCGATTAGTTTTCATACACGGAAGAAAATGCGTTTTTATTACAAGATTTTTGCCCTAATAGGATGTACGTCTGGGTCAAATCTTGAAAGCTAAATTTGACCCACTTCCCGATTTCTGATTGAGTTGAAAATTTGCATACATATGTAAGTCGGGTGGCAGTGAAATTTCATAACCGTCATATTTTCATAGAAATTCGACTTTAATTATGACATTTTAACACTTAGTAACTGCAGGTCTATGCAGAATTAGATTGGTCCAAGTCTGTGATGTATCTGTTCGTATCGGCTGTGAGCACCAAATAGCGGGCAAGTTCAGAACAAAAGTAATATTTCTGGCTTCACTAGCTAGCTCCTGCCCGCGGCATTGACAATTTTTCCTGCCAAATTGGCAATAACTGTCTGAAGTCAGAATACGCAGTTATCACGCTGTAGGAGCGGATCTGTCAATAGCATTGGTTCTCTTCTGTGCTCCGCTGGATTACAAACAATACTATTGGTTGATTCTCGACTTTAAGTCCGGAGGCAGTTTATAACTAATTATACGCAGACGACATCAAAGGAAATCATAGGATCCTGGCAGTATCGCCATGTACGGTGTGGCTTCAAGATACAACTATTTACAATACAATACAAATCCTCTTTATTGCACAACCTCTGAAAAAAATGTACATGGAAACACATAAAAAACATGAAGATAGAGGTAAACAACAGGCGGCCTTATCGCTACAGAGCGATCTCTTCCAGACAACCTTTAGGTAGTGGAGAACTGAAACTTAAATTAACTAATTAGGAGGTGCAAAAAAACTAAATAGCAAACTAAATTAAAACTAAAATACCCTTAAAATTTAAGTCTACAACAGTAAGACAATACATATACATATACACACTACTTACATAATTATATACCTACATATATACATAGGTATATACAATACTATATAATTCTTGCCAAAACTATTTGCCATTTAACTATTGGTGTTTAATTAAATACGAATATATTCTCCAAAAATAATGCGTACATGCTTTTATATACTACAGCAACGTACATGTGGGGGTGAGGCATAATACACACACTACAAAAGCTAGTACATTCAAGGTATTAAATATCGACATGGACAAAGTGCCAAAAATATGTATACACCACTTTAATGTATTGGCAATAAGGTCGTGTATACATATTTATGGCACTTTGTCCGTGTCGATATTTATTACCTTCACTGTACCTAGACAGTAATAAAGTTGTACTCTCATTCAAGTGATAAAAAAATTTGCATGAGATTAGGTACTGTTGCCATCAGATAAATCAGAGCGGCAAAGGCGCTCAAAAATATCTGAACACGCCTCTATTGTAAAGGCATTAAAGTGCTTGTTCAGATTTTTTTGAGCACCTTGGGCGCTCCGATTTATCTGATAACAACTGTAGTTACTAAAGGGGTGGACACAGTTTAACTAATTCTACGAGGATGAAATCACAGGTAAAAGCCAGTAGATATTAGTAATATTTAATAGTACATTACGATGCAAGTGCGAATTACCCATTCGCACATGTATCGTACAACGTTTTACAGTACATATGGCCCTTTAAATGTTCGATACAGTAACGTAATATGCAAATTTTCGCACTAGTGCGGTAAAGTAGTACAATATGTACTGTAATAGTACATTACGATACAAGTGCGAAAAATAGGAAATTCGAAACGAGTGGCGATAAATTAAAACACGACCGAAGGAAGTGTTTTAAATCGACACGAGTTGCGAATTACCTATTCGCACATGTATCGTACAACGTTTTACAGTACATTATGGCCCTTTAAATGTTTGACACAGTAACGTAATATGCAAATTTTCGCACTAGTGCGGTAAAGTAGCACAATATGTACTGTAAAGTAAATTATACTTCTTTTGCTATGAGATTCTCGCCTTATCTCTTTCCGCATTAATAAAATCTGCATCATAAGGTACTGTAACTTAACTGAAGCAAAAATGCATATCCAACCCCTACTATTTTCTTGGAGCTATGATGAGTCAGAGGATATTTTGAAATGACTGTAGTAGACGACTACAGATGAATCCCAAAAAGATGAATAACTTGAACAGCTACTTTTCTTTTCTACTGTTTTGTCATACATTCCGTAGTTTTTTTTTATACCACGACGGTGGCAAACAAGCATACGGCCCGCCTGATGGTAAGCAGTCACCGCAGCCTAAGGACAATTGCAACTCCAGAGGTGTTACATGCGCGTTGCCGACCCGTTATTCACACGCACATATCCATACATACATACACATCCCATAAACTCTTTCACTTACATACAACTTACTGAGACCTTTTTAACTGTCTTTGTACTTAGTTTGATAATTAGTCATATTATAAAAAAAATCTTATATATAATTTAGCTTTAACAATAATATATTCTGTTAAAGAATCGCACCATTTCGATACTTCTCTGAGATTCCCACGTTACAGGCTGAGCCTAGTGTGGGGATCAATCTACCACATCGTTTGTAATGCCAAATTATTGAAATGAATATTTAATTCTATCATTTACCACCATCTATCATAGATAAAAAAATGTAGCTTCTGTATCCGCTCATTTGTCACCAGACCCATTGTTCCATCCGTCAGTCTGTCAACATTCAGTTTCTTGAGCTAAACTGTGTTCGTCTATTCGTGCTATTTCTATTTTAGGATTCCCTAAAATAAACCTTTGTTTGATCTAAGTAAAGTAACAATTTTAAATTCAAAGTACATTTATTTTTATAAAACTAAAAAGAGTATAAGCTAATTAGTACCATCGCTAATACATTTTATTTTTAAAATAAATAATCAGAATAAAGACGAACGTAGTATTCGCCAGCAAAAACTAAATTATATACGACGTTTTGATTTAAAACATAACTTCTTACTATGACACACTTAGTATTAAAAAGATCTTAGTAAAATGGAAACAAAACGTAATTATCAACCTTAAATCACACCAAATAAAATTTAAAATTAAACTATTGCATGCAACTCATTTGATGCTTATTTATTTTTATCGTTCACCACGTGGTATACTAGTAAGCATTCCAAATTTAGATTCATTGATCTGTCAAATTTATAATTAAAAATGTACTTTATTACACCACAATAAAATTCAAAATCAAATACTCCTTGAGTGCAAGTAGAGGCATACTTGAATGCTGCCACTTCACCTCAGATGTATTTTCTAGAAATATCCACAATTAGATTCGTCTGTCGTCGCCCTGTCACCATAACGGGCCAATTCGAGTTTCAGTTATTCGATCTGTTTCCGATATGATACTGATCTGTCAGTATCAAAAGTGACATTTTTTCAGACAGAGAAGACAGATCAGTATCGTATCGGCATCCGATCGAATAACTAAAATTCAAATTGTCCTATAAATAAAGCCATACAAGGAGCAACCGATAATTGAGAATCTTATCTCGAAGCGTTAAGGGCTATTATTGAATGATCAACAAGTTGAGGGGAGGTAGGTAACTAGGTACCACAAATAGAAGTGTATTTTTGTAGTGCAGAAATAAGTTTCCCTGTTCTTGTTTTATTGAGGATGTCCTCTTGGGAAGTGATAAATCAGCAGTGAAATAATTGGTAATGAAACTGTAATATTAAGTAGTATAGTAGGTAGGTATTATACCTTTTTGCATGTCTTTATGTATACTCTTGAGTACTCTCATTATTTTACTTCGACCCGAACCCTCGGATCGGACCCGGGTATGTCCCTAAACGCCCAAAAGAGAGGTATGGGCACACTGTGAATGTCATCTCGCTTTGTGGGCTAGTGCACAGCACAGTGGATGTCATTCTAGATCTAGAAAAGAGCCCAACTGGGGAAGTACCTCCACCTTACAGAAAACCGTAGCCAAATAACACTAGACCCTACTCATCGTCTCATACTCGTATTGTTACGAGTATGTTCTGCCGGTGAGTATAGTTGCCAGAGCTCAACGAGGGTGCGGAGTCTTAGGGTCGGCAACGCGCGTGTAACATGGAGACTGCTTACCATCAGGCGGGCCGTATGCTTGTTTGCCACCGACGTAGTATAAAAACTTTATATTTTTATAGAATTCCAATAAACGTTCTGTAATAAGTCGTTTCAATTACCTCCATTATAACACAAGCTTGTTTCTAGTTAACATGCTAATAATACATTTTTATTATGGACTAGAGAGTTATTTAATCAAATTCGATAGTACTGAGTGATTATGCCCTCGAGATCCGTCCCATGCGTTGTAATTAAATTAGGGATCCTTGGGCATTGACAGGGGTCTAAATATTCGGTGGGTTAAAATACAAATTCATTGTCACTATAGTTTAAGAGAGAACTAACGAAAAATTTAGTTTTTATATTACACTTTTACCCATTTTATTTAAGGGAAAATTACATGAAAAAAATCATACGAGAACTAGACGTACAGGCCAGTTTGAACGTGCACTGACAATGACATCAAAGCGATATTACGCAGCGGCTTACGTGAGCGAATAACTGGCGAATGCGACGTGGCGCGGCGCGGCGCGGCGGCCCAACGGCATTCGCGTTCACAACGAGATCACCCACGTAGTGTCCTACGTTCCATAGATATCAAAGGTTTGACTTCACCCGCGCCGCGCCGCGCCGCTTCGCGTTCGCGAGTTATTCGCTCACGTAAGCCGCTGCGTAAAGAATGATATTGGAATCGCGTTCATTTCGCTCAGACTTGTCCGCACAAGTATTATTTAGTACGAACGAGACGCCTGCGCGAAATCTATTTATTATTATTATTGGTAGAGAATGCCTCATGGCATTAAGTCCGCCTTTTGTACTATAAGGTTTTCTTTTGTGCAATAAAGATTAAATAAATAAGTAAATAAATAATTTATTTATCATTCTAATATCGGTTTTGATGTTAGTGCACGGTCAAATTGGTCTGCATAAATATGCAAAGGCAGAATTCAATCAAAACGTTGAAAGAATCACGGAAACATGGATAATTCTCGATTATTTTCAGTTGTATAAATATCATTACTCTGCACACTAAAGCAGTATAATTTTAGTTAAAAATAGCTAGTCATTCCAGAGAGATCTAAAGAACAAAATTTGAAACAGAAATATAAATATATTCAGAGTAATTGAGATGGAAGATAAAACCAACACGACGGTCATATCTTCCGTCGAAATTGTCGCGCGGTGCCCTATACCTTTTGTTTCTTTCTGATTTACTGGCTTTAATAGATTAGGAAAGCACAACCATCTATCTCCACTGAGAACCTTTATCAGACCATTGTCAATGCCGCGTCGGGCCTCGGCCGAGTCTTTAACTTGCAGGCGTCTGGGGTACCGGCCTATCCATTCTACTAACAAACGCTTACCTAAATACAGGTGAATGTTCTATCATATCGTATAAATAGGATCACTTTAGCTGCGAGGAGTATATATAGAAATTGATATGTTATGAATTTTATTCATAAAACCAATTGACATGATAACAAAATAAACGTATAACCCATATTACGAACCTACCCGTGGACTCGGGTATGTCCTTAAACTACGTCCAAAAGAGAGGTATGGGTATTGTGAATGTCATTTCGCTTTGTGTGGTACGGCACAGCACAACAGATGTCATTCCAGATCTATAGCAGAACCTAACTGGGGAAGTACCTCCACCTTATAGAAAACCGCATCCAAATAGGTCTTCACTAGACCCTAGTCATAGTGTTGTATTTCTGCCGGTGAGTAAGGTTGCCAGAGCTCAACAAGGGTGCAGAGTGTTAGGGTCGGCAACGCGCATGTAACTCCTCTGGAGTTGCAGGTGTCCATATGCTACGGAGACTGCTTACCATCAGGCGGGCCGTATGCTTGTTTGCCAGCGACGTAGTATTAAGAAAACCTAAGAACGAAAACAGGTTTTTAAATGGTCTACAACGAGCGCGTAACACCCCTGAAGTTACAAGTGTTCATAAGCTACGGTGGCCGCTCACCATCAGGCGGGCCGTATGCTTTTTTGCCAGAGGAGGAAAAAAATACACGCCATTATTCTGATAGCATACTAACAATGCTTTAAAGTTAGTAAACACTTATCTACAGCTTACGAGTTCATCCCACTAAACTGGATTTTATTTTTAAACACATTCAGCATTTCTCAAGAAGACTTCCTTTGAAATACTTTGTTTATAGCGAACGAGATCAAAGAGTCGGACTAATCGCCCGATTTGTCGCAAGATCTGTCGGAGTCAAGAACAACGAGATGACTTGTTTATTAGTAGGTTAATTTTAGCTTGATTATTGCAAAAAGAGCTTTATTTTAGACAAGTAAGGTTCATAATGGTAGATATTTGAGAAGATAAAGTAAACTACTAGTAAGTGTCGGACCCCTTTGTAATGTTTACAAAGAAACTTCAATTATTATTAGTTTTGAGAATGATTTTATTATGGTAGCCATAAAATTCAATGGGTTTTGGGAATGGAATAACTTTGAGTTATTCAAAAGAAATTGTGATTCTATGTTGGCATTTTAAATAATCAATCGAGACTCGAATAGATTTTTGGTTATGAAATAAATTACCACTCACTCGAAAGATTTTATTTGGCGGTGGTAAGAAATTCTTAATAAAGATACGATACAGAATAGTATTTTATTTTACAAAACTTTGCCCAAGTTTAAGGATTTTTTTTGGAACGTTGGCTAGTAAAGATGTTTGGAAACTCGACCGTATAAGCCCCCGGGGGCGGGTGGTGATTCACATATGTCGCATGTTTGCTCGAGCATTAATCAAGCTGAATGCTGCATGTTAATTGACGCTAAACGGCTGTTGCAATTAGGTTGCACAGGACGAGAGACAGCGTAGGATACAGAAGGACCATTACTGTAATTGAGAGATTTTCCGACTAACATATAATAATGATAAACTTCAAAACTAAAAATCGTTTTGAATACACAACAGTTTTGTTTTGCTTCGTCACCTGCTCTGTAGTATTTGGCAGATACCTACGGTACCGCCGAAATACCACACCCTTAAGCCAAAAGTCCGTGCTTGCGATGGTTTCCAGTAGCAGCCGCGGTACGGGCACTACGAACGAGCTGAAGTGCACATAATGGCGCGATCGCAGTAGGAACAGCCTCAGCTCGTAACGGGTCTCCTTGCGAACATGTACCATCACATTAAGTTTGAACATGCCCCGGGGGCGGTTGACGGTTCACAACATGTCGCATGTTTGCTGGAGCATTAATTAAGCTGAATGCTGCATGTTAATTGACGCTAAGCGGCTGTTGTAGTTTGCACGGGATAAGATACAACTTAGAAGACAAAGGATTATTATGAATTGTCGGATTTTCCTAGATTTACATTTCTGCCAATTGTGCCTTCTGTGATTCCGAAATTGTTATAATTTTCGAAATTCGCATTTAAGATACTTGTAGAAGTTGCATCATGCCTGTCTTTCAACCCTATGCAGAGCTCGGCCTTCGGCTTTCATATTAACTCGTACTATGTATTTATTGTTCTACAGCACTAACAAACAGAAGGCGAGCTGAAGATAGGAAGGCGTGGCGCGAGCTTATGTAGGCCCTTTGCACCTCGGGGGTGCTTTAGGACAACAACAACAACAACAGCACTAACATCTCGCAGCTCGGCCTTGGGACTCTCCCAGATACTTCGGTCTTGCGCAGAGCTTGATCTTTGGCCTTTGCAATGGCTCTCCACACCACGTTTTACGTGAACCATGGCGGTTGTATCCCTGATATAGCCTACCTACATTTTTTAAGCCAAATTGGTGGCAAACAAGCATATGACCCGCCTTACTTCTAAGTGAATGAGGTCATGGGCGGGAGTGTGATATAAATAGAACCCTAAAAACTCCTTCAAAGGTGCCACCCCACCGATGTTTATATTTGTTTACTCTTGACCGACCATTTGTAGAAATAGACCCATTACCACCAAGTTATCGGGGGGTTTCATTAATACTATAAAGTTCCGAATGACGTGTCGGACGCGGACTGATGGTGGGTTCGCGTGACGTGACTTCTAGCGATACCCTTGGCTAGCTGTCACACCGTATTGAGAAAGTAACTAGAGAATTCGATCGGAATTTTTAAGGGCCCCAAATAAATGTGAGATCAAGCGTCTAAAGGCACCTACCGTTCCGATTCAAACTGCACTTCCAGCATTACCGATGCAGTGATGCGGCGCGACATTGCTGTCAACTTCATCGCTTCCGCAAATGTTAAAAATCCGGGCAGCAATCATCGAATTTAACTTAGACACACAGCTGCTTGATTTTTTTGGTTGAAGTTAGTATCATAGTCGCACAGTAAAGAAAATTATTTCTGGTTCATTTTGTACCTCGTTAAGTACGAAGCGAAATAGAAATCAATTTCCTACGTTTCGCCGTAGCCTCAAAACGACTTCGTCAATTATAATGATAATAGCATCCTGGTAAGGGCATTTATTCGTGTGATGAGCATGGATATTTGTTCCTGAGTCATGGGTGTTTTCTATGTATTTAAGTAAGTATTTATATTATATATATCGTTGTCTAAGTACCCTCAACACAAGCCTTATTGAGCTTATTGTGGGACTTAGTCAATTTGTGTAATAATGTCCTATAATATTTATTTAGTTATAATAAGTAAGGTCAGTCAGGCCGATTACAACTATGGGGCAAATGCAACTCTAAAAATACAAGAAGTACCTACATAAGTCAACAGCTAGAAGCCACTACCTTGGTATATGGGAAGGTATATGACTGGCGAATGTGTGCCGTGGATACAAGTTGCTCCAGCTCTAGATTCCTTATATTTCAAGAGTAATTGCTTTTGCCCCATACTTGCAATTGCCCTGGCTTTCTTTATGTGTAAATTAGTTTGTAGATTCGTGCTTGGTGTGACAGGCGGCCATGCAGTCTCGGAAGCCATTTGTATTGTGAGCCAACACTGATTGTCACATTTTGTTGCGATAATTTGTGTTTTTGTCCGGCCGTGTCGACCGTTTTAATTCGCCGCAATTAATCAAGTACCGGATTAATAAATTGGATGCACTATTGTACTACACTATGAAATAATATTGTATGATAATTAAATGAGACAGAGTTCACTGCCATTCTGCCACAGAGACATTCACTGCCAAAAATACGTATGTGTGTTCATTTTGAACTGTGCCCCTAGTGTAAATTTATTCGATGGGGTAACGCGATGTACGGCGTGTACGTTAAGTCTCATTTTGTATGAGATTTTGAATTTCCAAAACGTTCCGCTTGGCGCGCTGTTTCTAAACTTAATACTAAATGAGACTTAACGCAAATGCGTACGTCAGGTTTCGATATCGTATAAATTTACACTAGGGGTACTGGAAACGGGGCGCCCGGCACTGAAAGTGTTAACTTAAGAGGCTGTCAATACCTAAAGCGCGCACACTGTCTATTTGTATCGGAGTAAATGAGATAGCACTGTCGCATGTTACTGGGCCTGGGCAAGGGAATAATAAGAAAAAAATTTAAATATAAAAAAGTGGATTATTAGTGTAATATTTTACTCAATAGCGGTTTAGATATAAATGTTTTGAAATTGTGATTTTAATTGCAGACCCATAAGTCAAAACAATAAAGACATAAAACCGTTTAATTGTGATTTTAAGACCAATCTTTGCAATTATTTTCTATCGAGCCGATTTCGTTCAATCATGTATCGAGTACAACCACGGTCTTTGAAATATAATTAATATGAACATATATTTTTCTTACTTGACTAAAACAAATAGTCTTTCTTAAAAAACTGTTTAAGTAACATCAATTTCAAGGACATTGGGTGTTGACAGCCTCATAAATATTTTTCTGATGATGGATGATTAGCAGTGATAGGGGTTTGGTTTTGATTGCCACTCGGAGTAAATGATCTGAATAACAGCTTATTTGATTTTGTATATTTTCTAAATAATTTACTAACACTTTAATAGCAATTAACAGTGTAATAGGTATCACGGGCTTAAGGACGTATATGCATACGTTAGTTAATATGCATTAACTATTTCAAATTGATAAAATGTGGCATCCAAAACCCCGATCACTGATGATTAGTGACAATAAGTTATATCTACGTAATTAAGTTAAATTATAAGTATAATTTATCTTATCTATCATGGCCACATTTTAGAATTTTACGAATTGATCGGTTAGCTATATCATGAAAAGTCGAACCCATCCTAACCATATCATAAAGTGATCAATTCCAATATAGCATTTTATAAAATGGCCAATTCTATGATCTGGCGACGAGATATCCATCATCTCCCGAGGACACCCCATACTCTTAGAGAGACGAAACATCGAGGTTCTTAGAAGGTAGATTAGTGAAAGTATAACGTTACTAAGTTATTTTGTATAATTTCATATACAAAATGTAATATTTTTGGTGCCATAAAGAATATTTCATAACTTAGGTATTGAATTGAGCTTACGAATCAATACCAATACATTCATATCGGAATTTTGAATGGAAAGTGTCTGTATGCTCGCTCCAAGTCACAGCCTGTCGATCTGGCAAGTCAAATAGGCCCCCGGCCGGATATTTGATCGGTTTGTTGGCCCAAGCTTGCTTCTGTATGGATTGTTTATGTATGTATGTTTGCTTAGAGCCGGGTGGAACCGAACCCTGTGTTTATTGGTCTGAATTCTGGTAACACCTGCTTCTTACTTTTGGCTTTTTTGGTACTTTGATGTACTTTTTTTACCATCAGTTACGCATCGGCTTACGTGAGCGAATAACTCGCGAATGCGACGCGGCGCGGCGGCCCAACGACGCTTCGCGTTCGCGAGTTATTCACTCACGTAAGCCGCTGCGTTACGGTGCTTACTTTTTCTAAATAATATTAAGCATCTTAAAATTTTGGAGTAGTTACTATTTGTAAGTTTTGATATTATGACACGACTATCAGTGAATTTTGGTATCACGCCGGACTTTCGCTTCCTTTCGCATGCGTCAATCAGCGCGAGCGATCTTCAAGGTCGTATCAAAATCGTTATACGTCTTTAAATCAGAATTGGTCTCCTGAGTTATTAAAAGAGGTCTGTTAGTTTTGTTCTAAACTAATCGTGTGCTGAATATGAAATGTAATTTTTTATTTTATCCTTTGAAGTAAAATTTGTGTTCGTATTTTGATTAAATACTAAAATATGTTCTCAAATAATGATATTTTCTGAATCACTAAAATATTTATTAAGAGTCCTTGAAAATTTATCGATAAGATTCCAACTCCATCCAATTTGCTAAAAGGTCTTATAAAATATTTAGAAGAGTTTGATCATCTTTGAGTGCCTACTTACCTAGTTTAATTGAATAAATAAGTAAGTAGATATGTATTTCTTGAAGAAAATATACTTATTTTTACTCTACGAGTCGTTGCATGGGTCACATATTCGTACAAATCAAGAAGCGCGGGACTGGACTTGCAATCCGCAGGTCGCGGTTTCAAACCCCAGATCGTACCAAAGAGTTTTTCGTAACTTATGTACAAAATAATTTTGACGACCGGTTTGGCCTAGTGGGTGACCCTGCCTACGAAGCTGATAGTCCCGGGTTTAAATCCTGGTAAGGGCATTTATTTGTGTGATGAGCATGGATATTTGTTACTGAGTCATGGGTGTTTTCTATGTATTTAAGTATTTATAAATATTTATATATTATATATATCGTTGTCTAAGTACCCTCAATACAAGCCTTATTGAGCTTACTGTGGGACTTAGTCAATTTGTGTAATAATGTCCTATAATATTTATTTATTTAAATATCATTTGATATTTACCAGTCACTTTTTGGTAAAGGAAAACATCGTGAGGAAACCGGACTAATCCCAATAAGGCCTAGTTTGCCCTCTGGGTTGAAAGGTCAGGTGGCCGTCGCTTTCGTAAAAACGAGTGCCTACACCAATTCTTGGGATTGGTTGCAAAGCGGACCCCAGGCTTCCATGAGCCGTGGAAAAATGCCGGGACAACGCTAGGAAGATGATGGTACAAATCAAGTTTAAAATCACCTTATAGTGACAACTGCATGCTGGAAGCGCGTATGTCAGAATTTGATTTCTCTGCCACTCTGTACCGTGTCACAGACACAGAGGTCACAGTCCTCACAGTAGACGACCAAAGGATGAAAGGTACCCATTTCTGTCGGTAGTTTGGCGCTCGAACATAGTGCCTTTCAGTCCTTTCACCCGAGTTAAACTCTACTTTTCATATTGAATGCGAGGAAACCAGGGAGGAACAAATTTGGAAAATCGGTAATTAAAGTACGGTCTGTTACTTTAATAACCGATTTTACAAATTTGTTCCTTTCGCCATGTTTTTTTTGCAATCGGAGACTTCGCACTTCTGAAGATAAATAATTCCGAACGAAAACCATTTAGATTGCAATATTTATGACAAGACATATTTTATCAAACTGTAATAATTTTAAAATGATTTTTTCTGGAAAGTATAAAAATCAGCGGGATTGCTTCTTACTTTTAATTTTTTTTTTCGTTCTAAAACTGCCAATAGTCAAAGACATTACTCTTAATGCCAACATAATGAAATTATTTTAGAGTATTTAAATAATTAATAACAATTTAATGAGTAAAATAAGCAATTTTTATGTTATACTATAGTTTATCTATATATTTTTTTATACTACGTCGGTGGCTAACAAGCTTACGGCCCGCCTGATGGTAAACAGTTTCCGTAGCCTGTGTACGCCTGCAATTCCAGAGGAGTTACATGCGCGTTGCCGACCCTATACCCCCTTCACCCTCGTTGAGCTCTGGCAACCTTACTCACCGGCAGGAACACAACACTATGAGTAGGGTCTAGTGTTATTTGGCTGCGGTTTTCTGTAAGGTGGAGGTACTTCCCCAGTTGGGATCTGCTCTAGATCTGGAATAACATCCGCTGTGCTGTGCCATATATGATGAATGCCAGATAACTTTAAAAAAACCCATTTAATATCGTAAAAACGTTTTAGTGTGGCTGTATAAGATTCGGCCTATGCTCATTTAGGTTTAAAAAAATCGTTATGAAATCAATGTCAATCCAACTTAACAAAAGAAAATGTATTCGAAAACTTTACTGACATTGATAAAAAAAGATCCGGGATCAGTATAATTAGAACAATTACGAATTGTTCCAGACGGGGAAATAGAGAATATTTTTCCATTTGTTTCCACCTTGCTACTCATGGGACGGGGACACAGCCTCCACCACCACACCACCACACCACCACCACCACACCACACCACACACCACCACCACACCACCACACCACCACCCCACCACACACCACCACCCCACCACACACCACCACCACACCACCTCACCACCACCACACCACCACACCACCACCACCACACCACACCACACACCACCACCCCACCACACACCACCACCACACCACCTCACCACCACCACACCACCACACCACCACCACCACACCACACCACACACCACCACCACACCACCACAACACACACCACCACACCACCACCACACCACCACCACACCACCACCACACCACACACCACCACCACACCATCACACCACACACCACCACCACACCATCACACCACACACCACCACCACACCACCACCACACCACCACCACACCACCACCACACCACCACCACACCACACACCACCACACCACCACCATACCACCACACCACACACCACCACCACACCACACACCATTTTTCTGCACTAGAGCAGTAACGTATAACTTTGTGCGCACTATATACATCAACTATGACAGACTTCAGAGCTTGAGATATGAAATTCCTTGACCTTTTGACTGGTTTTGATCTAATTGCGCGTCCCCAATTATTGACTGATTTGGACAGAAATTTTACTCACGCAATGTTTAAATCAAGGCGGCCATTTTTAGGGTTCCGTACCCGAAGGGTCAAAGGACCCTATTACTGAGACTCCGCTGTCCGTCCTTCCGTCCGTCTGTCACCAGGCTGTATCTCATGAACCGTGATAGTTAGCCAGTTGAAATTTCTACAGATTATGTATTTCTGCCACTATAACAGCAAATACTAAAAACAGAATATAAATATATTTCCTGTAAGGGGGTTCCGATACAAAAAGTTTTTGGCAAAATTTTTATTTTTGGTACAAGCTTTTATCGATGTTTGTACTTTTCTTTCCACATACAACTAATACTCATCTAGCAAATTCTAAAAACCCCAAACACAATTAGGTTGCGTTGTTTTATTACAGAGTTCCTATACTTCCTATGTCCACCTCTTGTATCCATCATCAGATCAGCTCGATGGTACCATAATGTTGCATTGTCACCCGACTTACATATGTATGCAAATTTTCAGCTCAATCGAAAACCGGGAAGGGGATCAAATTTAACTTGCAAGATTTGATTACAAACAGACAACGGTCAGGTGAAAGTAAATCAAAGCTTGTAAAAAAAGTGATTTTTAGATAACGGAACGGAACTCTTCGTGCGCGAGTCCGACTCGCACTTGGCCGATTTTTTACTATTATCGTTGCAGCGTTATATATTGACAGGCCAATTCAAACGAACACTGACATCAAAATGATGTCATTTAGTTATTGTACGCCTCGCTCGCGCATTGGCATTATCCGTATTAATATGTATTGACATCTACGGGCAAGTACTAGAGAAATGCACGACACCTCTAAATTATGTCATTCTGATATCAGTGTACGTTCGAGTTGGCCTGACTGTTATTTCACGTTCAATTTATTGTACCACCCTCACTTTGTTCGGTTACTGATTTGACCATGAATACGGCTTGAGAAAAACTTCATTACCTAGTTTACTTTTTAAAAAGAGACATCTACCGAGCAATTCAGCAACTAATTCAAAGTTTCTTCTCAATACGTAAGTCAAGGAGTTTGAATTCTATTCCTAGTATCATATTCCTTGAAGTATTAATTAATTTTAATTCAATTGCGCGTCCCCGATTAGTGACCGATTTTGACAGCTGCCCTGCACACGCGGAGTTTCAATATGGTGGCCATTTTTTATATTATCATTACAGAGTTTTACAGTAAAACGAGATATATAAGAGTGCATTTATGAGGTAAGGGGACGACCTCTTCTCCATACAAACGTAGTCCCCATTTTCGTCTCTGGATATTAACATTATAGGAAATATATTTACTTAATTTCAAGCGCTAGTGGCCTAGCGGTAAGAGCGTGCAATCCGGAGGTCGCGGGTTCAAACCCCGGCTCGTACCAATGAGTTTTTCGGAACTTATGTACGAAATATCATTTGATATTTACCAGTCGCTTTTCGGTGAAGGAAAACATCGTGAGGAAACCGGACTAATCCCAACAAGGCCTAGTTTATCCTCTGGGTTGGAAGGTCTGATGGCAGTCGCTTTCGTAAAAACTAGTGCCTACGCCAAATCTTGGGATTAGTTGTCAAGCGGACCCCAGGCTCCCATGAGCCGTGGCAAATGCCGGGACAAGGCGAGGAAGAAGAAGATATTTACTCAATTTGATGTAAGTATACATGATCATAGCTATGCCCCTTCGTCTTTTTTTTTAGATTTTTTTATTATTATAAGAGCTAGGAGCGAAGAACTTGCATATGTTTCTCTGTTTTGCCTTATGATTGACTGGTAGAGAATGCCTATTTGCATTAAGTCTGCCTGTTGTACTCTTTTTTTTGTGCAATAAAGTTTAAATAATAATAATAACAATAATATGCATTTTTTGAATGCTCCCTACTCTTTAAAAAATCAAAAAGAATTAAGCGAAAGGGCATTCACATCAAATGGGGTCAAAATATTATTATCAGTAATGTTAATGTCCACAGAGGAAAATGGGGACTACATTTGTATTGAACTAGTTTTGATTTAATTCGTCCCCGATTAGTGACCGATTTGGACAGCTACCCTGCGCACGCGATGTTTCAATCACGGCGGCCATTTTTCACCGCTATCATTGCAATGATTAATGATTGGGCGGATAGTTGGGGGCGAAAGTGTTGAAACGTTAACTGTTTTGTTTAATTTAATAAACTATGCCTTAAACATTCTACCACGCTTATGTGCCATCAGAAAGTTTCCAAAATTGCGAATTTCTCCATGAAATAGTTTTGAAAAAATCATATTTGATTTATTTATTTAATCTTTATTGCACAAAACACAAAAAAAAAATGTGCAAATGGCCGGACTTAATGCCTAAAGGCATTATCTACCAGTCAACCATAGGGCTAAACAGAAATATAAAAATGGTGCAAGCAAACAAGTAAGAGAGTAATGAAATTTTCAGTTCCCAAAATTTATTTTGAAAATTGTCTGATATTTCCTAAAATTTCCCAACTGTTTTGAACATTTTCGCAACCTACACAATACAAATCTGTAACCTCGTTTATTAAGTCTTACACATAAACCTCGATAGGCCCTAGTTATGCTAGATTATGCTGTATTCCTGCATTTGTCGCCATGTGCGTTAGCTCTTATCTAATGGCCGCGAAAAACATGAATCCGTACGATTATGCGAATATTATCATAGATATAAATATATAAATATAAATATTTATAGGACATTATTACACAAATTGACTAAGTCCCACAGTAAGCTCAATAAGGCTTGTGTTGAGGGTACTTAGACAACGATATATATAATATATAAATATTTATAAATACTTAAATACATAGAAAACACCCATGACTCAGGAACAAAATATCCATGCTCATCACACGAACAAATGCCCATACCAGGATTTGAACCCGGGACCATCAGCTTCGTAGGCAGGGTCACTATCCACTAGGCCAAACCGGTCGTCAATAAAATGTTGTTTTTGTTTTTTACACTTATCGGCACTGCCAATGCCAACGTTAGCGTCTAGCAAATATCCTCGAAGTCTGTATTTGCGTGACATTCTTGTAAAGAAGCTTTAGGGTTATATTAGGTAGTTCCTGAAGGTGGGGTAGCGAGGTTAACTGAAACACTGAATTTACTAACTCGATTATATTATAAGTACATGAAAAATTGTCAGGTGTTACATGGCTGATGGTTAAGGCAAGACTGCCTTACATATAGCGGGGGGGCCCGCACTGTAGCCGCGGGCACTGCCTAGTCAGCTCATATCGCGGTACACGCGCACTTGAATATGAGCTGACTTGGCAAATGTCCCTATAAAGCCTAGGTAGGCATAGCTCGATAGGCCCTAGTTAGATGAATTCAGTTTGTATGAAAAAGCAATTAATGAAAGGTTCGTATTAAACTGAAATGGATTGTACATTGTAATGCACATTGGGTTTTATGTGGTAAAGGGCGACTTGACAAGCCATTATAATTTAGTTAGTTATCATTATGTCGACTAACATACAATTTTAGCAAGTTTTTTTTTATCAAATCCAGAGCGTAATTATAAATTCGATCAGCTAACGAGATTCAATAAAATGTATACTTCAACTAACACACCTTAATAACTCAACATTGAACTTTAAAACAGCATAGGAAACACTTGCGCACCCGTCTATACACGCCTACCGCGGCCTATTTACCCACTAGCGCTTTTGTGCACCATTGTACGCCACAATTAATGGTAAACCTATTATCTACCTTGAATGAAGTTCTTGACTTGAGGCGTACCAATATTCTATAGTTTGGGTTAAAAAGGTACTCTTAATGATAAATCCAGGTAGCAATGACAAACTCTATTCAGCGAAGCGTAGGCAAGTAGGAGAGGTATTCAAAATACAGATCTACTTACAATGACACTTATTACGCTTAAAGAGTATGGAAATATGCTAAAGGGTAGCCATCACGTACATGAACATGTCAAACGTAAGCTAAGTGGACAGGAATATACGAAAAGCTGTAGGAGATATGGTGGGAGGTTATATCTTAGAATATACTATAGTCTGTACTTTTAGGTATTTAAATGAACGTAAACAAAGGTCAGGTTGTCAGGTTGACGTCGTCTATCTCGATTTTCAGAAGGCATTCGACAGGGTGGACAACGATGTACTGCTACTTAAACTGGGGAAAATGGGATTCACCCCCCGCCTATTGCGCTTGTTTTCTTGTTACCTTAGGGACAGGAAACAATTTGTTAAGTATGGCCCATATCTTTCCAAGCCGTACACAACACGCTCGGGTATAAGTCAGGGATCAAATTTAGGGCCGTTGCTATTCTTGATTCTGATTAATGACTTGCCTGAAGTTGTCCGAACCTCTACGGTACTGCTATTTGCAGACGACGTAAAGCTGATCATGGCAGTTAAATCCGCTAGTGACTGTGAAAATCTTCAAGACGACATCGACGCGGTTTACGAATGGAGTTTGCGAAACAGGCTATTATTTAACATTGAAAAATGTGAGGTAATGACCTTTTCTCTTTCTTGCTTGCCTCTCTGTCATGACTACCGCATGGCTGGGAGCACAATGGCCCGCGTCGAAGAAGTTCGCGACCTCGGAGTAATATTCGACTCGCGGCTAACGTTCCGGCCACACATACAGGATGTTACCCGCAAGGCGTTCCAAAGGTTGGGCTTCGTACTACGCAACTCGGCCTCGCTCACTGTAGATGCGACGCGAGCACTTTATGCGGCACTCGTAAGAAGCATACTCGAGACGAACGCTGTAGTGTGGAGCCCGCATGAAAAGAAGTATACCCTGGCACTAGAACAAGTCCAAAAGAAATTCCTGCGCAACCTATATAGGAAAATACATCTATATTACCCCTTCATGTACCCGACTGGATTTCTGCAGGGGCACTTAGGCTACGATTCACTAGAGCTGCGTAGAAATCTAGGACTAGCATGCTTTATAGTTAAGGTTTTGAGGGGTAAGATAGATAGTGTTGGCCTCCTAGAAAGGTTTCTAAAACTTTCTGTACCTGATGCGTACTGTAGTAGACGGAGGCGACCGCCCCTACTGGCCATAGTGCGCACGCGTACTCGTCTGCGCCTGCACTCCCCCGTATTGCGTGCAACTGCGCTCGCTAACTCCTTACTCACGGCCCTACCAGAGTGTGATCTGTTTGCAACAGGGATAGGAAGGCTAATATCTGAGTGGAAGGGAATGCTTGAAAGGATGCACGACAGATATTCGTAGATGTAAGTTAGTTTTTAATTAATAAATAAGTAGTTTTTAAGTAATGAATCTACGTAACGCTTTGGCGTAAGCTGTAATGTTAATGTTAATGTTATAACTTGATTCAATAAATAAATAAATTAATTAAATTAAATTAATCAGGCGGGCCGTATGCTTGTTTGCCACCGACATAGTATAAAAAAAACTACCCGAAAATGTACAAATTGTTTGTTTACGTTTATTTAAATACCTAAAAGTACATACTATATGTATTACAATTTAAGTAAATAATTTACACATTTCATGTTAATTTACTTGACGTCATGTTTGTTTTGCACATTTGATATTTGACAAGCAATCTTGTACATTCTAGACCAGTCGGCCCTATTCGAAAAATGCAATACGGAAAAGATATGAGATCGTTAAGTTCTGGTTTAGATATAGATAAGTTCTCAATTAGATATCGTTTGTATGTGGTATAATTGACAGAAGCTGCACGATTCGGATGACCAATGTCACTTTGACGTTAGAATATCTTTGAAAGATCTTAGTCAGTGTTGCCAGATGGGTTTTGCGTTCCGTTACGTGCACCTCTTAAAAATAGTACGCAAATTCAAGTTGAGTACGCAGTATAAAATTTACGGTGCGTTCCTAAATAATATTAATCGGAAAACCACCGAATTTTATCGCTACTATAAAAATGTTGAAAATAGAACTTCACATATTTCGATAAAATATTTCTTGTTTAAGGAGACTCAATTCAATGCAAATTTGCCAACGGTGGCGTTTCGAAATGTAATACCGTCGCGGCGTCTGTCATACTTCGGTCTACTTAAACACGCTGCACGCTGCTGCGACGCGTCAGGGCCTACCGCGAACCACGTTCGACGTGTTGCCTCTCTGTCGCACTTATAAATTCGTACGTAAGTATGACAGGGAGGCAACACGTCGAACGTGGTTCACGGTAGGCCCTCTGTTCTGTGATTGTTAGGCAAACACAAACATTTTTTTTTACAACGGACGCCCACGAGTATTCCTCTGCGTTGAAGTCATTGTTGAAGTTTGAAAACTCATAAAGTTTTGTTTTGTGAGTGAAACCGTGAATAATACTAAATAAAAATGTGTGACAGTGATCACAGTGATGAAAATATGTTGCCCACTACTCCTCAGGAAATATTAAAGCCTTTTCCGTTTATGTTGTTCCGTTGTTTGCTATTTTGACAACTTGAAAAGTTTTATCGGCAGTTTGCGTGTTATTACTGTGAAGTGTTTGGCCAAACCGCCGCTACCACTTTTGAAAGGATGCCACCCAAAAATCCAAAAATGTAAGTTACACAAAACAAAAAGAATTTATTTGCAGAAAAATATAGCTATTTGCCAGTTCCTTTGATCGTTAACTTATGTGACTGTTTTTTTTCAGTCGCTCGAACGCAGCACAAATTAGATTGCTCGTTGAATACATGTCACAGCACACCCGGTTCGCCAACCGGGAATTTGACGGGCCTCTAAGGACCCCAGAGGTACGAGGCGCAATGGGAGGCCCTTGCACAGGCCTTAAGGGAGCACGGGCCCAATAAGTCAGTGCAGGCATGGAAAGTGGTAAGTAAATATGCTTCCCATAGTTAAGATTTCCATCACTTAGTCCGCATAGAAGTCTTCCTAAACAAGACACTTTTTTATAATTATATAATATTGAATGAAATTACAGTGCAATCTGTGCATAGTAATAAAATGAAGTATAATAACTAATAAAATTAACATCTTAATGATTACTGAGGTCATGATAATGCAGGTCAAAGAGTCAGTTGCTTATTATAATGTTTTCTAAAAAAGGTATTTAATATGTATAGTTTTGCTGTAGTGACCCACTAGGCTAAACCGGTCGTCGAACATTTGATTTGATTTTAATTTCTTAATAATATTTATGAAGTGAGTAATCTAAGCTTTCTTATTTCTCTTTGCTTAAACTAAGACCATGAAGAGTTTATTGTGTCTTGTTTATTGTATCTGTTGAGTTAATGTCAGGCTAAGTAGTTTCTAAAAGTACTTTGCGATACAAGTGCAAAAAGTAGGAAATTACCTTTTTGCATGTATATTGTACATACAACGTCTTACAGTACATATGGCACTTTTCAATATATGCATGTATAGTGCTAGTTACTGCACTAGGGCGGTAAAGTAGCACAATATGTATTGCAATAGTACATTACGATACAAGTGCGAAAAATAGTTAATTTATTTATTTAATTAAACCTTTGGGAAACAAACAGGCAAAAACAACACACATAGTTAATCAGATTACACATCCACAAGCCAAACAGTTTCCACTAATGAGTAATAACAATTATGTTGCTCAGAAATTAACATTAATATCAAAACATGCAAAACTCAAATAACTCAAACTGTTGAAAACAATATTAACAAATTGGCAAGTATGCTGAAATATAGTAACTAATCAATATTATTATTAGCTGTACATTTTATTACAGAAACAAACTGTTGTAATGATAAATGGAATATATCAATATCAGAAAAAAATTCATTATAAGTTCTACACGCTCTAGCTAAGAACTTATTTCTTGCATATGTAGTACGACCAAAGTTAATTGCAAATAGGTTTGTGGAGCGAGTTCGCCGATCAGGACATCGAATTGAAATTTTAGACAAAAGATTGGGAGAATCAATAAGGCCATGTATGATTTTGAACAAAAATATCTGATCTCGAATTTCTCTACGGGGTTGAAGAGAGAAATTGTCAGGGCAAAAAGATTTAAATTTATATTAAATTTCATTGTTCTGATAAATTTGTTCTGAATTTTTTGAATTGTGTTAATGTGAACATTGAAATGAGGATTCCAGACTGTAGTAGCGTATTCTAAGTTGGACCTAACAAATGCGTTAAAGAGAAGTTGCAGAGTCTTAGGGTTTGTAAAATCCCTGCTTTGTCGGAAAATGAATCCCAACATTCTGTATGCTTTTGCTGAAATTTTGTCAATATGTGAAATAAATTGTAGTTCGCTATCAAGATTTAACCCCAGGTCCTTCACTTCAGACAAAACCCTTAAATTTTTGTTGTTTAATGAATAATTATACTCTATCTTATTGCGTTTTCTTGTAAATGTAATGGCACAGCATTTTTCGACATTCAAGTACAGTTCATTCATAGAACAATATAAACTCAGTCTATCAAGATCAGCTTGAAGTTTCATACAATCATCACTTGATTTAATAATGGTGTATATTTTAGTATCGGCATATAATAACAAGTCAGAAAATTTGAAACGAGTGGCGATAAATTAAAACACGACTGAAGGGAGTGTTTTAAATTGACACGAGTTGCGAATTACCTATTCGCACATGTATCGTACAACGTTTTACAGTACATAAGGTACCCTTTAAATGTTTGACACAGTAACGTAATATGGTAATTTTCGCACTAGTGCGGTAAAGTAGTACCATATGTACAGTCAGCGTCAAATACTTCGTAGTACACCATACTAAATATATGGTGTACCGAACTATTTGGCTACTTTGGTTGCTACAAAGTATTTGACGCTGACTGTACTGTAAAAGCTGTTTTAATACTATTAATAAGTATAGTTAGTGTATTAATTTTGCCATAATCGCATGCAGTTATGACTATGGGTATAAATATTGTTGAATTTATATAGCCGAGTCCACACAGAGCGACCGAGGAGGCGCGTGCGTTTTCCTTGCCCGAGCGCACGTCTACACTGGCCAGTTTGTGCGTGAGAATATTGCCTCACGCGTATGCTCGCTCTGTGTGGACCCGGCTAATCATGTATAAATGACAACAGATTTTATTCTCTAGGTGGGCACCTGCTCCCCGCTGGCGACACCCTTGCAGAAGCTAGCATTTTCAGATATATTTACTTTTTAAGTTTTTGGTTTGGTTTAACCGGAATTATTTTTACCCGACTATGAGAATGGGAAGGGTTATGATTTTAGCAGTCTACGTATGGATGCCGTATATATGCCGGTATGTTTTTGTTGTGTATAAATTACTAATCAATTTTGGTGAATGAGGTGTTTATAGGTTCATTTTTATGGGGTGACATAGACTACATAATAATATTTAACTGACTTTGGACAAGGAAGAGGTGCTATAGTTAAGAAAAAAATCATAGTCGGGTAAAAGTTTTTACAATCTTTTGCTTGTTTTCATTCTTATAACAAATATTTTAAACTTGCATGTGCTCATTGCCTCAGATTGACGACTACGTTGAGTTTTCGGGTGCTGGGAACAGTGTGGCTGGCAGCACGTTTTCTGCCACTGCTGAAAATCTCGTTGTTGTTCCAACAACCGCCACCGTTACTGCGGCCTTGCTCAGCGAACAACCCCACTTCTCCACCTCTCATTTGTCCTCGTCTCCCTCTCCTTCTGCCAGCCCTATACGCTCCACGCATTCAGTACTGCCCACAAGTCCTGGACTACCCGAACGTCCCTCTCTTGCCGCCCTTTCCGCCCGCTATGCCCGTCCCGCCCTTCTCGCTAGTTCCGCAATAACCGCCCAACCCGCACGTCTTCTCCTGCCTGCACGTCAAGTACACAGCTCTGTGTACGTGGATCCGCGCCCTGCACGCGTATCCACGTACACAGAGCTGTGTACTTGCCCCGCAACCGCACGACGGAACCGGCACCTTCGACAGCACAATTTAATCATCTGCAGCATGAGCATGATAATATTTTAAGAGTAATTAATTAATTTATGAACTAATAATTCTGTTTTAAGATCAGGTTGAGTACGAGAAACATTGTTTATTTAACTTGGGACAAGAAAAACAGTAACTTGGCAGTAAGAATGCATACATAAAGCCTGTAAGCTCCATACTTGACGTACCATTCCCTACAAGTGTTTCTCTTGCCTCCATATTTCGCTTACCCCATCTGACCTTATTTGTATTGATAAAACATACAAATAATAAATATATATATACGCGAGCAATCGCAAAATCTACATTTCGGGATTTCTCGTATCGTACAGTGCCGTTTAAATAAAATAACACCACCAACTACCCATAAGAGGGTTATTATGAAACTTATAATTAACATGCATTTTATTGAAAGGCTGGAATTTTATTTATCTTGAAATCTTGACCATGGTCATATGTTTGACTGGACGGTACACGGCAATGTTATTATTACTAATATATTTCATAACACTAGACTTATTCAATCCTAAGTAACCTATTAGCTTCTCATTCGTGTGCGGTATATATCAGCGTTTGGTAGTATCATAATAGTCAAATCTGGTGTTGGTTGTTGTTAATAGTTAAATGTTCATAAAATTTGACAACTTATTATAGTTATATTTTGTGTGAGTCAGTTATCATAACAGAAATAAGATATAAAGCTGTTAATACCGTAAATTGTGTATGGATATGTTTGACTCAAATTCTGTATTCCCACAATAAGTAGGTATACGGGGAGCCCGTAAGAAATCAGTGGTATATGAAGGCTTTCTTGTGCAACTTTAGTATGAGCTGGAACAAGTAAATGTAGTTATGTAGAACAGATAATCTCCATTGTGGTAGATGGCGCTATTTATTATGTGCTCTGTGATACCACTTAGTTTAAACTTGCTATAACATATTTTATGTTGACAGGATATCCTGAACGAACTGAAAATTTTTAATGAGGCGCAGAAACAAAAATGGAGTGTTTTGAAGGAGGGGCACGACTTGTTGGCGAATCGGTAAGACTTTTAATACTGATATCAAAGAAAATTTGAAACAGGTGGATTCTCAAAGAAACCTTTGTAGCCACAGTAAATTTACTGCAATTTTTCGACACATGATTAAAACTTTTAGAACGTCATTTGACTTTGATCCTTATCCGTACACTGATATGTGTATAATTTGTTAAATATCAAAAAGTGGCGCCATCTAATAGATCAAAGGCCCGGGCCGGGTTATGCCCGGTAATATGGCGCCCCTTTCTGATATTTAACAAATTTGACACATCAGTAAAAGAATAAGGATCAAAGTCAAATGGCGTTCTAAAAGTTTTAATCGTGTGCCTAAAGATGGCAGTAAATCTGCTGTAGCTACAAAATTTTCATTGACAATCCACCTCTATTTCAAATTTTCTTTGCTCATATCAACTAACAAATAAACGTATTATTTATTGTTTAAGTAGTATGTACTAGTAATAACACGCGAACGAATGAACAAGCACTCCTACCCTGAGGTTGAACTACCTGACTAATTATAGGTTCATCCTCTGACCTTTCCAAGGAGCAAGATCTTATTTTCGTGTATGAGAGCCTTTGGAATACAATATTATTAACGCCCGAATGAGTGCTACCGCGTTTAATTTCGCCACTAGGGGTGCTAGTGTAGACGGAGGTCATTCGAAATGTCAAATGCATAGCTTTTTTATCGTGAATTTCTACTCCTCATTCATAATTGTGATAAATCTTATTTCATCTTTGATTAGTTAGTCACCAAACAAAAGTAACTCAAATAGCCGGGTCCACACAGAGCGAGCATACGCGCCAGGCAACTTCCTCACGCACAAAACGGCCAGTGTAGACGTGCCTCGGACGAGGCGGAGCGCGCGTTTTCCTCGCCCTAGTGCGCCGCCTCGGCCGAGGCACGTCTACACTGGCTGGGATTACCATCGAATCGTCTAATGTCGGTTTTGTTCCTTTGGGTTTGTTGTACCTAGTGACATGTTTTTTAAACGATTGCAACGCCATCTGCGAGTTGCTCGAGAGACTCAACTTACACACATATATGGATGTGGCTTCAAAAGTAATCACCGTTAATATCTCGTACCTTGAATAAAGGACCCACTTCTTAATTATTATTATAAATTATATTTTGGTATTGTTCCAGTATTAACACATTGGAGGACACCGAGATTATTGAGAACTTGGAAGACACAGTTATAATGGAAGAGGAAGACGTCTGAGCTAAGCGCTGTCCTCGCACCCTCCGTCTAGTTTACGTTTGCGGCCATATCAAAAATACACACCGTATGTTTATTAGGGTTCCGTACCAAAAAGGTACAAAAGGAACCCTTATGGTGCTATTGCTAAATATCTCGAGAAGTACTTAAGCTATCGATGTGAAATTTGGAATAGTAATGAATAACGCTGACCCAAACATATTGGATGTGTATTTATTTTATTTTATTTGTAAGTATTAATAATGGAAAATTCCCAATATGAAGAGGGGGTAAAATTGCAAAGTCTAGTTAAATAGGTCAAGTGGGGTATCATTTGAAAGAGCTCAAATTGAAAATTACAAAACAATTTTTTATTTTCATTGTGAAAAAAAAATTTACGTATGAAGGAAAATGTGAAAATAATACCATCCCCCCCCCCTCTCTCATCTCCGAAGTTTAAGAATAAAAATTGTTTTTTTTTTACATTGGTCAAGTCTTTCATGAGAAAATTTGAAGTTTGTACGGAACCCTCGGTGTGCGAGGTAAACGAACTCGCACTTGACCGGTTATTCTTATTGCCCATAAGGCCCGTCCTTAGATATATGTCAATGATTACGGTGATCTCGAAAATGGCTCAAATGATTTCAATTAAATTTGCTATATGGGGGTTTTCGGGGCGTTTTTGAGTTTTTACCTATTTGTTTTCCGAGCAAAAGGAATTAAAGTTTACTGATTTTGAAAACTGTGTTTTATTAGTAAAATAATGTTCTGATTACATTTCTTGAAAGAAAATACATACTTATTTAGTATATTACTACATAGAGCGGGAAAAAGGGATTTGGTTCATACACATTTTATAATATGGTTAACTCTTTCCCATTTTTCCTGTAGCCATAACAAAGTTAAGGGAATCTAAAGCATTGCGCATTTTTCTACGTTTTGTATATTAGGTAGGTATTTGTATCAGAATAAAACATAGTAATAAGCAAAATATGTATTTATTAGACGCGCACGCTTTTCCTGCGCCACTCTTAATAGTAGTCCGTTTTGCGCATGACGATGAGGAAGTTCTTGAGGAGCGTCTTCATCAATATCTCCTACGATTTCCTCGGGAACATTTCTGCAAGAAAAAGGAGAACATCGGTAAGAATATTAGAATTTAAAGAAGAAATCTAATCATCACTATAAAGAGTAAAAATGTGAAACTTTCTTCATCAATCGCTGAACAATGAAATTTATTCCATTTGCCCTTATCTTCATTTAATAGGGAATATTACGCGAAACTCTGCGTAGGGGTCACAACTACCACAATCCATCACAATCTGAGGGCCTCCGCTAGCTGACGCGGATTATCCGAACGGACGCCCCGTCTAATAACAAATTGTATGAATAGCGCTAAGTGGCGCGGGCGCGTGCGACGGAATTGGCCTGGGAGCAGGACCCGCGAGCGTGCGCACGCGGCGGGCGTCCGCGTCAGCTAGCGGAGGCCCTGAGGGTCTACCGCGAAACAAGAAAATTTCGTTACTTATCTAACCTCTCTATCACTGATGAGAATCTGCAATGTTAAGCTCACTTACCTATAATGTTGCATTATGTTGTATACTACGCAACATGCATTTATTATTGACGATGCCTTCGTCGGGCTGTAGTGTAAGACGCGGTCGTGGCCCAGGCACCGGAATACGTTTTTGAGGTACCCATTGGTACGCTTGATCGTGTTGCGCACGCGACAGTGCCAGACCGTGTACCTTGCTTCTGGGCTTCCCGGGGCAGGATTCAGCACTGGCGTCATGAGCCATGGCTCAAGAGCATACCCCGAGTCACCTGAAATTATTATTTTTTGGTTACATAATACTTAATCATCTGAACAACTAACGAAACTTCCCCCTTGCTTATGCCTTTTTAGGGTTCCGTAGCCAAATGGCATAAAACGGAACCCTTATAGTTTCGCCATGTCCGTCTGTCTGTCTGTCTGTCTGTCCGAGGCTTTGCTCCGTGGTCGTTAGTGTTAGAAAGCTGAAATTTGGCATGGATATATAAATCAATAAAGCCGACAAAGTCGTACAATAAAATCTAAAATTTTAATTTTTTTTAGGGTACCTCCCCTACACGTAAAGTGGGGGTGAATTTTTTTTTTCGCTTCAACCCTAAAGTGTGGGGTATCGTTGGAAAGGTCTTTCAAAACTAATAGGGGTTTTCAAGAAACATTTTTTGATAAAGTGAATATATTCGGAGATAATCGCTCCGAAAGAAAAAAAAAATGTGTCCCCCCCCTCTAACTTTTGAACCATAGGTCCAAAAAATATGAAAAAAATCGTGGAAGTAGAGCTTAAGAAAGACATTAAATGAAAACTATAGCGGACATGATCAGTTTAGCTGTTTTTGAGTTATCGCAAAAAGTTTTCCCTTCATAGTAAAAAGACTTCTTTAATTAGGTACTGATTATGCAAATTTGCCTATTTGTTTAACTCGGGTGAAAGGTACCATTTACTACACTTTAAGCTCCAGTTTAGCTTATTGTGACGGAAGAGTAACTACGGAACCCTACACTGAGCGTGGCCCGACATGCTCTTGGCCGGTTATTTACATTATGATAGGTATATTAACTTAGTCATGAACTATTTATTCTGTGGTCGTGATCTTAGTACATTTACTAACATGCACTTGCCCCATTCCAATAACCCGGGGTTAACCGGTTAAACCGTTAACCCAATGTGAAATTGTACTGGTAACATGGTAACTCCAGGGTTAACCAGTTAACCCCGAGTTAGTGAAATGGTGCAAGTGGTGCTAAGGGATTTAGAAACAGCGCGCCAAGCGGGATGTTTTGGAAACTCAAAATTCCATACAAAATGACAGTTAACGCAAACGCGTACGTCACGTCTCCCCATCGAATAAATTTACACTAGGTACAGATACACAATTTTCTGCTTACCCAGAAGGAAATACTCCCCAATGTGGCCATTGTACAATCTTCTTAATTCATCCTAAATGGACGAATTGTTAAATATGAAAGAGTCGTGCACACGGCCAGGAAACCTCTTGTTTACTGCCAAGATCTTACAGTTGACATCTGCAATCTGAAGATATAAGGTTATTTATATTCTTATTTGAGAATTGGTGACAACCAAGTAGTAACATATAAGTTATTATTTTAATGAATTATTATAATCAATCTAGATTAGGTACATCATTATCTTAGTCGATTTGTGTTAGATTGTCCCATAGTATTTATATTTCTTTATTTAATTATAATATACATACATTGTGGTCAGTGATGAGGATTTTATGATTAATATAAAAAAATCATTATTTGTAACTAAAATTGAAACTTACTAGCTGTACATTAAGAGCGTGAACGCCTTTCCGATTCAGATATTGCACTCCGTGTGGCACAGGTGGGAAATATTTTCACTTGAGTGCAGTCTACTACACCCAAGATATTTGGCAGACCATATGCATCCTCAAATCCTGAGGCAACTGATCGTCGGGACCGATCAGTTCCAGGAAAAACTATTATCCATTGGTCTTTAAGTCTGTAAAAAGGAGCATATTTTAGATGGCACGTTTTAGAACTTAACCTTAGTCAAACCTAGCTAGTATTGCAATTCCAGATTATGTATCCAATGTAACTAACTACCTGAACATAACTATCAAACAATACCTATCTCATTACATAATACATCAACACTGATGCTTATTCAAAAAAGTAAAAACTACTAAGATAGCCCTAGTATACTCTCACAGTTTTTGATGCCTAGTAGTTCAGTGGTCCAATAAACATAAGTACCTTCTGTTCACAGCATCTACAAATTGTTCGAGATACTGTGGCTTACAGTCGTCTGACCAATAGATAAACCATGATCCTGACCAGTCCCGTGTTGATAATTACCATCAGCCAGCAGATGTAATGCTGTTAGAATCTTATTTAAGTAGTTGTACACAGCTTAATTATTTAAGTAATTTTTTTCGCTTAAGAAATATTTAAATTTTAAGGTATAATGTAGCACCTCTGTTATGTTATAAACAACAATTTCACCCAAATATTTGTATCAGCTAATTTTGTGTGATTGTGCGGTATCTTAACATACAAACTTTTGGTACTATATGAGCAACACTGCAATATTATAGCTTTACCTTAAGGTGAGATGGCAATTCATCACCCTTGTGAGGCTGGAGGTCGGCGTTGAGTTCTTCACAAATATATAACACTAACTCCTTTCGTACTCTGTATATATGACGGAACTCTTCGTCCGGCATATCAAAGGGGTTTGCAGCGTCCCTCAAAGATCGTCGCTGAATCCTTCTTCTTTCTTTTTCCTCTGCAGCAGTTGCGAGCTGGAAGAAAAAAAATCTCGACATCCCTGCAAAGAAAATATTGACAATATTATATGCAGCGGAACTTTTTTTTTTTTGCTACGTCGGTGGCAAACAAGCATACGGCCCGCCTGATGGTAAGCAGTCTCCGTAGCCTATGTACACCTGCAACTCCAGAGGAGTTACACTACTAACTAACTAACTAACACTCAATAACTAACACTCAATAAAATCATAGAAAAACGGATACTTACTGATAATTTATACCTTAACATAGGTTTTTTCATGAGCTTTGCATCCACGACAACGCTTGTCGTGACCTAAGAAGCACGTAGATAAAATTAACTATATTGAACTGCCAAAATGGGATAATGTGTCAAATTATCCGACGACCATGTTATGCAAATTGTCGATTGTCATCTATCGCTGTCAAATGTGGATAACTCCTATTATCGTCTGCAACCGTAGTGTGAACGATAAAATCGAAGAAAACTGTCATTTTAACAACAAGATTGTCACCATATCGCGTGATAACTAAGACCATGCTAAGCCCGCAGCGTAATAAGAGTGTAGTACCAAGTACAATTCTTTCGATACATACTTTTTGCAGCTAACTGTACCTATGTTCAATTCAACTTCATGTAAGGTCAGCATGGGAAAGTGTGGCACACAGCCCATTCAGGTATGTGAGGCTGACATTGGGGTCTGTTTATACATTGATTAGTGTTTATTGCGAGTTCATACATTAGCTACTTGCATTAAATGGCAAATGTATGAACCTGCAAATAAATAATAAATAAATAAAATAAAATAGCCTTTTATTTCTTGCGAAATTTTAACATTTTAACATTGTTGTTTAGAGTTAAGTTAAAATAATTTTAGAACCAACATCAAAAAACTATAAGCAAACTTAATTACTTATAGCTTCCCAATGGCAGCTCTAAAACTATTTCAAAATGAATTTTAATATGTAGCAAGAACCCCGTCTTCACAGGTGAAGGCCTCCTCCAGAGTTTTCCACTCATCTCTATCTTGAGCTATTCGCATCCAGTTTTGACCAGCTATATTTTTTATTTCGTCTTCCCATCTAGTAACAGGTTTTCCTATACCCCGTTTCCCTAGTGGCCCTTTCCATGACGTAACATTTTTGGTCCAACGCTGGTCCGTTATTGCCTGCAAATAAGACTAACCAATTACCCTCAACACAAGCCTTATTGAGCTTACTGTGGGACTTAGTCAATTTGTGTAATAATGTCCTATAATATTTATTTATTATATCACGATTGTATAATAGTTATTTACGATACATTAGTGGCGATAAATTGAAACACGACCGAAGGGAGTCTTTTAAATCGACAAGAGTTGCGAATTACCTATTCGCACATGTGTCGTACAACGTTTTACAGTACATATGACCCTTTAAATTTTCGACATACTTAGTTACATAATGTGCTAATTTACACACTAGTGCGTAACACTATAGTAGCACCGTATGTACTGTAATAGTACATTACGATACTAGTGCGAAAATAGGAAATTCGAAACGAGTGGCGATAAATTAAAACACGACCGAAGGGAGTGTTTTAAATCGGCACGAGTTGCGAATTACCTATTTGCACATGTATCGTACAACGTTTTACAGTACATATGGGCCTTTAAATGTTCGACACAGTAACGTAATACGCTAATTTTCGCACTAGTGCGGTAAAGTAGCACCATATGTACTGTACATAGTTATTTGTGCAACAAGACAGGAAAGTTGGTTTTTCTTGCGAGTGTTGATTTTGAGTAAGCGAAAGATTCTATAATTGCATCACGAAGCGAGTGATTCTAAGTTAGAATCTTGAGCGTAGCGAGGGAGTTAAAAACACGAGATGTAAAATAACTGCTCTCGTGTGACACGCAACTTTTCACCTCAGTAGTGAGTTCATTATTAAAGGTTAATAAAATTAAACATCAAGTAAAGTTAACCACATTTATTTACATTCATGAATGAAAGGCATCATCATTATGACGAAAGCTTGTCTCACTGAGGAAAGTCGCATTTAAATTTCGGTGACAATATTTTTACGAAAGGGTGTAGCATCGGCGGTCGATACTGGAGCTGGGATTTTACGCGGTAGGCCGTACGGCGGTGCACGGTGTGGCGTTATTGTGGCGGAAATGTTTATTTACATCGGTTTCGATTGTGCATTGTAAAAGTGCGCGACTCGCTGCTGTAAAGATAGTGTTATCGGATCGTTCGCTCTTGGTGTTCTCTGTGTACATGCCCGTCGATTCTGCGGAGACTCTTACCGAATTTACGGAATGCCTAGGGGAAATGGCGGCAATAGTGGAGGAGTGCCAGGTAGACTGCGTCTTCATATTAGGGGATTTCAACGCTCACCCGGGCAGACGATTCGGTAAGGAGTTGTTAGACTTTTGTGCGGATGTTAGATGGCAATGTGCGGACATAGACATTCTAGGAGTGGCCTCGGATACATACACCTATGTTAGTGATATTAATGGTACTAAAAGCTGGCTGGATCACTGTGTAGTATCTGAAGCGGCACGGAAACTAATACGGAGTATAAAAATACATTATGACGTGTACTGGTCGGACCATCATCCGTTAGAATTAGTTTGTAATTTAAATTTAATTAGAAATAATAATATTACAAGTAATATAGTACTTATGTAATAAGATTATTTGGGGAGAGCGTGACGCAGCACAATTGACATTATATGAAAATTATTGCAATGAAAAATTTAAATATATTGATTTTCCAATTGTAGCAGGATAGCCTAGGAAAAATTGCCCCAGCGATTTTGGGCCGAAACTGTAATCAAACGATTCCTTTTGGGGAGGTTATACTCTGCACAAAGTTTCATCCCTCTGTTACCCCCTGGGGGTGAAAAACACCCGACTAACCCCAAAACTGTTTTAATTATTTTTTCCTAAACTATGAAAGTGACGAATTTCAAATTTTGTACAAATATTAATAAGATCTATGATTGATCTATGTGCTAAAAAAATATTAACCCCCTAACCATTTAAACTCTTGTAAAAAAAACAAAAATAAAAAAAGAATCAACCTGTATATCAAGTTTGGCTCATGGTACCACACCATTTTTTTTTTCAAAAATGAACCAGTTTATATTCTACATGATACAAAAGTTTCATGGACCTACTCCAGAAGGAATAACATTGCGAAATTAATATGTATTGGCTCTTTGGTGCGTACTATTCATTGAACTCCCGCTAAGAGCCTTGCATTATTAATAAACAATGGCTTGCAACCGACCGCTGGCGCTGCTCGTGCCCGATTTGAAAAAGGTGGGGATAAAGAAGTATGAATCAAACTCATTTGTATTTATAAAAACATTTTTAGGGTTCCGTAGTCAACTAGGAACCCTTATAGTTTCGCCATGTCCGTCTGCCTGTCTGTCTGTCTGTCCGAGGCTTTGCTCCGTGGTCGTTAGTGCTAGAAAGCTGAAATTTGGCATGGATATGTAAATCAATAAAGCCGACAAAGTCGTACAATAAAATCTAATTTTTTTTTTTGAGGGTACCTCCCCTTCACGTAAAGTGGGGGTGAATTTTTGTTTTTTGCTTCAATCCTACAGTGTGGAGTATCGTTGGAAAGGTATTTCAAAACTAATAGGGGTCTTCAACAAACATTTTTTGATAAAGTGAATATATTCGGAGATAATCGCTCCGAAAGAAAAAAAAATGTGTCCCCCCCTCTAACTTTTGAACCATAGGTCCAAAAAAAATGAAAAAAATCGTGGAAGTAGAGCTTAAGAAAGACATTAAATGAAAATTATAGCGGACATGATCAGTTTAGCTGTTTTTGAGTTATCGCAAAAAGTTTCCCCTTCATAGTAAATAGACATACTTTAATTAGGTACTGATTATGCAAATTTGCCTATTTGTTTAACTCGCGTGAAAGGTACCGTTTCATCCCTTGGTTAACAATTTACTATACTTAAAGCTCCAGTTTAGCTTATTGTGACGGAAGAGTAACTACGGAACCCTACACTGAGCGTGGCCCGACATGCTCTTGGCCGGTTTTTTAAAATTATCTTGGTTTCGGGTCCGAGACGTTGCGTATTAAGCATGATACGAGTATAATGATTAGTGGCTACGAAATAGTACGTTTATTTTAATTTCGCAATGTTCCTTCTGGAGTAGGTCCATGAAACTTTTATATAATATAGAATATAAATTGGTACATTTAAAAAAAAAAATGGTGTGTGTACCGTGAGCCAAACTTGAGATACAGGATGATTCTTTTTTCATTTTTGTTTTTTTTACAAGAATTTAAATGGTTAGGGGGTTAATATTTTTTTAGCACATAGCTTTTAGTCTTATTAATATTTGTACGAAATTTGAAATTCGTCACTTTCATAGTTTAGGAAAAAATAATTAAAACAGTTTTGGGGTTAATCGGGTGTTTTTCACCCCCAGGGGGTAACAGAGGGATGAAACTTTGTGCAGAGTATAACCTCCCCAAAAGGCATCGTATGATTACAGTTTCGGCCCAAAATCGCTGGGGGCAATTTTTCCTAGGCTATCCTGCTACACCCTTTTATGTATATAAATAATACGTATGCCCCTTTGTTTGATTTTTTAAGATTTTTCAAATATTATAAGTGTTTTTGATAATTGTATGGAATTTGTATTTTGTTCCACATCATTTGGCCTTTAACATCAATTAAATGATGGTTTGAACAGCGCCCATAACATTAAGGCACTTACGTAAATGACTAGTAAGTCCAATTCGAGAGCGGCAGCCGCGACCGCATGGCGGGCAGGAGAATGTCATGCCCGGTGACGAAGGTGGGAAAACAGCGCGCTGGTGTCTCAGTTCTCGCCTAGTGTGAAGGAGTTTAAGCCATGCTTCATCGTGTGCAACTACTCCATCTCCCAGGGTCTTCCTCCAGTGCTCGCGGTCTTCAGCCTCCCTTTCCCAGTTGGTGGGATCGATCCAGAAGGACAACATATCTCGCTTTGCGCTATCCTTTAAACGAAGCATTGGTCGCCCAACCGGTCGTTTCGCGTGCGCTACTTCGCTTAGGATAGTCTTATGGCTCCTCTACATGATGGCCCAGCGTAGGCCAGTCCTAGGGACGCATTTATGCGTTAGAGGGAGCAAGTGATATTGCTATCTCATTTCACCGCATAGCTGCGTCCCTTGGACTGGCCTACGCTGGGCCATCGTGTAGAGGAGCCCTTACGTGGCAAACGAGAGGGCTCCATCCTGTGCACGTGCCCCAACCACCGTAAGCGTCTCTGTTTCAAGACTGCTGTGATACTGGGTAAACGTGCGATGCTAAGTACCTTCTCATTTTGCTCCTATCTTATACCTAATAATAATAAATCGAAAAGAGGAAAACAAAGGGGCATAGCTATATATGGTTAATATACATGAAATTGTTTAAAAATATTATTCATAATGTCAATATTGAGGGAGGAAAATGGGGGAAGTGGTCGTCCACTATCCTCTAAAATATTTTGAATGTTTCAACCATAAACCTAGGTAGCAATTTAGCAACTTCTGCTAACAATCTCTGCACTACAATGTAGAATTTAAAATTGGGGGTAAAGTGTCTTTCTGATCGGTCACAAAAGGAGCATTATTTATGAACTATAGAAATAAAAAATATTTCTTTTTTAATTTTTTATTTACTACCTTGAAAGTACAGGCCTTGCTTAAATAAACATAACAAACTATTATTTTATACCAATTATTGTGTTTTTGGTTCAGATAAAAAGCAGTCAAACACATCTAACCCAGTAAATAAATAATATAAAATCCAATCATAAATAATAACAAATGTGTTGTTTTCAACAGTAAATATTAGTATGGACTACACAATGTACTAAATCATAATCATAATCATTCTTTATTGCAACCATGGTACAGTATAGATGTTATACATGATATACAATGTCTCACATGGACCCTGCAAGGGCACAGCATATAATATCTTATTATTCATAATCATAACTCATAACATATTATATTATTATTAACAATGAAGCAATTCTTATATTACACATGAGATCACTAATAAATGTCAAAATAAATTATCAAAGAATGAGTCATCAAAGAAAAAAAATAAACAGAAAACTCATCTAAGATAAGTAAATTTTCTCGCACTTATTTAATGGATAAGACCTGTAGGGCTAAGATGGTCGACTCTTTATCATTTGTCACCATGTCTGTCACGTTCTAACAAATATGTAAGCGCGAAAGTGACAGGCATAGTGACAAGTGATAAAAATGGAGCCATGATGCCACCGCTGATAAGACTAATGATTGTAGTTTAACTTTCTCTGTAGGGCTAAGGTCAACTCTTTATCATTTGTCACCACGCCTGTCACATTCTAACAAGTATGTATGTAAGTGCGAAAGTGATGGGCATAGTGACAAGTGATAAAAATAGAACCATAGTGGCACCGCTGATTTGTTCTTATTTTACTACAGGTTTTTATACTAAGTCAGTGGCAAACAAGCATACGGCCCGCCTGATGATAAGCAGTCTCCGTAGCCTATGTACGCCTGAAACTCCAGAGGAGTAGGAGAAGGAGGTAACTACAGAAACAAATTTGAAATGTTTAATTATCAGTATTAACATACTAGAAACTTAATTATGAAGTAGCTGTATTGTTAGAATGTTTTTTGAAGAACTATTAATTTCATACCTTTTTGTTTTAAAATGTTTTTTCAGTTCTGGAGCCGTTTACTGAAACGGCTTTCAAAGGAAAAAATAACTCACTGTATATTTATGTGTTATATATTTTTGTGAATATTGAACATTAAAATATTTTACTGGTAACAACTGAGAATAATCATTCCCACTAGGACCCACCAAAGTAAGTTAATGGTACTACAGATCATTATTAGAAGAAAGATGAGAAAACCCATTCTTTAGCTAGTCTATCTATAACTTAGAATATTGACCCGTTTGGGCCGCTCATCTGATTTGGAGTTTATTCAGTAAAATATTATTTTGCCTAATATTTAAACATTATAACTTACTATATTGATCACTTTCGTATATACTATAAGGGTATTGAGTTATTATGAAACAATTTGTAACTCATAAGCAGACAAGTTAGTGTACAATATTATGTATGTACCTACAACTAATCAGATAGTGGAAAGAAGCAATTTTGTGTCATACAAGGCAACATTGTTTTTAGTTTGTTACTAACTGATGGGTAAGTGCCTATATTTAAATGGGTCATCACAAGACAGTGTACGGATTTTCTGAATTAAAATAATTTTAGATAGTCTTACATATAGCAAACCTGTAATTGAGGTAACACAAACAAAAGAGGCACTATCACTTTATCTTAAATCACCACAAATAAAATTATTATCTTGACAGTCCACGTGTACCTAAATGAGTAACTAGCTGGAACCAGGCGGCGCGAACAACCACGACGTCAACACTTCCAAAAGTTTGTCGTGACACTCTTGCGACCCCAGGCTGCCTTCCTCTAGGATTCTAAGTCTGCTAGTCCATTGATACTTAGCACGAACGAATCATCTTTTAGCTTGAACAGGGGATGAATCTGCTTCGGAGAACCTTTGTTTCGTGAGGGCACGATATATAGATTTATGTTTTCCATTTACCTAGTTAATGACGATTTCGCCAGGAACTGTTCTCATAGGGGATAAAGTTGTCCCGTAGTTGCTTTTAGTAAAGTGATCGCTGGTTTTTATTAACAAATAGCCACAATGGATGGAGTGCCGGGTGTTGACTGTTGACTAAAGAATGGTTTCAAGACTAATTCTTCATTAGCTGCACACTTCCACGTTAGTTTACTGCAGTATAAGCTAACAGTTTAAATATTATCATCGAGCAAAATAACAAAAACAAACATTCTTGACCCGACTTCGCCATTTTTAAGACATGTTTTCATAATTTGACGTATCAAATTATCTGTCAAAATTGACAAGTATGCTCCACGACCAATCACGTTTATGAGCTTTCGAGAAGTCACTTAGATCTTGCTTAGATCTCTAAACCATCTCTTATTGATGTCTTATTGAAATAAGACCGGAATCAAAGTTAACGTCAATTTTGACATATCGTTTAGTTATCGATCTTTTCAATCTCTTTCCAAGAACTAACGCATCTCTAAATCATTGTTCGAATCGGGCCCAGTGTCTCAATTTAAAACTTCTATTTACTCTTTTTAATACTAATAATAATTGAAGCCAGATGACGCCTTAGCCCCTCTATGACATTCACCCCTTTATGCAAATCCTTACCAATTACTTATCTGAAATCAACAAATGAATGCCGTCTGATTGTTCCCAGTTTCGCTTAAGATTGCAACTTGAACATTACGTAATCGGGTGCCGTAATAGTTTAGTTTAGTTACGGTTAATTAAGTTTAAGGCCAATGCGTTGGGCGAGATATGCTCCAGCCTTCCAGTCACCCGTTGCGTCTATGGCTTTTTTTATTTTTTTAGGTAGTTTTAGTTTAATTTGTTTAGTTCTTAGTTTAATTTATTTATGCTACATTACCATTATGTTTTATTAATACAAAAAAAAGTTTAAAGAGTTTATGAGGGAGCTAGCGCAAAATAGTACATTACGATACAAGTGCGAAAAATAGGAAATTCGAAACGAGTGGCGATAAATTAAAACACGACCGAAGGGAGTGTTTTAAATCGACACGAGTTGCGAATTACCTATTCGCACATGTATCGTACAACGTTTTACAGTACATATGGCCCTTTAAATGTTCGATACAGTAACATAATATGCTACTTCTCGCACTAGTGCTATAAAGTAGCCCCATATGTACTGTAAAAATTGTTTCTATCTTTTGTCGCAAGTTTCACGCGGCGCGCCATATGTTTTTTTTTCTAATTTATATTTTTTAAATGGAAAATCTTCGAGTTACACTGGGAAGGGAAGGGAGTCAGCATTCGCACTATTTCCCCTCTGCCGAAGCACATGCCCAACTGGGCATAGCGCGGTGCGTGTTGTCTCGTCCGTACATAAAAAGAGATCGAGGTGTGCAAGATTGACGTGTGCGACGTGTGTGACGTGCCTTTGACGCGTGTCATTTTCTATGTATTTGTGTCGTCATTACAGATTAGATTTTGTATGTAGTGTCCCCCCACAAAATATTAGTACGATTTGCACGTTATATAGCTTAGGCTAGGAGCCGATCCCCGCCTGCGATACTTACCATCAACAACAACATTCTTGTGGGGCTTGTTTTCCTCTTTTTAGTGTGCAGTCGGGTTTTTGTTTTTTTTTTTTATAATAATATTTTTTTTATATTTAATTCTGTTTTCTGTTTGAAATACAAAAGCAAGAAACAGCGGAACAAATCGGTCGATGGGCGCCGTTTGTCACCTGATCTTCGGGATCAACACAAACACCTCATGAGCGTGACGGGTTCAAGTTATAAGTTTACAGCTGTTAGCGACGCGACTGAAAACTTAGATGACGCTAAGATTAATTAAGTTGAAATACGATTAAGGCTGTATTCGAAATAAAGATTTTATCCGTTAGGTAGGGCAAATATATAATTAGATTGTTATTAGACATAAGAATTATGTAATCGTTCGTTATATCAGATATTATTCGATATTTAGGTCACGCAAACCCTAAATCCCAATTCCTTATTCGAAGAGCGAGATGAACGAAGGAATAAGAAAATAAAGGAAACTTATTCATTGGTTCATAATTATAGCCAATCACACGCAAATAAAGACAAGGAAAGGTAAAAAACAGAGAGACAGAAAATCTCGATCGTGATTGGTCAGTCAATTTCCCGTACAGAATTCGATTACGCTCAATTGTACTATGAGACGTACATATTTAGGTTATTATCGCAGTAATTACTTTAATTAGACAAATGAATGTTACGTATAATCGTAGAGCGTGAATTGCTTAACACCCTAATATAGGTCATATTATCGTAATCCTAGCTATTAGATAATAGCATGCCGTAAACCGTCGAGAAACGGGCTATTGTTCCGAGCGCGGACGAACAATAGGCTTTGTATTCGTGAAGTAAGCGAGTCGGACAGGTGTTATTGTTTTGTTTCACTGACCTAGAAACCGAGTTAGCGTGTTATGCAATATTCAAGTCAATAATTAGATATTTGTGAGAATTATAGTGATGTAAACGATAACGAGATAACACGATTTAACCCGAACGAAGCCGAATCAAGTAACCGACCAATCAGAGGGCTTGATTCAGAACGAATCGAAACGCGTCTTATCTCCTTATCGTAAGGGTGTTCCTTTTCTACGAGATTCGTATATAAGCGAGGTAGGAACGGAGTGAAATCGTAGTCAGTCGTCGAGTGATCCAGCAACAAGAAGCCTCAAGAAAACCAAGAAGAAGCCAACCGGAAGAGAACCAGAAGCGGTTCAAGCGCGTAGTAGGGATTGTAGGAGTATTTTTATACCTTTGTATCGCGTGTAATAAAAGTCAGTTTTGTGCGTAACAGTAGTTTATTTAGCTATCTCCTCGCGCATCGTATTCGCTCCTCTTCACGCGGCGACGTAGAGGGCCGTGGTCACGGTCTTGGCAGTAGGAGTGGTGGCGACAGCCCGGTGCCTTCTCCATTGAGCTATCGTCGGCTGATATAGCGCCCCGGGCTGCTATATTTTCCTGGTCCTTCGAGAACCGGATCAACTGTCAGCCCATCAAGACCGTCGAGATCAGCTTCTACTCTGCGTGAAGAACCCCATCGTGCGACATCGTCAAGATGCCGATAATTCGGACCAAGAAGGCTACGTCGGTACAGAGCGACGAAGACAGGCAGCGTTTCCTAGAAGAAGGCGCGGCGGCGGCCCAACATCGTGAGGTTGCCCGCGAACACGCTGAGAGGACTGAGGACGCCGACGCGGAGCGCCCTCCCCTCCCCCCTGGCGAGTCGGCCGACGCGGCAGCGGTCACCCATCGAGCTGCTAGTGCGGAACCGTTAGGCGCAGCGGCTACATTATCGATCGACGACGTCTACCAGAGGCCACCGAGGTCTCCCTCGCAAGATACGATGTTGCTATGGCGTAGGGACCTGAACAAACGCCTGCGACGTCTTGCGAGACCTACACCGATCCCGTTACGTCATCCGAAGACAGTGGTTAAAGACGTTACCACATCGCAACGACCGAAGGATACTCCAAAGGAGGCGAGCACTCCGGGTAGGCACACCCGTGCGCAGTCCGTGTGCTCACAAGCGAGTACTGTCATCGAGGCCAGACTCTCGCAAGCCGAGCTGGAGGCGAGCGAGCGGCTAGCGGAGATTCAGAAGAAGGAGCTGCAGTTAGAAGCCGAGTTAGTGAAGAAGAGGCTGGAAGCCCAGAAGCTGCAAATTCGTGCAGAAGCCAGTGAATCCGACGCGGCATCCGATAGGAGCGAAATCGGACCGCAACACCAGCGCATCCTGACATGGATGGACGAATCGCAGGACAAGACGCTAACCGAGCCCATCAAGTCCAAGAAGAGGTTAGCCAACGAGCCCCCACCGGATTACGAGACTCCAAGGCGCTCCACGCGGGAAGAGAGGCATATTCGACGTCGCTCACCGAGCCGCGAGGACCGTCGGCGATCGTTATCGCCACCGATCGAGCCCCGTACGCCGCACACGGAGCGTACACAGCTCACTCAGGAAGGAACCGTAGCGGAGTCTATGTTGCAGTTATTCGAGAAGATGCAAATGGCGGCTCGACCGGCACCGAAGGATATCTTCGAACTACCTCACTTCTACGGAGATGTGAGTGAGTGGCGAAGTTTCTACAACACGTACACCGAGACATCGAGAAGATATAAGTTTACCGACTACGAGAACGTCGCTAGACTGCGTATGGCGCTACGCGGGGACGCGAAGACATGTGTGTCACACGTCCTATCGACCGCAACTCGTCCAGATATGATTATACGAATACTGAAAAAGCAATTTGGTCGGAGTGAAGTATTGCTAGACAGAGCAATCGAAGATTTGCGCAAGCTGCCAGCGTTGGGACCTACAGCGAACGATCTCAACAGCTTCGCAATCAAAATTATGAACATAGTGTCCACTATTATGGATATAGATCGGAGACACTACGCCGACAACCCGTTGCTGATTCGCGAAGTAACGGACCGGTTATCGCCCCATATTCGAAGCAGGTGGTGCGACTACGCACGCAATCATCGTGATACCGACGAACCCGAGATCCTGCAACTTGCTGACTTTCTGATGGAGGAAAGTGAACAAGAAATGGCGTTTTGTCATGCCCGCGCAGCCCCGAGGCGTGCGCAGGTACCGTCAGCAGCACCGAACGCGCGCGCGACCGGCACTCGTACGAATACATCCGCGCCGCGTTATCCGATTCCCGCTACCACAACCGGAGGTCGATACGCCACAGCACAGAAGGTGACGTATGCGACGCGTCAAGCCAGTACATCGAAGTCGACGTGCCTGTATTGCGGCGGCAATCATTCGACGCCGGAATGTCGCAAGCTAGCCGCACAAAGCATAGGCGCAAGATGGGAGTGGGCAAAACTCAACCGAATATGCTATAGGTGCATGGACGCGAAGCACCTCAAAATACAGTGCAAGGCGAAAGGGTGCGGTGTGGCAGGCTGTCCGCACGTGCATCATCGTCTGCTCCACGCGGAGACGACGCAGGAGCTCCGTGATAATACCGCGATGGCGATGACTCATGCTACGCAACGAGCGGCCGTAGCGCGAGTTACTACATCATCGATCGAGCCGACGGCGGCACAAGAGCCGCAATCTACGCAAGTTACGCAACGAGAGGACAACGACCCACGAGTCTACGTGTCATCGACCCCGAACTACAACGTGTTGTTGAAAGTGTTGCCTGTAACGGTAACAGGACCGCAAGGAACAGCGCATATTTTCGCGTTTATCGACGACGGATCGACATTGTCGATGATCGATCAAGACGTTGCTGATGAGATAGGTGCAGTGGGTCAAGACGAGCCGTTATGTATTCGAGGAATAAGGAATCTCAAGCACACGTCGATAACACAGACTGTTAAGGCCACCGTGAGACCGGCGAAAGGAGGTACCGAACACGAGATTACCGTCAAGACCGTAGATGGCCTAGGAATCAGGTCACAGTCGCTCAATAAGGAGCAACTACTCAAATATAAACATCTGGCGGACTTAGGCGACGAATGCTACGTCGGAACAGGCGTACCACAGATGTTAATCGGAGGTGATTATAGTCACTTGATTACACCGACGGAAATCAGGCAGGGCGGCGAGAACGAGCCGTGCGCTATGAAAACACCACTAGGTTGGGCGTTTTTCGGTAGAGTGCCACGCATCATTCGTACGAACGAGCAAACCGTGTTACACTGCCGTATGGGGAATGAAGATCTCAACGAGCAAGTGAAGAAACATTGGTCGATCGAGGCGTTAGGCGTAACGCAAAAGGAGAACGTGAGTCCGAGCGATCAACGAGCCATCGACATATTTAATAAAACCGTGAGAAAAGTTGGAAATCGCTACGAGGTTGGCCAGCTATGGGCGTCAGACGACGTGAAGCTACCACCGAGCTACGCTATGGCGCGTTCAAGATTACATAGCTTGGAAGCGAGAATGCGTCGCGACAAGGACTTCGCGGAGGACTACGAAGCCCAAATTCAGAAGTTGCTGAAAAAAGGATATGCCGAGCGTATTATGGAACCACCGCAAACCGACAAGACTTGGTTTTTGCCGCACTTTAGTGTTTTTAATTTAAATAAAGGCAAAGGAAGAGCCGTATTCGATTGTGCCGCGAAAAGTCAAGGAAATAGTCTGAACGACTATATTTTAGCGGGACCAGACCTGCTAAAAAGCCTACTGGGTATACTACTGAGGTTTCGCGAATGGAGCTTCGCAGTAGTAGCAGATATACAGGAGATGTTTCTGCAAATCCAGATTCGAGCCGAAGACCAGCAGAGCCAGCTATTCTTGTGGCGAGGTACGAGAAGAGACATGGAGCCGCAAGTCTACAAACTAAACAGAGTTTGTTTCGGAAACGTATCGTCACCGTTTCTCGCGCATTCAGTGCGCAATCGTAACGCAACCGACAACGAGGACAAGTATCCAGAGGCGGTCTACGATATACACAATAATCATTACATGGATGATTATGTGGCGTCCTACAAGACTGAAGACGAGCTACTGAGAGTGTCATCGCAGGTACGAGACTCTCACGCCGAGGGAAACTTTCACCTACGAGGCTACGCGAGCAACAGCGAGCGACTGTTAGCGAGCATCGAGCCAGAGCTTCACGCACAAGAACCGACGCATCTATGCGAGAAGCAACAGACCGTTCTAGGAATGACTTGGGATCCTAGCACCGATACTCTAGGATACAATACGAAGATGCTGCGCGTACCGGACGCAGTAAAGAATCACGAGCGACCACCGACGAAACGAGAGTTACTCAGCGCGATAATGTCAATTTACGACCCGATGGGACTTATCGCTCAATTCGTGATAAGCGCGAAGATAATATTTCAGCGAGTTTGGTCAAAAGGAACGGATTGGGACGCACCGCTACCATACCAAGAAGCTGAAGACTTTTTTCAGTGGCTGAATGCACTGAAACATGTAGCTACGCTACGCATACCGCGACAGTACGAGACACCGAGAGCTGCTACGAAATATACTCTGCATATTTTCACCGACGCGTCAACGGAAGCATATTGCGCTGCAGCATATTGGCGCATAGAAAACTTAGAGCAAGAGGTTCGAGTAAGTTTAGCAGCGGGCAAAAGCAGAGTTTGTCCACTGAAGGTGCTATCCGTACCGAAATTGGAGCTAACAGCAGCAGTCATCGGAGTACGGTTAGCAGAAACGATCTGCAACGAGCAACGATACGACATCGACGAAGTGATTTATTGGACGGATTCAAGAGTCCTATTAGGATGGATCAAAGACGACGCACGAAATTACAAGCCATTCGTATCACATCGATTAGCCGAGATCACCGAGAAATCGAATCGTCAAGCATGGAGATATGTACCGACCGATCTTAATCCGGCAGACCGTGCTACACGAGGCAAGCCTACAAGGAGGATCGACATACAGGATGATTGGTACAGAGGACCGCAGTTTCTCTACCTAGCCGAGGTGGAGTGGCCGAGCCGAGATACTACAGTAAGCCGCACCGAAGATCTTCCTGAAAGGAAGCTGAAAGTCAAGTCAGGAATCGTTTTATCGACTACGACATCGAAAATGGAGCCATCAAGCGTATTACCCGATATACGTCGCTTCAGTAATTACGATCGATTGATTAATTCTACAGCCTACGTGCTACTTTTCATCGATAAGCTGAAATCCAAGAATAAGGGACTACAGCTACAAGTGCAACACATTAAGCGAGCAGAGCATATGTGGATACAGAATAGTCAACGGAGGAGCTTTCCAGACGAAATACGTACTCTGCACATCGGACGCGAAATCGACAGGAAATCGAAGCTATATACGCTAGCACCAGAGTTATGCGACGACGGCGTGCTACGTATGAAAACGAGATTGGGCAACGCTCCAGTACTCTACACGTCACTACATCCGATAATACTGGACGGCAGAGACTCATTCACTCGATTGCTGATTCAGAGAGCCCACAGACGATCAGCGCACATACATAATGAAGCCGTGATAAATCAGTTACGTCAAGATTATTGGATTTTGCATCTACGACCGATAGTGAAAGCCGTAGCGAGAGACTGCGCACTTTGCAAGCTACGTCGAGCTTCACCGCGAGCGCAGCCCTTCGGAGACCTACCCCCCGAGCGACTACAGGCTTATCAACGACCGTTTACCTACACCGCGCAAGACTATCTAGGCCCCATGTACGTGACAATAGGCCGGCGAAGGGAAAAACGCTGGCTCTGTTTATACACATGCCTAGTCACCAGAGCCATCCATCTGGAGAGCGTGCATAGTTTGTCGACGGACAGCGCGCTACTCGCCCTACGACGATTCGCTGCGCGACGAGGATGGCCACACACGATGTACAGCGACAACGCGACATGCTTCAAGGCAGCATCAACGGAGCTACGAGAAGCATATAAGCAGTGGCTACCACAGCTACGTGCTTACGGTCTACATCATCGGATGGAATGGAAGTTCATCCCGCCTGGTAATCCCTCTGCAGGCGGAGCTTGGGAACGCATGGTGCGTACCGTGAAGACGGCAATGGCGTACACATTCCATACAAGAGCACCGCGAACAGAAGTCTTCGAAACACTATTAGCAGAGATCGAGAATATCGTTAATAGAAGACCTCTCACACACGTTAACGTCGACCCGCAATCCGAGGAAAGTCTTACACCGGCACACTTTCTACTACTGCACAACGCAAACCTACCTATGACCGGAGCCTACGAAGAAAACGACAAGAAGCAGTGGAAGGTTGCACAGGCGCTCGCAGATCACTTCTGGCGGCGCTGGACGAAAGAGTACTTCCCACTGTTAGCACCACGTAAATCGTCCGACGAGGGAGGACGACAGATCCAGCCGGGAGACGTGGTCATCATCGCTGAACCCAATGGACCTCGCAGTGTATGGCCCAAAGGAGTCGTCGAGGTCGTCTATCCAGGCCCCGATGGACGGGTCCGCTCCGCAGACGTCAGGACGAGGCACGGGACGCTACGCAGGCCGAGCTGCAGACTGGCGGTCATCGCGTCGCAACCCATGCACCAGGAGTCTTCGACTGCGGGGACAAAATGTTAGCGACGCGACTGAAAACTTAGATGACGCTAAGATTAATTAAGTTGAAATACGATTAAGGCTGTATTCGAAATAAAGATTTTATCCGTTAGGTAGGGCAAATATATAATTAGATTGTTATTAGACATAAGAATTATGTAATCGTTCGTTATATCAGATATTATTCGATATTTAGGTCACGCAAACCCTAAATCCCAATTCCTTATTCGAAGAGCGAGATGAACGAAGGAATAAGAAAATAAAGGAAACTTATTCATTGGTTCATAATTATAGCCAATCACACGCAAATAAAGACAAGGAAAGGTAAAAAACAGAGAGACAGAAAATCTCGATCGTGATTGGTCAGTCAATTTCCCGTACAGAATTCGATTACGCTCAATTGTACTATGAGACGTACATATTTAGGTTATTATCGCAGTAATTACTTTAATTAGACAAATGAATGTTACGTATAATCGTAGAGCGTGAATTGCTTAACACCCTAATATAGGTCATATTATCGTAATCCTAGCTATTAGATAATAGCATGCCGTAAACCGTCGAGAAACGGGCTATTGTTCCGAGCGCGGACGAACAATAGGCTTTGTATTCGTGAAGTAAGCGAGTCGGACAGGTGTTATTGTTTTGTTTCACTGACCTAGAAACCGAGTTAGCGTGTTATGCAATATTCAAGTCAATAATTAGATATTTGTGAGAATTATAGTGATGTAAACGATAACGAGATAACACGATTTAACCCGAACGAAGCCGAATCAAGTAACCGACCAATCAGAGGGCTTGATTCAGAACGAATCGAAACGCGTCTTATCTCCTTATCGTAAGGGTGTTCCTTTTCTACGAGATTCGTATATAAGCGAGGTAGGAACGGAGTGAAATCGTAGTCAGTCGTCGAGTGATCCAGCAACAAGAAGCCTCAAGAAAACCAAGAAGAAGCCAACCGGAAGAGAACCAGAAGCGGTTCAAGCGCGTAGTAGGGATTGTAGGAGTATTTTTATACCTTTGTATCGCGTGTAATAAAAGTCAGTTTTGTGCGTAACAGTAGTTTATTTAGCTATCTCCTCGCGCATCGTATTCGCTCCTCTTCACGCGGCGACGTAGAGGGCCGTGGTCACGGTCTTGGCAGTAGGAGTGGTGGCGACAGCCCGGTGCCTTCTCCATTGAGCTATCGTCGGCTGATATAGCGCCGCGGGCTGCTATAACAGCTTTGGAAGCTTTAGTATCATTACCTACACATTATTGTACGCTTAACTCGTTTGGGTCTCTCTTGTAGATATCACAAAGTAAAAAAAATCCGAATCTATTTTTTACGCTGCACCTATTAGTATTCTGTACATTATAAGCATAATGGAGTACCTTCGCAGCGGTCTCTACGTCTTTTTTCACTAAGAAAATGTCTTCTCTTTTTGCAATAATTAAAAAACCGGTCAAATGCGAGTCGGACTCGCGCACGAAGGGTTCCGTACCATTAATTAAAAATCACTTTTTTGTATGGGAGCCCCCTTAAATAATTATTTTATTCTGTTTTTAGTATTTGTTGTTGTAGTGGCAACAGAAATACATGTTCATGAAATACAGCCTAGTGACAGACGGACGGACAGCGGAGTCTCAGTAATAGGGTCCCGTTTGACCCTTTGGGTACGAAACCCTAAAAACGGCTGAACATATCCTGTTCGCTATTCGCTATGTGCACGTCTGTCACTTAACCTAGCGTCCGCAAGTCTAGGAGAAAATGTCGATTCACTACATCTTATAAAACTACTCCAAAACTAAAAACTACTGATCGGATTTTCATACGACTTTCATCTATCAATATAGTGATTCTTGAGGAAGGTTTAATTATATAATTTGTTAAGTAAAGTAAGAAATTTTTCACACTGGATAGTAGTAGCTATAGTCGAAAACGCTGCCTAATCCGTTTGAGCTATAACAACCCAAGGTATGGTTGTCTCTCTTTCATAGGTCTACAAAAAAGTCCGTGATGTTGAATGTATATCTTTTAATAATAACTTACTATACCCATTCTTAACTGCTAGAAAAAGATCACATACTATGTGGCATTTGCAAAGTTATTTACACGGATAATATTAATAATTATCAAATTAAATACGTTAGTTATATTAAGAATTCCATACAGATTACAATGGTCCCTTACATCATACAATTTAAATATTATATAATATTTCAGAATATTTCAGGAGTAATCGACAATCATAAAGTTTCGTTTCGAGCCATATAACTTGTACGAAATGTTAAAGACGCTATCCGCAGTTAGTTCTAATTCTTACCACCTTATGCGCTGGGATCGCTTTACTTACCCCCACCATGCACTTCGCACAAAACATGGTGTTGGAGACTCTCATTCGTTTTAGAAGACCTATCCAACGATACCCCTCAACCCAAATGGGTTAAAGAGAAAAAAGAACTAAAAAAAATATTTCCTATGGGTAGGTACCCTAAAAAAATCTAGTTTCCTTGCCAAATTGCAGTTTTCTAGCACTAACGATCACGGAGCAAAGCTGCGGACGGACGGATCAGACGGACATCGCGACACTATAAGGGTTTCTAGTTGACTACTGAACCCTAAAAATGGGCCATTTTCATTGACTACATTTGACCGACTTTACCAGAGATTTAAAAATTGTAAGCGATCTTCATGATGGCAGGTTACCAATATTGGATGCTATCATAAAGATCGCTGACATCTCTTTCTTGCGGCACACATGCAGCACTCCGTCTCCAAACTATCTCAAAGGGCACCGCCCCAGGGCTGTCACTGCCGATAAATTATCCCAGTTATTTATATGACGCCTTTCAGGTGCGACGGCCCGGAAACGAAGAATGCGTGAGTTACTACAGGCCAACAATGCAGACATTCCTAATACATATATTTAAGTTGACAGGAATATGCCAGCTATGTTAGTTTTCGGGAAGAATGGGCTTATTCTGAGATAAAATTAATGGGGTCATGACCCTATGCTTATAAGGCAATTCTGTGTCCTTAGGTTCTGTAGCCAAAAAAGAAGATAGGAACCATTCATGTTTCGTTTTTCGTCATGTTTGTCTATTCGTCCGCCTGTCTGTCCGTCTATCTATCTGTCCGTATGTCACAGTTATTTTACTTAAAATCGTATAAGCTATATTTTAATGAAATTTAGAACTGTAGCTGTATTTTGTGAACCACTAATTCACTTAGAACTTTTTTTTTAATACTTAGAACTTAAAATAAATAAAAAAATGGGCAAAGGGGGCACAAAGGAATAAAAAAAGGTCTTTTCTACTTTTTGACTTAACTGAAAATAATCTCGATATTTTCTAAAATACAAACACTATGTTAAACCAATTCGAGATACCATAACAGAAGTCATTTAGTAACGAAAATAAACGTTGCTGCGGGGTAAAGGGGGTATACCGAAAAAAAAAACTGTAAACTTCAAATGAAAAAAACTGTTGCGATTGATATCAAACTAAGGTTTTTAGAATAACTACAATCAAAAGCGACTTTTGATTTAGATAATTGACAGTATTTTTATTATTTCTATTTTTTCTGTAGGAGTGATAGGCAGCTTCGTCCTGGCGCATTCAGTGGCAGCTATTTACGGACCCGTTTTTCATATTTTCCTGCATCAGTCCATCACCTGCTGGAATTGTTAATGTTTTTTGACTGTTTAATTTTTCTCCTTTAATACACTTTTGATTTTAACCCAATAATCGTTGAGCAAACGGCACTGTAAGACGTTTAGTGATCTTACTCTGCTCTTCGACGATTACTTCATACGATTTCTTTACGTAGAAAATTGTATGATTTTCGACTAGGTCTAGAATTAAATAACCCAAAGTTTCGATTACTCTAACATGTACCCCATTTTTTATTAGCAATCTTTCTGATGGGCTTTGATGCCTCTGTTCACATGACAACATACTAAATTAGTTATTTATTATGAACTGCGCGAAACTTCGAGGTAATTTTAAGTGTTTCGAAATCAAGCGTAAAGGATGTTACAATTTTTTTTGCTATTTGTAAAAGACCAATTTTCAGTAATCTTTTCTATTTACCGGTGTAACGTCGCATAGCATAAAACCAGAATGATTTATATTGGAATATATATTACAATAATAAGACTTTTAATCGCGGAAAATCATAGTCTTGCTTGAAAACAAAATTACAGCCGTTTGAAATTTATAGTTTTTTTTGGGTACAGGCCTTAGGTATTTTATGTTTATTCATTGAAATAATTAACATTATTTAAATATTTTATTGTGGACCGAGGCTACGCAAAACTGTTTTAAGTGTGGTTAACATTAAAGTGTGATGGCTGGCCTTCACATTGGGGCTTGTTTACACATTGAATAGTGTTTATTATATGTAGAACATACATTTGCTAATTGCGTCTAGTGGAAAATCTATGAACTCGCAACAAACATTAATTATTGTGTAAACAGGCCCAGTATGAAGATCACTTGTCTCACAACCACAATTACCAATAACCTTATGACTTTTTGGAAAACAGACTGTATACTCAAGGCAGCGGCAGAATTTATAACAATGCACTTTGTTTCCGCAGCCCCGCCTAGTCTAGATAATATTTTGCATGCATATTGGCTAGGTCTAGAAATGCGAGGAATATTTTCTCGGGCCACATCCCAGTGGTAAAATATTCCATGCGAAACTGCGGCCAAGAAAAAATACTTTATTATGATACGAGTAGGTACTTTTTGGTAAGTACCTCTTTATAATTAAATTTTTGACAGCTCTTGCAACAATTCATTCATTCATTCTTTTAAAATTATTGCTTCAGTCCAGTGGGACTATTTCGACAGTATCAAGGTATTAGGAGCTCTTTAAATACGATTAAAAATGTACGATTAGAGAGAAGACAGTGTATTACTATTTTATTAGCTCTCGTAAAGCGATAGCTGGACTTTACAAGTAGCACGTGGACTACCGGCCGGTGACTTCAAACTGGTGGTTAAATGCGTTTTAAGATTAATTATCTATTCACTGCACACTACCACATTAGTTTACTGTATAATAAGTTTTCGATATTACACTTTAAACAATATTAATGGGCAAAAAACAAGGGAATCAATCACGAAGTCCCTATGGACTAAAAATCGAATACCATTGAAAAATGTTTTTACTTCACCAAAAAGCGACTAGTAAACATCAAATGATGTTTCGTATATAAGTTCCGAGAAACTAACCCATTGTTCGCTTTGCTCAACTGGTGTTCGAACCTGCTCACCAATTGTTGAAAAATAAATTATTAATATTATGAATGTATATTATGATCAGATAATAGGACTATTCATGGAAAAAACGAAATATAAAGTTCTCAATAATACCTTATCGTAATGGATATTTTGACCATTGTTAAAGAAGATGGCTTCCGCGATATACAGAACACGTCTGATATCTTCTTTTATATACTTAGTTGCCTGGATCAAGGGTCAAAATGTACTTTTCGTAACCCTTTCATTACGAAATCACATTTAAAGTTACCTTATAAAAACTTACCGTTGCAAGCTCAACTAAAATGCTTTATTTGCATTCACAGCGTCCACTCGAGAATTCTTTACATTTCAAATAGTCACGATCATAAATATGTACACATCTGTACACCTTATGTTATTGACATACGATTCAAAACTGTGTAGATGATAATGAAAAAACCATGAGTTCTGAAAGGGTTAAGACCCATGAATATTTGTGTACGTTTTAGTTATTTAAAGTAGTACATAGTGAACATTGCGACTTAAATAGGTATATTTGCATGAGAAGCTTAACAACTTTTTAGCTGACAAACACAGAGGTTATAATTTTATTACTTTATGTAAGTAGGGGAGACCGAGCCGAGTCAAAACAGAGGTAAGTTGAAATAATAAAATAAAATAAAATAAAATATTTTTATTTCAGAACTACTAGAATTCCATAAAATGTTTGTACCATCGTTATAGCTAGGGGTTAGTAAGTACATTAAAATCAAATCATATCCAAACATAATAAGAATAATAAATAATTAATAATATTGACATAATAACAATGATTGAGACAACGTCAAATTTGCGATATTTATAATCGCCTGGAGGCAAGAATGAGGGATCAGCAGACGGAGAGCCAAGACTAAACATTCGTTTTTTCCAGCTGGATAACAGTTATACTAAGTAAAAGTGTCAAAATTGACGTTGTTTTAACCTACCTTTGTTTCAACCCACCTCGGTCTCCCCTACATTTATTTAAGGAAATTCATTTCTGTGTCACTTTTTACCTTGTTACTGTGAAAATCACTGTGAAAACTGCTTGGAGCACAGGTTACAATATACCAGCTTGCCTGGGGGGCTAACCAAGATGATAATCGTTTGCAGAAAATGAAACGCTCTTGTATCTCTATCACTCTTCCATAATTAGTGTAATAAAGACAGATAGCCTTTCGTTTCGTTTCTCTGCGACCGATTGTCATCTTGACTAGGCCCCCAGGTAAGCTTGTATAGTGTAGACCTGTGTTCCTAGCACTTTTAAATTATTTTTAGCGAAGTAATGTGGCTACCATTAGACGTCATCCTATATCCTTATCCTTATAGGGATTAATTTTCCTTTATAAATTGCAAATATTATGTTTTATTGTATCTTCACCTGTCTTATGTGTAATAAAGTGTTTATATAAATACATCTTCCTTGCGTTGTCCCGGCATATTTCTACGGCTCATGGGATCCTAGGGTCCGCTTGGCAATTAATCCCAAAAACATCTGACCTTCCAACCCAGAGGGTAAACTAGACCTTATTGGGATTAGTCCGGTTTCCTCACGATGTTCTCCTTCACCGAAAAGCGACTGGTAAATATCAAATGATATTTCGTGCATAAGTTCCGAAATACTCATTGGTATGAGCCGGGGTTTGAACCCGCGACCTCAGGATTCCAAGTCACGTTCTTACCGTTACCCACGCCACCAGTGCTTCATACATACATACATCGAAAGTGGGACCAAAATTGGAATGATATCAAATCTCATTGGAAGTGTTGAATTCAGAAATAATATGTGATTGCGTGAAACATTTGCTTTTTGTAACATTATATTCCAAAATATAATCAATTAATCACTCACCGAACCTCCGGAATACAGCTTCTCGTATTTTCCTCCCGCCAACCTTACGTTTTGCTACATTTTTCTTATTATCGTCTTGCTATTGGTATGATATTACTCTCAGCGCATCTCGTCCGCATTTATGCTGATATAATTTATTACTCAATAAATCACGGCATGTAGCTGGGGTAGTTAGAGTAGCGCTACCTCGTTTCACGCAAATAGGTACAATGGTTGTCGAAAAATGCCGAGAAGCACTAAGTAACTAACTAACTATCACGGCATGTACAGATCATTTACAACACCTCTCCTGCTGACTGTACCCCGGTCCGGAGGAAAGTGCAGCACAGCTAATTCTTCCTCGAAGGGCCATTAAAAGAGCGATAAGCCGTAGTCGAACAAGTCGCATACGAACGGCCTGATTACTGGCTGGGGGCTATTCTGGACCACAGATTGCGATGCTTAGAAGTGAAATATCAAACATGATCAAACCAAATCAATTCAAAACGAATGCTATTATAAATATTAATCATTCAAAAGTCGAATCTACCAGCTAATATAAGAAAACAACTCAAAATTTGCATTTGATTACTTTGCCACACATGTGAATAAAATGCAACTTCCTCGTTAGTTTTTGAACAATCAAGAGGGCCTTTCCCAGCTCGTGTGATGAAAAATTATATTATGCCAATTTATATTGACACAATTTTTATTCCTATTTCGGTTTTCCTTACTTTTTGATTCTGACCAAAATCACAAAAATATCAGCGGTTTGGTAATAGCCTCTCTGGTAAGTAACTAATGAATAATGAGCGAGGCGAGGAGCTCTCGATGGTAACACATTGTTATTGCTGGAGTCAGACGAAGTCTGGAGACTCATATTTTACAGCTGTTGGGTTACCGCATTTTACTCAGCAGGCATTTAGATTTTTTAATGACATAGGTAGTAAACTACGAGGTAAGAGACAGATTGCCTTATGGTAAATAATTACCGTTACCTTATAAACACTTGCAACACAAGAACTATTGCAAGTGCGTGAACGCCATTCAAAATGGGAGTACGTTTTTTTCTTGAAGGTTTAAAGCTTTTTTTAATACTACGTCGGTGGCAAACAAGCATACGGGCCCGCCTGATGGTAAGAAGTCTCCGTAGCCTATGTATGCCTGCAACTCCAGAGGACCACCAGTCCAGTTACTTGCGCGTTGCCGACCCTAAAGCTCATATCGGTCCGGGAATACCTAATTTTATATAATAATATTATATAATACTCTGGAATTTCTAATGAAATGATAAATAGTCAAGTAATTAAAACGGAGTTATGGCATTGAAATTAAAACTAGGTAAGCCGATAGCTATCGAGTTATTTGTGTGTATAACGTTTGAGCAGCCGAAGAAATAATTGATGTCACAACGTTACTTTAATCGCATTTATCACCACAAGTCATATTTAATTTCCTAATTTTGTAAAGACTTCTAATACATAATTTCCGTGTACCATGAAAAATAAAAATAAAACTACATCCTATCGGGAACTAGACGGCTTTTCAGAATTCTAGATCAAAGCCCCCGTGGAGTCCGTCCTAACGATCTCTAATTCAGCCCTGATGGAACCTTTGTTCTAATATTGCCCTAATTTCTAGACTTGATTGTGAATTCTTTGTACAACCAGACTTATAAATATCTATACAAATTTGAACTCTATTTCAATGGATTAAGGTATAGAAATACTAACGTATTTTTGACTGTCGCTTTCCAAACACAAAAGAATGTTCTTGAATTGCCAAATTAGTCTTTTTGGGTTTTCTATAGCTCAATTTACGGTTTAAATTCGAAGGAGAAATGAGGGTTGTTAAGGTTCTTTTGTTTTAACTTTCATATGTTTTGTATTGGAATGAACTCTCTTTTGTTTTGTGATTTTATTGTTATTAAACAATTATTGTAATGAAAATTGTGTAGGTACAGTCAAAAGATTTAATTTGTGGCCTCATTTCCTACCTTGTCACAGTGACAAACAACGTGAAAGTCGCTAGAGACCTCATAATTTTGTCACTGGTACAAGGTACGAAATGGGTCACAAATATTTTTTTTGACTTTACCTATTTGTACTATATGTTACAAAATGAGTGGGGATCCGTTTAAGGGCATAATCAGGAAGATAGTGCATATTCAGATAGTTCAAAATAGAAGGTGAAGGAATACAAAAGTGTATGGAGGGTTGGCCGACTTGGATGATTTTTTAATTCTACTTTTTCATAATCAGAACGATACCGAATATGCCCTGAAACGGATCTCTACTATTTTTGCTACATCCTGTATAACACAACAACTTTCAGGCTAAATTATAGGAAATTACTTACGGCCCGATTCGAAGAATGATTAAGACACGTTTAAGATCTTGGAAAGACATTTTAAAAGATCGATACCTAAACGACATGTCAAATTTGACGTTTATTTCGATTCCGCTGTGATCCCGATAAGATCTATCTACGATATTTCTAACGTCAAAGTGACATTGGTTGCCCGAATCGAACTGCTTCTGTCAATTATACGACATACAAACGATATCTACCTAAATGAGAATTTATCTAAACCAGAACTTATCGTTATCTCATTCTTCGAATCGGGCCGTTATTCCAATTTATAAGACCAAATATCAAATATCAAACATTTATTCAGCAAATAGGCCACAGGGGCACTTTTACATGTCCATTTATACAAACAATAAAAATTAAAAAGAAAACAATTACAAATATGGAATCGATGAAATGCTGAGTGTTATCCTTTTCTGGAACCACCCGCAGCACTGTAACTTCTACTTTACTCGTACCTAGATTTAAGTCTATTTTAATGTTGTTGTGTATGTGTGTTTCGAATAAAAGCAACATTAATTAATTCATTCATTCATTCATTCAAATAATAAATACTTTATTAGAGATGTATACTGTCTCTAAATGTCAAATTACACAAAAAAAAACTATGATAAAAAAATAAAACCAACAAATACTAAAATTCTTTAAATATAAAAAAAAGATATCGAATTATCCTTAGAGATGAAGAGGGTCTCCAAGGCTTGAATTCTTATATAAATAATTAAAAGACAAAAGATTAAAACAGACAAGAACCGAATGCAGTGTCTCACGTTAATGCCACTCAAAAGTACACTTACATATATTATACTTATAACATAACCTGTGCCCCGTGTAAGCTTAAACAGACCGGTCTCCACAAACAGCACCCGTTCACGAGTATGACGCGTATCTCAGCCATCGCCTCCCTCAACCTTCATTCGGGAAAGTGGCGACCCGATCAACGACGCCACCGTAAGTAAAGACTTTTAAGCGAGCATGACATGTTCAAGCTGCCGGGTTGTATTCATATAAATATAATTTAAAAAAATGTGAGATACAATATTTGTGCTTGTAAGTTACATTAACCAATATTAGGTAGCCACATAAGAGCTCATGAGAGGAAAAACCCTTGATTGCTGAGGTCGCCGTCATCGAAATCGATGTGGAGGACTATATATATATCTAAAGACTCATAGACCAATTCCAACCTACACTGATATCAGAATGACATCTAACTGATGATATTCAGTTATCGTGTATATCGCTCGCACTTGTAAATCTTCGTGTAAATCTGAATTCAACTGTGTGTTCATACAAACTTATATCAGATATGTGCAGTTTTGAATGAAATGACTGGCTTCAAAACTATTTATTTACTCAATTTTTGGCAAAAAACAATTTGCAAGCAAAACGTCCTTTCAAACGATTCGAAAGTAAATAAACAGTTTGCTCTATTCAGTGTATTTTAGTAAAAATCTTATTATTTACACAGGAGTATCAAAGAGAGTTGGATGCTAGAAAATTATAGGTTTTTTGGCATCGAAATCATTTTTAAGGATGATTCACCTTAGACCGGCCCTGGCCCGGACCCGGGTCTGTCTAACTCACGTTAGACATCCTTTATCTAAATAAAATATAATATAAAATGTAAAAGAAAATATAAAATGTATGAGTATGTTAGTCTGTAAGGTATTTGAAATATGGGCCTTGTTGCCTGAATCAATTAAATAAATAAATAAATAAAATTTATCAAGCAAGTATTTGTACGTATTTGTTAGCTCAGTTAGTTAAGAGCGATTGGACCAGTCTTCCAAAGGGTCGCAAGTTCGAGTTTTGCCCGAAACGGTGAATTATTACATTTTTCCATTTTTTTTGGCATCGAATCTAGCAAGCCCACAGTCAATGAATATACTTCTCATGATGGTGTTTTGTTTTCTCAATTGTATCGATCGATCTCGATTATAGCCCAGGATCGGTGGTTAGATAGAATTTTTGAATTTTTGAGAGAAACTACTGGTGAGTTTCCTGTCAAAATGACTCAACGATGTATTTTTTAATTTTACTTTCTTTTAAACTGTACCCCTAGTGTAAATAAATTCGATTTCGAAACGTGACGTACGCGTTTGCGTTTAGTCTCATTTTGTATTGGATTTAGAAAGAGCGCGCCAAGCGGGACGTTTTGGAAACTCAAAATCCTATACAAAATGAGACTTAACGCAAACGCGTTCGTCACGTTATGATGTCGATCAAATTTACACTAGGGGTACTGATCGCGAGGTCTACAGCTCGCAGAGCCACTAATAGTAACATAATATTTATATGGTATTTTATACTTTCCACAGTTTTCAGCTCAATAGAATACCAAAATATGGTACAAGTCTTACTTACAAGAATTCACCTTGTAACTCTAAAATATACAATACAAATACTCTTTATTGCACACCTCAATACAGAAACAGTACAAATAATATAACACTTAAAGAAGAGGTAAATAACAGGCGATCTTATCGCTAAAAGCGATCTCTTCCAGACAACCTTCAGGTAGCGGAATTAATATATATATATATATATATATATATATACATATATATGTAATTTATGTAAAATATAAATTATTGAATAAACTTTTTTTTGACAATCATTGCCATGGTTACGGTCACCAGCCTGGGTCACTATTACAACCTTGGTTTCTGGAATAAAAAATAGTTAAGCATACATTTTTCCGGCATTATAAGCTATTTGCATAATAGGTCATCTACGTATGTACCCCGGGGTTTTTGGTGTGGGAATGATTTCGTGTATTAAAAAAAAAACACTTTTATTTCAGACCTTTATTTGTATCTTGGTTTATTGTACATTTTATCCACATTATGAGCTAAAAATAGGTAGGTCCTTCAAATGTAATTTTTTTAACTGTTAACTTATTTTTGCCTTGTGTAAAACATTTCCGCATCAAAACCCCGGGGTATGGTCATCTATTTACGTACTTTATTAGTAGATCGATGTAGAACATTTCTTCTAACAAAACTATACTACTAAGTACTATTGTCGCTGGCTGACGGAACAGAATGACAATAAAATAAAGTTGATCCATCCAAATGCTTATTATGGTAAAAACTCCTATTAAAACCCCTAACACAAACTTCATTTGAAGCGTAAACAATTCATTCCCCATCATTACCATACACTTAAAACAAACACTTAAAGGATAACAAACCGAAATTCCGATGCAAATCAACGCTCAGCGCCATCTCTCGCCGCAAACTCTAACTAAATTAAGCGTAACGCGTAAGGCGTAATGAACCGGTAACAAACCAGCTTAAATTGCTCTCTTTAACTCTCGGTCTATCTATAGAATTAAGTAACTAAGTAAAGCTCAATTTACATTGGTTAAGTCGTCGCGCCACCGCTCCTTGGACTCATTTACGCGTAATACGCCAGTATCAAGCCGTTTGATGTGCAAAGGAGGTAAATCAGGTGCTTTCGGTCGAGATTGTATGCTAATGACCCGTTTACACCGAGATTGTTGATTAGCAGGTAATGAGGCTACTGGGACGACCTTGAAGACGGTTTGGAAAACGATCTGAGGTTAGATAAATAAGGTATGATGCCAAACACTGGCCGACTGCGATGCAGGTTAACTTCCGGATGTCAACTGCATTATTCACTGTAACAGCGTTTTGTTCGTCCTTCAACTTGTGCAGTCTATGGGTGAAACATACAGTACAATGATATCTTTAGGATATTGTTAAAGCTACCTCGTTATTGCATTGCGTCAGGCATGTTTGCCGAGGCGCACACGGATGGCTTCCATGCCATCATACGCAAGAGGGTAGCCACTTTGCTGAGACGAGTGAGAGGCAGCAATAACAGCATCCTGAAGATGGTAGCCGACCGCTTCGACTGCCCTTTATTAAAGCATTTGGTCAGCATTGTAACGGGGAGTGTATAACGAGTGAGGTTTGGTAATTTTTGTATTTTAATTTTGTTATAACTGTACTAATTTGTAGTTTATATGATTCCGAGTTTAAGTGATACTAACAAGACATGGATTTAATGAGTCCTTAATAAATTATTTTTCCGTTGTTGCCGGCGCCTGTATCCGCCAATTTCGATATCTATATACACCTTACCCCGCCACATTTGTCTGTATGTTCACAATAAACTCAAAAACTACTAAACGGATTTTCATGTGGTTTTCATGTGTTTGAGGACGGTTTAGGTGTATAATTTAAGGTTCTGTGTAATCCTTGCGAAGCAGCGGCGGGTCGCTAGTCATTGATGAAATGAGTGACAGGATGAAAGTCATAATCGCGGCAGTAATGTTACTCATTGTATATAAGTTTTTGGCAAAAATTTCATTTTTGGTACAAGCTTTTATCGCTGACTGTACTTTTCTTTCCACAGGCAACTAATACTTATCGAGCAAATTCTAAAAACCCCAAACACAATTAGGTTGCGTTGTTTTATCACAGAGTTCCTATGTCCACCTCTTGTCTCCATCATCAGATCAGCTCGATGGTACCATAATATTGCATTGTCACTCGACTTACATATGTATGCAAATTTTCAGCTCAATTGGAAACCGGGAAGTGGATCAAATTTAACTTGCAAGATTTGATTACAAACAGACAACGGTCAGGTGAGAGTAAATAAAAGCTTGTAAAAAGTTTACAGATATAGCGGCGGCAATAACGACGCTGCAACAGTGATGCAGCTACAGTTGATATACGAACGTTATTTTTATTCAAATATACAATACAATACAAATACTCTTTATTACACACCTCAATACCAAAATAATACGAAGAATACAGCACATTAAGAAGAGGTAAACAACAGGCGGTCTACACCGTGTTTTTTTTGATTTGCGTTAATTTCGAGGGTGCATTCCTGAGCTTAAATAAAGTAACTTTCTCAAAGATACCGATATTCTAACTGACTCCATTTCGGAGATAATCAATCATTAATTTTTATCTTATAAGACCCTTACGAGCGTGTACACTTGCCTTAGGCCCTGTTTACTTATTGATTAGTGTTTAGTGCGAGTTCATACATTTGCTACTAAACGTAAGTACTATCTCGGACGATCGACGTTCGAAATGACATTGATATGTGACAGTTTTCAATTGTTTGGTTGAGTTAAATGTAATGCCCGTGTTACAACAACGCTATATGCAACATTTAGTTACTTTTATAAAAATAAAAATAGTAAAAAAAAACAAAAAAAAAATTTTTTTTTTGAAAACTAGCTATGCCATTTAGTTTCCTTAAACGTACTTACCGAAACCCCGGAGTTAACGCAATTCAATAAAAACACGGTGTATATATGTGACCGCGGCCGGCCGTCCCACTTTGTCGCTTGCCGTAAGGACGAGATTTACTTTTATCTTTATACTAATAACCTGCCAAGGCGTACTTATGACAAGTGACAAAGTGGGACGTTTTGCCGGCCTCAGTCGCATATCATTTATAATGCTCACTTTCATATGATAAAATATAACTCAAAAAGCTGACCCAGCGGTGGCAGCATGGTTCCATTTTTATCACTTGTCAATATGCCCGTCACTTTCGCGCTTACTCACTTGTTAGAACGTGACAGGCATGGTGACAAATGATAAAGAGCCGACCATCTTAGCCCTACTGGCTGAAACAGTTGTCAAGCTTAAATGCACTAGCTGCAGCACAATATTCTAGGCTCATATAAATAAATAAAAAAATCCTACAGTTTTTATATATTGCCGTCGTGATCCAGAAAACCTACTGTTATGGCGCGTAACATAGTGTCATGTTTAAGGCAGTAGTAACGAATGCTGAAGACGTTGGTTCGCATCCGGCCTCGCGCATTGAAGGTCTTGGTCACTTCCTTTCATTAGGTACAGTCACGTCTGAAAATATCGGTACGAAAAAAGTGCCAAAAAACATGTATACACTACCTTAATATATAGGCAATAAAGTCGTGAATACATATTATTTTTTAACGATATGTTCAGACGTGATCGTACGTGTATTCCTATGAAATGTATTTCTCTTATAAAATACCTATTTATTAGTAAAGATATTTTATTTCAAAATGATTTTAAACTTTAATTGTTCTTTCAAATCTTAAGACAAAGAAAAGTCCGCAACGATTTTGATAGCATACGCAGTGCAAGTGTTATTTTAAACGTCAAACTTGTTAAACACGTTAACATTCTGATTAATTAACTTTGCATCTAATGTTAGTAAATTTAATTATTGTATTTAGTACCTTAAGAGTAGTTATACATATTTCTGTTATACATGTTTTAGTGAGAGCTGTTAAGGAAATAAGTGAATAAATATCCTTTGTGTGTATTTTGAAACCTTATCTCCTGCTCACTTATTTCTGTTTGATTTCCAAATAAATAAAATAAAATAAAATAACTGTATGTGCTATCATAATTGTCAAATATCAAATATCAAATATCAAACATTTATTCAGCAAATAGGCCACAGGGGCACTTTTACATGTCCATTTTTACAAACAATAAATTAAAAAAAAAAACAATTACAAATATCGAATCTATGAAATAATAAATACTTTATTAGAGATGTATACTGTCTCTAAATGTCAAATTACACAAAAAAAACTATGATAAATAAATAAAACCATAAAATACTAAAATTCTTTAGAGATGTTGTTGTTGTTGCAGACTTATCTTGGTCTAACTGTACCTTCTCTTCTCCAAAAATTAATGCAAATAGTTTTGCCGGTAAAGCGGTAAACTCAACAAAAATACGGGCAACCTCTGTAAACACGCACGGGGCACATAACTTCGTCTAACAAAACGCATTCGATTAAACTTAGCAGCTAAGTTGTACTTTTAGCCTCAAGACACGTTAAAAATAAAGACTGTCAACGGTAACAGAACCGATGATGTTTCGTCATATCATACATTATGTAGTGGTTATAAGTAAGTTATTTTCATATATATTACTTACAGGGACTAGTTGGAACCTGAGAGTAAAAAGAAAAGAGGAAAACCAAACCTATAACAGAATAAACTATAACAGACACAGAGAACACCTCGTAGGAACAGAGACCTAGGTAAGATGTTACAATAGCGCTAACACGCGCCTATTAACGAGGACACAGCTCTAAACATGTTGTTGACTCCACCTTCGCTTAATAACACAGGTGTACCATACAAGGCACATAAATATGTGAAACGAAACGTTTTAGTTTAATATGGCAACCCCGCAGCTGCCCACCCAGCTCGGGCCTCTTTCTCGGTTTACCATGTGACCTGTAAATACCTTGTATTTTGGAAAGTGCATTTAATAAAAGTTTATTCATGTCTTTGAACCCATAGTTTCAATGAACAACAGGCTAATTCAGGAGAAATGAGTATGATCAAGGCGAATTCAAAGTATATTATATGTGTAAATGCATGTTTTATTTTGACGAAACCTAAGGCGGATGAGCTTTCCTTAAGATGACAGCCTGCGCTGTGGATCTGAAGGTATGCTATTTTTTTATTATATAAAGTTTTTTAGTATTCTATAAATAATAACATTTTATTGTAATATGGGTGTAATATGGGGTGAAAGGCAGATAGATCAAATTGATGAATATAATAGGATCTGTAATAGTGAATTAAAGGACATTGACTTTCCTGACTCGCTTAGGGACTGTTGTGACGGGATTTGTGATAACTGTCATCACTATAAAGTTATTGATGACTTATATATCAAGGTTATTAACACCTTATCTAATGCTGCAAAGGTAACAGCTAAATGTGGTAAGCGAGCCAGGGGTCGTTGTCTAGCAGGGTGGAACAAATATGTTGCAGAAGCACACAGAGAGGCCCGGCTTCAATTCAAGTTGTGGGAGTTAGCTGGCAAACCAAGACAGGGTAGAGTTTCTGATCTGATGCATCATACCAAGAAAGTGTTTAAATCTAGACTTAAGTGGTGTCAGAACAGACAGGAACAGATCTTAATGGATAAACTAGCTACCTCCCATAGAAATAAAAAGTTCGCAGATTTTTGGAATGGGACTAAGAAAATGAACGTGAGGCCGGGCTTGCCAGTAAGTGTGGAGGGTAAGACAGACTGCAGGGAGATTGCTAACATATTTAGAGAACACTTCAATGTCAAATCGCTGCTTGATGTGAAGTCTATCTCCCATTCGAAAGCAAATGAGAGGGCCTTCGGGGGCGGGCGTACTACCCATATTACCTCTAAACAAATTAAACTGGTTATAAGCAATATGCAGAGGGGTAAGTCGCCTGGCCACGATGGCCTTAGTATAGAGCACTTCAAATATGCAGGAGTGCACCTACCTCGAGTACTGTCGTTAATACTGAATTTATGTATGAGTCACTCGTACCTTCCGGCGGAGCTCATGAGGACGATTGTTGTACCGGTGGTTAAAAATAAAACGGGTGACCTTTCTGATAAGGCAAACTATCGGCCTATCTCGCTCGCCACCACTTCAGCTAAGATACTTGACCGTGTGCTTGATAATATGCTAGACAACTACTTAAATATTCATGACGGTCAATTCGGCTTTAGAACGGGGCTGTCCACGGATAGTGCAATTCTGTGTCTTAAGCACACGTCTATACTGATAGGAAAACCCCCGTCTATGCCTGTTTCCTCGATTTGTCCAAGGCATTTGATCGAGTTAATTATGATCTGCTTTGGCAAAAATTAAGTGAGACAGGTATACCGGCGGAGTGTGTGGGACTATTTAGGCACTGGTACAGCAATCAAGTAAACCAGGTCAGATGGGCGGGCAGCTTATCCGGTGAGTATAGGCTTGAATGTGGGGTAAGACAGGGTGGTATTACTTCACCGAAGCTCTTCAACCTATATATCAACAAGCTGATAGTCGGGCTGAGTGGCATGCATGCTGGGTGCTATGTGGGAGGCACTTGTGTCAATAGCCTAAGTTATGCCGATGATATGGTGCTACTGAGCCCGTCTGTCAGTGCGTTGGAGCAGCTGCTTGCCCACTGTGAAGCCTACGCCTTGACCCATGGACTAGAGTACAACACTAAAAAAAGTGAGGTTTTGGTGTTTAATGCGGGTAAAATCAAGCCATACCATGTACCACCTATTTTGTTGAACTCTAGCCCATTAAAGGTTGTAGATAAGGTAAAATACCTGGGGCACATCCTCACGAGCGACCTAAGGGATGACTTGGACATCGAAAGGGAGCGCAGGGCGTTGGCGGTTCGGAGTAACATGATTACCCGCAGGTTTGCTCGTTGCTCAAGTGATGTAAAAATCACGTTATTTAAATCATACTGTCAATCCTTGTACACGAGCAGCCTGTGGGTCCGGTACACGAAACGAGCCTACAACGCCTTGCGCGTACAGTACAACAATGCCTTTAGAATGCTGATGGGGCTGCCTAGCAGGTGCTCTGCATCGGGTATGTTTGTGGCAGCTCGCACGGATAGTTTTCAGACTATATTACGGAAAAATATAGTCTCATTACTAAGTCGTGTGAGATGTAGTCCCAACAGCATTCTAAAGGAAATTGCTAATAGGTTCGATTGTCCCATGTTAAAGCACTGGACCGAGCTAATTAAAAGTGTTGCGCAATTTATAATATAGATATAAATTGGCTCATCTTATTTAAATTATATTTATAAATAAGCACTAATACTAGGTTAAGATATTTTCTTGTTGTACTAACACTCTATGGATACATTGTTTGTCCGAAATAAAGAAACATTTATTATTTATTTATTTATTATCCTTTGCCCGTGCGTCTCGCTCGCGCCAATACAAATACGGACAAGTACGAGCGAAGTATATGCGCCAATGATAACCAAATTACATCTATTAGATATCATTTTGCCTTAACTCTTAACCCCATTTCAGGCTATTCTTGAGAATGTCAAGTATAAAATTATACACAGGTAAGGTTATTCTTCAGGGTCACGAGGCAGATCACCTATGCAACGGATCGACCAGATTAAAGCTGCAATAGATGGACCTTTACACGCAAGGATAAGGAAAACGGCTGTCGGAGAGGAATGGATGCATCTTGTAAAGCTTGCTACTAGCACCTAAAAAACAATTTAGATTTAAAATGATGACCACCACCACTCTGTCAAGAGTGAAAACGAACAGGAACAAAAAAGTTATTCTACAGTTAGCATATTCTTATAGCATTTCTCGTAGAAAAAGTGCAAAAAACATTTCTTAGGTTCTTGTATAAGAAGTTGTATACTTACTATCCATTCTTATATCCAGGATCATAAGGTTTTAATTCCCTTGCATTAAGACGCAATTAAAATCTCCTGGTGACAGCATGTGGAGTTTTACGTGGCGAGACAGACTGTCCTGAGCTGGTAGGACGAACTGTTAGACTCGCTATTCCATTTGTGCCCAAAAAATCTCCTGCGACCGCGAAGTCACAAGCTTTTGGCCGTCCCAATTACACGCACTGTAGCACATAGAAACTCACCAGCTGTGCGGGCTCTAAGGCTGCTGAACTCCCTTCTGTCATGGGCACCAGATTGTGATATGTTTGCAAGTCGATGGACGGCTGTGTATCAGATGTGTCTGCGGTATTGCGAGGTGATGGACGAAAGTTGAGTGTGATCTGTTTTTCCTAGTATGTAATCCTATTATATGTATAATCTGAATTGTACAGTGCTTTGGTCTCGACTGTAATGCTGTATATTATTATGTTTAAAAATAAATAAACAAAAAATATAAAAATATTTTCGTAAAATACCGACATCGTATCTCACTCAATGCATGCCGTGGCATATTGTTTTTTGCATAATATTTGCTCGGCTATACACTGTTATATCTCGTCACCCAGGCTGCCTGTTATTTATATCTTTCATTTCATTTTATTACATTTATTCGCTGCAATTATCGTATAACTTTTGGCATGTTTAAACTTTCTTGCACTGTAAAACAGGACATTCTCTACCAGGCAATATTTCACTAAAATCATGCTTTGGATTATGGCGTTTCCTTACTGTCCATATCGTCCGCTGGTCTCTAGTATACGGTGAGCGTGCAAGTGGCAATTTACTCTCCACTAGCTAGTGCACTCGCCACCTGCGGCAGATAAATGCGTTTGTTTAGCTTCATTATGCCAGTACTGGAGTGCCAGTACGATTGGGCCTTGTTACAAACACTTTGTTTACATTTACATGTTTTACAACTAAATTTTATTAATAAGAAAATTAAAACAATGCTATTATTGCTTGTAGAAGGAACCAAAACTGCTTCTTTTGTATTCGTGGCTGATACCATAATCCGCACAATCCTGGATGAAATGGGAGTCACTGTCAGGCTGTCGACAATCTGTCTCCCTGGGATCCATAGGATCTTCGAATTCTTCGGACGATTAGTAACGGGGAAATCCAAGGAGGATCAGATCCACGGCAGCACAAAATCCAAGGTTCACGATGCGTTACACACTGCCAAAGACCGCAACAAGTAGAAGGCGTTAGTCAACAAATTAATTCATGTAAGCCAGGACCCTCAGCAATTAGGAACACGGCACAAAGAGGAGGTGGACCATAATTCCTAATCCACTTGGGATTCATTCAGATTTTACAATATGTTACGATTAACCTAATTTGGATACGACCGTGATCGCTCACGCTGATTGGTGCATGCAAAATTAAGTGAAAGTCATGCGTAAGATGCGAGCTACATCAACAAGACGATCATCGAGGCCATATCAAAACTATACCAATTATTAAACTGGAATCGGCTGCTGAATCACGGCAACACTTATACAGAAATACAGACGCTTTAGACAGAAAACTTAAGAGAGGCCTCTGGCAAAGTTGCAATTTTCATTTCGAATTTTTACACAATTTAATGAAGGGCAAACGTAATGAAAAAATCATACGGAAACAAGACTATATTTCCGAGGGCACACTCCAAGAAAAACTTTAAAAGATTAAAACTAGCTATTTCGTTACCCTGCATTATATAGCAGTATAGGTAATGCAGTGTAAAAATAAATTGAGTATAAATATAGCTAGTGATACAGCAACTTTAATCAAAAGTATACTTTCAGAGTTATTCGGCTAAAACGTCAAAATTTGTGCGAATGTCAGATCTTCCGTCGCAAGTTTCGCTAGGTGAGTCATATTTTTTGTTGGTTTCTAATTACTTGGCTCTTAATAAAAAAAAATTGTGCTGCAAAAACGTAGTAAAATAAATAAACATACACACATGCTTCTTCTTCTTCCTAGACCTGTTCCCATTTACTTAGGGTCGGCCTTCCTTCTCCTCAATTTCCATATAGCACGGTTTTGCGCTTGCGGTAAGTAAGGTTGCCTGAGCTCAACGAGGGGTGGGGGTGGGGGAGTAAGGGTCGGCAACGCGCATGTAACTCCTCTGTAGTTGCAGGCGTACATAGCCTACGGAAACTGCTTACCATCAGGCGGGCCGTATGCTTGTTTGCCACCGACGTAGTATTAAAAAAAACGTCTTTTTTCCAAATGAGCGTCTTGTAGGTCTTTTTCAACCGTCGGGGTAGGTGGTCTGCCTGAGTTGCTTTTACTGGTTGGCAGTTAAAGGCAACCTTCACTTTTATGGTCCTTTGGATGCCTTTGGACGTGACCATACAATCTTAAGCGTTTCTCCTTGACCTTTTCGACAATGGGGGTAATCTTGAAACTTCTTCTGATACACTGATTCCGGATTTTATCCAGTAGCGTGACACCCGCTGACCAGCCTAGCATGCGCATTTCTGTGGCATGCAGCTTGTCTAGATGCTGTTTGTTGGTTGCCCAACATTCTGACCTATACAGAACAGCCAGTCTTATACAGATACCCTTTCAGTTTCAGCGGCATCTTTCTGTTCCACATCACGCCTGTAAATTGACGCTACTTCATCCATCCAGTTGTAGTTCTGTGCGTAACGATATTTTAAATTTTTCCTTCATTGCAGAGTACAGATAGATATTTAAATTGCGTTACCGTAGGTATAAATGTATCTCTTCCTCCTCTCCTATCTTAATCTTGATACTGTTGGCATTAGTGTTCCATCTTCTTTCTGCTAATTTTAAGGCCATTAGTTTCCAATACTTCTACCCAAGTGTCTAAATTCCTATGAAGTTCTACGCTATCCGAGATAAGACAACGTCGTCGGCGTAAAGAATTGTTCCAGGGCAAAGGCTTTATACATATTTTCGTGAGGTGATCCATGAATGTACACACATGCATATTTAAAAATAAACCAAGAACATAAATGTACATTAGAGATAACCCTTGACCTTTTAATTATTTGGCTTCTGTAAGAATCTAAAATTATAATCAGTATTTTTTATGTCTTATCTCAATCCAGAGCTCAGAAGAATAACATAATTATCAAGTTTAAATGCCGAGTCGAGCGACCCAGATAGAGAAATCTCAATTTAGTTATGAGTTTGCTCACTCATAACTTAAGTTGGCTCTCATTATGATGTAGTAGATGTAGGCTGGGAGATAGACCCGATTAGAGCTACGTCATCAATTGCGAAGCCAAGTGACCCGTAAGTATAGAGAAATCAAAAAATTATGATGTAGTAGATGTATAGGCTTAGAAACAGTGTAGTTAAAACCACGTCATAGAATAATAATATCAAGCGAAAAGAGGAATGAGATTAAATGAGATAAACGGCTGACTTGGTAGTATAGTAGTCGTGCGTGTATTCCACAAAATTTTATTGAGTCAAATCAGCTACTTCTTAAGAAACTTCAAAGTGACATGTTCCTATAAAAACCTTGAGACCTGGTACATGAATATTTGCAAATTTTAAATTTACTTACAAATATTTGCGATATTTTTTGATTTAGACTTAATGAAATTTTGGAAAAAATGTAAGTAAGAAAGTAATCAGAAAAAAAATGACAATGTATTTTTAGGCATAAACTACCTCTGGGTACTCACATTTGGGTACGAATTACAAGTCAATCAGTCCAGTAATTTCGGAGTAAATTGGCCGTGACAGCCGAATAGACAAGTTGACTCACGAATGATTATTATATTTGAGGTACGGAACTCTAAAAAATGCAAAAAAAAAACTATCTTCAATAACAATCCTGCTGGTTTGCCGCGCGTACCCGCACTCTTGCTCTGAATCTGACCTGAGAGACGCCACGGTCTGGGCTGTCAGCACTGCTCCTTTCTGGACATCCACTGTTTAGGGGAACCTCGACACAATAGAAGAAGTAGAATAACGAAATCACTCGCTACCTGTTTAGCTTCGCTATGTGTTCATAGTTTACAATTTGCTAAACTTATTACATACTCTAAATCTCGTACCTGGTGCAAAGGTTATCCATTTCCAAAAAACATAAATTATTCTCTTAATCTTACAAAACAGTGGTGAGTTCAATAACTTAAATAGTTACCTTACATAACAGCTTTTACCCTCCTGCATTCGGCACTCGCAATAAACTCTAAAATTAAATCAGTCAAAATGCCAGAAGTTCTCATAAATGACGGATTTATCCAAGTTGGAGTAATCTTGGGGATAATAAGCGGAGGAGGAGTGAATGTACTTTTAATGATGTTGAATAGGTGTACTTGTAATGATGTGGTGCGTAGAAGTCAGCGTTACTTTAATGACAGTAAACTTGAACGGGTTTTGTTTCGAAAATGTAATTTTAACCACATGATTCATTCATTTGATATCAGTGTGTAAATTTGTGTTCTATTCTTTAGAGTAACTACAATAGTAGATTGTTAACCAAGGGATGAAAGGCAACCATTTCAGGCGAGGTAGTTTGGCGCTCGAACGCAGTGAGTTCGAAAGTACAGTGCTCTAGAGCAGACACGTAGGTATCAATTTCTACAACATGTAGTTTGATGTAAATTTTGAGTTGTTTCTTTGTGTTAACATGTAGGTTTGATTATTGAGTGATTATTTTGAATTTCAATTTTTGAATTACATAATAATTTGTGTTAGCGACGCGACTGAAAAACCTTAGATGACGCTAAGATTAGTTAAGTTGAAATTCGATTAAGGCTGTATTCGAAATAAAGATTTTATCCGTTAGGTAGGGCAAATATATAATTAGATTGTTATTAGACATAAGAATTATGTAATCGTTAGTTATATCAGGTGTTATTCGATATTTAGGTCACGCAAACCCTAAATCCCAATTCCTTATTCGAAGAGCGAGATGAACGAAGGAATAAGAAAATAAAGAAAACTTATTCATAGGTTCATAATTATAGCCAATCACACGCAAATAAAGACAAGGAAAGGTAAAAAACAGCGAGACAGAAAATCTCGATCGTGATTGGTCAGTCAATTTCCCGTACAGAATTCGATTACGCTCAATTGTACTATGAGACGCACATATTTAGGTTATTATCTCAGTAATTACTTTAATTAGACTACTGAATGTTACGTATAATCGTAGAGCGTGAATTGCTTAACACCCTAATATAGGTCATGTTGTCGTAATCCTAGCTATTAGATAATAGCATGCTGTAAACCGTCGAGAAACGGGCTATTGTTCCGAGCGCGGGCGAACAATAGGCTTTGTGTTCGTGAAGTAAGCGAGTCGGACAGGTGTTATTGTTTTGTTTCACTGACCTAGTAACCGAGTTAGCGTGTTATGCAATATTTAAGTCAATAATTAGATATTTGTGAGAATTATAGTGATGTAAGCGATAACGAGATAACACGATTTGACCCGAACAAAGCCGAATTAAGTAACCGACCAATCAGAGGGCTTGATTCAGAACGAATCGAAACGCGTCTTATCTCCTTATCGTAAGGGTGTTCCTTTTCTACGAAATTCGTATATAAGCGAGGAAGGAACGGAGAGAAATCGTAGTCAGTCGTCGAGTGATCCAGCAACCAGAAGCCTCAAGAAGAAGCCAACCGGAAGAGAACCAGAAGCGGTTCAATCGCGTAGTAGGGATTGTAGGAGTATTTTTATACCTTTGTATCGCGTGTAATAAAAGTCAGTTTGTGCGAAACAGTAGTTTATTTAGCTATCTCCTCGCGCATCGTATTCGCTCCTCTTCACGCGGCGACGTAGAGGGCCGTGGTCACGGTCTTGGCAGTAGGAGTGGTGGCGACAGCCCGGTGCCTTCTCCATTGAGCTATCGTCGGCAGATATAGCGCCGCGGGCTGCTATATTTTCGCTGGTCCTTCGAGCACCGGATTAACTGTCAGCCCATCAAGACCGTCGAGATCAGCTTCTACTCTGCGTGAAGAACCCCATCGTGCGACATCGTCAAGATGCCGATAATTCGGACCAAGAAGGCTACGTCGGTACAGAGCGACGAAGACAGGCAGCGTTTCCTAGAAGAAGGCGCGGCGGCGGCCCAACATCGTGAGGTTGCCCGCGAACACGCTGAGAGGACTGAGGACGCCGACGCGGAGCGCCCTCCCCTCCCCCCGGGCGAGTCGGCCGACGCGGCAGCGGTCACCCATCGAGCTGCTAGCGCGGAACCGTTAGGCGCAGCGGCTACATTATCGATCGACGACGTCTACCAGAGGCCACCGAGGTCTCCCTCGCAAGATACGATGTTGCTATGGCGTAGGGACCTGAACAAACGCCTGCGACGTCTTGCGAGACCTACACCGATCCCGTTACGTCATTCGAAGACAGTGGTTAAAGACGTTACCACATCGCAACGACCGAAGGATACTCCAAAGGAAGCGAGCACTCCGCACGTGCACACCCGTGCGCAGTCCGTGTGCTCACAAGCGAGTACCGTCATCGAGGCCAGACTCTCGCAAGCCGAGCTGGAGGCGAGCGAGCGGCTAGCGGAGATACAGAAGAAGGAGCTGCAGTTAGAAGCCGAGTTAGTGAAGAAGAGGTTGGAAGCCCAGAAGCTGCAAATTCGTGCAGAAGCCAGTGAATCCGACGCGGCATCCGATAGGAGCGAAATCGGACCGCAACACCAGCGCATCCTGACATGGATGGACGAATCGCAGGACAAGACGCTAACCGAGCCCGTCAAGTCCAAGAAGAGGTTAGCCAACGAGCCCCCACCGGATTACGAGACTCCAAGGCGCTCCACGCGGGAAGAGAGGCATATTCGACGTCGCTCACCGAGCCGCGAGGACCGTCGGCGATCGTTATCGCCACCGATCGAGCCACGTACGCCGCACACGGAGCGTACACAGCTCACTCAAGAAGGAACCGTAGCGGAGTCTATGTTGCAGTTATTCGAGAAGATGCAAATGGCGGCTCGACCGGCACCGAAGGATATTTTCGAACTACCTCACTTCTACGGAGATGTGAGTGAGTGGCGAAGTTTCTACAACACGTACACCGAGACGTCGAGAAGATACAAGTTTACCGACTACGAGAACGTCGCTAGACTGCGTATGGCGTTACGCGGGGACGCGAAGACATGTGTGTCACACGTCCTATCGACCGCAACTCGTCCAGATATGATTATACGAATACTGAAAAAGCAGTTTGGTCGGAGTGAAGTATTGCTAGACAGAGCAATCGAAGATTTGCGCAAGCTGCCAGCGTTGGGACCTACAGCGAACGATCTCAACAGCTTCGCAATCAAAATTATGAACATAGTGTCCACTATTATGGATATAGATCGGAGACACTACGCCGACAACCCGTTGCTGATTCGCGAAGTAACGGACCGGTTATCGCCCCATATTCGAAGCAGGTGGTGCGACTACGCACGCAATCATCGTGATACCGACGAACCTGAGATCCTGCAACTTGCTGACTTTCTGATGGAAGAAAGTGAACAAGAAATGGCGTTTTGTCATGCCCGCGCAGCCCCGAGGCGTGCGCAGGTACCGTCAGCAGCACTGAACGCGCGCGCGACCGGCACTCGTACGAATACATCCGCGCCGCGTTATCCGATTCCCGCTACCACAACCGGAGGTCGATACGCCACAGCACAGAAGGTGACGTATGCGACGCGTCAAGCCAGTACATCGAAGTCGACGTGCCTGTATTGCGGCGGCAATCATTCAACGCCGGAATGTCGCAAGCTAGCCGCACAAAGCATAGGCGCAAGATGGGAGTGGGCAAAGCTCAACCGTATATGCTATAGGTGCATGGACGCGAAGCACCTCAAAATACAGTGCAAGGCGAAAGGGTGCGGTGTGGCAGGCTGTCCGCACGTGCATCATCGTCTGCTCCACGCGGAGACGACGCAGGAGCTCCGTGATAATACCGCGATGGCGATGACTCATGCTACGCAACGAGCGGCCGTAGCGCGAGTTACTACGGCATCGATCGAGCCGACGGCGGCACAAGAGACGCAATCTACGCAAGTTACGCAACGAGAGGACAACGACCCACGAGTCTACGTGTCATCGACCCCGAACTACAACGTGTTGTTGAAAGTGTTGCCTGTAACGGTAACAGGCCCACAAGGAACAGCGCATATTTTCGCTTTTATCGACGACGGATCGACATTGTCGATGATCGATCAAGACGTTGCTGATGAGATAGGTGCAGTGGGTCAAGACGAGCCGTTATGTATTCGAGGAATAAGGAATCTCAAGCACACGTCGATAACACAGACTGTTAAGGCCACCGTGAGACCGGCGAAAGGAGGTACCGAACACGAGATTACCGTCAAGACCGTAGATGGCCTAGGAATCAGGTCACAGTCGCTCAATAAGGAGCAACTACTCAAATATAAACATCTGGCGGACTTAGGCGACGAATGCTACGTCGGAACAGGCGTACCACAGATGTTAATCGGAGGTGATTATAGTCACTTGATTACACCGACGGAAATCAGGCAGGGCGGCGAGAACGAGCCGTGCGCTATGAAAACACCACTAGGTTGGGCGTTTTTCGGTAGAATGCCACGCATCATTCGTACGAACGAGCAAACCGTGCTACACTGCCGTATGGGGGATGAAGATCTCAACGAGCAAGTGAAGAAACATTGGTCGATCGAGGCGTTAGGCGTAACGCAAAAGGAGAACGTGAGTCCGAGCGATCAACGAGCCATCGACATATTTAATAAAACCGTGAGAAAAGTTGGAAATCGCTACGAGGTTGGCCAGCTATGGGCGTCAGACGACGTGAAGCTACCACCGAGCTACGCTATGGCGCGTTCAAGATTACATAGCTTGGAAGCGAGAATGCGTCGCGACAAGGACTTCGCGGAGGACTACGAAGCCCAGATTCAGAAGTTGCTGAGAAAAGGATATGCCGAGCGTATTATGGAACCACCGCAAACCGATAAGACTTGGTTTTTGCCGCACTTTAGTGTTTTCAATTTGAATAAAGGCAAAGGAAGAGCCGTATTCGATTGTGCCGCGAAAAGTCAAGGAAATAGTCTGAACGACTATATTTTAGCGGGACCAGACCTGCTAAAAAGCCTGCTGGGTATACTACTGAGGTTTCGCGAATGGAGCTTCGCAGTAGTAGCAGATATACAGGAGATGTTTCTGCAAATCCAGATTCGAGCCGAAGACCAGCAGAGCCAGCTATTCTTGTGGCGAGGTACGAGAAGAGACATGGAGCCGCAAGTCTACAAACTAAACAGAGTTTGTTTCGGAAACGTATCGTCACCGTTTCTCGCGCATTCAGTGCGCAATCGTAACGCAACCGACAACGAGGACAAGTATCCAGAGGCGGTCTACGATATACACAATAATCATTATATGGATGATTATGTGGCGTCCTACAAGACTGAAGATGAACTACTGAGAGTGTCATCGCAGGTACGAGACTCTCACGCCGAGGGAAACTTTCACCTACGAGGCTACGCGAGCAACAGCGAGCGACTGTTAGCGAGCATCGAGCCAGAGCTTCACGCACAAGAACCGACGCATCTAGGCGAGAAGCAACAGACCGTTCTAGGAATGACTTGGGATCCTAGCACCGATACTCTAGGATACAATACGAAGATGCTGCGCGTACCGGACGCAGTAAAGAATCACGAGCGATCACCGACGAAACGAGAGTTACTCAGCGCGATAATGTCAATTTACGACCCGATGGGACTTATCGCTCAATTTGTGATAAGCGCGAAGATAATATTTCAGCGAGTTTGGTCAAAGGGAACGGATTGGGACGCACCGTTACCGCACCAAGAAACTGAAGACTTTTTTCAGTGGCTGAATGCACTGAAACATGTAGCTACGCTACGCATACCGCGACAGTACGAGACACCGAGAGCTGCTACGAAATATACTCTGCATATTTTCACCGACGCGTCAACGGAAGCATATTGCGCTGCAGCATATTGGCGCATAGAAAACTCAGAGCAAGAGGTTCGAGTAAGTTTAGCAGCGGGCAAAAGCAGAGTTTGTCCACTGAAGGTGCTATCCGTACCGAAATTGGAGCTAACAGCGGCAGTCATCGGAGTACGGTTAGCAGAAACAATCTGTAACGAGCAACGATACGACATCGACGAAGTGATATATTGGACGGATTCAAGAGTCCTACTAGGATGGATTAAAGACGACGCACGAAATTACGAGCCATTCGTATCACATCGATTAGCCGAGATCACCGAGAAATCGAATCGTCAAGCATGGAGATATGTACCGACCGATCTTAATCCGGCAGACCGTGCTACACGAGGCAAGCCTACAAGGAGGATCGACATACAGGATGATTGGTACAGAGGACCGCAGTTTCTCTACCTAGACGAGGTGGAGTGGCCGAGCCGAGATATTACAGTAAGCCGCACCGAAGATCTTCCTGAAAGGAAGCTGAAAGTCAAGTCAGGAATCGTTTTATCGACTACGACATCGAAAATGGAGCCATCAAGCGTATTACCCAATATACGTCGCTTCAGTAATTACGATCGATTGATTAATTCTACAGCCTACGTGCTACTTTTCATCGATAAGCTGAAATCCAAGAATAGGAGACTACAGCTACAAGTGCAACACATTAAGCGAGCAGAGCATATGTGGATACAGAATAGTCAACGGAGAAGCTTTCCAGACGAAATACGTACTCTGCACATCGGACGCGAAATCGACAGGAAATCGAAGCTATATACGCTAGCACCAGAGTTATGCGACGACGGCGTGCTACGTATGAAAACGAGATTGGGCAACGCTCCAGTACTCTACACGTCACTACATCCGATAATACTGGACGGCAGAGACTCATTCACTCGATTGCTGATTCAGAGAGCCCACAGACGATCAGCGCACATACATAACGAAGCCGTGATAAATCAGTTACGTCAAGATTATTGGATTTTGCATCTACGACCGATAGTGAAAGCCGTAGCGAGAGACTGCGCACTTTGCAAGCTACGTCGAGCTTCACCGCGAGCGCAGCCCTTCGGAGACCTACCCCCCGAGCGACTACAGGCTTATCAACGACCGTTTACCTACACCGCGCAAGACTATCTAGGCCCCATGTACGTGACAATAGGCCGGCGAAGAGAAAAACGCTGGGTCTGTTTATACACATGCCTAGTCACCAGAGCCATCCATCTGGAGAGCGTGCATAGTTTGTCGACGGACAGCGCGCTACTCGCCCTACGACGATTCGCTGCGCGACGAGGATGGCCACACACGATGTACAGCGACAACGCGACATGCTTCAAGGCAGCATCGACGGAGCTACGAGAAGCATATAAGCAGTGGCTACCACAGCTACGTGCTTACGGTCTACATCATCGGATGGAATGGAAGTTCATCCCGCCTGGTAATCCCTCTGCAGGCGGAGCTTGGGAACGCATGGTGCGTACCGTGAAGACGGCAATGGCGTACACATTCCATACAAAAGCACCGCGAACAGAAGTCTTCGAAACACTATTAGCAGAGATCGAGAATATCGTTAATAGAAGACCTCTCACACACGTTAACGTCGACCCGCAATCCGAGGAAAGTCTCACACCGGCACACTTTCTACTACTGCACAACGCAAACCTACCTATGATCGGAGTCTACGAAGAAAACGACAAGAAGCAGTGGAAGGCTGCACAGGCGCTCGCAGACCACTTCTGGCGGCGCTGGACGAAAGAGTACTTCCCACTGTTAGCACCACGTAAATCGTCCGACGAGGGAGGACGACAGATCCAGCCGGGAGACGTGGTCATCATCGCTGAACCCAATGGACCTCGCAGCGTATGGCCCAAAGGAGTCGTCGAGGTCGTCTATCCAGGCCCCGATGGACGGGTCCGCTCCGCAGACGTCAGGACGAGGCACGGGACGCTACGCAGGCCGAGCTGCAGACTGGCGGTCATCGCGTCGCAACCCATGCACCAGGAGTCTTCGACTGCGGGGACAAAATGTTAGCGACGCGACTGAAAAACCTTAGATGACGCTAAGATTAGTTAAGTTGAAATTCGATTAAGGCTGTATTCGAAATAAAGATTTTATCCGTTAGGTAGGGCAAATATATAATTAGATTGTTATTAGACATAAGAATTATGTAATCGTTAGTTATATCAGGTGTTATTCGATATTTAGGTCACGCAAACCCTAAATCCCAATTCCTTATTCGAAGAGCGAGATGAACGAAGGAATAAGAAAATAAAGAAAACTTATTCATAGGTTCATAATTATAGCCAATCACACGCAAATAAAGACAAGGAAAGGTAAAAAACAGCGAGACAGAAAATCTCGATCGTGATTGGTCAGTCAATTTCCCGTACAGAATTCGATTACGCTCAATTGTACTATGAGACGCACATATTTAGGTTATTATCTCAGTAATTACTTTAATTAGACTACTGAATGTTACGTATAATCGTAGAGCGTGAATTGCTTAACACCCTAATATAGGTCATGTTGTCGTAATCCTAGCTATTAGATAATAGCATGCTGTAAACCGTCGAGAAACGGGCTATTGTTCCGAGCGCGGGCGAACAATAGGCTTTGTGTTCGTGAAGTAAGCGAGTCGGACAGGTGTTATTGTTTTGTTTCACTGACCTAGTAACCGAGTTAGCGTGTTATGCAATATTTAAGTCAATAATTAGATATTTGTGAGAATTATAGTGATGTAAGCGATAACGAGATAACACGATTTGACCCGAACAAAGCCGAATTAAGTAACCGACCAATCAGAGGGCTTGATTCAGAACGAATCGAAACGCGTCTTATCTCCTTATCGTAAGGGTGTTCCTTTTCTACGAAATTCGTATATAAGCGAGGAAGGAACGGAGAGAAATCGTAGTCAGTCGTCGAGTGATCCAGCAACCAGAAGCCTCAAGAAGAAGCCAACCGGAAGAGAACCAGAAGCGGTTCAATCGCGTAGTAGGGATTGTAGGAGTATTTTTATACCTTTGTATCGCGTGTAATAAAAGTCAGTTTGTGCGAAACAGTAGTTTATTTAGCTATCTCCTCGCGCATCGTATTCGCTCCTCTTCACGCGGCGACGTAGAGGGCCGTGGTCACGGTCTTGGCAGTAGGAGTGGTGGCGACAGCCCGGTGCCTTCTCCATTGAGCTATCGTCGGCAGATATAGCGCCGCGGGCTGCTATAATTTGTTTTATTGTTATATTTTCCGGTTAGTACCTACTTTATTCGCAGTGGGATGAAAAAATAGTATTTCACTCTGCAGCACAATTGAAACACTATATTTTCACGAACTCGTGAAACCCTCGTAACGCTCATGCAATCAAAAATATCACTTTTGACACAGCAGAGTTTGATATGAACTTAATTCATATAAAATGTATAACCTGTTTTTACTCACAATGTGCCTACTTCATGCTTGATGAATTTTACTATATGAAAAATTTAACTCGGCACGCAACCTTCTTAATTTACAACACAATGACTCCACTCCCCTCCAGCGCATATTCCAGAATATTGTTCCATTTATATCCAGTGCAGGTAATTCCGGAACATGTGTCCCGGAACGATCTCGATACGGCATATATATTGCGAGCGAAGCGAGGGGTTGCTGTAACCCCTTGACTTATGTTGGGGCATTTGGAGTTTGGGAATGCGATCATGATTTAATTCATGCAATTCTTCTCGAAAAAAATCTACGTATAATCAAAGAATATAATTTCAGAATCATTTCGTACCTTATCACAGTGACAATCAATATGAAAGACCCACGAGGTCCCTCGTACTATTGTCACTGTGACAATGTACGAAATGGTACTAAAACCGAAATGTACGGCTAAATAATTTAATCTCAGTACTTTGGAAGGTGGAGATAAGGAATGAAATCTCCATATACCAAAAAGTGTCATCAAAAAACATTAAATAGGTGGCGCTACAATACCTATATTACTTAAAAAAAAAATCACAGACAGCGCACTTCACTCCGTCAATAACGCCTAGGTTTTTAGCTACTCGAGCGCTACTCTGGAGACATTTAGAACTATTATTTATAGCTGACAAACTGAACACTTTTGCATCAGTTCTGCCTATGGAGATTGCGTTCCTTACCTCTACCTTCCATAGTACTGAGATTTAATTCTTTGGCCGTACATTTCGGTTTTAAAACATATCTTTCGATTCGTTGCGACCATGAGGTCGTTACGGTTTTTATTTGCGGTTGTAGTACGGTGGCATTTTATTACATGTTCTAACAGGTATGTAAGTGCAAAAGTGACAGGTATAAAAATGTAACCATGCTGCCACCGCTGGTTTTGACACGACCTTGGCGATTGTCTTGGTAATTGGCGAGCATCTCCAAACGACTTTTACTTCATTTCGCATGCACTAATCAGCGTGAGTAATAATAAGTAGAATCCGTTTATTATGACTCCGCCTATATTGACCAACCGGTTATTATGACGTAATTACACCACGAAGTTTGGTTTTCATATAAAATTCTTTATAAAAAAGTCGGATATAATGACTTCCCTTACAGTGACATGTCGCTTATTATGACCTATTTTTAATAAATTATGTCCGGTTATAATGACCGACATGATTCTTTACACCTCCGGTAATGTTCGTTGATTCCCGACGACGTTCGGCACGTGGCTCGTTTTTGTTTTGAATCTCAGTGAGTAATTGACGATTGAAGGTTTAATGAAAAATTACAGATTTCTTACAGTAAAAAATACACTTGTATGTGTTATAATGTGCTGATTATGTACAATTTTGATTTTGATTTAATATGTATGTAGACATATGTATTTACTATGTTTCTGTATTAAAATACTTAAGTACATACATATTTACATAAAAAAGGTTTTTCATTTCACAAAACGTTTTGTATGACGTCCGCTTATTATGACGTGTTTGTCAATTCCTTTCGATGTCATAATAAACGGATTCTACTGTACATTATTACAGAGGCCGGGAAAGAGCAATTTGTGGATGAGTTTCGATTTTATCGGACGATGCGTAACGGAGTCCGATAAAGAAAACGAATCCACGAATTGCTGTTCTAGCCGAGGCATATTATATAGTGCCTTTCTCCAAACATGCGAGAAAGTAAGGTAAAATAATCATCATTCTGCACTCAAATCAAACCTTCGCACGGACTAAATCCGTAAAAAAATATAAATTTATATAGTCTTTGATAGTGCTTAATAAAAAGCAGTATTTGCACGATCATATTACATGACGGTCTTGTGAGAACGAGACATGACAGCTTGAAATGATGCTGACCAGGTGGTGTAGACGCGGCGCGCGGCTATAATAATTGCCTGTTTGGGTTTTCCTTAGTGGATACGTGGTTTTAAAAAGTAAAAAAACAATACAGAAAAGACTTCCCGTCCGCTAAGACACGACAGTAATGGTTTTTTTTTTTAATTTGAGATTGACCATAATGAAGAACTTCACTCAAAAATTTACTTTTTTTACATTTTAACTTTTTTTTTTCGAAATTGAGGTCGTGGACCTGTAGTCTTTTTATTGTTAAATGATAGAACAGGATATCAGCCAAAAGATTTCATCAAAATAATATCCCTAGTTAAAACATTTTATAAGTTACACGTTTCCAAACAAGACCTTCTGTAATGAGCGTCAACTTAGTTCTAAAGAATAATTTGCCGCCGCCCGATTATCATTGGGAACTAAAGTAACTTGGCCTCGACGGAAGACCAGCGCTAGTCCAGCCAGGCTAGCACAATGCTGAGTCGGGAACATTTCGTGGCTTATATGTTATGTTTTGTTACTTGTTGTTTTCTTTTTTTTTTGCCACGAGTAAACGCTCTCTACTCTATAAATAAAGCATTAGGAAACTAGACTATATTTGCGAGCACAGAATCATAGGGCTCAATAGACAAAAATCACGAAATCGTGTCTAATTTTCACTTATTTTCAATTGTATACCGTAACCCGGCAAACGACAGCAGTATAATTTTCGTATAGCTATATTTGATATAGCCGAGGGATTTAACTACCAAAATTTTAAAGAAAAGTATATTTTCAGAGATATTGAGGAAAAACGTCAAAACATCGTAATGCGCGGGTGTTGCGAAATCTGCCATCGCAAGACTGGCCAAAAAAGGAGTGTATTGTGTTCCTTTCTAACTTTCGGGCTTTCCTGTCTAAGGTGCGAGAGAGTTCAGATTGATGTCAAGTCAAAATCAGATTTCTAAACTGCTAATGCCGCGCCTACAATCACGTGCCGTCTGGGAAAGGGCTCGAAAGTGTTTATGTGGGAAATAGAAATAAAATCTTTAAGAAAACCCGGGTTTTAGAAGCTGGGTGAATTTGGTCTATAGATCTAAGCACATTCGGCCCGATTCGAAAAATGAGATACGATAATGATAAGTTCTGGTTTAGATAAGTTCTCATTTAGATATCGTTTATATGTCGTATAATTGACAGAAGCAGCTCGATTCGGGCTACCAATGTCACTTTGACGCTAGAAATATCGTGTATAGATCTTATTGGGATTACTGCGATAAATACCGCTACTGGTACTACTACTACTTGCTACTTGGTCTTGTTTTATTTTTAATATTACGTCGGTGGCAAACAAGCATACGGCCCGCCTGGTGGTAAGCAGTCTCCATAGCCTATGTACGCCTGTAACTCCGGAGGAATTACATGCGCGTTGCTGACCCTAACACTCCGCACCCTCGTTGAGCTCTGGCAACTTTACTCACCGGCAGGAACACAACACTATGAGTAGGGCCTAGTGTTATTTGGCTGCGGTTTTCTGTCTCTAGATCTGAATGACATCTGCAGTGTTGCGCCCTACCATACAAAGCGAGATGACATTCACAGTGCACATACATGTTATGGACGTAGTTGAAGGACATACCCCCGGGTTCATTGGTATAATCAAAAATTTTTTTTGGGAATGCTACTTTTTTATTTCTTATACCACGTCCGTGGCAAACAACTATACATTCCATCCGTTTTCCTAGCCTATGAACGTAGCTTCGTGTCATATGAAGGTTACGCCTTTTAAAAACCGGGACACCATTTTTTTAAGGACCCTATGCTATAAACTCTAAATAAATAAGACTAAATTTGAAATTAAATTTAAAATATTATTCGTAGCCACAAGAATTAGATTTAGATTTGTGGTTATAAAAATATACTCGCTGCGCGCTGTAACTATTTCAATACGAGTCCAGTCGCCATAAGATATATAAAAGATTTTTAGATGAGTTTCCCAAACGCAGTTATTCCTTGCAGCTTCTTCTTCCTTCTTTTCGCATTTTTCCCCGAAAGCGATTATCCTAGTCACTTTTTTCCTCTGCAGCTTATTTTTACAGTCGCTTTGCTTCTGTTTCTGATATTTTTTTGTCTGAATTTTAACCTGCAGTTAATTTCAATCCTTTTTTTTTTCTTTGTTGTGTTTTTTTTTGTCTGCGTTTTTTATCCGTAGCCATATTTACTAATAGTTTTCTCTCACTGTTGCGTTTTTACACGACTGCGCAAAAAGGAGTGTAAAGTGTATTGTTTTCAGCGTTCATGTTTGTGGGTATGTAAGTTACTTTGTTCCACCCTAGCAGCTAAATGCCTTAACCGATTTAGATATTAGAGGTATCGTTAGAGGTACTGATGGTGACTGTACATATCATAATGACGTTCTACTCTCGTTTTTGCGTAATCGATTGTATAATTATCGCCAAGACTGAGTAATCGAATTACAAGCAATATCAAATTACGCTTAAGGTATACTAATTTCGAATCACGCAGGGCGTTAGGCTAGGTCAGAGTAACATGAGTAAGGAAACTTCGAATTCACAGTCATAAAATCAAAAGCATTTTTACAAGCTTTGACTTGTTCTGTTAGTATATACGAGTGTTATTTAGTGTGGGTCAAATCATGGAAGCTAAATTAGACTTCCGAATTTCCGATTGAGCTGAAATATTGCATACATATGTAAATCGTATGACAATGCAATATTATGAGACAGGAGGTGGCCGTGGAAAGAAAGGCAGAAGTTTGTACCAAAAAATTAACTTTCTCCAAAAAGTAAATATTACCGGTACCCCTAGTGTAAATTTTATCGACATCATAACGTGACGAACGCGTTTGCGTTAAGTCTTATTTTGTATAGGATTTAGAGTTTCCAAAACGTCCCGCTTGGCGCGCTCTTTCTAAATCCAATACAAAATGAGACTAAACGCAAACGCGTACGTCACGTTTCAAAATCGAATTTATTTACACTAGGGGTACAGTACGCGTTCGTCACGTTATGATGTCGATCAAAGTTACACTAGGGGTACAGATATAAATAGGCTACGTATATTCTGTTTTTTTATTCCGTAGACTAAAATAACATTTCATGTGGTACTAAGAAATGTCATGTCTTACATATGAAACGTCATTTTAGTCTACGGAATAAAAAACAGACCTTAGTCCAATGATGTGCGGTTGGATAAACATTTCCGTTGGCAGATATACTTACGAAGGCATTTGTTGCCTAAACTGAATCTTTCGCTTAGTCTAACCCACTGTGGCGGAGATGACTTGCGAGAAACAACTAATAGAACTGGTTGATATCCACTTTCCTTTGGTGGATTACAAACAATGCTATTATTTGTTTACCACACGGCTCCTTTCACCACCCCCTCAATTAAAACGCAGCATACATAATGCTAAAGCCAAAATCTGCTAAGGAAAAGAGATTGCAAGAGAATTTCGCAGTTTATAGCACAAATACAATACGTTAAGTAGCTATGACGTATATGCCACCAAAGCAAGGCTATGATTATGAATTAATGAGATTGTTATCTAAAGCTTGCTTTGTTACATTATTTATGTTCTGGTGTTACGTGATGAGTAAACAGAATTATGTGTCTTCCTCTAAACAGGAAAAACCGTCAATCCGCTTGGAGCGTGGAGGCTGTATATTCGTAATGCTTCACAACTTAAAGAATATACCTACTTTGTATAGAAAAGGTTTTTTTTTACCATTTCAAGTACCCCATATTTCTAAAAGGGAACGGAATGTTAATAATTAATGACGAAATATCAAACAATAATACATATATGAAAAGGACATTAAATAACTATTTAAAGTTAAACTAAACTGTAAAAGATGGGACGGGTTCTAGTGTGGGGTGCCACCTGTGTAAGTCTACACAGGTCTGTGTAGGGAGTCCCCTAGCCCCTTTTTTTTTTTTTTTTTTTTTTCTAGGGGGGAAAATGCATTCCGCATACCACCCGGGTGCGGGGGGTGACCCGAGTGGTTATGTGGGACTCCCGTCTAGGCTAATGAGGCCCACGGTATACCCACTAAAAACCCCCCATATGCCACCTCGCCGCCTTATTGGTGGGGTTACGGGAACACTTGCGTACTCATCCGCGACCCCACCGGCGGCAGCCGCCCGCGAGCGGCTCCTTCGCGGATGCCCGAAGGCCCTTCACGCGAGGCTCGCCAGATGGTTCGACGCGCCTTCCTCCTCGGCCTCCGTCCTGCAGTGTAACGGACCCCCCCGAGCCCGCCACAAGGAGGCCACGGGCGCCAGAAAACTCCCCAGCGCCCGGCGGCAGATGAGGTCCATGGTTCTGCCGCAAACCACAACTCGGCTGCAGAGGACAGGGAGAACGGCACACCGTAACACCGACACTCCTCTTCCTCTGCAGCCCCACCAACGCCGCTACAGCGGAACGGCCCCGCCAAGGTCGCAGGGGATAGGGAGAGTGGCGCATCGTGATACCATCACGCCTCTTCCCCTGCGATCCCACCTCGGCCGTCGAGGATAGGGAGAACGGCTAACCGCAATACCGACACTCCTCTTCCTCGACGGTCCACCTCCAACGCGTCACAAGCGGGCTTATCAAGCCCACTTGGAGCGTCCTCCTCGGGCCAGCCAGCACCTCAAACAGGCCGGCCCTGGTTGCCTCTTCGCTTCACCGTGGGAGACCAAGCCACGGCTACTAAGCCCCTCCACCACGACAAGGTGGGCAACCCTCGGGGGGAGTCCCCTAGCCCCGTCTCATCTCCACGGCACTCCTGCTAAGGCTGGCGCGCCGGGAGAGGCGGCCAAAAATTAAAAATGTCAAATATAGGAATCTCCGCGCCGAATACAATTTCGTACCATTTGGCGTCGAGGCCCTTGGTCCGTGGGGTCCGAGCACCCTTAACCTATCGAAAAGAATTACAGAGGTCTCCGGTAACCGCAGAGCTGGCAGCTTCCTCGCTCAAAGAATTGGTCTTGCGATACAGCGAGGAAATGCTGCTACATCTACGGCACCATGCCGCAGGGGGATAGTTAGTTTTTAGTATTTTATTTTAAGACTAGTTAGTATTATTTATTTTTAGATCTATGTTTTAAGTTTTGTAGTTTAGTCTTATGGCTCATTTACACGGTGCGAGACCTCGCATGCGAGTTTCATTACATTGCGGTATTTGATCGGTCGCCGAATTAGTTGTAACCTCAATAGTCCGCAATTTAACTAAAATCGCATGCGAGTTCGCGTGCCGTCTAAATCGGCCCTTAGTTTAAATTTAACACCCAAATAATATCTCGAAAAGTAACACATAATAATGTCAAATTCATATTAATGCGCTGAATGTGATGAAAAACTATACACATTTTTCTATTTGTCATGAAATTACAACCGAGTTATAAATTTTTCTAGAAGCCAATGAAGCTTCCCAGCAGACGAATCGCCTGATGGGAAGCGATCACTGTCACTCATGGACACCCGCAACACCAGAGATGTTGTAAGAGCGTTCCCAGACTTTAAAGGTTTGAAGGTCGTATCGGTCCGAAAATACCGCAGGCGACAGTTCATTCCTCAATTTAGCTGTGCAAGATAGAAGGTTTCTAGAGAAATGCACAGTTGAGGACTGCCAACCATTTAAGCGGTGAAGATGGAAATGTTGTCGCGTAGAGCGATGGCGGAAAGAAGGAGCAGGGATTAATCGTAACGATTCCTCAAAGCAGTCCGTTATACTCTATCCCCTTTATTCATAAACGTATACTAAAGTTACGAAGCCGTTTGTCCCTTTCCATCATACCGATACGTCGGAAAGGGACAAACGATTATTAGCGGCATCGTAACTTTAGTACACGTTTATGAATAAGGGGGTTTATGTCCAAGGTTATTATAACCTTAATCATTGCGCAGTGCAATTTGGCACTAAATCTACACGGTTGAAACCAGAAAGTTCACCTGTAATAGTAACACACACTAGAAAACATTTATTATAAATCACTTATTTTCATTACATAGTACAGTCAGCATCAAAAATAGCGGATCAATTTTTTTCATCCGCTACTTTTGATGCTGACTGTACATAGGTATATACACGAAATAGTACTGACAAACTGTGACATAGTTTGGTGACCGTTAGTTTCGGTCTTGATGTACATTTGTGTCAGTTAAATAAAATTTTAGGTGGCACGGGAAATTTAGGCATAGCTAATTAATAATTAATTAATTAATTAATTATTTGTAATGTGTCTTATGGGTGCCTGATATACCTGATTTTTTTTTTTTTTTTTTTTTTTTTTTTTTTTTTTTTTTTTTTTTTTTTTTTTTTTTTTTTTTTTTTTTTTTTTTAATACGCCACCCTAAGCCTAAGGTTGCCATACTTCAGAATTTTTCGTCGTCCTTTGTCAGAGTTTTTATAAATCTCAACTGACCACTTGAAGCTAGCTAAAAGTTGGAAGCAAATGGAGCTGGGCGGGATATGTTGCCAGGCAGAGTGATGGCAGGTGGGCCAAAATGTTAACGGAATGGTGGCCGCTTTCAGACGAAAGGAGTGCCTGGCGTCCGTTGGCTCGTTGGGTGGACGACATTCGGAAGACTGCGGGTCACTTCTGGATGAGATTGGCTCGGGACCGGGATAAGTGGCGTACTAGAAGAGAGGCCTATGCTTAGCAGTGGGCGACAAAAGGCTGATATGATGATGATGAAAAGTTGGAAGTAGCTACAGCAGCTTTTAAAAGCTTTGAAATACGAATACCAAAACTAAGAGAACCCCTGGATTTTGAGAAATTAGGAAATATCAGGACTTTTATAAGAGACGTTCAGACTTTTGACAGGATTTTCCATTTTCTCATATGGTAGGTAACCGTATGTGTAAGGGGGAATAAAAACCCTACTTATTTAATTTCCACTGCGGCTAAATCTCTGCTAACACTATTACAGAGTTAGACCAACCTAATTACGATCTAATACAATCTAAATGAGATCATTTACTAGATTGGTATCTATTGTTACATCAGCTGGCAGCGACGTAATTATGTGCGTGCTTTACTGAACGTTCATGTAATATATATTAAATAACATTTGTAACTCAAAGACAGATTATAATAGTACAATCTCACCTCGGGTGGGAAACGCATATTTCCTGTTTTTTTAGTAAAATAAGCATAATTTTGTTTTTATTTTGTGGAAGAAAGGTATTGTTTTATAGGAGTATCCGTAAATGTTGCTATGCAATTTTTCATGTCACTGTGTATGTTATATTGACTTGTGAAATAACTCTTGAATTGAAGTAGATCTTACAGAATATATTTTTGTATTTTGGATCTGAATCTAGCGAACTCTGAAAGGCCGATTCCAAATTTAAAAATTTATCTTCCAAATTTAAAAATAAAGAAAACACATGCATATATTTAACGCGGGTAGGTATGTGCCTACTAATGTTATTGCTTTTTTGTTAATGTTGATTTGTCTTAATATTCAACTTCAACTTCAACATTTATTCAGCAAATATGCCACAAGGGCACTTTTACACGTCAACATGGAATTTACAGACAAGCAAAAACAAGCACATCAACAATTATAAAATACAATTCATTGGAAATCTTAATGCAAACTACAGTATTATTGTTTAAAGAAAAAATAAGTAAAATATTATTATTACTTAGAGATGTATAAAGTCTCTAAATGTCGAATTTTCTTAATAACGTCTAGGAAAATACCTACAAACCTGATTTACTCTTGTATAGGTACGTATTTCGATATTTTTTATTACTTTCGGTGTTTGCTGCAATCTTAGAAAAAACATTGTGTGCAATGGTACACAATTAGGTCTTAATATTTTCGACCCTTAAATTTTAAGAACCCTTACTATGTTGTTGCAAAAAAATATTATTACTACACTGAATATTGCTAGAAAGAATCAAATCTTTACCCTCATTTCATTTCAGAAAGAGGTCGCCAACAGAATTCGAAACACGAATATCATAAGAAAAAGGTATATAGATTGACAAGCTGTACGATCGAAGGTCGAGTTTGATTGACACAAAACGTGACATTTCGGTTTCCTGTTGTCTTTTACATTATATAGGATTGAAGGATATGATATGATTCTTATTACAAAGTATTTTAGTGATGGACCTGGCCTGGACGTCGATTTTAATTTGATTTTATTCAGGTTTTGACACGACCTTGACGATCAACTTGGTTGGTCTATGACTCGCGTGCGTCTCACGCATGATATTAAATTCTTTTCGCATGCACCAATCAGTGCGAGCGATCTTTGAAATTGTATCAAAATAAGATCAAAACTGTAACAAATTGATAAATCTAAATCGGCCTCCAGATCGAAATTAAGAGAAATATTTATACTGTATTTTTGTTATGCTTACCTACCTAACCTACATACGTTATATATTATTAGTAAGACATCGCGCACCTAGCTGTATGACTTAGCGTGCATGTCGACTAGACACCTTAGCTTAGTCATATTATTTAGCACGCGTGTCAACTAGACGCCCAGGCTTACTCACAATCCTTGTGAAATTGACGGATCTCTGCCATCCGTAACGCTTACCGCCATGCGAGATCGATGGCCGCAGATTTTAGGGTTCCATTTAGACCTTTTACGCGTAATTTCAATCCGTCTGAGTGGGTTTTGTCAGCTATATTATTCCAGTGGGACGCCTAGTTTATTTGGACAGTCCTCAAATGGAGACATTGAAAAGTTTAAATTAATCTTTTTGAAAAAAGATACGAGCGTGATGGACTTTGACTTTTGGAAGGGAAGGGCGATTTGAACAATCCTGTTGTGAATCGGTTCTGAATATATGACCTGTCATCTGTCGACATATAATTATTATACACCGTGTTTTTTTTTGATTTCCGTTAATTTCAAGGGTGCATCCCTGAGCGTAAATTAAGTAACTTTCTCAAAGACTTCAAATTAATTTCATTTCGGAGATAATATTTTTTTTTGTTTCTTATAAGGCCCTTAGGAGCGTGTACACTTGGTTTAGGGCCTCTTTACATATTGATTAGTGTTTAGTATGAGTTAATACATTTGCTACAAAACGTAAGTATTATCTCGGACAATTGAAGTTCGAAATGACATTGATATGTCACAGTTTTCAACTGTTTGGTTAAGTTCAACGTAATGTTCGTGTTACAACAACGCTATATGCAACATTTAATTACATAAAAAAAAAAATTTAAAAAAGTTTTTTTTTTTAAATTAACTATGCCGTTTAGTTTCCTTAAACGTATAAAACGTAAAATTACGGAAAAGTCACCGATAAACTTGACACCGTTTTGTAATTTCCTTTGTACAAACTTTGACGATGCTTAAAATTTCTATCATTTGAAGAAATAGATCATGTACCTACTCGTATTCAATATGAAATGTATTGGAGACATTCTTGCTCGGGTTTATGCGTGGGAAACCAAATTGAAAAATATATCAAGCAAGTATAGTTGAACGAATGCGAATGTATATGAAATTTCGCAGAATGAATGTTATAACCAAGTGTTTGCTCAAATATAATAAAAAGTATTCCACTGTAACAGGCCAATTCGAACGTGCACCTGACATCAAAACGATATTTGAGTCATGTTGAATTCATATCAGTTAGCTGTCATCTGCATAAGTCAGTTTTATGTACCGCATAAGAAAATACATATGCCTTTCATTAAACTCAGCGTCCTTCATAGTCGCTAAATTTCAAGCTTGCCCTTACGATCAACTTATTGTCTATTGTAAGTAAAACCGCACGTGCTACTACCTGCATAAATACCTCACTCACTCACTTTAACCGGTTATTGAAATACAACTCCTATGGAAATTGGAATAAGGTTGAAAATTAAGTAATGGAATAATATGTTGCGAGTTGCTGTGTGGGCCTTCTGCGGTTACCGAGTGCCGACGAGTCGAATGCTACAGAACCAGTCTAAAATGTGTCATAGAGATACATCACAAAGGTGCGTCATCTGAGAATGCAAATACACTGGTTTTTTAGTGTTTATGTAGCCCTCGCTCGGGTACCAATTAGAATTATACGCCAATGACCGAACCTTTTTTTACAGGTAGTAGCACGTGCGGTTTTACTTAAAATAGACAAAGAGCCGTAAGGGCCAACTTGAAAACTAACGAGCATACCTTAACAAATACAAATAATAATTAGAATAATTAATTGAGAATACCTTATTGCTAATGTTACATTATGCGTGCACTTTACATAATTATTACTTAAATTATTACGTGTACCTGAACTAGGAATATAATCATGTAATTCATGTAGGTATCTTACATAAATGCCAATATATTATTATATTATAGGACATTATTACACAAATTAACTAAGTCCCACAGTAAGCTCAATAAGGCTTGTGTTGAGGGTACTTTAGACAACGATATATATAATATATAAGTATTTATAAATACTTAAATACATAGAAAACACCCATGACTCAGGAACAAATATCCATGCTCATCACACGAATAAATGCCCTTACCAGGATTTGAACCCGGGACGATCGGCTTCGTAGGTAGGGTCACTACCCACTAGGCCAGACCGGTAGTCAATAAATATATATATACATATAAAGTGACAAACAATTATAAAATGCTTGTTAAAGTTGACAGACGTTGATGGATACCACCATTACTTTATTGACATGAAGCTGTTAGCGCCATGCTAAAGTAAGAATTTTTATTAACAATTTCAGTCATCCATCAGTCAGTTATTTCCAGGTCGGATTTATGAATTTACAAGCAAATCAATTCTCCTATAAATAGACAAAAGCTTACACGCGCTTGTACACGCTAAAATATACGTATAAACGCAAATGGGGCATTACACAAAAGGTCTACTTTTCGGGAAGCAACTCGTAAAGGATGTCTCACGTTAGAACGGCATAGGTCCGGGCCGAGGCAACTGACACTTAATTTTCTATGGCAGGTGACCGATGACCACGTGGTGTTATAGAAAACGGTGTCGGACGTCTCGTCGACCTTAATAACCTGCAGAAAATTAAATTATATACAGTTGAATTTTAAGTTAAATTATCAAGAATTATCATGCCAAATATTGGCTTTTTAGCTTTATCAGCAGATTAAATAGCAGATGGTTGGCAGTCCTCAACTGTGCGTTTCTCCAGAAAGAAAGAAGTAATTTTATTTTATTATATGATTTTTTTGAATTCCATATTAATTTAAATTGTATGTTTTTATTTAATGCATGTTAGTTATAAGAAGATGTACTGTTTTGAACAGATGTTTCCCTCCGAGTTTCTTGCCGGTCCCGTATTGGAATACCCTCCTACGATTTAGGAGGGATTTAGATCTTTAGAGAGGTTAGAGCTGGCGTAGCATTATTTGACGTTCAAAAGCGCACTGTAATATGCCTTTTATTTAAAAATTAACTCTCTTTATCTTTAATTTTCTATCTCGCACAGCTAAATTGTGGAATGAACTGTTGCCTGCCGTATTCCCGCCCTTTAAACCTTCAAAAAAGAGCGTACTCCAATTTTAAACGCCGGCAACGCACTTAAAACCCTTCTGTGCTGCGGATGTCCATTGGCGATGGTAATCGCTTACCATCAGGCGGCTCGTCTGCTCGTTTGCCAACATGTCATAAAAAACACAAGTGTTAAAAAAATATATTTTTATTTTAGTATATGGAAAACCAACAGCACTATATATATCTAGAACTTCCAATAGAATTACAGAGCCAATTACAGGTTCTCACTTATAGAAATACAATAAATTATAAAAAGTTTTTGCCCATCTTAATTACACATACAAGTTCCTACAGCATAAGAACAGATCTATATATATATATATATATATATATATATATATATGATTCATTTTTACAAAAATTAATTTAAAAAAAGTAGTTGAATCCTGTAAGTACATATTCAATAATGCACCGAGCCCTGTCGTGCGCCAGAATTATTGTCACCCATGAAGTGTCTAATTTATTTATTTTTTATTACTGCTATGCTATCATTATATATGTCGATATCACAATTTATAGAAACTTTATTTAAACTCATGCCTGCCCTGCATAAGAAACTGTTTTTCCTATACCTAGTAGTAGCTTGGAAATTACTAATGGGACGAGATTGCGCCAAGTACCCGATAGTTTTCTGGAGTGCCCCAAATAAAGCACGAGTCAAAGTTCACACACTGAAGTGCAGGCCGATTAAACTGTCAACTAGTCGAAGGCAAGGACTGTAAAGTTGAGAAGACGTCAAATCGTGTGCAGTACAGTCAGCCACGGCCGAACTACTTACAAGTTGGAGTCGCTTCGAAACTTTAAGGATTACCCGAGGATTCTTGCAGATCGAGGACTAGTACTTGTAGCTGTAAAAGAAGCGATTCTTGCAGCCATTAGATACACACTCATATGAATCAATTATCAAGGTCGCATGTTTATACAATTGTAAATATTAAATTTACTTCATTAAGTTCTAAATTACACGAGTTTTTTTTATTGCGATATTTGGTTGATCGGTTGAATCAATGCGCTTATGAACGTCAAATAAAGCTATGCCGGCTCTGACCCTACACCACCCGAGAAGATTTAAATCGCCGCGTAGCCAACGTTACAATCGTTAACGCTCCGTAGCGTAACGTAGTCATCTCTCTCTATCACTCTTCCATATTAGTGCGACTGTGACAGTTGCGTTTCGTTAGCCACGGAGCGTGAACAATAGGCATCTTGTCTACGTCTGTGTCATATATATTGGAATGAGTTTTAGTAACTAAAACTCAAATGAGCCTGTAATTATTAATTAGCTGCGCACTTCTACATTAATTAACCGCAATACTCTATCAATATTACCCTTTAAACAAGACAGAGAAGTCTTCGCCATTTTAAGTTCAATCGGAAAATGTTCAAGAGGTAAAGTTGCAATGTCAAAACGAGTGAAGTACAGTCAGCTGCAGAACTACTTACAAGTTGGAGCTTTGAACGTCCTCGCGACGAAACTTTAAGGATTACACGACGATTGTTGTAGATCTTGGAAACTGCACTTGGAAAATAAAATAGAAAGTAAGTACCTATTTATATAAAATAAAATAGACTACTGTATATCAAATACAATATAGTAAAATCTTGGCTGGTCTCAGGTGTTAAAGGTGGTGAAATAATAGGTTAACGCTGGTTTACTTCCAAGTTACAAAAATACAAGTGGTAAAATTTATTGTTGTTGCTGAATTGAGTAACAAAGGTGAGTTTTAAAAGCTTGCCATAGGTAAATTTGAACAAAGAGACATTGAATTATGATTGAATTTATACAGTGCATTGAATGTTTTAATTAAAAAACCGGCCAAGTGCGAGTAGGACTCGCGCACCGAGGGTTCCGTGTAAACCTGTAGGTATATATTATTATATGATGTAACTAAAAATTTACGGTTTTTCTTTATCTGTGCTATAACACGTGGCTTCGTACCAAATTTCATGATTCTGAGTTCACCGCAAGTACCCCGTAGGATTTTATTCCCTTGCGAGTTTGCGAGTGTCGAAAATTTGCGGAAATTTGCAGCCTAAACGTCAGTATCTTTTGATTGCGTTGGCTTTGTATTTGATATAAATCCCAGCTTGATACCTCCACGCGTTCCTGAGAAAAAGGTTCATGACAGACAGACAGACGGACGGACGGACAACAAAGTGATCCTATAAGGGTTCCGTTTTTTCCTTTCGAGAAGTAAGACTATTTTGATACATTAAATTAAATTATGAAGTTATTTTTAATTTATTACAGACATTCACAATATTCATCTTTCTAATTCCAAAATCCGCTTTTACGCTAAACAAGCAAATGGACATTCCTAAAATACTTAAAACGTTACCATTTATAATTCACCAAAGTAACCTGGGAAGGACTAAATAAGCCCAAAACTGTCAGAGTAACAAACAAAACTAGCGCAACAGAAAACCTCAGAGTTCCTAATGTCTATGAAGTTTGTGTGCGGGCTAAAAAGGCGTAAATGCGGGAATCTGGGGGAGTTATAGTGTGTTTTGGGGCTTGTGGTGTTGCTAGAGCTATAGATTACGTCCCAGAGATTCAGCGTTAAGACTTGCGGCTACAAATAGACGTTAAAAGCAGATGTCTAACCTGCGGTGATAAAACGAGTAGCGATCGGCTATTTTTTCGTGCTAAAAACTGACCTGTAGGTGTACTGGTGTAGATCTCATATGAATAAAAGAGATGCTAAGTAAAGAGAGAGATATTATCAGTCGCAAATCGGTGGCTGTTTATGCCAACGACACTCATTCCAACTGTTGCCGCGCTAAGAGCGAGTTTTGATAACGATGCTCAATTTACTTTTTTTACTCGCTTAGCGATGCTTGTTTGCCTTGTTTACCCCTTTTACTCACTTGATTATCCTCCTTAGGCCCTGCCATATAAGAAAAAAAATACAAAATTTGTCAGTGAAATTTGAATCTACAGTGTAAGGACACTGACACGATTTTGTTTTGTTCGAAAATTGAACGAAATAAAACAGACGCAACTCTGTTCCTATTGAAAATTATTTAAATATCAACGTATATTTAAATGTCACGGTCCTATTTATAGGACTTAATGAGCCTTATTAAGAGGTTATACTTGCTTGGCAGTCAGAAAACACTCGTCGTAAATATGTGTTTGGTTGCACAATGCGATTATCTAGGGGTTTATGCTTCGGCGCTTGTCGATTTTTGTCTGGATATCGTGTCTGCGCTTATAGACATACGTTGGAGCAGATGGCCAGGATTTGCACTGATGTGGATGGCAGGTTGTTGAAATGACGAAGGCAGCAGGGTCTTGAAATGAATTAGATATAATTCGGTATTTTTTACATGTTTTTTGGCTTGAATAAATTTACATACAAAATGAACAAAATTCAAGTAGGTCTATGCTACGTGGTAGTTTGGTGAGAGATCGAATTGTAAGTGTCTTCATTGCCGCGCGCAAGCATGACGAGCCGCTACACCATTGGCTGCCGATTACGGCATATACGCGATGTATGCCTCTCATTGGCTGCTGGTCACATGACGCGATAACATGTATGTGCCGTAGTAGTACTTATGGTAGGTGGATTGCAGCCGGTTAGGTATAGGTATTGCTGTATTGGTATCGTGATAGCACAATTAAACCTAAAAAACAAATATTTTCAAAGTCTGTGTGACATACCAATGCCCCCAGTCGCCTTATATGCTATATCGCTTTCCATGCACCTCTATATAGTTGAGTAATATATAATGTGGTCTACCGTAGGTCCATAAATATTGGCTTCTAGTGTTAGAGTGGCACGCACTCATGTAGTCTACCGCAAAAATTTTAAATCTTCTTCTTCAGCCTGTGCTGAATGCTAATTTATAGTTTAAATCGGACAGGCCGGACGCTAATAGCTTATGCTACATCTAGCGTGTATAATCATTGTAGTCTAGCATATCGCGACTGCCAGCGTTTGTCTTAAAGCGGTCGGCTGGTCGGGTCCGGATCCAAACTGACTTTGTACCGGACATCTGTTTGTGATGAAAATTATGTTTATCTGTTTTGGCACTAATTAAATTACTTCACGTAGCCACAAAGATCATCTGATGAACATAGCCCGTTCAGACGGGGGCAATTTTGGTTTCACGTTAAGTAGTGCGAGGGTAAATGAAAGTTGCTATACATAAGTCGGTATCGATAAACTATGTACCAGAGTCGATATATCATACCACTGTTATGTAATTAGAAAATATTATAATTATATATTATAATATGAACTGATGAATTTAAACATTTGCTAGAGTGACTTAAACTAATATCAGAAGTTGGTGTTTCATTAAAGATAAATGAAAAAGGATTGCAAGGAGGTAACGTAAGAGTTGACGCTTTTAATTAATAACGTTTAATCGAGAGCAATTACATTCATTTTTATGATTTTAAATTGCTTCATATTTATAACTCTTGAGTCGGTATTTAATTAATTCCCTGCACTGGTGCATTTTTTTTTTCACAAAACTTATACATAGGATCTTAGGCATTTCTCATTTTACTGCCCTAACGTTTCTCCACACCTATTGCCATGGCTCATATGGGCCTTGGGTCCACTTCACAACTAATCGCAAGAATTGGCGTAGGCGCTGTTCCAAGCAACTTCCAACCCAGAGGAGAAACTAGGCCTTATTGGGTTAAGTTCGGTTTTTCTGAACCAAAAAGTGGTAAATATGAAATATATATCGTACATAAGTTTCGAAAAATCTATTGATATCTAGCCGAGGTTTGAACCCGTGACCTTCGGATTGAAAGTCGCACGCTCTTATCGCTAGGCTAACAGCGCTTACGTTGATTAATTAATAAGTATGATGTCATATAAAGTATTTTTTTTAAATACAAATCACCTTATATATTATCAGTTTGAACTAAATATTTGATAAGAAAAGATTCCAAAGTTGTGATACCTTTTGGTGTTAGTACACAACAGTACCCCTAGTGTAAATAAATCCGATTTCGAAACGTGACGTACGCGTTTGCGTTTAGTCTCATTTTGTATTGGATTTAGAAAGAGCCCGCCAAGCGGGACGTTTTGGAAACTCAAAATCCTATACAAAATGAGACTTAACGCAAACGCGTTCGTCACGTTATGATGTCCATTAAATTTACACTAGGGGTACTGATCATCACAAAACTTACTTATTCAATTTTGTAGATACGAGTAAATTGAAGCAAGTTACCTACTTTTTTCTTTTTTTATATTAAGTCACTTAGCAATCAAGATTGTAAGACGATTTAAATTTCACTGGTGATTTTATAAAATTTAAATTTTAATTACCAAATCAATTAAACTATTAAACCGAAACTAGCCTTAATAAATCACTCTAAGTCAGTCAAAGCTCTCTAAAGGATTCATTTGACAGCGTTATTAGCTTCAGAGGTATTATTTTAAACATAAATGATACAAATTAACGGAACGAAAGATAACATCAATCTTATATAAATAGCAATTTATCAAAGAAAAAATATGCGTTTTAATTACTTTCAGTGAGAGTGAGAGTGAATCTTGAGGCGTGGTTGTAATAACAACAATATTGAATTTGATCTGGATTTCTGGATAAAAAAAAACCGCCTTAAAAAACCCCCGCAAAAATAGATTTTTTTTACATACGAAATCCTGGTGCATTTGAAGTCGCTGTTAAGCCAAATAGGTCTCCTAGGTAAACATAATTAATGTTTAAATTTTTTAGATTATTATAGATTTTTTAAAAACCGCTCGACCGAATTCGATTAAATATAAATGGACTTGACAAGTAAACGCTTTGAATACAAATCCAAATCGGTTCAAGCATCTTCGAGTAGGTACTTAATCGGTAAACATACTTAAAAAAAGATTCCGACGTTTATGTACGGTCATGTCTGAAACTATAGATGTTATAGTATAGTCAGCAAACAAGCAGACGAGCCGCCTGATGGGAAGCGGTCATCGTCGCAAATGGACATAAGCAACATCATAAGAGCCACTTAAGCGTTGCCGACCCTCGAGAACCCTAAATACCCGCTTCTCGAAGAATCCCATGTCGTAGCGCAAAGGAAATACCTCAGGAGGCAACTCATTCCACATTCTACATACGTAGATACGGATGATGTGCCAAAAATATGTATACACCTTAGTATATCGGTAATAAGGTCGTGTATACATACTTTGAGACATTATACGTATCGATATTTTCAGACGTGGCTGTAGATATGAAATCGACAAAGTTCTACTTATATCTGCTTGAGAAGCTTAAAGTTACAGGTATATAACTGGTCTTACAGCCCGATTCAAACTTTGACCAGTTTCACCGCCCGGCCCGAACGAACTCGCACTGATATATCAGTACCCCTAGTGTAATTTTTTTCAAAAGCGAAACGTGACGTACTCGTTTGCGTTAAGTGTCATTTTGTATGAGATTTTTGAGTTTCCAAAACGTCCCGCTTGGCGCGCTGTTCAAAATCCCATACAAAATGAGACTTAACGCAAACGCGTACGTCACGTTTCGCTATCGAATAAATTTACACTAGAGGTACAGATCCATATCGTATCTAGACCTAATATTTGACATATCTAAAAGTTCGAATCGGGCCATCAGACGGTTAGTAGCCAAGTGAAGCATACATCTTAACAAAACACAAAAGAGCTTCATGCAGCCATGAGCCAAGCTTTAACCGATACGTAGCTGACCATAAATAACTTCTAACCAAACACTAAAGTGAAGTTAAACGGTAGAACTATAGTTACGTATTAAAAAAAAACGTAAGCACCATACAATCATTTATTAAGACCGTATTCGCACCGCAAACTTTTCTAAACGAGCAAAAATATAATTTATATTAACATAGCGGCTGAAACAAGTCTGTATACAGATGAAATGAATCATTAAGTTGCAAACGAGCTCAAACTTGCCTGGCCTTGGACGCAGCTTAGTTTTACAAACAGTCCACTTAATTATGGCACAGGATAGGCAGTACTTATATTAAACAAATAATATATTCATGACAGTACAAAAATATAACACACATTTTTTTTAACAATTATAACTTAAGGCTAGCTTAAGCTTAGTCAATAAGTCCCCCGCATTGCCACATTGAATGGCGATAGACAGTCAAGTGTAAAAATATGGGTGTACACATCTTACTCAAAAATATGTCCCATAGCATCTTATTCCAGTGTAATAAGAGCTAGTACCATATTTATGAGACGATTCTTTCGATACATATTTTTGCACTTGACTGGACAACCTACCACTTAATAGGTAAACTGTAAAAGATGTCATATGCAAAAGAAAGTGACCAAGACCTTCTCAGGGGCCAGGGCTGGGATCAAATTAACGTCCTCGGCATTCGTGCCTCAACTATTTGGTCACCCGAGTCACGGCGGCATGGGTCGAATTTCCGCGAGTATATGCGATCTATTCAAGGCTTATGGCGCCCTTTATCTATTTCAGTTTATAATTTATCTTGTAGTGTTCCTATTTAGGTAATTTAATTTAAATTTAATTATTCAGGTACGTATTTAAATTTAAATAAATTTGCGCATAACCTACGACGCCTAAAGCAGAGAAATATGGATTGCCAGCTGAATGTAATTGGACGAGCGCAGCTTGACCGTTTAGTAACATTAGGCTGGAAATACGTATTCTGACGAAGACTATATTGCTTTTCTGAGAAAAATGCCCAGTAACACAATATAAAAATAATTAAATTGAAAACGGCGAATTCAATTGCAAACCACTCCAATTTTTCTACCGCTGTTCAGTCCAATTATGCTAAAGTAAAAAAAAAAACTCACTAAAGAGTGATATTATAAAATTTTTGTTATTTATTTTAGCTATGCCCTTACACTGTAATAAATTTTACGTACAAGGTCCAATAAAAATGTAATATTTACACAATAAATGCTTTTAACTTTGACTATGACAATCATGATGCTTCAGAATGTTGTCTGGTCCTCAGATGCATGTGTGTCTTTATTAGTTAATATTTGCGTACTATTTCAGTTATTTTATAATAACAATCTGGTAGTTATTTGGGTCTGAATTATTTTTTGTTGTCTTGTTTTTTTGTCCCGAAAAAATGAGAAGTGAAGCTTTTTATATGAGATGAAGTTATGAATGTATTAATTTTTCTCATGTCAAATATAATCTACAGCTAGAAAAACATACAATAGCCCTAGACTTTTTTTTTTATTTGATAGAAGATTTAGAAACAAGCGTATCAGAGTGGTCAGAAACAAGACAACGAATATAATTTTGACCCATTTGTGCGCTGTGTGTGGCGCGGGCGTGACTGACCGCACTTGTAAACGGCGGATAATTAAAAAGTTACGGCGGCTCGCGGCTGCGTTTCATTATCGCACTGCGTACAGTTAAGCTGCTTTCAACACAAAACTCGTAAGCTCAAACCACGCCTCGTAACCAATGTATTTCTTAAACTTATACGATATTATCATTTAATATTCCTTTATCAGAGAGCAAATGAAGTTAAACATCGCCAGGAAACCAGACTAGTCCCAATATGGTTTCCCTTCCAGGTTAGATGGTCAGATGTTAGCCGCTTTGGTAAAAATGTGTGCCTGTGCCTATTCTTCGGGAGTACGACCCCAGGGCCCAGGCTCCTATGAGCCGGAGTAAAAGACCAGGAAAACGTGCAGAAGATGATGATTAACATACGAGTACGTTCCCATACACCCTTGGTACATAGGCGAAAAATAAAGTGAGAAGATTAATGCTATCTCTAATGGCTCTTTAATTTTAATTTCTATGTTTTACTAGTATTCCAACTTTTCAATTTGAAGTCTAGTGTTTAAAAGAATAAAATATTTATGTAAAGGAACATTAATATAAAAGTAAAGACTATTTGTGTCGAATAAAGTTTAATTTACCTAATAACGTGTCGATATTATCCCAGAAACACAAAGTGTCATAACTAGTTATTCCCGATATATGGACGAGACGTGCGGAGTAGCACTTTATACTGTAGTCGTAAAGATAAAGTTTTTATGACCAATCGGCTCAATTTAGATTTCTTCTACCATATATTCCACATTCTCATAAATACAAATTTTTGGTACAAGTTTTCATCGCTAACTGTACTTTTCTTTCAACTAATACTCATCGAGATAATTCTAAAAACCCCAAACACAGTTAGGTTGCTTTGTTTTACCATAGACTTCACATGACCACCTCCTGTCTCCATCATCAGATCAGGTCAATGGTACCATAATATTACATTGTCACCCGACTTACATATGTACTCGTATACAAATTTTTAGCTTCAGTGGAAACCGGGAAGTGGGTCAAATTTAGCTTGCAAAATTTGACCGTCAAACATAATATATACTCGTATAGTAACATACATCCATTACAAGTTAAATAAAAGCTAAAAGCTTTTAAAAAGCTTTTAAAATGACTTTTTTCCTTTTGCTTCCAAAATAAAATTTATATATCATTCATATTTCATTCTAGAAAATTTCAGATCTAACTGTTGTTGTTTTCAATTTTCTACACACTACGTACCGGTATAAAATAAACGAGTAACTTCAAAAACACAAATAGTGCTAAAAACAACCTTTTAAACATGGATCAGCTATTTTAAAAGGCCCTTAATGATCTGTCCAACGAGCCAATAGCAACACATTAATCATCTGTCAAATAACAAAGATGGCGTCAATATTTCACAGTTCATCATAATGTCGAAGGTGTTGTCAATAGACTGCAAACTTATGACGTATAGCAGAAATATTCTTGATGAAGTGTAAATAACAATAAATAATAGTACATTACGATACAAGTGCGAAAAATAGGTACATAATTCGAAACGAGTGGCGATAAATTAAAATACGACCGAAGGGAGTGTTTTAAATCGGCACGAGTTGCGAATTACCTATTCGCACATGTATCGTACAACGTTTCACAGTACATATGGGCCTTTAAATGTTCGACACAGTAACGTAATATGCTAATTTTCGCACTAGTGCGGTAAAGTAGCACCATATGTACTGTAAATACATTATAGGACATTATTACGTAAATCTACTAAGTCCTACAGTAAGCTCAATAATACTTGTGTTATGGGAACTTGGACAACGATATATGTATATAATTATTATATAAATACTTAAATATACAGAAAACATCCATGACTCAGGGACAAATATCCATGCTCATCACACGTATTTACCAGGATTTGAACCCGGGACCATCGGCTTCATAGGCAGGGTCACTATTATCCACTAGGCCATTGGTTCAACCAAAAAATGTCTGGCCTAGTGGCATATCGGAAACAGCTCGAATAACTAAAACTTGAATTGGCGTAGGTAAGTTACACAGAGAGGTCAGAGGGTCTACCGCTAAAATCGAAAATCCGTTATCTCTCTCTCTCTTAAGTTTCAAAGAAATATTTGGGACAATCTTACACAGATCGACCTAGCCCCAACCACAGCCTAAGCAAATATAAATGAGTACCCACTAGACGAAAATATATATACTTAATTCACGTTTAGTTTGTCTTTTAATTAGTTTGTAATTATAACATTACTTTGTTTTGTCGAAGCTTATGATTAGTGTGGAAAAAACAGTGTATGTAACTGTACATAATTAGGCATTAAAATACTAGTGATCATTTTATGAAACTCATTTCATTCGTTTTATAAACCCGCACTCGTATTTTAATGCCTTTCATTATGTAGCAGACACAAAAACTACTATTAAACGATGCTTAGAACATATCAAGGCCAACAGGTGGGGGCATGTTGTTCCATATTTTAGCAGAAGTCGACGTACTGACATTGATACCAAATCAGTATCGTATTTCACGTGAACTACTCGCAAGTTTATAATTACTCATTTAGTGTATCCCATTCAAAGTTGCTTACGTTTGTCGGGCACTCGAGTACATGGTAAAATTCTAATTTAACTTCATACAGAACTTCGTTGGATTTGAATCTGGTTAGTACCCTGAAATAGATGGGAAATGGAATTATGTTCAACAGTTGGATAAAAGTTGTTGTAAAATATAAATGTGTTTTGGTTTTGGAATGTTAGTTGCAGTTGAATGATTTGGCTTACGGTTCGTTTTTTTTGCGTTAGAAATAAGATAAACAATCTTGACATCTCTTTTAAATCAGGAACTATTACTTATGTATATGCTTTATAATTGTTACCAATACGTAAAATACGGCAAATATGCCGTGACTTCTTTTTCAAAAGTGTTTTTCAATAAAAGGACGCATCAAAATAGCTTACCTTCTTTTTAAAGCTACATAAAAAAACAGACTGTAGGGTTATATTTATAAATGATTTGATTTTACTGTTCTGCGTAAATACTCGTACTAGACCGCGAGGAAGGAACAATTTCCATAACCAATCGCCTCCCGGCTGAAAATTCGTGTAGTGGTTAACGGCTACGAATGACGAACCCTCGTGGACGTCAGCTGCCGTTGTTGGGTTGAGGAATGGCAGCCAGCGAAACACGTAAAAAAAAATGGTCATCGCCTCCCGTTTGATACTTTGTCAAATGATAGTTCAGATGCTGTTGTTGATTTAAAAAACCTCCTTGCAAAATACCCTTGGTATATTTACCTTCATGCAAAATTTATGAAAAACGGTAACGGAATGGTAAAAAATAAAATGGAACACTTTTTTTCTCCGATTAGGACTGAAAGAGCTCATTATTTTAAGTAGAAATAACATAAAAAATGCAAATTTAAAGATTGTAATATACATGTAATTATTTTTTTTTAGTACCTGCAATCACATACCAACTGTGCCTACAATAATTTACGGGGTGAATACATAGGTCACACTGAGCTTTTACTATGGGATCAACCCCGAAATCGCGAACCAAAAATTGAGTGTTTCATGCATTTTGGTTGTCTGACCTTGACATTTTCTATGGGACACTTTTTTTGGGTTTTCTGGTTGGTCCCATAGAATTTTTTTTTAATCATTATGACCTATATATTCAGCAAGTCAATTATTACAGGTGACTAAATAAACAACCTTTATAATGGCCCACCTCAAAGAAAATTGTTTTACCTATGTAAGATTGTATACTTTATCATGTGCCCTTTAGGTTAAGTATTTATAACCTAAACAAAATAATGCTGATAATATCCATCAACGCGTTTCATTTCTTAACTTCGTTGTAAAACAAATGTACAAATGTCTCATAAAATAATATTTCTCGTTACTCTGATGCCACAGTTTAGGAACAGAGACCGTCACCTAACATGGTAATCATACTGATGCCAATTCGCACGTTCGCCGTTATGCGCGTGACAGCGCTATGTGCGTATAAAGAGTGGTGTCCCGCTCACACAGGTAGCGGCGTGCGAATCCGCGTGTGTGTGCGTTAAGACCGCTTAACTAAATAAATATATATATTATAGGAAATTCTTACACAAATCGACTAAGCCCACCAGTAAACTCAAGAAGGCTTGTGTTGTGGGTACTCAGATAACGATATATCTAACATACAAACACCTATGAGACAGGAACAAAATAACTATGTTAATCACACAAGCAAATGTTCTTACCGTGATTAGAACTCAGGACAATCGGCTTCATAGACAGGGTCACAGCACTACCGACTAGGCCATACCGGTCGTCAAGGTTTATTAATACACATTCGTTGTTAAAATCTCGGACATACGTATATATACAGGTTTAAACTAATTTTGTTTAATTTAGGCAAGTTATGTTACTGAAAAATAATCTTCATGTTTAAAAAAAAGTGAATGCTGTGATTTAATTCTAGTAGCCAAAAATCTATTATGTGGCAGCTATTCATAAAATATTAACAATTGTGGCCTGTTTAACAAAACGCTATTACAAAATGTAGGAAACTCCTTTAGGTCTATAGTACATACAGGCAAGAAAGCATCATCTAATTTCCTAATAAAAAAATTACTAGGATAAGCCATCACCGTAGCTTATAGACGCCCGCAATACGTCATACGAGTTGCCGGTTCTTTGAAACCGTGCACACTCCTTTTTTTTTTCAAAGATGGGCTACTTTAAACAACTCTACTCTGCTAGTGCTATACATCTAGTGTAATAAATATATTCGAGCCGAGACGACACTCGCAGTTATCATAATAAAATCAACTGGTCCTCGGCAAACAGAATAAGATATACAAATGCAAAATATTATTATATTAAAACATTTTATTAAAATATATCATAGGAGAGAAACTGATATTGCTTTTGATCGTATTGAAATCAAATGCTTTTCTGTAAAATCTGAACTTCAAGAGCAATATTCAGGGTTTTATCATTTTATTCTTTCGAGTTTATAGTTAAATGCGAAACATCTAAGTAAAGGCATTTTTTGAGTTTTAAAACATATTTGAGTGCAGTTGGTTCTGAAAGCGGATTAAAAAAAGACGTAGCTCTTTTTTAAATCAAGAGGGCCTTTACCAGTTAGTGTGGTGGACAATTCTTTTTGTTGTCTTGTTTCTGACCACTCTGTCACGATGTATGTCTTCAATCAAATAAATAAAAAAGTCGAGGGCCATTGTATATCTTTCTAGCTGTAGATTAAATTTTACACAAGAAAAATTGAAAACAAAATTCCTCTAGTACAAAAACCACTCCGTCACAAAAACTCTTGTTCGGTCTCAGCTGTCTGTGACAGCGAAAAGAATTTTGACCCAAGTATAAAAATTGCCTAATATTAGGATGGGGCAAAATTTTAGTCTATATAATTTGTTGAACAGAATCTCCATATACCAAAAAGTGTCCGACAAAAACTATAAATAGGTGGCTTGAGAAAAAAATCTAATCATAGACAGCGCACTTTACTCCGTCAATAACGCCCGGTTCTTAGCTACTCTAGCGCTACTCTGGAGAGATTTGGAACTATTATTTATAGCTGACAGCTGGACAATTTTGCAACAGTTCTGCCTATGGAGATTCTGCTCCTTGCCTCTACCTTCCATAACCCCGTACATTAGAACATAAATTGAATAAATCATAAGCAAAGCATCATTTTGCGAAGTCACTGTCACTGGTGGTTGGTCACACCGTGAGTCTGCGCGTGCGCTGCTAGGTCCCGGCAGACTACCTGACCAGCGCTGCGGCAGAAATGTTGCAGCAATTGTTGGCGCTTTCTCGACTACACACGCATGACAAAAAAAATCCTAGTACAGTCAACATGAAAAGTAATGAATCAAATAACGCTTCATAAGTATCTACCATTCTGTAACAGCTTAACAAAAAGTGATGTCTTATATCTGTGGCCCTAGTGAAAAAGGGTACAAGTCTCTGGCAGTTTAGGTCTATAAGGGCATAAGTGTTACGTGGAACTTACACCCCTTTACACCTGCGCTGCCCTTGTACCCTTTTTCACTAGGGCCACAGATATATAGAACAACAAAGACTGTAAAAGATATACTTTTGAATGTGAATTTTAGAAATTTATGTATATTTGGAAAAGTTATCTGGTATGTCAGATACTTTTGGCGCGTTGTTTCATCAGCTACTATTGATGCTGACTGTACCCAATTAGTAATTAGTTTGTTTAGTATACGAGTACTAGACCTCATCATCATCATCATTCGCTTGCCCTTATCCCATTCATTTGGGGTCGGCGCAGCATGTCTTTTTCTTCCATATCTTTCTGTCACCCGTCATCTCATCATTCACTCGCGTTCGTTTCATGTCATCTCTCACACAATCCATCCACCTTTTCCTAGGTTTTCCTCTCCCGTTCCATCCCTCCACATTCATTCGTAATACCTTTCTCGTCACATGACTTTCATCCCTCCGCATCAAATGCCCATACCACGCTAGGCGATTCGCTCTTACTTTATCTATTGGTTTGTTTAGTATACGAGTACTAGACCTAAGTTTTAGTTATTTATTTGGCACGAGAATGTTTTTGAAATAAAGTTTTTATCTGTCAATCTATCTAAGTCGCTACTGAAAATTAAATAAATATAAAATTATGGTTTTTAAACTGACTTGTAAAGTTGGTTCGGTTTTTGTTAAGTTTTTGTGATTTCGAATTTATATTTAATATTATATAAAATATTTTTACAAGCAGAACTTCAGCTAAGCTAATTCAATGCACGGCACAAATAAAATTGAACTCTATGTCAATATCACAAAGTCCATTCTCCTTTAATTCAAACTGCCTAAGCACGTAGCAAATGTTAGTACAGCGGGCAAACACAACATGGAGTTTTATGTTTAAATCAGTAGGGTGTGTTGGGGTTATTCGCATAAGTTCCTATTTAAGGTGAGGCGGTATTTCACGCCGAAACCGCTTCTCTCCCTATACCAAGCACAGGTCCGCTCGAGCATGGAATACTGCTGCCACCTATGGGACGGTTGCGCTCCCGCCCTCTGTATTCCCTGATAAATATGACCTCGGTCTCTTTAAAGCAAGAGTGAATAGGCTACTACTGAACCGGTGAGCTCCATCTTAGACCCTGTCTTCACTTTCCATCAGGTGTGACTAGAGCCAATCGCCGATCAGTTTTTAATAAAAAAAAAAGTAATATCTTATTTCTCGGTACTATTTAATTTACTTATTGTATTTAGAAACAATTACCACTTAAAATCTGATCATATTTAGTATTTTATTACCACTTCATCCACACTTTTACATCACACTCACCACGTGATCTGGGTTCCGACATAATACCAGTGCTTTGCTCGTAAGAGTGAAGCGTATAGCTGAGTCGGCACCCGTTTGTTGTTGCTGCAATGCACACATTGTAACTACTTATTCCACTATTCCTGTTTGTTTATAATATTTATAAGATTCTGCAAACAAATCAACGCTTTATCTATCTATCTATCTATAATATTATTACTAGTGGCTCTATGAGCTGTAGACCTTGCGTTCAGCTTAAAAAATGTAAAAGTGAAAAATATTTAGTTGAATCGTTATCACAGTGAACTCATAATAGTCTTAAGGGCCCATATACGCTATTTGATCTTCCGCATTTAGAAAAATAATAATAAGGAGGGACAAACGAAAGCAAAATGAGTTAAAACGGAGGCCTTCGCTAACGCTACGGTCAATTAGGCGTATCGTAAAACCACTCAAATCTAGTCGAAAAAATTCCCACCATAATTTTTTATATTAAAGGATAAGTGGGAAATTTCACCGCTTTTTGGAACACTGGTGGTGTTCCAAAAAGGTGGCAAGTTCGCTCTTAACCAACAGTTGGTTAAGTAAGAGCGATTGGACTGGAGTTCCAATCGGTGTTCCGATGTAAGCTTCCGTAGCTCAGATACTGATCCATTCCTTCCTTTCTGAATATACGCCTTAGCGTGACTCCCCACTATGCTAAAATATTAACTCAAATTCTTTCTTCCTCGCGTTTTCCCGGTATTTTGCCACGGCTCATAGGAGCCTGGGGTTCGCTTGACAACTAATCCCCAGAATTGGCGTAGGCACTAGTTTTCACGAAAGCGACTGCCATCTGACCTTCCAACCCAGAGGGTAAACTAGGCCTTATTGAGATTAGTCCGATTTCGTCACGATGTTTTCCTTCACCGAAAAGCGACTGGTAAATATCAAATGATATTTCGTACATAAGTACTGAAAAACTCATTGGTACGAGCCGGGGTTTGAACCCGCGACCTCCGGATTGAAAGTCACACGCTCTTATCACTAGGCCTAAATAATAAATAAATATATATATAGGATAATTTTACACACATGTACCTGGTCCCACAGTAAGCTCAATAAGGCTTGTGTTGTGAATACTAGACGACGATATATATAATGTATAGTTATAGTTATAAAAGATCTTTCTCTTTTAATATTTAATTCAGTCAGTGTATGGTGGAATAATAGGAAGGAATAAGCATTTACAGAATGACCCTAGCGAAGGTTATAGAATGAACAGCGCTTACAGAAATACCCCAAGATACCTCGTACAGTAGGCAAATAGAACGGAATAAGCGTTAACTGAATTACCTCAACACACCTTGCACGGTGGGCAAATAAGTTTTATGTTTAAATCAGTCAGTGTACGGTGGGCAAATAGGACGGAATAAGCGAGCGGCGATGAATTATTCACCGCCCAAACCAATTGTTTACCGACCATCGTCGGCTCGCAGGGATGGTGCGAGAGAGTTCACAACATTCTGAAAACGCACGTTAATTTAAATATGAGTACAGTGATCATTGGGATGATTACTTGGGCAAGGAATAGAAATTTAGCGGATATTGCCATTAACTAATTTTATTAGGGTGGAGGGTACCCACCCTAATAAAATGTAGGTAGGTTAAAAGGGAATGTAGGTTAAAAGGGAATTAACGCAAAATGTAGTTTTTATCAGGGATCGGAAACCGGTATTTTTTGTATGGGAACGAAAACGGTATTTTTTCGTTCTTTGTTAATTACTTCATTTCTAATTAGGCAATCTAATAATACGAAGTCGTTATCTGAAAACACAACTGAGTCCTACATTTAGAGTATAAAATAAATCGAAATATATGGTTATTTCGATGTTTTTGCAAAAAACCGGTTCCGATCCCTGGTTTTTATATTGAATTGTTATATGTTTTTATAAAAGCAAATGCCATGACAAAAATCACAATGAAACTTCTTCTTCAGTCGGTCCCTCAATGCTGTTGATCGTAACATCATACCCTTCTGTTGAAGACCAGGTTCCTCCAGAAGCTTCTATTCCTCGCCAAGCGCATGGCCTCGTGCAGTTTTAATTGCATACGTCCAGTGATTTGAGCACACTATGGCCCTGAGGTCTGGTGATGATAACTCTGAAACTAGCTAAGGTTAGGTACCTACTAGGTTAGGTACCTTTACTTTTTTCAAATATTTGCAAGAGCAAACTCCAAGCAACACCTCTACATAGGTTAAAGTTGGCTAAATAGAAAAAAAAACACGAAAGCATGTCTAACTTTCATTTATTTTCAACAAACCAATTAGTATACGTTCAGTTTAAAATAGCTGGTGATATTAAATGGGCGATCAGGGCTACAACCACAAAAATCGAACTTTCTTTGTCACTCCTATTACGCCTTAATTCAAGTAAAAACTAATGATGCCCGTCATTTACGAACTTCGGTGTTCGTGGTAGACCCTCAGACGAGCAAAATATTAAACAAAAAAAAACAACTTTTTTTAAACTTATTTACTGGCATTTCGCCCCGTCTTAAATAAAATACAGTCAGACCAAGATAAGTCTGCAACGATTTTGATAGCACACGCAGTGCAAGTGTTATTTTGAATGTCAATCTTCTATGAAATTATGACGTATAAATAAACACATGCACTGCGTGTGCTATCAAAATCTTTGCAGACTTGTCTTGGTCTGACTCTACATACCTTTCTCTCGCGCTTTATCTCTGTTCCAGCGCTCAACACTATCTGCATATATATTAAAGGTTCAGGAGCAATTTTTCTTAAAGAATAAACATCTTAACTCTCTAGGCGTTCGCGTCGCTGGGAAATTTGAAAAACCCGCATTTTCCACGATAATACAGGTGGGAGTAGATAATAGTTTTCCATCTTTCATTTCCAGGGTTAATTGAAGATTATGTCATATGTTGTCGCGAACGTATTGCGAACCGGCTAATATTTGCCAACGTCATGGAGTAGATGGCGCTAGTAGTCACGTTTAAGTTAAATAACCGCTTCTAGGTTATTCGGATTTTTTGGCTGAAGTTGAGAGGGTAGATGAGAACGACAGGAGGAAAAAGGAGGTTGTGTACGAACAAATCTACGGGGAGTGATATTTGCTTTTAGATCAAGTCAAGGACGTTCTTATGGTGTTATTAGAATAATGATGCGTATCTTGTAGATTGTGACCAACGTTATCAGTACCTACTTAGAGTGAACACTGATCCAGTGAGGCTAAAATGAACTTAAGGTAAACCTTGTGTGAGGAACGGGGTCGCTATAAAGGGAGGTTTGGAGGCGACTATTAAGCTCAAGAAACCAGGTGGATAATCATGTAAAACTCATGTTATATGTAGGCAATAAAGTCGGACACCAGCACAACTCATATCGTCATCTCACTAACGTCCAGGCCTAGTTACAATGTGCTAGGGCTAGTTACAATATATGTGACCCAAGTTTAGAGAGCGATCCGATTTTGGATGAATAATTTGCTCTGTACCTAATATTATATTATATTGCTGTCAAGCTCGCACAGTGACATTGACAGCCGGGATCATGGGCGGGACAGCAGCAATATAATTATGCGCGTGCAATAGAGATAGCAACAGGCGGGTCTGCTTTACCAAAGCACAGGGCCCGATTCGAACAATGATTTAGAGATGCGTTAGTTCTTGGAAAGAGATTGAAAAGATCGATAACTAAACGATATGTCAAAATTGACGTTAACTTTGATTCCGGTCTTATTTCAATAAGACATCAATAAGAGATGGTTTAGAGATCTAAGCAAGATCTAAGTGACTTCTCGAAAGCTCATAAACGTGATTGGTCGTGGAGCATACTTGTCAATTTTGACAGATAATTTGATACGTCAAATTATGAAAACATGTCTTAAAAATGGCGAAGTCGGGTCAAGAATGTTTGTTTTTGTTATTTTGCTCGATGATAATATTTAAACTGTTAGCTTATACTGCAGTAAACTAACGTGGAAGTGTGCAGCTAATGAAGAATTAGTCTTGAAACCATTCTTTAGTCAACAGTCAACACCCGGCACTCCATCCATTGTGGCTATTTGTTAATAAAAACCAGCGATCACTTTACTAAAAGCAACTACGGGACAACTTTATCCCCTATGAGAACAGTTCCTGGCGAAATCGTCATTAACTAGGTAAATGGAAAACATAAATCTATATATCGTGCCCTCACGAAACAAAGGTTCTCCGAAGCAGATTCATCCCCTGTTCAAGCTAAAAGATGATTCGTTCGTGCTAAGTATCAATGGACTAGCAGACTTAGAATCCTAGAGGAAGGCAGCCTGGGGTCGCAAGAGTGTCACGACAAACTTTTGGAAGTGTTGACGTCGTGGTTGTTCGCGCCGCCTGGTTCCAGCTAGTTACTCATTTAGGTACACGTGGACTGTCAAGATAATAATTTTATTTGTGGTGATTTAAGATAAAGTGATAGTGCCTCTTTTGTTTGTGTTACCTCAATTACAGGTTTGCTATATGTAAGACTATCTAAAATTATTTTAATTCAGAAAATCCGTACACTGTCTTGTGATGACCCATTTAAATATAGGCACTTACCCATCAGTTAGTAACAAACTAAAAACAATGTTGCCTTGTATGACACAAAATTGCTTCTTTCCACTATCTGATTAGTTGTAGGTACATACATAATATTGTACACTAACTTGTCTGCTTATGAGTTACAAATTGTTTCATAATAACTCAATACCCTTATAGTATATACGAAAGTGATCAATATAGTAAGTTATAATGTTTAAATATTAGGCAAAATAATATTTTACTGAATAAACTCCAAATCAGATGAGCGGCCCAAACGGGTCAATATTCTAAGTTATAGATAGACTAGCTAAAGAATGGGTTTTCTCATCTTTCTTCTAATAATGATCTGTAGTACCATTAACTTACTTTGGTGGGTCTTAGTGGGAATGATTATTCTCAGTTGTTACCAGTAAAATATTTTAATGTTCAATATTCACAAAAATATATAACACATAAATATACAGTGAGTTATTTTTTCCTTTGAAAGCCGTTTCAGTAAACGGCTCCAGAACTGAAAAAACATTTTAAAACAAAAAGGTATGAAATTAATAGTTCTTCAAAAAACATTCTAACAATACAGCTACTTCATAATTAAGTTTCTAGTATGTTAATACTGATAATTAAACATTTCAAATTTGTTTCTGTAGTTACCTCCTTCTCCTACTCCTCTGGAGTTTCAGGCGTACATAGGCTACGGAGACTGCTTATCATCAGGCGGGCCGTATGCTTGTTTGCCACTGACTTAGTATAAAAACCTGTAGTAAAATAAGAACAAATCAGCGGTGCCACTATGGTTCTATTTTTATCACTTGTCACTATGCCCATCACTTTCGCACTTACATACATACTTGTTAGAATGTGACAGGCGTGGTGACAAATGATAAAGAGTTGACCTTAGCCCTACAGAGAAAGTTAAACTACAATCATTAGTCTTATCAACGGTGGCATCATGGCTCCATTTTTATCACTTGTCACTATGCCTGTCACTTTCGCGCTTACATATTTGTTAGAACGTGACAGACATGGTGACAAATGATAAAGAGTCGACCATCTTAGCCCTACAGGTCTTATCCATTAAATAAGTGCGAGAAAATTTACTTATCTTAGATGAGTTTTCTGTTTATTTTTTTTCTTTGATGACTCATTCTTTGATAATTTATTTTGACATTTATTAGTGATCTCATGTGTAATATAAGAATTGCTTCATTGTTAATAATAATATAATATGTTATGAGTTATGATTATGAATAATAAGATATTATATGCTGTGCCCTTGCAGGGTCCATGTGAGACATTGTATATCATGTATAACATCTATACTGTACCATGGTTGCAATAAAGAATGATTATGATTATGATTTAGTACATTGTGTAGTCCATACTAATATTTACTGTTGAAAACAACACATTTGTTATTATTTATGATTGGATTTTATATTATTTATTTACTGGGTTAGATGTGTTTGACTGCTTTTTATCTGAACCAAAAACCCAATAATTGGTATAAAATAATAGTTTGTTATGTTTATTTAAGCAAGGCCTGTACTTTCAAGGTAGTAAATAAAAAATTAAAAAAGAAATATTTTTTATTTCTATAGTTCATAAATAATGCTCCTTTTGTGACCGATCAGAAAGACACTTTACCCCCAATTTTAAATTCTACATTGTAGTGCAGAGATTGTTAGCAGAAGTTGCTAAATTGCTACCTAGGTTTATGGTTGAAACATTCAAAATATTTTAGAGGATAGTGGACGACCACTTCCCCCATTTTCCTCCCTCAATATTGACATTATGAATAATATTTTTAAACAATTTCATGTATATTAACCATATATAGCTATGCCCCTTTGTTTTCCTCTTTTCGATTTATTATTATTAGGTATAAGATAGGAGCAAAATGAGAAGGTACTTAGCATCGCACGTTTACCCAGTATCACAGCAGTCTTGAAACAGAGACGCTTACGGTGGTTGGGGCACGTGCACAGGATGGAGCCCTCTCGTTTGCCACGTAAGGGCTCCTCTACACGATGGCCCAGCGTAGGCCAGTCCAAGGGACGCAGCTATGCGGTGAAATGAGATAGCAATATCACTTGCTCCCTCTAACGCATAAATGCGTCCCTAGGACTGGCCTACGCTGGGCCATCATGTAGAGGAGCCATAAGACTATCCTAAGCGAAGTAGCGCACGCGAAACGACCGGTTGGGCGACCAATGCTTCGTTTAAAGGATAGCGCAAAGCGAGATATGTTGTCCTTCCGGATCGATCCCACCAACTGGGAAAGGGAGGCTGAAGACCGCGAGCACTGGAGGAAGACCCTGGGAGATGGAGTAGTTGCACACGATGAAGCATGGCTTAAACTCCTTCACACTAGGCGAGAACTGAGACACCAGCGCGCTGTTTTCCCACCTTCGTCACCGGGCATGACATTCTCCTGCCCGCCATGCGGTCGCGGCTGCCGCTCTCGAATTGGGCTTACTAGTCATTTACGTAAGTGCCTTAATGTTATGGGCGCTGTTCAAACCATCATTTAATTGATGTTAAAGGCCAAATGATGTGGAACAAAATACAAATTCCATACAATTATCAAAAACACTTATAATATTTGAAAAATCTTAAAAAATCAAACAAAGGGGCATACGTATTATTTATATACATAAAAGGGTGTAGCAGGATAGCCTAGGAAAAATTGCCCCCAGCGATTTTGGGCCGAAACTGTAATCATACGATGCCTTTTGGGGAGGTTATACTCTGCACAAAGTTTCATCCCTCTGTTACCCCCTGGGGGTGAAAAACACCCGATTAACCCCAAAACTGTTTTAATTATTTTTTCCTAAACTATGAAAGTGACGAATTTCAAATTTCGTACAAATATTAATAAGACTAAAAGCTATGTGCTAAAAAAATATTAACCCCCTAACCATTTAAATTCTTGTAAAAAAAACAAAAATGAAAAAAGAATCATCCTGTATCTCAAGTTTGGCTCACGGTACACACACCATTTTTTTTTTTAAATGTACCAATTTATATTCTATATTATATAAAAGTTTCATGGACCTACTCCAGAAGGAACATTGCGAAATTAAAATAAACGTACTATTTCGTAGCCACTAATCATTATACTCGTATCATGCTTAATACGCAACGTCTCGGACCCGAAACCAAGATAATTTTAAAAAACCGGCCAAGAGCATGTCGGGCCACGCTCAGTGTAGGGTTCCGTAGTTACTCTTCCGTCACAATAAGCTAAACTGGAGCTTTAAGTATAGTAAATTGTTAACCAAGGGATGAAACGGTACCTTTCACGCGAGTTAAACAAATAGGCAAATTTGCATAATCAGTACCTAATTAAAGTATGTCTTTTTACTATGAAGGGGAAACTTTTTGCGATAACTCAAAAACAGCTAAACTGATCATGTCCGCTATAGTTTTCATTTAATGTCTTTCTTAAGCTCTACTTCCACGATTTTTTTCATTTTTTTTGGACCTATGGTTCAAAAGTTAGAGGGGGGGGGACACATTTTTTTTTCTTTCGGAGCGATTATCTCCGAATATATTCACTTTATCAAAAAATGTTTGTTGAAAACCCCTATTAGTTTTGAAATACCTTTCCAACGATACTCCACACTGTAGGATTGAAGCAAAAAACAAAAATTCACCCCCACTTTACGTGAAGGGGAGGTACCCTCAAAAAAAAAAATTAGATTTTATTGTACGACTTTGTCGGCTTTATTGATTTACATATCCATGCCAAATTTCAGCTTTCTAGCACTAACGACCACGGAGCAAAGCCTCGGACAGACAGACAGACAGGCAGACGGACATGGCGAAACTATAAGGGTTCCTAGTTGACTACGGAACCCTAAAAATGTTTTTATAAATACAAATGAGTTTGATTCATACTTCTTTATCCCCACCTTTTTCAAATCGGGCACGAGCAGCGCCAGCGGTCCGATCGCAAGCCATTGTTTATTAATAATGCAAGGCTCTTAGTGGGAGTTCAATGAATAGTACGCACCAAAGAGCCAATACATATTAATTTCGCAATGTTATTCCTTCTGGAGTAGGTCCATGAAACTTTTGTATCATGTAGAATATAAACTGGTTCATTTTTGAAAAAAAAAATGGTGTGGTACCATGAGCCAAACTTGATATACAGGTTGATTCTTTTTTTATTTTTGTTTTTTTTACAAGAGTTTAAATGGTTAGGGGGTTAATATTTTTTTAGCACATAGATCAATCATAGATCTTATTAATATTTGTACAAAATTTGAAATTCGTCACTTTCATAGTTTAGGAAAAAATAATTAAAACAGTTTTGGGGTTAGTCGGGTGTTTTTCACCCCCAGGGGGTAACAGAGGGATGAAACTTTGTGCAGAGTATAACCTCCCCAAAAGGAATCGTTTGATTACAGTTTCGGCCCAAAATCGCTGGGGCAATTTTTCCTAGGCTATCCTGCTACAATTGGAAAATCAATATATTTAAATTTTTCATTGCAATAATTTTCATATAATGTCAATTGTGCTGCGTCACGCTCTCCCCAAATAATCTTATTACATAAGTACTATATTACTTGTAATATTATTATTTCTAATTAAATTTAAATTACAAACTAATTCTAACGGATGATGGTCCGACCAGTACACGTCATAATGTATTTTTATACTCCGTATTAGTTTCCGTGCCGCTTCAGATACTACACAGTGATCCAGCCAGCTTTTAGTACCATTAATATCACTAACATAGGTGTATGTATCCGAGGCCACTCCTAGAATGTCTATGTCCGCACATTGCCATCTAACATCCGCACAAAAGTCTAACAACTCCTTACCGAATCGTCTGCCCGGGTGAGCGTTGAAATCCCCTAATATGAAGACGCAGTCTACCTGGCACTCCTCCACTATTGCCGCCATTTCCCCTAGGCATTCCGTAAATTCGGTAAGAGTCTCCGCAGAATCGACGGGCATGTACACAGAGAACACCAAGAGCGAACGATCCGATAACACTATCTTTACAGCAGCGAGTCGCGCACTTTTACAATGCACAATCGAAACCGATGTAAATAAACATTTCCGCCACAATAACGCCACACCGTGCACCGCCGTACGGCCTACCGCGTAAAATCCCAGCTCCAGTATCGACCGCCGATGCTACACCCTTTCGTAAAAATATTGTCACCGAAATTTAAATGCGACTTTCCTCACTCCAGTGAGTGAGACAAGCTTTCGTCATAATGATGATGCCTTTCATTCATGAATGTAAATAAATGTGGTTAACTTTACTTGATGTTTAATTTTATTAACCTTTAATAATGAACTCACTACTGAGGTGAAAAGTTGCGTGTCACACGAGAGCAGTTATTTTACATCTCGTGTTTTTAACTCCCTCGCTACGCTCAAGATTCTAACTTAGAATCACTCGCTTCGTGATGCAATTATAGAATCTTTCGCTTACTCAAAATCAACACTCGCAAGAAAAACCAACTTTCCTGTCTTGTTGCACAAATAACTATGTACAGTACATATGGTGCTACTTTACCGCACTAGTGCGAAAATTAGCGTATTACGTTACTGTGTCGAACATTTAAAGGCCCATATGTACTGTAAAACGTTGTACGATACATGTGCAAATAGGTAATTCGCAACTCGTGCCGATTTAAAACACTCCCTTCGGTCGTGTTTTAATTTATCGCCACTCGTTTCGAATTTCCTATTTTCGCACTAGTATCGTAATGTACTATTACAGTACATACGGTGCTACTATAGTGTTACGCACTAGTGTGTAAATTAGCACATTATGTAACTAAGTATGTCGAAAATTTAAAGGGTCATATGTACTGTAAAACGTTGTACGACACATGTGCGAATAGGTAATTCGCAACTCTTGTCGATTTAAAAGACTCCCTTCGGTCGTGTTTCAATTTATCGCCACTAATGTATCGTAAATAACTATTATACAATCGTGATATAATAAATAAATATTATAGGACATTATTACACAAATTGACTAAGTCCCACAGTAAGCTCAATAAGGCTTGTGTTGAGGGTAATTGGTTAGTCTTATTTGCAGGCAATAACGGACCAGCGTTGGACCAAAAATGTTACGTCATGGAAAGGGCCACTAGGGAAACGGGGTATAGGAAAACCTGTTACTAGATGGGAAGACGAAATAAAAAATATAGCTGGTCAAAACTGGATGCGAATAGCTCAAGATAGAGATGAGTGGAAAACTCTGGAGGAGGCCTTCACCTGTGAAGACGGGGTTCTTGCTACATATTAAAATTCATTTTGAAATAGTTTTAGAGCTGCCATTGGGAAGCTATAAGTACCTAATTAAGTTTGCTTATAGTTTTTTGATGTTGGTTCTAAAATTATTTTAACTTAACTCTAAACAACAATGTTAAAATGTTAAAATTTCGCAAGAAATAAAAGGCTATTTTATTTTATTTACTTATTTATTATTTATTTGCAGGTTCATACATTTGCCATTTAATGCAAGTAGCTAATGTATGAACTCGCAATAAACACTAATCAATGTATAAACAGACCCCAATGTCAGCCTCACATACCTGAATGGGCTGTGTGCCACACTTTCCCATGCTGACCTTACATGAAGTTGAATTGAACATAGGTACAGTCAGCTGCAAAAAGTATGTATCGAAAGAATTGTACTTGGTACTACACTCTTATTACGCTGCGGGCTTAGCATGGTCTTAGTTATCACGCGATATGGTGACAATCTTGTTGTTAAAATGACAGTTTTCTTCGATTTTATCGTTCACACTACGGTTGCAGACGATAATAGGAGTTATCCACATTTGACAGCGATAGATGACAATCGACAATTTGCATAACATGGTCGTCGGATAATTTGACACATTATCCCATTTTGGCAGTTCAATATAGTTAATTTTATCTACGTGCTTCTTAGGTCACGACAAGCGTTGTCGTGGATGCAAAGCTCATGAAAAAACCTATGTTAAGGTATAAATTATCAGTAAGTATCCGTTTTTCTATGATTTTATTGAGTGTTAGTTAGTGAGTGTTAGTTAGTTAGTTAGTAGTGTAACTCCTCTGGAGTTGCAGGTGTACATAGGCTACGGAGACTGCTTACCATCAGGCGGGCCGTATGCTTGTTTGCCACCGACGTAGCAAAAAAAAAAAAAGTTCCGCTGCATATAATATTGTCAATATTTTCTTTGCAGGGATGTCGAGATTTTTTTTCTTCCAGCTCGCAACTGCTGCAGAGGAAAAAGAAAGAAGAAGGATTCAGCGACGATCTTTGAGGGACGCTGCAAACCCCTTTGATATGCCGGACGAAGAGTTCCGTCATATATACAGAGTACGAAAGGAGTTAGTGTTATATATTTGTGAAGAACTCAACGCCGACCTCCAGCCTCACAAGGGTGATGGATTGCCATCTCACCTTAAGGTAAAGCTATAATATTGCAGTGTTGCTCATATAGTACCAAAAGTTTGTATGTTAAGATACCGCACAATCACACAAAATTAGCTGATACAAATATTTGGGTGAAATTGTTGTTTATAACATAACAGAGGTGCTACATTATACCTTAAAATTTAAATATTTCTTAAGCGAAAAAATTTACTTAAATAATTAAGCTGTGTACAACTACTTAAATAAGATTCTAACAGCATTACATCTGCTGGCTGATGGCAATTATCAACACGGGACTGGTCAGGATCATGGTTTATCTATTGGTCAGACGACTGTAAGCCACAGTATCTCGAACAATTTGTAGATGCTGTGAACAGAAGGTATGTTTATTGGACCACTGAACTACTAGGCATCAAAAACTGTGAGAGTATACTAGGGCTATCTTAGTAGTTTTTACTTTTTTGAATAAGCATCAGTGTTGATGTATTGTGTAATGAGATAGGTATTGTTTGATAGTTATGTTCAGGTAGTTAGTTACATTGGATACATAATCTGGAATTGCAATACTAGCTAGGTTTGACTAAGGTTAAGTTCTAAAACGTGCCATCTAAAATATGCTCCTTTTTACAGACTTAAAGACCAATGGATAATAGTTTTTCCTGGAACTGATCGGTCCCGACGATCAGTTGCCTCAGGATTTGAGGATGCATATGGTCTGCCAAATATCTTGGGTGCAGTAGACTGCACTCAAGTGAAAATATTTCCCACCTGTGCCACACGGAGTGCAATATCTGAATCGGAAAGGCGTTCACGCTCTTAATGTACAGCTAGTAAGTTTCAATTTTAGTTACAAATAATGATTTTTTTATATTAATCATAAAATCCTCATCACTGACCACAATGTATGTATATTATAATTAAATAAAGAAATATAAATACTATGGGACAATCTAACACAAATCCACTAAGATAATGATGTACCTAATCTAGATTGATTATAATAATTCATTAAAATAATAACTTATATGTTACTACTTGGTTGTCACCAATTCTCAAATAAGAATATAAATAACCTTATATCTTCAGATTGCAGATGTCAACTGTAAGATCTTGGCAGTAAACACGAGGTTTCCTGGCCGTGTGCACGACTCTTTCATATTTAACAATTCGTCCATTTAGGATGAATTAAGAAGATTGTACAATGGCCACATTGGGGAGTATTTCCTTCTGGGTAAGCAGAAAATTGTGTATCTGTACCTAGTGTAAATTTATTCGATGGGGAGACGTGACGTACGCGTTTGCGTTAACTGTCATTTTGTATGGAATTTTGAGTTTCCAAAACATCCCGCTTGGCGCGCTGTTTCTAAATCCCTTAGCACCACTTCACTAACTCGGGGTTAACTGGTTAACCCTGGAGTTACCATGTTACCAGTACAATTTCACATTGGGTTAACGGTTTAACCGGTTAACCCCGGGTTATTGGAATGGGGCAAGTGCATGTTAGTAAATGTACTAAGATCACGACCACAGAATAAATAGTTCATGACTAAGTTAATATACCTATCATAATGTAAATAACCGGCCAAGAGCATGTCGGGCCACGCTCAGTGTAGGGTTCCGTAGTTACTCTTCTGTCACAATAAGCTAAACTGGAGCTTAAAGTGTAGTAAATGGTACCTTTCACCCGAGTTAAACAAATAGGCAAATTTGCATAATCAGTACCTAATTAAAGAAGTCTTTTTACTATGAAGGGAAAACTTTTTGCGATAACTCAAAAACAGCTAAACTGATCATGTCCGCTATAGTTTTCATTTAATGTCTTTCTTAAGCTCTACTTCCACGATTTTTTTCATATTTTTTGGACCTATGGTTCAAAAGTTAGAGGGGGGGGACACATTTTTTTTTTCTTTCGGAGCGATTATCTCCGAATATATTCACTTTATCAAAAAATGTTTCTTGAAAACCCCTATTAGTTTTGAAAGACCTTTCCAACGATACCCCACATTTTGGGTTGAAGCGAAAAAAAAAATTCACCCCCACTTTACGTGTAGGGGAGGTACCCTAAAAAAAATTAAAATTTTAGATTTTATTGTACGACTTTGTCGGCTTTATTGATTTATATATCCATGCCAAATTTCAGCTTTCTAACACTAACGGCCACGGAGCAAAGCCTCGGACAGACAGACAGACAGACAGACAGACGGACATGGCGAAACTATAAGGGTTCCGTTTTATGCCATTTGGCTACGGAACCCTAAAAAGGCATAAGCAAGGGGGAAGTTTCGTTAGTTGTTCAGATGATTAAGTATTATGTAACCAAAAAATAATAATTTCAGGTGACTCGGGGTATGCTCTTGAGCCATGGCTCATGACGCCAGTGCTGAATCCTGCCCCGGGAAGCCCAGAAGCAAGGTAGGTACACGGTCTGGCACTGTCGCGTGCGCAACACGATCAAGCGTACCAATGGGTACCTCAAAAACGTATTCCGGTGCCTGGGCCACGACCGCGTCTTACACTACAGCCCGACGAAGGCATCGTCAATAATAAATGCATGTTGCGTAGTATACAACATAATGCAACATTATAGGTAAGTGAGCTTAACATTGCAGATTCTCATCAGTGATAGAGAGGTTAGATAAGTAACGAAATTTTCTTGTTTCGCGGTAGACCCTCAGGGCCTCCGCTAGCTGACGCGGACGCCCGCCGCGTGCGCACGCTCGCGGGTCCTGCTCCCAGGCCAATTCCGTCGCACGCGCCCGCGCCACTTAGCGCTATTCATACAATTTGTTATTAGACGGGGCGTCCGTTCGGATAATCCGCGTCAGCTAGCGGAGGCCCTCAGATTGTGATGGATTGTGGTAGTTGTGACCCCTACGCAGAGTTTCGCGTAATATTCCCTATTAAATGAAGATAAGGGCAAATGGAATAAATTTCATTGTTCAGCGATTGATGAAGAAAGTTTCACATTTTTACTCTTTATAGTGATGATTAGATTTCTTCTTTAAATTCTAATATTCTTACCGATGTTCTCCTTTTTCTTGCAGAAATGTTCCCGAGGAAATCGTAGGAGATATTGATGAAGACGCTCCTCAAGAACTTCCTCATCGTCATGCGCAAAACGGACTACTATTAAGAGTGGCGCAGGAAAAGCGTGCGCGTCTAATAAATACATATTTTGCTTATTACTATGTTTTATTCTGATACAAATACCTACCTAATATACAAAACGTAGAAAAATGCGCAATGCTTTAGATTCCCTTAACTTTGTTATGGCTACAGGAAAAATGGGAAAGAGTTAACCATATTATAAAATGTGTATGAACCAAATCCCTTTTTCCCGCTCTATGTAGTAATATACTAAATAAGTATGTATTTTCTTTCAAGAAATGTAATCAGAACATTATTTTACTAATAAAACACAGTTTTCAAAATCAGTAAACTTTAATTCCTTTTGCTCGGAAAACAAATAGGTAAAAACTCAAAAACGCCCCGAAAACCCCCATATAGCAAATTTAATTGAAATCATTTGAGCCATTTTCGAGATCACCGTAATGATTGACATATATCTAAGGACGGGCCTTATGGGCAATAAGAATAACCGGTCAAGTGCGAGTTCGTTTACCTCGCACACCGAGGGTTCCGTACAAACTTCAAATTTTCTCATGAAAGACTTGACCAATGTAAAAAAAACAATTTTTATTCTTAAACTTCGGAGATGAGAGAGGGGGGGGGGATGGTATTATTTTCACATTTTCCTTCATACGTAAATTTTTTTTTCACAATGAAAATAAAAAATTGTTTTGTAATTTTCAATTTGAGCTCTTTCAAATGATACCCCACTTGACCTATTTAACTAGACTTTGCAATTTTACCCCCTCTTCATATTGGGAATTTTCCATTATTAATACTTACAAATAAAATAAAATAAATACACAGTCATCCAATATGTTTGGGTCAGCGTTATTCATTACTATTCCAAATTTCACATCGATAGCTTAAGTACTTCTCCAGATATTTAGCAATAGCACCATAAGGGTTCCTTTTGTACCTTTTTGGTACGGAACCCTAATAAACATACGGTGTGTATTTTTGATATGGCCGCAAACGTAAACTAGACGGAGGGTGCGAGGACAGCGCTTAGCTCAGACGTCTTCCTCTTCCATTATAACTGTGTCTTCCAAGTTCTCAATAATCTCGGTGTCCTCCAATGTGTTAATACTGGAACAATACCAAAATATAATTTATAATAATAATTAAGAAGTGGGTCCTTTATTTAAGGTACGAGATATTAACGGTGATTACTTTTGAAGCCACATCCATATATGTGTGTAAGTTGAGTCTCTCGAGCAACTCGCAGATGGCGTTGCAATCGTTTAAAAAACATGTCACTAGGTACAACAAACCCAAAGGAACAAAACCGACATTAGACGATTCGATGGTAATCCCAGCCAGTGTAGACGTGCCTCGGCCGAGGCGGCGCACTAGGGCGAGGAAAACGCGCGCTCCGCCTCGTCCGAGGCACGTCTACACTGGCCGTTTTGTGCGTGAGGAAGTTGCCTGGCGCGTATGCTCGCTCTGTGTGGACCCGGCTATTTGAGTTACTTTTGTTTGGTGACTAACTAATCAAAGATGAAATAAGATTTACCACAATTATGAATGAGGAGTAGAAATTCACGATAAAAAAGCTATGCATTTGACATTTCGAAAGACCTCCGTCTACACTAGCACCCCTAGTGGCGAAATTAAACGCGGTAGCACTCATTCGGGCGTTAATAATATTGTATTCCAAAGGCTCTCATACACGAAAATAAGATCTTGCTCCTTGGAAAGGTCAGAGGATGAACCTATAATTAGTCAGGTAGTTCAACCTCAGGGTAGGAGTGCTTGTTCATTCGTTCGCGTGTTATTACTAGTACATACTACTTAAACAATAAATAATACGTTTATTTGTTAGTTGATATGAGCAAAGAAAATTTGAAATAGAGGTGGATTGTCAATGAAAATTTTGTAGCTACAGCAGATTTACTGCCATCTTTAGGCACACGATTAAAACTTTTAGAACGCCATTTGACTTTGATCCTTATTCTTTTACTGATGTGTCAAATTTGTTAAATATCAGAAAGGGGCGCCATATTACCGGGCATAACCCGGCCCGGGCCTTTGATCTATTAGATGGCGCCACTTTTTGATATTTAACAAATTATACACATATCAGTGTACGGATAAGGATCAAAGTCAAATGACGTTCTAAAAGTTTTAATCATGTGTCGAAAAATTGCAGTAAATTTACTGTGGCTACAAAGGTTTCTTTGAGAATCCACCTGTTTCAAATTTTCTTTGATATCAGTATTAAAAGTCTTACCGATTCGCCAACAAGTCGTGCCCCTCCTTCAAAACACTCCATTTTTGTTTCTGCGCCTCATTAAAAATTTTCAGTTCGTTCAGGATATCCTGTCAACATAAAATATGTTATAGCAAGTTTAATCTAAGTGGTATCACAGAGCACATAATAAATAGCGCCATCTACCACAATGGAGATTATCTGTTCTACATAACTACATTTACTTGTTCCAGCTCATACTAAAGTTGCACAAGAAAGCCTTCATATACCACTGATTTCTTACGGGCTCCCCGTATACCTACTTATTGTGGGAATACAGAATTTGAGTCAAACATATCCATACACAATTTACGGTATTAACAGCTTTATATCTTATTTCTGTTATGATAACTGACTCACACAAAATATAACTATAATAAGTTGTCAAATTTTATGAACATTTAACTATTAACAACAACCAACACCAGATTTGACTATTATGATACTACCAAACGCTGATATATACCGCACACGAATGAGAAGCTAATAGGTTACTTAGGATTGAATAAGTCTAGTGTTATGAAATATATTAGTAATAATAACATTGCCGTGTACCGTCCAGTCAAACATATGACCATGGTCAAGATTTCAAGATAAATAAAATTCCAGCCTTTCAATAAAATGCATGTTAATTATAAGTTTCATAATAACCCTCTTATGGGTAGTTGGTGGTGTTATTTTATTTAAACGGCACTGTACGATACGAGAAATCCCGAAATGTAGATTTTGCGATTGCTCGCGTATATATATATTTATTATTTGTATGTTTTATCAATACAAATAAGGTCAGATGGGGTAAGCGAAATATGGAGGCAAGAGAAACACTTGTAGGGAATGGTACGTCAAGTATGGAGCTTACAGGCTTTATGTATGCATTCTTACTGCCAAGTTACTGTTTTTCTTGTCCCAAGTTAAATAAACAATGTTTCTCGTACTCAACCTGATCTTAAAACAGAATTATTAGTTCATAAATTAATTAATTACTCTTAAAATATTATCATGCTCATGCTGCAGATGATTAAATTGTGCTGTCGAAGGTGCCGGTTCCGTCGTGCGGTTGCGGGGCAAGTACACAGCTCTGTGTACGTGGATACGCGTGCAGGGCGCGGATCCACGTACACAGAGCTGTGTACTTGACGTGCAGGCAGGACAAGACGTGCGGGTTGGGCGGTTATTGCGGAACGAGCGAGAAGGGCGGGACGGGCATAGCGGGCGGAAAGGGCGGCAAGAGAGGGACGTTCGGGTAGTCCAGGACTTGTGGGCAGTACTGAATGCGTGGAGCGTATAGGGCTGGCAGAAGGAGAGGGAGACGAGGACAAATGAGAGGTGGAGAAGTGGGGTTGTTCGCTGAGCAAGGCCGCAGTAACGGTGGCGGTTGTTGGAACAACAACGAGATTTTCAGCAGTGGCAGAAAACGTGCTGCCAGCCACACTGTTCCCAGCACCCGAAAACTCAACGTAGTCGTCAATCTGAGGCAATGAGCACATGCAAGTTTAAAATATTTGTTATAAGAATGAAAACAAGCAAAAGATTGTAAAAACTTTTACCCGACTATGATTTTTTTCTTAACTATAGCACCTCTTCCTTGTCCAAAGTCAGTTAAATATTATTATGTAGTCTATGTCACCCCATAAAAATGAACCTATAAACACCTCATTCACCAAAATTGATTAGTAATTTATACACAACAAAAACATACCGGCATATATACGGCATCCATACGTAGACTGCTAAAATCATAACCCTTCCCATTCTCATAGTCGGGTAAAAATAATTCCGGTTAAACCAAACCAAAAACTTAAAAAGTAAATATATCTGAAAATGCTAGCTTCTGCAAGGGTGTCGCCAGCGGGGAGCAGGTGCCCACCTAGAGAATAAAATCTGTTGTCATTTATACATGATTAGCCGGGTCCACACAGAGCGAGCATACGCGTGAGGCAATATTCTCACGCACAAACTGGCCAGTGTAGACGTGCGCTCGGGCAAGGAAAACGCACGCGCCTCCTCGGTCGCTCTGTGTGGACTCGGCTATATAAATTCAACAATATTTATACCCATAGTCATAACTGCATGCGATTATGGCAAAATTAATACACTAACTATACTTATTAATAGTATTAAAACAGCTTTTACAGTACAGTCAGCGTCAAATACTTTGTAGCAACCAAAGTAGCCAAATAGTTCGGTACACCATATATTTAGTATGGTGTACTACGAAGTATTTGACGCTGACTGTACATATGGTACTACTTTACCGCACTAGTGCGAAAATTACCATATTACGTTACTGTGTCAAACATTTAAAGGGTACCTTATGTACTGTAAAACGTTGTACGATACATGTGCGAATAGGTAATTCGCAACTCGTGTCAATTTAAAACACTCCCTTCAGTCGTGTTTTAATTTATCGCCACTCGTTTCAAATTTTCTGACTTGTTATTATATGCCGATACTAAAATATACACCATTATTAAATCAAGTGATGATTGTATGAAACTTCAAGCTGATCTTGATAGACTGAGTTTATATTGTTCTATGAATGAACTGTACTTGAATGTCGAAAAATGCTGTGCCATTACATTTACAAGAAAACGCAATAAGATAGAGTATAATTATTCATTAAACAACAAAAATTTAAGGGTTTTGTCTGAAGTGAAGGACCTGGGGTTAAATCTTGATAGCGAACTACAATTTATTTCACATATTGACAAAATTTCAGCAAAAGCATACAGAATGTTGGGATTCATTTTCCGACAAAGCAGGGATTTTACAAACCCTAAGACTCTGCAACTTCTCTTTAACGCATTTGTTAGGTCCAACTTAGAATACGCTACTACAGTCTGGAATCCTCATTTCAATGTTCACATTAACACAATTCAAAAAATTCAGAACAAATTTATCAGAACAATGAAATTTAATATAAATTTAAATCTTTTTGCCCTGACAATTTCTCTCTTCAACCCCGTAGAGAAATTCGAGATCAGATATTTTTGTTCAAAATCATACATGGCCTTATTGATTCTCCCAATCTTTTGTCTAAAATTTCAATTCGATGTCCTGATCGGCGAACTCGCTCCACAAACCTATTTGCAATTAACTTTGGTCGTACTACATATGCAAGAAATAAGTTCTTAGCTAGAGCGTGTAGAACTTATAATGAAATTTTTTCTGATATTGATATATTCCATTTATCATTACAACAGTTTGTTTCTGTAATAAAATGTACAGCTAATAATAATAATATTGATTAGTTACTATATTTCAGCATACTTGCCAATTTGTTAATATTGTTTTCAACAGTTTGAGTTATTTGAGTTTTGCATGTTTTGATATTAATGTTAATTTCTGAGCAACATAATTGTTATTACTCATTAGTGGAAACTGTTTGGCTTGTGGATGTGTAATCTGATTAACTATGTGTGTTGTTTTTGCCTGTTTGTTTCCCAAAGGTTTAATTAAATAAATAAATTAACTATTTTTCGCACTTGTATCGTAATGTACTATTGCAATACATATTGTGCTACTTTACCGCCCTAGTGCAGTAACTAGCACTATACATGCATATATTGAAAAGTGCCATATGTACTGTAAGACGTTGTATGTACAATATACATGCAAAAAGGTAATTTCCTACTTTTTGCACTTGTATCGCAAAGTACTTTTAGAAACTACTTAGCCTGACATTAACTCAACAGATACAATAAACAAGACACAATAAACTCTTCATGATCTTAGTTTAAGCAAAGAGAAATAAGAAAGCTTAGATTACTCACTTCATAAATATTATTAAGAAATTAAAATCAAATCAAATGTTCGACGACCGGTTTAGCCTAGTGGGTCACTACAGCAAAACTATACATATTAAATACCTTTTTTAGAAAACATTATAATAAGCAACTGACTCTTTGACCTGCATTATCATGACCTCAGTAATCATTAAGATGTTAATTTTATTAGTTATTATACTTCATTTTATTACTATGCACAGATTGCACTGTAATTTCATTCAATATTATATAATTATAAAAAAGTGTCTTGTTTAGGAAGACTTCTATGCGGACTAAGTGATGGAAATCTTAACTATGGGAAGCATATTTACTTACCACTTTCCATGCCTGCACTGACTTATTGGGCCCGTGCTCCCTTAAGGCCTGTGCAAGGGCCTCCCATTGCGCCTCGTACCTCTGGGGTCCTTAGAGGCCCGTCAAATTCCCGGTTGGCGAACCGGGTGTGCTGTGACATGTATTCAACGAGCAATCTAATTTGTGCTGCGTTCGAGCGACTGAAAAAAAACAGTCACATAAGTTAACGATCAAAGGAACTGGCAAATAGCTATATTTTTCTGCAAATAAATTCTTTTTGTTTTGTGTAACTTACATTTTTGGATTTTTGGGTGGCATCCTTTCAAAAGTGGTAGCGGCGGTTTGGCCAAACACTTCACAGTAATAACACGCAAACTGCCGATAAAACTTTTCAAGTTGTCAAAATAGCAAACAACGGAACAACATAAACGGAAAAGGCTTTAATATTTCCTGAGGAGTAGTGGGCAACATATTTTCATCACTGTGATCACTGTCACACATTTTTATTTAGTATTATTCACGGTTTCACTCACAAAACAAAACTTTATGAGTTTTCAAACTTCAACAATGACTTCAACGCAGAGGAATACTCGTGGGCGTCCGTTGTAAAAAAAAATGTTTGTGTTTGCCTAACAATCACAGAACAGAGGGCCTACCGTGAACCACGTTCGACGTGTTGCCTCCCTGTCATACTTACGTACGAATTTATAAGTGCGACAGAGAGGCAACACGTCGAACGTGGTTCGCGGTAGGCCCTGACGCGTCGCAGCAGCGTGCAGCGTGTTTAAGTAGACCGAAGTATGACAGACGCCGCGACGGTATTACATTTCGAAACGCCACCGTTGGCAAATTTGCATTGAATTGAGTCTCCTTAAACAAGAAATATTTTATCGAAATATGTGAAGTTCTATTTTCAACATTTTTATAGTAGCGATAAAATTCGGTGGTTTTCCGATTAATATTATTTAGGAACGCACCGTAAATTTTATACTGCGTACTCAACTTGAATTTGCGTTGTATTTTTAAGAGGTGCACGTAACGGAACGCAAAACCCATCTGGCAACACTGACTAAGATCTTCAAAGATATTCTAACGTCAAAGTGACATTGGTCATCCGAATCGTGTAGCTTCTGTCAATTATACCACATACAAACGATATCTAATTGAGAACTTATCTATATCTAAACCAGAACTTAACGATCTCATATCTTTTCCGTATTGCATTTTTCGAATAGGGCCGACAGTCTAAGAAATAATACAGTCGGTCGACGAAGGTGTCTAGTCTAGACAGACCTACCGTGCGGGGTGCGAGGGGCGGCGGGCGGGAGGGGCGGTCCCTGAGTTTCATACACGCCATTGTTAGTATTCAGGGATATGATTTTAAGGGCGTTATTGTAATTGGGTACTTGATACCTGTTGAATATTATAACAATATTTAGTTAAATGGATAGAAAATGTGCCATCCATTATAAAAAAGTGGAATTTAAAGAATTATATTGAGATTATAAAAAAATACAATGCTCCGAAGTCTCAAAAAAAAAAAATATCTTTCAAAAATAGAAAAGAAAATGGTACCATTCGATTCCTTACATTTTATTGAAAAATAAATTGTATGACAACTATACACATAACGCAATATTTCAGAGTCAAAATGGCAATTTTCGTTGATCTTCCATACATTTAGGACAGACTTATATAATGTGACGTCACATCACATTATCATTTTGTTACAGGCGTTTCAATCGTCGACTGCGAGCGTCAGACTTTAACTCTCATTTCTGACCTTTGTGTTTCTTAAATGCCATGAGTCCTATATAGACATTTGATCCTCAGGAAAATCAAGATCGTTTGACATTTTTTACAGAAAACAGTCAAGTAGCCAATTATCAATCTATTTGTGCACAATGAAAATATTGCATACGACATGTCAATAGAAATAGTTTATCAGTTTTATCACTAATAAATGCAATGATTTCTGATTTCTGACATGTGCTAACTGTATGTTTCAGTGTAAACAAAATCATATCATATGATATCAATTTTTAAGTTCAAAATGCCGGACATGTTTTATTAAGCTTATTTTAAGAAATTACGAGTTGTGCATGTGCTAACTGTATGTTTCAGTGTAAACAAAATCATATCATATGATATCAATTTTTAAGTTCAAAATGCCGGACATGTTTTATTAAGCTTATTTTAAGAAATTACGAGTTGTGCATGTGCTAACTGTATGTTTCAGTGTAAACAAAATCATATCATATGATATCAATTTTTAAGTTCAAAATGCCGGACATGTTTTATTAAGCTTATTTTAAGAAATTACGAGTTGTTTCTTGCTTCTGTTTGTATATCTATGATGTTTTAATTATTTTTCCTACTCCTCTACTGTTATCTGTCATTTATGCATTCATTAACACGAATATAAGAACATACATAAAAGATTTCAAGAAAAGTCTATATTGTCTATTCCTCATAAAAGCTCTTGTGCTTTTATACGCTATAACGTTACTGCGATTAATGGCTACCAACCTAACAAAACCAAAACGAATACGGTTTTAAACTAAGTGCATTGATGCCAACTTACAAAATATTCATTTGGTTGCATAGTAAAAATAATTACTTCATAAGTCAGAAACACGCATGTGACACCCGTAATATAGCAACACCCATAGACTACGAAGACCGCTTAGCGTTGCTTGTTAGTCTCCGTAGGCTACGGTGGCCAAAATTGAGAAAAAACTGTCCAAAAAATTAATTTAGCAAGTACCAGGGCCTCATGAGTTACGAGGAGGTGTCGCCGACCGGCCGGCCGCGGCCCGGGGCGGGCCGGGCGCGTAACAAGGTATGCTCGCGCGTCTTGGCTATATACTTTTGCTGTAATTTGTTTACCTAAATTAAGATTTATTTTTGTTGACTCGTAGGAAAAATATTGTATGCAACGTTGTATAAGTAGGTCAAAAAATTCTCGTGGCGTATTCCTTTACAATGTTCGCCTACGCCTTCGGCTCCGGCTCACATTGTAACTCACGCCACTCGCCTTTTTTGACCCTTCTTATACAACTGATGCATAAAATACTATATGAGAGTCCTCGGAGTGCCGATTACAAAAATGACACCCATTTTGAAATCCAAGATAGCGGACATTATTTTTTCTTAAAAATCGATATGGGTGTCATCTCCGAGGTTCCTCGGGGTTCCGATTACGAAAATGACGTCCTTTTTGGAATCCAAGATGGCGGACATTATTTTTTCTTAAAAATTGATATAGGTGTCATCTCCATAGTGCCTCGGGGTTCCAATGACGAAAATGACATCTATTTTGAAATCCAAGATGGCGGACATTATTTTTTCTTAAAAATCGATATGGGTGTCATCTCCGAGGTTCCTCGGGGTTCTGATTACGAAAATGACGTCCATTTTGGGGGTGCAGATTTCAAAATAGAATCCATTTTAGAATTAAAGATGGTTGACATCATTGCTACACGCATCGACACGCCCGCCCCGTAACGTCCGCCATCATTATTTTCAAAATAGATGCCATTTTTTAAATCTACACCCCCAAAAACCCAGAAAACAAAACCCATGACGACTTTAAAAAAAAGTGACGTCCGCCATCTTTATTTCCAAAATGGACGCCATTTGTAAAATTAGTACACATACATGAAACCTAAAAACATTTCCCTCCTCTTTTGGGCAGTTGTGTAAGTCTGTGACAACCCTAGGTAGGTGCGGTGACCTTGAGCGGTGTCGGCATTTACGCAAACATCAAAGGCGTCGGCCCACTGTTACTTTTTACACTGTGACCAAATCTTACGATTTTTTTCCATTCCTTCCTTTTATGTACACGCCTTAGCAATGAAAAGGTTTATCTTCTTGATAAAAAAATATTTAGGTAATATCAGGACTAAATTTGAACAAGAGGGTATATTATTATTAAAAAAAAATCAAGCAACAGTGTTTTATGAAAGAAGGTCTTACGCACGGAACCGGAAAATATATTTGATGTTGAGCGAAAATAAGAAATATATTTTTAATTTTAATGTTTCTTAGACTAATTACATACGCTTGAAAATAAAATAGATTTTCGTTCCTCAATACGAGCATTAAATACGCTGGAATTTAATAATTATTAAATACTGGAATTTAATTTTTAATTTTATCTACTGCCTTTGTGATTATTATAACATTTATAAGATTCCCTAATTTCTAGACTAAAGGCATTTTTGGAACTTATTTTATTAAATGTCGCAGTTTTTATAAATTTAAAAATATTTGGGTTCTTAATATAGTTAGTAGTAATAAGATTTTTTTTGTAAGTTAATTACGCGATTTATTGGACATTTTAAAGATAAACTATTAAAAGAATCGACTTTGTTTTCAGCAAAAAGTTAAGTAGAGCTGAACAGCCCATTTTTATTTTATTGCCTATTTTTAGGGTTCCTTACTCAACATGGAACCCTTATAGTGTCGCCATGTCCGTCTGTCTGTCTGGCCGTTTGTGTGACAAACTGGCTAAATAATATGATATGTCTTTTAAAAATAATAGGTATCTTCAAAAATAATTGTTGATAAAGTGATCATTATCGCTCCGAATTAAAATAATTAAGCATTCGCTAAATACTTGTATGTCATTTATCATAAAATATATACTTTTCGTAACCTTAAATTACCTATATACCTACTTTACATGAAAGAAATTCTTAAAAAATAATACCATTGATAACAAGATGGCAAATAAGTCCGTCACTTTATTTCAACATAAATATGCATTTTTTTTTACATGTGCTTAATTATCGCTATAGCAAAATACGCTTTGACTCCGTTTTTACAATAATATTCACACTAGTGTCAATACTAAGCCTTTTATTGGCTTATTTATTTAATTAAACAGTCATTAAGTAAAAAGGGCTTAGCTTTAATTCAAAGTTCAAAAATATAAATTTATTACGAAGCTAAAAATACACCTAACATTTATTCACATCGTACATTAATCCATTTAATGTTTAATATAATATTCAACGACTATCTCACAATTTACATTCGCGTAAGATTAATCGTAGCGGTGTGACCTGAGCCTTATTAATTCACGAAATTGCCTACTTAGAACATTCCTCTGTTTATTAACTTGTTATAAAGCTGGGTCCATATATGCGTTAAAAAACGATACAAGTGTAACTGTTGTTTGAATCGCTGGTGTGGAGGTAGCATACAGTCAAAATAAAAACATAAAATATTTCGACACACTTAATTATATTGCAAGCGCTGTTGGCCTAGCGGTAAGAGCGTGCGACTTGCAATCCAGAGGTCTTGGATTCTAACCCGGCTGGTACCAATGAGTTTTTCGTAACTTATGTATGAAATATCATTTGATATTTACCAGTCGCTTTTCGGTGAAGGAAAACATTGTGAGGAAACCGGACTAACCCAACCAGGCCTAGTTTACCCTCTGGGTTTGAAGGTCAGATGGCAGTTGCTTTCGTAAAAACTAGTGCCTACGCCAAATCTTGGGATTAGTTGTCAAGCGGACCCCAGGCTCCCATGAGCCGTGGCAAATAGGGGGACAAACTTAATTATATTATAAGAGCTCAGAGCATTTCATGAGTGGGAATGAGACAGAGTAGGAATGAAAACACAGACTTTAATAGTTGAGCCATTTAGGGTTCAAGCTAATTTGGTTCTCTATACTAACGGTATAAAATTTCCAATGTAAAGTGAACCCTAAATAGGTCAACAAAAAGACCGTGACAGTTACCAAACAAAACGTAAGATTAGCGATCAGAATAAACGAAATTTTTATCTTAGGATATACTGTTAGAAACACAAATCATTTACGCAATTAGGTACATAATTATTTTTATAACATTTCCATCCTCACCACTTAGATGGTTGGCAGTCCTCAACTGTGCATTTTTCCAGGAACTTTCTGCCTCGCACTGCTAAACTGTGGAATGAACTGTCGCCTGCGGTATTTCCGGACCGATACGACCTTCAAACCTTCAAGAAAAGAGCGTACTCCCATCTTAAAGGCCGGTAACGCACTTACAACCCCTCTGGTGTTGCAGGTGTCCATGGGCGGCGGTAATCGCTTACCATCAGGTGATCCATCCTCGTTTGCCTCCTCTACCATAATAAAAATACAAACGTTTCAGTTTATGGGCCATTGCTTGCATAAATAAGCGCCTATTTTTTCCCTTTCAAATATTCGAACGAGCGAGCGAAGCGAAGTGAAGTTCTTAAGAGGCCCACTGATTAACAGTCCGCCGGACGGTATCGGCCTGTCAGTTGTTGGGAGCTGTCAACTTTTGTTCTAACTGACAGCCCCTTTACATGTAGATAAGTTAGCTATTAAAAAAAAATATTCTAGGACATTATTACACAAATTGACTAAGTCCCACAGTAAGCTCAATAAGGCTTGTGTTTGAGGGTACTTAGACAACGATATATATATATATATAATATATAAATATTTATAAATACTTAAATACATAGAAAACACCCATGACTCAGGAACAAATATCCATGCTCATCACACGAATAAATGCCCTTACCAGGATTTGAACCCGGGACCATCAGCTTCGTAGGCAGGGTCACTACTCACTAGGCCAAACCGGTCGTTGGTCAGCTATTAATCGATTCTATAAATGATTTCCTTTCATCTAGTATGAGCGGGCAGTCATTTTGCTGGAGTAATGTAGAAAAAGTGAAGCCGTGTCCCAATTTTTTCATTCACAATTTTCCCAGTAAACATTTTATGTATCGTCAATCGTAACCAGTACCCCTAGTGTAAATATTTTCGACAGCGAAATGTGACGTACGCGAGTGTCATTTTGTATGAGATTTTTGACTTTCCAAAACGTCCCGCTTGGCGCGCAGTTCAAAAACCCAAACAAAATGAGACTTACGTCACGTTTCGCTATCGACTAAATTTACACTAGGGGTACAGAATCCGATTTCACAAACGTCCATATTCCTAAGCGGCATTTCAACCTTTAAAATCTGATTTTGATTTGATATTAATTTCACGTTACTATCTTAAGCTTCTTAACTGACATATAACTCGTTATTATTGTCAATGTAAATAGTTATGACGACATTCATAAACACGCTACAAGTTTCAATTTGTCCTTTTATTATTTAATAAAAACTTAATGGGTAGGGCGACATCGACAGGACGGTGTCATCTTCATATGATTTATAACCACAGGCAAACACACAAAATTAACTCAATAGTAATTCCATAATAATTTCTTCTAATAAAAATAAAATATAAAAAATCTAGTAGTATTTTTTTTTATTTAATTTTATTTATAAAAGAGAAGTTACATCGGCTATGATCACTTATCTGCCAAACTGCATAGCAGTTTGTTGGCAGAAAACTTAATCTACCCTCCAACATTGTTAAGTAAGTTATTGCTTACTTGATTTATAGCTATATTTATAGTGCGAGTGCGATTTCTTACAAACAATTGTAATAGCTTAATTAATACAATAATAAGCAATTAAAATAATCAATAATATCTATAAATTACGGATTACATTATTGTGTGTAAATGACCTCTGTGAACTCAGTAAGAGAACAGCTAAACAAATCATATTTCTATAATCCGAATACCCCCCCGCCGCTCCAGTCACAATCCGAGCCCCGAGAGGACAAATTTAATATAAAACTATAGCCGCCATATTTCAGCGGCGACACATCTGCGCCAACTCGTGTTTTTTTACTGAAAAATTTTAAATTAGTTCAGAAAATGTAAGCAGAGATGTGTTTGAAGGGTAAACTTTAACGCTGGCAGCGTTACCTGATTATGGAGGGGAAAACGGTTATGTTTTAAAAGTTTTATGGAAGCTTTTTGTCTGATGATGTTGGTTTTACCAGTTTTCTTGTACATACAGCTACAATATACGTCAATATAGCTATACACAGTCACTATCAGATGTTTCTGACAGCGACTGTACAATAACAGTCAATGAGAAAATGAAAATTAAGGGAAAATTTTAACTTTGGATCAATCAGTACTCAAAATTAACTGTAAACGTTACTAATAATAATACTATTAAGAGAAAAAAAAACATGAAACCGTCTTATTTACTTTGTAGCAGAAAATTTTATAAAATTGGAAAACGCAATGAAAAATATACAACTGTGTGTAATTATTTCAATTTAATATCTTGGCCACTATTTTCAATAAAACCTTTAAATACGAGTATACACCCGTCCAAAAACTTTGGTATATGGATGCATAAACTGTAGGGGGAAATATAGTTGTCGTCAGGAATGTCTGAAATGTAGTTTATGCTTCGAATATAGCCGTAGACCCACAAGAAAACATACGAAGACGGTAGATGGCAGCACTTGTGTCAATGTACATGTTCTGATCCTGAATCGACCTCCACAAGATGGCAGATCTTTCAACGCGCACGGTCCCTCTACGACGATCTTTTTTGCTGAGTGTACTGATCCATCATTTTGACTTTGTTGTTGATTTTTGACCGGTTTGTTTGTTTGCTTGAGGCTCAGAGGCTCGCGAACCACGTTCGATTTGTTGCCTCCCTGTCACATGTACCTACGAATTTACAAGTGCGACAGAGGAACAACACGTCGAACGTGGTTCGCAGTAGGCCTTCTGGTGATAGCGCGGTCCACGGCAAACCATAACTGTCTATAACTTTTTTTTTCCTTGGGATCAATAGAAATGTAGGTAACTCATGTAGTACCATAATGAAGAACTAATAAATACTTAATGCTTCAATCATTCAATCTATTTTAGATGGTAGGAAGAAACATTTATTCTTTCCGTAATCAAGTAATAACATTTTTTATATACTACGTTGGTTGCAATCAAGCATACGGCCCGCCTGATGGTAAGCAGTCTCCGTGGCCTATGTACGCCTGCAACTCCAGAGGAGTTACATGCGCGTTGCCGACCCTAAAACCCCCCCTCGTTCGTACCTATTAAACTATGTTATTAAACAATCCATTTTATACCAAAATTAAAAAAAAAATTCTGAATACCTCAAGGGCCCTTTCATCAAAAATACTTTACATAATTTTGGAAAAGAGCTAACATTCTTCAAACTGCTGGATTGTTTTTTTTTATTAAACGTAGCAAGGAAACTCGCATTCACGTAAACAAAAACCCACAATGACATTTTATGAACAATCTTTTCCGCTTAACCCTAAGGTTGACTGGCAGAGAATGCATCATGACATGAAGTTCACCTTTTGTACATTAAGTTTTTCTTTTGTGCGCTTAAGTTTAAATAAATAAACAAACTAGGTAATATTTACACTAGACAATTTTTTTTTTGTATCTTCGTTTCGGGGTAAAGGCACCAATTCCGCACCACTCCTCAAGATTGCGGGGCCATAAACAAGAGGCTATCACTAAGCCGGCAAAATTGTAAACGTCCGAATATTCTCAATAACTCAGCAGCCAATTAGCTCGCAGCTCCAATTCGGACTGCGTTCACAGGCAACGATACGCAGAAGTGTAAGGCTTGAGTGGACGCTCGAAGCGAAGTGTTCGGTGTGGCGTGCAGCGTGGCGTCGGGCTCATAAGTGATTGATCAGCGTACACTAAGGGCGCTCCTATGCGTATGCATTTATTTAACATGCACGCCGCACGCCCAACTCGAGCGTCCGCTCGGGCCTTACACGAAGAGATACTAGGAGTTTGAAAACATCAATCATCAACAATCAGATTTAAAAACCTGTCACGGTTTTGAACTGGTTTTGATACGACCTTTACGATCGTCTTGTTTGGCGCGCATCTCACGTGCGATATGATCTCGTATATACACAATTCATTCGCATGTACTAATCACTGTGAGCGATCCTTAAGTTGGTATCAAAATAAGAAGTAAACCGTATCAAGTTGTTAAATCTGAATCGGGCCCTAGGTTTATTCCGACATATTTCACTGATCATTTATATATAGTGTCTGATTATAAACAATCATTCATACATTTCTATCCAGAAATGTATGAATGATTGTTTATAATCAGACACTATATTGCATATCCATAGTGATATAGTGTCTGATTATAAACAATCATTCATACGTTTCTATCCAGAAATGTATGAATGATTGTTTATAATCAGACACTATATATAAATAATGAAAATTAATGACTGATTAAATGTATCCACATTTAATCAGTCATTCATTATAACATTCATTTATTCAATCGTTCATTTATTTATTCATTCATTAATACGTTAATTATAATTCATTATACTCGTAAGTACCACTCGTATGCATGCTAAAACAAAGTTATAATGTTAACCTACTGTCTGTCTCTGTTTTGCGCGTCTGCCGAAAGGGATGGGCGACAGAGACAAACGACCGGCATATTTCAACGGCGCTAAGTCAGTTTTTGCAACTGCCATCTCTTAAAACTCCGGTAATTACGTTAGTTCCGTATCGGTTAACTTTTATTGTAGTTTAACTTGTCCTTATTGGTCTTGGGTTTTAAGGTTTTAACCTCACTTTAACGAAGTTGGTAAACGGTTTTTGACTTTTAGATTCAAAGCCATCGTTTTAGTTTCTAAGGGCGTTTACGAGCTGGCGCGGTTGCACGGAGCGGATCTGCTGTGCGAAAATGGTATGAGCGACGCCAACTGGCGCGGCGTACGGAGTGAAACATGTCGAGCGTTTTCGAAATTAAAATATATTAAATATTCAATACGGGTCACTCACGCCGTATTTAATACATTTAATATTTATTTATTTTAAGCAATTGTATATAAAAAAAGAATACAACAGGCAGACTTAATGCCACTAGGCATTCTCTACAAGTCAACCATAAGGCAAACAGAAAAGCTTCAAGGTGGGTGCAGTGAGAAGTAAACAAAAAACCGTAACTTTTGAGCGAAGTAAATTTTCTAAATAAATACTATGGTATGTTTAAGTATACCTTATGACTAATAGGTCAGTATCTCATTAAAGTTTTGTTATTAAAACGATATGCAATTGAAAATAAATGAAAATTAGATGTTACGTGATTTTCTTTCTATCAAGCCAACTTTAACCGTTTTTGTTAATCTGCCCTCAGAAATATAGTCTAGTTTCCGTGTGAATTGCATTCATTGCATTTGCCCTTCATTAAAACTAAAACGTGTTAGAATTCAAAATAAAAAATACAACTTTGCGAGAGAGGTCTTACCGGTTAATGTCCAATATTTCATACGTTATCGTATTAAGGAACCTCTGACCCTTTTTCGTTCGTTTGGTTTTTTTTAGGTATAATTATTTAGGTACAAAGAGCTTTGGAGCGCAGCATAGTAGGAGTAAAACAAATAGACCGAATCCGTAACTTCACGCTGCGCCCTAAAACACGTATTACTGATGTTGGAGCTAAGGCTGCCAAGCTGGAATGGAACTGGGCCGGCCATGTCTGCCGCATGCACCCACAGAGGTGGGCCAAAATAACCACGCTATGGGTGCCGCAAGACGGGCGAGGATCGGGTAGGCCCAATTGATCGAATCCATAACTTCACGCTGCGCCCTAAAGCACGCATTACTGATGTTGGAGCTAAGGCCGCCATGCTGAAATGGGACTAGACCGGCCATGTCTGCCGCATGCACCCACAGAGGTGGGCCAAAATAACCACGGTATGGGTGCCACAAGATGGGCGAGGATCGGGTAGGCCCAATTGATCGAATCCATAACTTCACGCTGCGCCCTAAAGCACGCATTACTGATGTTGGAGCTAAGGCCGCCATGCTGAAATGGGACTAGACCGGCCATGTCTGCCGCATGCACCCACAGAGGTGGGCCAAAATAACCACGGTATGGGTGCCGCAAGATGGGCGAGGGTCGGGTAGGCCCAGACGTCGATGGCGGGACGACCTGGACGCATATCTCAACGACTGGCCGGAGATTGCCCAAAACCGAGAAGTGTAAAAATCGAGAGGGGAGGCCTGTACCTAGCAGTGGGACACCGTACAGGCTTATAATAAAATAGATACAAATATTGATCGCGGAGTTTGAATTACTTACCTTTGCTTTTTTGTGTTGGATGAAATTTTAACCAGGAAATAATATAAACATACTTTTTCAATCGGCGAGCATTTTTTTACATTTAACATGATTTTGTTTTTTGATAAGAATGATATAATATGTCTACAATATTAGGTAATAAATATCCCGAGAAATCAAAGGAAATGCAATTCAATGACATGTAAACGATTTATCTAGGTTTTTTCTGTTAAAAAAATAAACGAATAATATCTAATTAGAAATCAAAATTTATTGTTTCTTTCATGATAAAGGTGAAGATACTGGTTTTGTACAGCGTGATGTAGTTCTATTACTTATCCCATTAAATATAAATATTTAATGCTAAAAAATATAAAAGGACCACCACCACTTTCCTCAGCATGCAATTAAACCGTGGAAAATAAAAACCGTGTAAACTAACAAAATTACCAAGAACATTTAATAACGTGCTAACTGCCTGTACATGTATCAAGAAACTACGCAACTTTATTCATTCCGACGAAGTTGAGCTCGGACGGGGTTGACATAAGTGTGTGTAAATTATGTGTTGCACGCGAAGGGTTACGCGTAGTTTTGCTAAGTGGACAAAATATAATTTAGAACTAGTCGTAGTTTTATTTTATTTTGTTGGTTTGGGTGGTAAATAATCTCATCGTCTTAGCTCAAACGATGTTTCAATTGTTTGTCTTAAGTACATACAAGTATAACGGCCAAGGGCAGCTTTATTGTGCACAGTGCGACCGGGCATTTAAGATTAAGTTCGGTTTCGCGAGCCATATACCTGCTCATCAGAGGAAATTGTAAAGGTCGCCGTTGTCGGATACGACATGGAGGACTATAGTTTAAGTACATGAGATAATGGAACTGTTTAGTACCTACTAGAGTAGATTACGATACAAGGGCGAAAAGTAGGAAATTCTCAACGAGTGGTGATAAATTAAAACAGTTGCAAATTGCCTATTCGCACGTGTATCGTACAACGTGTTACAATACATATGGCCCATATTTTTTCGATTTAGGCGCGTATAGTACTAATAATTTTATTATCGTACTAGGGCAGTAAAGTAGCACAGTAAGTAGGATTTTAATGGCCTCCTAGCCTAGTCGTTAGTGATCCTGCCTACGAAGCAGGAGTTCCCGGGTTTGGAACCTGGTATGGGTATATTTTTCACTACGGTAGTATATTCTATAAAAAGATAATAATAACCTAGCGATAATTTGAAGTTTATAATTAATATAAATCTACTTTATCACTGTCTCCATACCTACGAAATATATTCACAAAAAGAAAAAACACTTCCAAATAAAGCAATTAGCGACCACTATTACATAGGAAAGGCATTGGTAATTTGATTTTCTGCCCTCCGGGCGGAAAGCGTCAACTTTGCTCCCGCTGCGTTAAACGAAGTTGCCGCTTTACGCCTCCGTCGAGCAGAAAAATAGTATGCGCAATATAAAATCCAGGAACATAGGAATGGGAAGTCTAGGTATCAGCAGTATAAACACTAGATGCGATTCGTAGGAGGTTTAATTATAGTATTTTATGCAACAGTTGTATAAGAAGGGTCAAAAAAGGCGAGTGGCGTGAGTTACAATGTGAGCCGGAGCCGAAGGCGTAGGCGAACATTGTACAGGAATACGCCACGAGAATCTTTTGACCTACTTATACAACGTTGCATACAATATTTTTCCTACGAGTCAACAAAAATAAATCTTAATTTAGGTAAACGAATTACAGCAAAAGTACATATATAGCCAAGACGCGCGAGCATACCTTGTTACGCGCCCGGCCCGCCCCGGGCCGCGGCCGGCCGGTCGGCGACACCTCCTCCTAACTCATGAGGCCCTGGTACTTGCTACTTGCTAAATTAATTTTTTGGACAGTTTTTTCTCAATTTTGGCCACCGTAGCCTACGGAGACTAACAAGCAACGCTAAGCGGTCTTCGTAGTCTATGAGTGTTGCTATATTACGGGTGTCACATGCGTATTTCTGACTTATGAAGTAATTTTTTTTTACTATGCAACCAAATGAATATTTTGTACGTTGGCAGCAATGCACTTAGTTTAAAACTGTATTCGTTTTGGTTTTGTTAGGTTGGTAGCCATTAATCGCAGTAACATTATAGCTTATAAAAGCACAAGAGCTGTTATGAGGAATAGACAATATAGACTTTTCTTGAAATCTTTTATGTATGTTCTTATATTCGTGTTAATGAATGCATAAATGACAGATAACAGTAGAGGAGTAGGAAAAAGACTGCAAATTACATCTACCCTAACCTGAGTTAACGTGTTGTAGGTGTACCCACATTACATATAGCACACGGGAAGAATCCAAAAATTCAAAATTCAAAAATTTATTCTGCAAGTTGGCCTCACGGGCTCTTTTACAAGGACAATCTAGGAGATTCCATCCCGCGTGTTGCCACCCGAGCCGAATTTTCCTCCCTTGGGACACAAATAACTATTATCAATGTAAGAAGAAACTCCCTAACTGTGATTTAATCTCGCTACCAATATATATAGTCCTCCTCATCGATTTCGATGACGGCGACCTGAGCAATTATGGATTACGCCGATTATGGGCCCTAATGTGGCTGGCCAGGCCGAACTTGGTCTTAAAGACTCTTTTGCAGGTGTTACAATTGAGTTGGCCAGACGTGTTGTATGTATACGTGTAAGAGGGCTTCGGTCTCTCTTTACGTTGTTGGCGTTTGGTATCTAAGGCATTGAGGCGGTTTTCCTCAAACGATTTGATGTGGTTAAAAATGGTGGACCGCCAAGATGCTCTGTCTGCAGCAAGCTCCTCCCAGCCGATCCCAGTCCGATATCGGTCAACTCGGTCATTATAATCTCAAAACTCTTACAAATTATAATACTTAAGTATCTGAATATTTTCACTTTACAAAACATGGATTTGCTGTTCCTTTTTAGAGTTCCGTAGCCAAATGGCAAAAAACGGAACCTTTATAGATTCGTCATGTCCGTCTGTCTGTCCGTTTATGTCACAGCCACTTTTTTCCGAAACTATAAGAACTATACTGTTCAAACTTGGTAAGTAGGTGTATTCTATGAACCGCATTAAGATTTTCACACAAAAATAGAAAAAAAACAATAAATTTTGGGGTTTCCCCATACTTAGAACTGAAACTCAAAATTTATTTTTTCATCAAACCCATACGTGTGGGGTATTCAAAAATAATATTGAGGTTTCTAATATCATTTTTTTCTAAACTGAATAGTTTGCGCGAGAGACACTTCCAAAGTGGTAAAATGTGTGTCCTCCCCCCCCCCTGTAATTTCTAAAATAAGAGAATGATAAAACTAAAAAAAAATATATGATGTACATTACCATTCAAACTTCCACCGAAAGTTAGTTTGAACGAGATCTAGTAAGTAGTTTTTTTTAATACGTCATAAATGGTACGGAACCCTTCATGGGCAAGTCCGACTCGCACTTGGCCGCTTTTTAAAATAAACATTCTGCCACTGCTCAAGTTGTATTTGAATCTATTTCAGAATTTCAAACGCATCGCTCGTGCTTTGATCACTAACGAGATATTTACAAACCAAACTACAGCCAACATCAGACATATCGGAGCAGACAAGGCGCTCACAAATATCTGAACACGCCTCTATTTTCAAGCCGTCACAGTGCATGTTCAGTTATTTTTGAACACCTCGGCCGCTTTGATATATCTGTAGGCGACTGTACGCTCTTTAAAAATGTTCGCTCTTTGACATGGAAATGTAAACTTTGTTGTATTGTTTCAAGAGTCATTATTGTACGTTTATGTTGTTTGTGTTCGAGGTAATTGAGGACAAAGAGTGTTTGATGTATTGTGTTAGTGTTTAAATATTTATGTGTGGGTGGCGTTGTGATTGTTAGATTAGTGTTCAGTTATTGCGTCGTTACTATTATGGGATCAATAGTATAGTTAAGTTTGCAATTAAGAGAACTGATTTCATTAGGTTCCTAGTACAAAAACTCAGACAAGCAAAAATACTCAAAAGGTCTTTTTTTACTGTTGCTTCAGTAAAAAGTGCTTATAGTTTAGTAGATGTTTTGTTCTCAAATTACCCCGTTTTAGAAGGTCAATGCAATGTGCATTAAACTTTGAAACTAAAATATTATAATATTAAATATTAAACCGCAGCCAAATAACACTAGACCCTACTCATAGTGTTGTGTTCCTGCCGGTGAGTAAGGTTGCCAGAGCTCAACGAGGGGGGGCGGGTTTAGGGTCGGCAACGCGCATGTAACTTCTCTGGAGTTGCAGGCGTACATAGGCTACGGACACTGCTTACCATCAGGCGGGCCGTATGCTTGATTGCCACCGACGTAGTATAAAAAAAATATTATGGAATATAATTTTTTATTATGTATATAGGTAAATTAAATAAATGCACCTACTGCGAATATAACTAATAAATAAACATGATGTGTTTGTAGCCACCTGACGAAGCTAGCGTTGCAAATTAAATGAATAATAAATAATTATTACATTCTTACACAAAATATACTAACAAGGAAAGGTACCCAACTGTCCGGTTCCGATTTGTTTTATATTTATATATGTTATAGAGTACCTACTCTAAAATAACAGATACGTATTTTTTTAGCTGCCCAAACTCAACCTATTAAGAGGAATTGTCCTCCAAAGTATAAAAAAAAATACAAAATCTTGTAACTCCTATAGAAAGTGATGCTTAAGCAACTTGCAAGTTAATGGCTTATTTGAGTTTAGGTTTGAGAACAGGAAAAAATAATGAGCACGTGTTTTGTTATTTCTGCTTAAACTCAAGTTTTCCTAAAAAAAACACATAAAGACTTATGTGTATCTTTAGCGATAAGATATTACCTATAAAACTTCGAATGTCGATTTTTTTAGGAAAAAATGAATTTCTGCCGATATAAAAAAACACGTGCTCATTATTTTTTGTTGTAGTGTTTGTGTTGTGAGTACTTAGAAAACTACATATATAATATATATATATATATATATATATATATATATATATATAAATACTTAAATACTTAGAAAACATTCATAGCTCAGGAAAAAAATCCTGTGCTCATCATACAAATACATGCCCTTACCGGGTTTCGAACTCAGGACCATCGGCTTCACAGGCAGGGTCACTACCCACTAGGCCTCACCGGTTTAATATAAGTAACTTAATACATAACTACTGTACTAAAGTACTTTAATCTTATTAACACAAAGTCTTCACCAAATTTTATTTTCTTTTTAGTGCCCTAATTTCATTGCCATTTAATCAGTAAAACGTCCAAAAGTTTGCCTATCAAGTTTAGTGAGTCTTCATTTTTAAACGGCTAGTCACTTAAACGTCTATTTCTAGATTAGTCTAGATTCTCTAGTCAGATTATATTACCAAAAAACCGGCTAAGAGCATGTTGGACCATAATCAGTGTGGTTTCGTATCATTACACGTTATAAAACAAAGCCACACAAGTTAACATTATGAACTTAATAATGAACCTCCAGGTTTATGATTCTTAAGTATGTTAAGTATACATTGTACTTCAAGTCCATTTGTATAATTGTGTTCTAAATAAATTAAAAATTAAAGTCCCGAGTCTCTCTGTGTGTATATATATGTTCGTGATAAACTCAAAAACTACTCAATGGATTTTCATGTGGTTTTCACCTATCAATAGAGTGATTCTTGAGGAAGGTTTAGATGTATAATTTGTTAAGTTTTTGTGTAACCCGTGCAAAGCCGGGGCGCGTAGTCAATATGGTCGTGTTACACGCGAATAAAAAATTAAAATTCACCTGCTAATTTTGATATCAGGAAGACAGTTTTCTAGTAGGTAATATAGGTCACCGAGCTAAACTAAGGACGAAAAAAATATTAAATCTATTAAGCTGCCTTTTCGCTGAGTAAGAAATAAGCGGAGATGAGAGGACACACGCGAGAATCAAACAACAGCATTAGTATTTGAAATTAATGGTTCTGAAGCTGATTAAACAAGATACAATAAAATTTACAGAATAAAAGATACAGAAAAATAAAAAGTATAAAACTAACTAAATGAAACTAAAACATTATAAAATTACAACTTGAGAGAGTTGAACCTAAAATTAAAACGAAATTAGAAAGGAAATATAAAGTATGTTTTGCTTACAAAATATACCCAACACCCCGTCCAATAAATCGGCATGCGGCATGGACCCCATGACACTGGCGGCGTTACCTCTCTATATTGCAAGGGAGACACGTTGATAGGTACGCGCCAGTCCTGGGGTCCCCTGTGGTGTCGACCAGCCGACAGTGCCCTCATGAATGCTTTCATGTCGGCTGACCAGGAACCCAAAGTCTCAACTCATAGACGATGAGTACCTAAGGACGAATATTCTCAGCGCTTGATATAAATAAATTAATAAATATTATAGGACATTATTACACAAATTGACTAAGTCCCACAGTAAGCTCAACAAGGCTTGTGTTGAGGGTACTTAGACAACGATATATATAATATATAAATATTTATAAATACTTAAATACATAGAAAACACCCATGACTCAGGAACAAATATCCATGCTCATCACACGAATAAATGCCCTTACCAGGATTTGACCCCGGGACCATCAGCTTCGTAGGCAGGGTCACTAGCCACTAGGCCAACCGGTCGTCAGTTTTGGGTTCAATCCGTCAGTATAGTTACTTCACCTGACGTTACTGAGTTATGGCAAGGATAGGTATTAGGTAAGCAGAGTAACGATCCCGTTTAGGCGTTCATTGTTTTTTTCATGATCTTCGTTTGTTTTGTTACATATGTCTAGTTTTTAAACTAAGCATTTACGGTTGGAATACTTATAAATAAGCCTTGGCCTGGTCACAGCATAGCATTAATTGTAATCAAGCGGAACGGAAAGAGAAGAGAATGGAATTGGTTGGGTCCCGCACTAAAGCAAGCCTTTTGATTTCTTTTTGCGTACGGAACCCTAAAATGTGCCGTTAACTCAAAGCTAACATTTAAATTAATGAGCAAGACGAAAGTATTTCTAAACTGCCCTTGTAAGCCCTACAAACTCATTATAATAAGTGTTCTCGACTAAAAATATTCTGCACTTTAAACTTTGGGACTTGAGAAGTCAAACTTTGCGATCAGATTGGGAAAATAATGTTTAAAATGGAATTTGTAGGTGTTTTCTATTGGAGGTTGTATATGTGTATGCTGGCACAATAGTAAACTTATTACGACACATATATGACACCCGTTTGAATTTGTTATGTTTTTGTACAGCTGTCTGATGTCAATCACTTGCAATATAATATTCACCACGAGAACTAGTGTTTTACCTATCAGCTCCACTACTCTGCTTAAGAGCCTAAACTAGGGTTCTTCCAATATTTTCTAGTGAACTGTCTAGTAGTTTGAAAACCTCTTGTAAATTGTTTTGCAATTCATACTTTCCTATTCAAAGCAAGTAGTATTGCTCATCTGAACTCTCCTAGTAAAATTTTTTGGGTGACACTCAACAAACTATGCATATCTACACCAATTCTAGTTTTAGTTATTTAACCTCATTCCAATAGGATACTGATGATTGATACTGATCTCATACTGATCTGATACTGATCAGATACTGATCTGTCAGTGCCAAAAGTAACGTTTTTGGATTCATGTTTTAGTTATTAGATCTCATTCTAATATTAGTACCTGGGCAACCGAGCTTTGCTCGGTTATAACTATTTATTGTAATATGGTGGTGTATAGGTGATAATCTTAACTACATTTTTTTACTAAATTAAACTTGTCTAAAACAATAAAATAAAAAAAATTATATATAAAGTTGAACATATTAAAAAAAAGTTAGTCACCGGGCGAGATTCGAACCCGTAACACTCGTTTAGCAGTCCGCGTCTTAACCCGCTGGACCAGACGGACAGTGGCCGGCAACACGCAATTAGCGACCATATTCTGCGTCGAAAGAAAAACGCATGAAAACTCAAAAACACGCGTTTACCCAAACATAAGAATAATCTAGATAGATTGTATACCCCCAAAAACCCCCATATACCAAATTACAGCGAATTCGTTAGAGCCGTTTCCGAGATCACAGAAATATATATATATATATAAATATATATACAAGAATTGCTCGTTTAAATACTGATCTGATACTGGCCGCGTAGCCAACATGCCAATGGTTAACGCATGCACGATTATTGGCATTTTGTCTACGCGGGCTGATCTATCAGTGACGTTTTTGTTTGAAGATTGACATAATTCAGCAGGTCCTCTAAAGGAGATCGGAACCACCTCATACTAGATTCATGTCAGAACATTATATTGTGGGAATTGGCCTGCCTTTTTATAAATGTTATGTTCAGTACAACTTACAACTTGGTCTGGTTTACCATTTTGAAAAGTTTGACTTTAAAAAATACAATCATTGATATTTATTTTATACTTTAAATAGATTTTAGTGAATACTCTATAAACTAAAAACTAACTACAGTTGAACTAAATTAATAAAATAATTACTTTGTAAATTATATTTACAGTAAAGTTAGTTAAACGAATAAAGAATCATTCAATTCAATTCAAATATAGTTTATAATTATTTATTTTAAGATTAGTTTTATTTATTTTTAGATTTAGATTTTAAGTTTTATATGTATTATGTTGTGTTTTTAAATAAATTGTATTGTAAATTATAGATTACCTAACTCTAAAAATATAAAAATACTTCATTGTTAAACGATTGAAATATATCACATTTATAATTCAAATGAGAAACTTGTCATAAAAATAAAATCCATTAACATATTTCAGATATAATTTATAAGGATCTGTATTAATTTCTGAGTTAGTCTCAGTTATAAGTCTTTCTATCGTAAGTGTGATGTTGGAGAGTGGAATTAAAAGAAGGAAAATCTCTTATGGGAGAACTATTGCAAAAGTGACCAGCTTTCAGCTTTAAATAATAGTTTGTAATCTCTCCGGTGGCGCTAGGTAGGCTTATGGATTACATGGACCATAGAGGTATAATCCGCTGGAGAGACGAAGTGCAAAAAGACCTTAGCGAACTCGGCGCCGTCGACTGGACAGAAACGGTTTTGGACAGAGAAGCATGGCGGTCTTTGGTGTCGGAGGCCAAGATCCATTTCGGGTCGCTGCACCACAGCAGTAAGTATAGAGGTATAATAATATAGAGATAAAATGGGGGAGGGGCAACAAATATTCCGGTGTATTGTGGCTCCGCCGATTTAATGTTTTTTGATGGACACTTTTCATACATAGAGATTTTCCTCCATTTAATTCCACACTCCATACGTAATTGCTTAGTTTAAAAACTAGACAAATGTCAAACAAACGAAGATCAAAACAAAAATCATGAACATCTAAACAGGATCGTTACTCTGCTTACCCATGCTTGCCACAAACCAGTGACGTCAGGTAGAGTAACTATACTGACGGATTGAACCCAAAACTGCCAAAGGCTGAAATTCTATCGCGAAACATGTTAGCTTATAAAACCCCATTGCAGTGTCCCGACTGGCGCGTTACTCTACCTCGCAGCAATAGCCGCTGATTGCAGGCGCCCCACGTTGCGCCGGAACCAAGTGGAGCCGCTAAACAGGCGGGCATACAAAAATCGAACTATTGAGAAACATGTTGCCTTATAAAATCCATTGTAGTGTCCCGACTGGCGCGTTACTCTACCTCGCAGCAATAGCCGCTGATTGCAGGCGCCCCACGTTGCGCCGGAACCAGGTGGAGCCGCTAAACAGGCGGGCATACAAAAATCGAACTATTGATAAACATGTTGCCTTATAAAATCCAATGTAGTGTCCCGACTGGCGCGTTACTCAACCTCGCAGCAATAGCCGCTGATTGCAGGCGCCCCACGTTGCGCCGGAACCAGGTGGAGCCGCTAAACAGGCGGGCATACAAAAATCGAACTATTGAAAAACATGTTGCCTTATAAAATCCAATGTAGTGTCCCGACTGGCGCGTTACTCAACCTCGCAGCAATAGCCGCTGATTGCAGGCGCCCCACGTTGCGCCGGAACCAGGTGGAGCCGCTAAACAGGCGGGGCATACAAAAATTTAACTATTGAGAAACATGTTACCTTATAAAACCCATTTTAGTGTCCCAACTGGCGTGTTACTCCACCTCACAGCAATAGCCGCTGATTGCAGGCGCCCCGCGTTGCGCCGGAACCAGGTGGAGCCGCTAAAGTACAAAAATTAAACTTTTGAGAAACGTGTTGCCTTTTAAAACCCATTGCAGTGTCCCGACTGACACGTTACTTCACCTCGCAGCAATAGCCGCTGATTGCAGGCGCCCTGCGTGGCATCGGAACCAGGTGGAGCCGCTAAACAGGCGGGACATACAAAACTGAACTATTGAGAAACAGATAAAGGTCCCTTTATAGTTTTTCTTAAATAACTCGAGAACGGTGACCCGTAACTGTGAATATTTAGTGAATATTTACTTAACATCGATGCTGAAACCGGATTCTTAACATTTGGGGTATAAATGCAGTAATTCTGAAAACTGCATTACTGCAGGAAAAGAGAATATTAAAATGACTTTTTTTACGTCCCGTTGTTGTTCGGACAAAAATTAGCTCGAAAAACCGACTATTATCAAGGCTTGAAGGCAGAGCCGACGAATTATGCCTAAATTCCGCTAATATTCTCATATTCAGAACCGCTGTTCCTATGGCTCCACAGCTGAGCCGACGATTTGCGCCGCGTCGTTACCGCCGATACAATTTGCACATAAAGGCTCAAATATGCCGCTCTTCACCGCCAATGAACACCAACACTGAGGCCCAACTGACTGAACTTTTACTGTACAACTGTACCTAGTTACTGTACTAAAGTGAGCATTACGTGTATATGTGAATAATTTTGATAGGCTTATTTTGATCGCTATAACAGGTTATGAATTTGATCTGGTTTTGCTTAGGTACATATAGTCTGTCAGTGTCAAAAATGACATTATTTCAATCAAAAACCTCACTTTTGACACTGGCAGAGCATGAATACATAACCTGAATAAGTCCTCCTGGAGTTTTCAGCATTATATCAGTACATTTCAATTGTATGTATAGTTTGTGTCATTCAGGATGACGCGCGGATTTGTCAAATCTAACCTTTATTAACAGGACATACAGGACATTAAGAGACAAGGTACCCGTCGTCGTGAATGATACGATCTATATCTATTTTCTCACTGTAACTGTAGCCATATAAGTCTCGTTTTTCATGAAAATTGTCATTTGTTTTAAAACCTCCTGAAGCGGAGAACTCAGTAACGGCTTTTAGTCAAGGAGTTTTAATGACAAAGGTCCAAATTAATAGTCCATGTTTATGTGTCGGAATAAGGGATATGACGGTTGTCGCCATTTGCAAATGAGCGCAAATAAACGCCAGTGCAAAGCCCCATAAATATAAATTTTAAGAAATTAATGAAGAGAAAGAAATATAAGAGAAAGTGTTTAACATTGTGTTGATAAATAATATAAAATAATAAATAAATGTTTATTGCCACACAAACAAAATTTACAATTTACGTGAAAATATTTGAATCTTATTTCAGTTACCATAGGAGTTCTAATTAAATAACCGCTTAAAGTTACCCGGCCCTTTTTTGCAGGTAGTGGCACGCGCGGTTTTAGTTAACAATAGACAAAGGATAAGCCGTTGGGAGCCAGCTACAAAGCTAACAACTATAAACCTGAATTTTGTAATGATGATGATGTAAATCCGGTCAAGGACAATAGTACTTTTATGAGTTCCCAAGAGACTAGCATATTGATAGTAACTTGAATAAAAAATGGTGATAAAAAATCGCCTCAACATTGTTTTTGCAATAAAGGTTTTCTAAGCTAATTTACAGTTAAATTAACGTATTTTTAGTCACATCGGCTATTATGACTAGTGACAGGACTGAGTGAGTGACTCACGGCCCGATTCGATAAATGAGATAACGATAAGTTCTAGTTAAGATAATTTCGCATTTAGATATAGTTTGTTAATTTAAAATTTGTCGTATAATTAATATAAGCAGCATTCGGGCAACCAATGTCACTTTGACGTTAGAATTATCGGAGATAGATCTTGTTAGGATCACAGCGGAATCGAAATAAACGTCAATTCTTACATGTCGTTTATTATCGATCTTTTAAAGATCTTTCCAAGATCTTAATCGTGTCTTAATCATTCTTCGAATCAGGCCGATTATTAGTGCTCGAAAATGGATACATAATTATATAGGCTCTCCAAAACGTGTCGCGCGAGGTATTATTTAATAATAATAATAAGCCTCCTTATTTCGTAATTGCTTATCTAAATAAATATTAGAATGCATAATTTAATTCCTAAGATTTACATATTGATTACAATTAAATTAGCATATTTAAATCACATGACAGGTTAATTAAAAAAAAAAGTTATTTGCTGTTGTATCGTCTATAGTTATAATATTTTACAATAATAATTATCAAGAATCATACAGTAGATATTTAAATTTTGTAAAATTATTGTAATAATTAATTAATATTCAACATGGCCCCCTCAACAGGTAGAGGCCTCCTCCATTTTGCTCCACATCTAATCTAATCTGCATCCACATCGATAGTACCGGATACTGTGCTTTTGTGATCCAGTCACTGCTGATTTTTATTATGATTTCTTCGACCCATTTTTGAGTGAATACTCGTAATTAATACACCTGTATATAATCTCCAAGTATATCCAAGCCCATGCGATGACAATAAGAATGTATTAATTAGCGGCGTGAATATTAACTCGGGACTTTTAAACGAAACGAGGGCTTAAAACTCAAAAGGGTAAACACCCATAACTTAAAAAAATGGAGGTTTAAATACGAAAATTTCAATTTTGATTTGTGATAGTAAAGATTAAAGTACAATAAATGGGAGATTTTATTTTAGGCATCTGATAGTATAGGATATATTAATTTGATTAAATACTAAGGGCACGCGCGGTTTTAATGCGCGCGCGGTAACAATAGACATAGGATAAGCCGTTGCGGGCCAGCTACAAAGCTAAAAACTATACTACTTGATTGAATATAATATTATGTTGAATATCAACAGTTTGTAACAAGTATTCTATTTCATTTGAATGGGTATTTTATTTCATAAATTCTCAATAGAATGAAATTTATTCAAACAGACTTAATTATTTAAATTTCCAGTCTGGCTTACTGAATACCTAAAATTCAAGGTCAGTTAAAGAATAAACGCATTAAGTGAAGGTCGCTCTCAGTGTGCCACCAGCCTAAAGGGTAAATCACGAAGTAATTTGCCAAGTGACTTTTAGTACAACGGAAATTATTCCCGGCCATGTCAGTTACAGATCACCTACTAGATGTAGCATTTAAACATGAAGAATTACGCACACTGAGCAGCTATTCCCTTTCTCTATTGCACGTGCGTAGTTGCAATATTGGTGACCCGTTCGCACAGTGGTATTGATCGCCGGCATCATTGTTGGGACAGCTATATAATTATGCGCGTGCGATGGAGAGAGGAATAGGCGGCTCAATGTATGAAATTCTTTGCCTTACTTTACCACACACATAAATAATATTTAGCTTTTAACTCAGATAATGAAAATGGGTCACTTTTTATTTAAAAAAACCAAACAACGTATCCCATGAAAGAAATAAAGAAAAATGAAGAAATCCCTTAAAGGGATGAGTTCGCCTTTGTTATGTACTGCCTATTCCACATGTACAATAAAGAGTTTATACATACATGAAAGTACACTACAGCCTCGAGCAACGCTCGAACTCGCAACTTCGTAATACCAGCCCTACCAACAGAGCTCTCGCGAATTACAGGCCAATTCGAACGTGATATTTGAATAATATTGGAATCATTTCATTTCGCACTGACTTGTCCGTACATGTATTAGTGCGAGCAAGACGCCCGCGCGAATGATAGCTGATATGATTCCAATATGATTATCAGTTTGATGTCAGGTGCACAATCGAATTAGCCTGATTCCCGCCTGCAGTAGTTATTTAACCCTATATTTAGTTGTTCAAGCACGTCATAACGCGTTATCGTTTCTGTTTGGTTCAAAATTAATCTTCTGTGAAAGTTGCGCAGTCTATTTATGGTGGTCTATGACGTCAGGACAAAGGGGACTTAATGTGTCAAGGTTGCTACGATTGCCCATACTCTTCGGTAGTTCGCCGAGCAGCCGGACAAACGTCGTCCATACGAAAGCATATTTGCCCAAGCTGAAATGGAGACGCTGCGCTTGCTTTCGATTGCTCAGCTAATAACTGTCTGGGCCATCATACTGGCATATTATCATATACTGACATATGAGTAAAATCATTCATGTGTTGTACTAACGGTACTTTCGAATCGTATTCTGAGTGTGGTCGAGTAATACTACGATACGATTCGTGAATCAATCAATGCACATCGTAGATTTCCACGCTGCGGCGCCACAACGTGACACGACGTCATATAATGCCCAGACGCGACGTCGTAATGTGCCACGACACGACGTCATATCGCGCCACGATACGACGTCGTAACGCTGCATGACGTCGCGACGTCTTATCGTGGGTATGTGTGTTGACCCGTAGCAAGCGAAGCTCCTGATAGATTTAAAAACAAATACATCGAGATTTAAGTCTTGAGAAGTACTTTATAGGATATGGATCAATAAAAGTGTTTATCACAAAATATTTCTCTGACAGTAACTCTAACTTTTTTAATTATAATGATTGTATGTATGTTAGTCTGTAAGGTCTATAGGCCGTTTTTGCTTGACAATAAATGATGATAAAACATTATCAAAATCCTTTATTTCGACTCACGTGATATCAGAGCTACCCATTGGCTCTATAGTCTACATAGTTATATGTTCAGATAGACGTAGACTACAGATTATGTTTTCTTTTCTGACGAATCTTTGGTTACACTATACGGTTTAATTATTTGTCAAAGGCATGTACTCAATTCGGTATTTCTACCCGATTCCACGAGGGCCTTTCAGCAGAGCCGCGGCTCGAATATTGAGTTTTTCTGTAAATGTCGCCGATTTAGGTTCAGCCTCGTTAGTAGTCTAGATGCGAAGCTTTTTAGAGCTTCGTGTAATATTAAAGAGGTTTGAGTGTGAGTTAGTCATCAGAGAAAAAGAAGAAACCTCTACTTAACTAGATGGAACGTACACACAAAGGCAGGAATGTTTAAAGCACTGTGAGTCCGAACTCGACCAATTTTAATGTGTATCTTTAGAATTTAATGAAACATTTCTTTCATCTTCTTTTTAATGAACATACACTTTTATTTATCTATTTTTACTGCACCATCTCGTAAGAGCTCTCTTTACTCGTCAAAACATAAGAAAGTTCCATTTTATCTACAAGAGCGGCAAAGCAATTAAGTGCAAATGTAGAATGGTTTCCTCACGTTGAATGGTGGAATTGACTTTTAAGTGATGTTTTTGAATAATAATTATAAAATAGCATTCATTTGTAATGTAACTTTCCGGTTGTCCTAATACCTACCAGATATTAGTAGAAAAAAAAAATACAATTTATCCGATAATTAATGAAACAGACAGTAATGTCAAACCTACTTACTGTATTACTACTTATTGTATTTTTTTTCTCCTCTGAAGACTAGTAAATAGAATTTAAGTATGGCTCATGATTTCATTTTATTTATGCTGTTAGTATGTATGTTAACATTATGTACTTAATAATGAACCTCCAGGTCTATGATTCTTAAGTATGTTAAGTACTCTACATTGTACTTCAAATCTATTTGTATATGTGACTGTTTGTGTTCTAAATAAATTAAAAAAAAAATTGGATTTGATTTGTAATAATTCATAATTAATCCGTGTAAAGAACTTTTTAAACAAAATGGCATCATGACACACTTCTCTCTATACATATTTTAAGTACTAATGTTTGTGAGAAATAATTTACATAAATGTTCAAACGTATCGAGGTTACGGGTAAGCAACTCCGATCTACAGGGAGACTACGTACAGTGCCGCGTCACATGGGACTTGGCACTTTCAGTCAAAAATCCGAGGGTGATAGGGCCGACGTATTACGAGCGTCAACCTGCCAAATTGCGAACCGAACCATCTGACGAAGCATTTTAACGCCAATTAAGAGTCCTTATTCCTACAGACGAGCGTATTTTGTAAAATGCTTCCTTTTTCATTCAAGATTACGACGTAACTATTAGTATTTATTCAAACACTGGTAACGTACTTAAATAATCGTTTCCTAAACTAGCGGCTCCAACAGTTCAAATTTTCATTTTCTCTTTTAAACCTCTTTTTTAATGAGTTTTTTTGGGAGTCTTTTCCAAATTTTGCAGTGAGATGTGGCGTTTCGGTTCTCAATTTTGCTGTAAACAAGAATCATTTGGTACATGAATGACTACAATTTGATTCAACATATCTCGTACGAGGGGCTGGAATAATGAACAATCGAAGATTCATTTGAAAAAACTGATAAAATACCTTCCGAGTTTTCTTCATTTTTTTGGCGAAAACAGGGTTTTATTATATTTTTTTTCCGCAAATTGTACGCATATTTTGCTTTAAAAATAATATTATAGCAAACTGTAACTTTATGTTAACCTATAAAAAAAAAATCATAACTATGGGACCTACATTGCCGTAAATTTATATTTTTTTAAAACACGTATAAATCACGCAGTATTGACGCCACGCTCTCATTCTGCGCGGAGCGCGCTTAGAGGACGGACCTGTGCTCGATTGTAAGGCATTCGTTACGTTCGTAATCAGCTACGGAGTTCCGAGAAGTGCTATATACTGCGATTAGAAAATCTTAATAAAAGTTCATTTTTTACACTATGCTTAACAACAGACTCTCGCTTATCGATGGATTTTCAGTGGTCCTTTTTTTATACTACGTCGGTGGCAAACAAGCTTACGGCCCGCCTGATGGTAAGCAGTATCCGTAGCCTATGTATGCCTGCAACTCCAGAGGAGTTACATGCGCGTTGCCGACCCTAACCCCCTCCCGACCCTCGTTGAGCTTTGGCAACCTTACTCACCGGCAGGAACACAACACTATGAGTAGGGTCTAGTGTTATTTGGCGGCGATATTCTGAAAAACGCATTTTTACTTGAAATTACGTTAGGGTTTGCATTATTATTTTTGACCCGGATGAAGTCCAAGTTCTCATGATGGAGTCAGGAGTTGGTCACCAGAACTCCTAATCTACTCATTATAATCCCATCGTGTTTGGGCTCAAAAGATTTGCCCTGACGAACACCATCGATCTAGATGAGGTCCAGGGTCTCATGATGGAGTCAGGAGTTGGTCACCAGGACTCTTAATCTACTTATCATAACTCCATCGTGTTTGGGCTCAATAGATTTGCCCTGACGAGCACCATCAAAAGTCCAGGGTCTCATGATGGAGTAAGGAGTTGGTCACTAGAACTCCTAATCTACTCATTATAATTCCATCGTGTTTGGGCTCAAAAGATTTGCCCTGACGAGCACCATAGATCTAGATGAGGTCCAGGGTCTCATGATGGAGTCAGGAGTTGGTCACCAGAACTCCTAAACTACTCATCATAACACGATGGAGTTATGATGAGTAGATTAGGAGTTCTGGTGACCAACTCCTGACTCCAGCATGAGACCCCGGACCTCATCTAGATCGATGGTACTCGTCAGGGTAAATCTATTGAGCCCAAACACGATGGAATTATAATTAGTAGATTAGGAGTTCTAGTGATCAACTCCTGACTCCATTCTGAGACCCTGAACTTCATCTAGATTGATGGTGCTCATCAGGGCAAATCTATTGAGCCCAAACACGATGGAGTTATGATGAGTAGATTAGCTGGAGTTCTGGGGAGTTCTGGTGACCAACTCCTGACTCCGTCATGTGACCCTGGATCTCATCTAGATCGATGGTGTTCGTCAGGGCAAATCTTTTGAGCCCAAACACGATGGAATTATAATGAATAGATTAGGAGTTCAGAGGGCCTACCGCGAACCACGTTCGACAAGTTAGCTCCCTATCACACTTACGTACGAATTTACAAGTGCGACAGAGAGGCAACACGTCGAACGTGGTTCGCGGTAGGCCTCCTGGTGACCAACTCCTGACTCCATCATGAGAACCTGGATGGATTTCATTCGGGTCAAAAATAATATACAAACCCTAACGTGATTTCAAATAAAACTGAAACTCTATAGCACTAATGTGCGCAAACGATTGGCATCTTGACTAGGCAGCATGGGTGCGTAGCCACCATGCCAAACGTTTACGATACGACAAGGAAACACTATCTGTCTCTCTATCGCACTAATATGTGCAATCGATTGGCTTCTTGGCTAGGTATCATGGGTGCGTAGCCAACATGCCAATCGTTTATGATACGACAACGAAACACTACTGTCTCTCTATAGCACTAACATGCGCAAACGATTGTCATGTTGGCTAGGCGCCATGGGTGCATAGCCAACATGACAATCTTTTACGTCACGACAACGAAACACTATCTGTCTCTCTATCGCACTAATATACTTTATTTATACCTGCAGTTATTTACTAACTTTTTCATTTTCCATTGGTGTGAAAGAGACAGAATAAAGAGCAAGGGTTATAGTACACTCTGTAGTCTGTACACTTAGTAGTAGTGTACATAAAAAAAAACTACTGTGCATATAAAATAAAATAAAGTGTGCCCATATGATATCATATAACACTAAAATTAATGTTGCTTGACATTATATTGAAAACTATCAAGATTATTCTAGTCTGCATTGAAACGCGCGTCGCGTTGCCGGCGCTCGCGTACCGAGCGCCAACGCCATCTATCGAGCGTTATTTCGTGAAATCGGAGAACGCTCCAAGGAATAAGGGCTCTTAAGATCTTTTTTATTGGATAATCCATTATATTTCGTAAAAAAATACATGAAAATAACATGTAATATAATAAATTGATTTTACGAGTAATATATGCTAATTGTTATTTTATTCTTATATGCAATGCCTTGTACTTTAATTTGACGATCATTACGAGATACCTACTACTACTACTTATACCTGTAGCCATATTGACATATTTTCTGTATTATTTTATTTGACATTGTGATAAATTTATTTTGCTATTGATATTTGATGATTTTTTCTGTCTTGATTGTATATAATAAATAGTTGACGATTATAATATAAATTCATATAGATTGGCTTGAAATCATTTATATTGTAATTTAATATTATGAAAGAAATAAATCTAAATCTTAATATTTTACTGGCATTAAAATTTTACCTTAAGACCTTCGCTACGCTCCAAAATCTACTTTTAGAACCATTTTCGAAATCATAATACATTAATCAAACTAGATATAAATATCAATTTTAGGTATTCCGCGTATTTTTGTAAGCGGCACCTCAGGATGCAATTTAATGCATGGGCATCTCATGCTGGGGCATCTTATAATGATTGTCAATACCGTACGCAGCAATGGCAAATCCAGAACACGTAAGCAAATACACAGAGACTCGTCTCTTCTAACTTGAAAGCGAATATTTGGAAGGAATGTTGCATACACAAGCCTATCATATCTAGCCTAGTTAAATCCCGGCTATCCGTCGATCATCTGTCCGTCTGTACGTCCATCACGAATATAAAGCGTATCACTGCTTATCCAACGGTAAATCTCATCTTACCTCAGGTGAACATAAATGACCGAAAATGGTACGATGTCAATAGAAACGCCACTTTCAAAAACAAACAATACCAAAGAACCTTCAAAACAATTGTTTTGTAGGTAGTTTGTTTTCTAAGCCATACCATGACCAGAGTCCAACATGGATGGATGGGCCTAATCTCATTAGTAATTAGTTTTAGTTATAAGTATATTGCCATATACCCTACATGGACCCTATGTGAACACTAGCTGTAAAATGCTCTTTGTAAGACCATATGTACATATGTACACATGATTATTAATGCAATAAATGAATTATGAATTAATCTCATGGCAAGTCAGTCGATGTTTGCCAGTCGAGTATATGGCGAGAATAATGACACTAAGCTAAATTGGGCCAGAATAATGTAAGGACCCTGTGTTTTCAAATGAGTGGCCGTAACTACTCGTTTATAAAGACTATCTTCCATGTAAACATCTGAAGTTAAGTCACCATTTACAAAAAACTGGCGCTTGCATACCACATTGAGAAATAGCTTGCCAAAACACCAGCAAACGGCTCCTAAGGGTTTCAAAAAAATACCCTTATTATTCAATCATCAACGCGTTCTACTTGACTGTTTATCCCTCCCGACATTTCCCTTGCAAAGCGTGGTAAGTACGCACAGAAATTAAAGTTGTAAATACATTCAAGAGACTCTCAAATTGTTTCCCCATTAGCGATCATTTGCATAAATATTACACGCCGGAAATTCTGGAGCTCCATTCGACCTTCAAAAATCAGTTTTAGATATGTTATTACTCGCGCACATCTCACTCGCACAAGTCACCACAAGTGAGATATAAGCGAGTGACTACAAAGTCACATAAAATTTATATCGATTTGTAAATTCGAATCGGCCTCCGGGATGGAATTCTGTACTTTCTTAAATGGAAGACGGTAGTTAATAAATAAAGTTGGGTAATAATTTAGCTATAAGTACGTAAGTATTTCGTCTTGTTTTGGGCAGTTAGCACCTTAAGGTATTACAGCAACATTTAAAAAAAATACTATGAGGACTGAAGTAAGGTAGATGGTGCAGGTACTCATTGGTAACTACGAATTCGTAATGATACACTCACGTCTGAAAATATCGATACGAAAAAAGTGCCAAAAATATTTATACATTACCTTAATATATGGGCAGTAAAGTCGTGTATACATATTATTGGTACTTTTTCGTATCGATATTTTCAGACGTCAATTTCGCAATTTCATTATCTGCCTCTCTATCGCTTGAATGTCATTGTATAAATAGGATAACGAAATATCGATTTTCGAGTTTCGTGGTAAGCCTTCCTCAGACCAAACAACGTTGGGGTGTTGTGGGCCTTTGAGTGCTACATTGACCAGCGGACCTTTAAAGTTCGTTACTAATGCCGGTTGAATCCAGGAAGTTCTACATTCTATGGGCCGTAATTTTCTGTACCTCATAGGGTTGCAATACATGTTGCCCTAAGTGGGTACTTCTTTTTGACACTGGTGGTCCACAGGAACAGACAATGTTCATTGCAGTCTCCTCTGACTCCTGGCAGATCCTGCTTATCGCATCTTGCTTCATTCCAAACATGATGCCCTAAACTGGCATGTATAAGTAAATTGACATTATACTCAATATCCTTTTATAAGTTAGAGATAATATTATTTTCATGGTACTATTTCCTGAACATATTTATGAGGAGTTCTAAACATGTTAATTCACAATTCACAATGTAAATCACATTTTTTTTTCTCTAGCTCTGAATGTCGTTGAAGTTCTAAGTGTGCCGAAAATAATAAATTTCTGCGCTAGAGCATTTTACTTTCGTAGTATTTGTTCAGCCTCTTTGAAGTTATATGTCAAATGTACTCTTTGGTTTATTTGATGAAATATAAAACGTTAGTCATTAAAGTCATGTTGTAATAAAAATACGTTTTCCTTACTAAAATTCAATAATTCACAGTAAAAGAGTGAACATGGTCCAAAACCGAACCGGATAGTTAAAATAAACAGAATAGTAAAGTTGTGTAAAAAGAGTGCACGTTACATTTACGTACTTTAGATAAAATTTTCGAAATTCATATTGAATATGTCAACAGCCGAGAAACTTGTAAGTCTTATAACACTTCAACAAGACAGCTTAGAAATAACAGAAAAGGCCCACGTTAATTTCAAAAAGTCGCCAAAGGAAAGAATTACTGTAGGATACGTACAAGGGCGGCTAGAAACATTGGAAAATAACTACAAGGAATTCAAATCCATCCATCAAAAGTTGATAACCGCCGTTTCAAAGGAAGATAAATGCAAATTATCCTATTTTACGGAAGATCTATACGACACGTTTGAAGAACGTTATTATATATATATAAGGGTGAATTAAAGACAGTTTTGCTGAAGTTTAATGCCGAAACAAGAGACAGCCAAATTACAGAAAATAGTTCAGGCAATCAAGCGTCAAGCAGTGATATAAAATTACCCCGTATTACTATTCCGACTTTCAGCGGTGAGTACACGGAGTGGCAATCCTTCCACGATTTGTTTAACACCTTAATTCATAAAAATAACTCGCTAGATGATGTGCAACGCATGCACTACCTCAAAGTTAACCTGAAAGGTGACGCGGAATACCTATTAAGACAATTTTCAATTACCGCCGAAAATTACAAACAAGCATGGACTATTTTGAAGAAAAGGTACGATAACAAAAGGTACATCGCAAATTGCCATTTTAAAAGGTTTTTTGGCCAGAAGACAATTGTCAAAGAATCAGCCACCGCTTTGAAACAACTGCTCGACACGTCTGTCGAATGTCTGAACTCTCTCAAAAATCTCGGTTTACCCATATCTCAATGGGATGCCATTGTAATTTACATCATTGTTTCAAAATTGGATACTGATAGCCATAAATATTGGGAAGAGTTAATAAATGGAGAAGATTCATCAGTATTTCCAACTTTCGAAAGATTGAAGTCTTTCCTAGAAACTCGGTTCAGAACTTTAGAAATGGTAGAACCAGATAATAAGAGTTGGAAACCAGCCGCCTCAAGGACGTTCCATGTCACAGCCAATGATGCTTGTTTAGAGATACAATGTGCATTTTGTAAAGAAGATCACTACATTTTCAACTGTAAACAATTCGCGAAGCAACCATTAGATGACAGATACAACTTTGTTCGAGAAAACAATCTCTGCTTTAACTGCCTCATACCCAATCATGCAGTTTGGCGATGTAGACAGAAGTCATCGTGCCAAGTGTGCAAGAGACGTCATCATTCATTACTGCATCGAGATTCAAAACCGACTGAAGAAATGCAAGAAAACAAAAAAGTTGACATGACCTTAGATGACTCAAAGGTAGTTGCGCACGTTAGACCAAATGAAGAAGCAACTGAGAAAAACATTATGTTAGCTACAGCGTTAGTAGATGTAGCATCGAAGTGTGGACCGTCGCAAGTGTGTCGAGCGTTCATTGACCCGGGATCTGAAATATCCTTCGTCACAGCTCGAGTTGTCGAGATGTTAAACTTGAAGAAAACGACAATTAGCGGAGTAGTCTCAGGAATTGAAGAAGGTAACGTGTGCATAAAAAATAAGGTGGAACTACAAATCTCGTCGAGGTATGAGCCCGATTTCGTCGTCAAGGTAAATGCATATGTACTAAAATCTATTACTCGTAGCTTACCAGCTAGGGAAGTAAATTGTAAACCGTGGCCTCAACTTGATGATGCAAAGTTAAAGTTAGCTGACCCCACCTTTAATATTCCGGGTAGAGTTGATATTCTTCTCGGTGCAGAGGTCTATGGCAAAATTCTTGAATCTGGGCTAATGAAGGGACCGGGCTATTTAGTAGCACAATATACACGCTTAGGTTGGATTGTGACAGGTGACACTAATACAACTTCTTCCAGACCTAACAAACACGCGAGCTTTCATGTTCTCCGCCAAGTAGAGGAAGACAACAATCTTTTGAAGAAATTTTGGGAGGTTGAAACAGAAGGTTATACAAACATGAAGGGATGGTCAAAGGAAGAAGAATTATGCGAAGATATTTACAAAACAACTACAAAAAGAGATGACACTGGAAGATATATAGTACACCTACCGTTGAAAGAAAGCGTGGAGGATACTGTGAAGTCATGCGGAGAGACCAAACAGCAAGCAACCTTGAGATTCAAACAGCTGGAAAGGAAGTTTGAGAAAAATGATCATTTGAAGAAGGAATACGCAAAAGTCATACATGAGTACCTGGAATTAGGTCAAATGAAGAGAACTGAAGTGGAAGACGATGATGCAGCAGTGTACCTTCCACATCATGCTGTTATCAAGGAGACTAGAGACACTACGAAGGTTCGTGTTGTTTTTGACGCTTCAGCGAAAGGTTCTCATGGCGTCTCATTAAACAACGCTATGATGATAGGGCCCACACTGCAGCCGGGCTTACGAAGTCTAGTAATTCGCTGGAGAGCTCATAGAATATGTGTAATTGGAGACATTGTTAAGATGTATCGACAGGTGTGGATGACGGACAAACACACAGACTTACAGCGGATCGTTTGGAGAGATACACCTTCCGAAAAAATGGAGAGCTACAAATTACTTACTGTTACATTTGGAACTGCTGCTGCACCTTATCTCGCTGTTCGGACACTCAATCAATTGGCCGAGGATGAAGCACACACTTACCCAAGTGCGGCATCGGTAGTAAAAAACAGTTTCTACATGGACGATTTGATGACCGGACATGAGGATAAGTTTGAAATTAAGAAACTTTGCCAAGAGATTAACTGTCTGTTAAAGGCAGGCGGGTTTGAAATGCAGAAATGGTCAAGTAACTCTGAAGAGCTCCTCGAGTTTCTCCAACAAGGGAGAACATGTGAAGAACCTGAAAACAAAATTGAAATTAAATTAGACAGGGTTATAAAGATATTGGGACTTACGTGGGACAGAAAGAAAGATGTTTTCAAAATTACAGTAAACTTACCACAATCTAGAATCCCGACAACGAAAAGACAGATAATATCAGAAGTCGCAAGTCTCTTCGATCCATTCGGATGGTTAGCTCCTGTAATAATAACAGCCAAGGTGATGATTCAACGACTATGGCTATATAATCTGAGCTGGGATGATGAACTACCACCTGAAGTTGTCGAGGAGTGGCGAAATTACCGTGAAAAGTTAAACGAACTTCAATCAATACAGATACCACGTTGGATCAAAATAACTTCTCGTAGCAAGAATATTCAACTTCATGGTTTTGCGGATGCATCTTCTGTTGCATATGCAGGTGTAGTCTACCTTCGAGTGATAGATGAAAATAATACTGTACATATTAGTATGCTTGCAGCAAAAACAAAGGTAGCACCTTTGAAACAATTGACTATACCGAGATTAGAGTTATGTGCTGCAGTATTGACAGCGAAACTTCTAAGAGAAATGTCAGATTTGTTACAGGTTTCGATGGACAATATATATGCTTGGACGGATTCAATGGTAGTGTTGTCTTGGCTACAGTCTCAACCAAGTCGATGGCAGTTGTTTGTCGGTAATAGAGTATCAGACATCATCCAACTCATCGACCACGACAAATGGAGACATGTTCCGTCAACAGACAACCCAGCGGATCTCGCTTCAAGGGGTGTAAGTTCAAGAGACATGGCCGACAGTGATATATGGTGGACGGGACCTAAATGGCTTAAATGTGAAAAAATAGATTTTGAAAGAACCAAAATACCATACACTGACCTCGAGATAAAGAAGATATTTCATGTAAGATTAGATGATAATCCAGTTTGGGAAACATTCTCATCTATGTCCAAATTGAAGAGAGTCTTAGCATGGTGTTTTAGATTTCGAAATCATACTGGTAACTCAAATAGAGAAAGGTATTTAACAGTAGCGGAACTCAATAACATCGAAAACAGATGCATCCAATATTATCAATGCCTGGTTTATGACCAAGAAATAGAAGATCTGAAAGAAAACGGTAAAATAAAGAACAAGAGCTCCTTGATTAGTCTTGGACCTTATTTAGACGAAAATAATTTATTAAGAGTTGGAGGGCGGCTTAGTAATGCACAAATATCAGAAGATGAGAAGCACCCTATCATTATTCCTTGCAAACAACACATTACAAGATTATTAGTAAATGAAGCTCACATAAAAACATTACATGGTGACAAACAACAGATGATGACATACGTTCGCAGCAAGTACTGGATAATAAGTTTGAAATCAGCTGTCAGACAAGTAACAAGAAATTGCAAAATCTGTATAATAGACAAAGCAAGAACACAACAACAATTAATGGGCCAGCTTCCTGCTTCAAGGGTTACATCTCATCGCGCCTTCTTGAATAGTGGTGTCGACTACGCTGGACCTATACAGTTGAAGACTTCCAAAGGGAGAGGTTATAAGACTACGAAAGGATACATCTGCCTATTCGTTTGTATGTCCACGAGAGCTATTCATTTAGAAGCGGTTACAGATCTTACAGCACAAGGATTTATTGCAGCATTTAGAAGGTTTGTTGCCAGGCGAGGTCATTGTGCTCACCTTTGGAGCGATAACGGTACAAATTTTACAGGAGCGGCCAAAGAATTAAAGGACATGTTTTCCAAAGGTAAAATAAACATAGCGAGTGAAATAGCAGAGCTACTAGCTAACGATGGAACTACCTGGCACTTCATTCCACCAAGAGCACCAAATTTTGGTGGTTTGTGGGAGGCTGGTGTGCGATCGATGAAAAAACACCTCAATAGAGTAAGTAGTAATACAAAAATGACATATGAAGAAATATCGACATTATTGGCTCAAATTGAAGCGTGCTTAAATTCTCGACCTTTGTGTAAAATGGACGAAACATTAGCAACGTTAAGTCCATTAACACCTGGTCATTTTCTAATTGGCGAACCCTTAATCAACGTTCCTGAGATAAACTATGAAGAAAGAAATGTGAATTTGCTTACTAGATGGCAGTTCATACAAAATAGAATGCAAGATTTCTGGCGTAGGTGGAAAGTGGAGTATCTTAACACTTTACAACAACGATATAAGTGGCACGACACTGTGAAGTCTCCCTGTATTGGAGATATTGTTATTGTCAAAGAAGATGACATCCCTCCAACCAAATGGCTATTGGGTAAAATTAAGGAGCTACATCCAGGGGCGGACAATTTAGTCCGAGTTGTTACTCTTCAGTGTAAGGGTGATAATGTCATTAAAAGACCATTATCCAAATTAATTTTATTGCCAAGTAAAATGACATAGAGCGCTATAGGTTCATGGTGGGCGGTTAACTTTGCAATGTCTCAGGAAGGTATTTATTGTTTTCGTTTGACAGGCTGATTGAATTATATTTCACTTAAGTTAGGTACTTTATTTGTGCTTCCTGACTAATATTGAACAGTGATATTAGTAAATAATGATATTATAAATGCTGTTATTGTGCATGTAATGTGTGTTACGTTTAATATTTTATTAAATTAGGATTTGTGACAACAGTTGCCATTTTTATGTTAATGTATTTTTTGTTACAGTCAAGCATAGATAGGTAGTATAAAATAAGTATTTTGGTGGGCGGTATGTTCAGCCTCTTTGAAGTTATATGTCAAATGTACTCTTTGGTTTATTTGATGAAATATAAAACGTTAGTCATTAAAGTCATGTTGTAATAAAAATACGTTTTCCTTACTAAAATTCAATAATTCACAGTAAAAGAGTGAACAGTATTTTTTATTTTTTTATGATAGGTAAGCAATTAAAATTTAATTTTATGGAATGTATTTTTGTATACTTTCCGTTCTAATATTTAACTTCTCATTCCATAAATAATGATACATAGTGCCCTCAAAAAATACTATTAAAGTTTATACTTAGTCATGTTTTGCCATGCGCGAATATTTCCAGATGGAAATGGTGCTTTTCACCCGAGTCACACTCTACTTTTCATATGGAATACGAGGAAAGTAAAATAATAATAAATAATGCACATAGCATTTATAAGACATGACTATGTATAAACTTTTAACAATTCACCTTCCCTTGGTTATCAATTTAAAAGTTAAACTACTTTAATTTTACTCTTTCTAAAGTTGTAGAAAAAACATGTTTGATAGTTTATTAACTTATTTTACATTGAAGATAATGTTTCAGTAAAAGAAATGTATTCTTGAATAACTATGTACTTATGATTAAACAGACTCACATCGCAGGCCAAATTACATCATAAAATAAGGTTTACGTAGTCATTACGAACAACTTTATTCATTACAGTTTATATGAAAATGTGGGCAGTTCCGACACGCATGGGTGACTTTGTTTATTCAAGTTTTGAAGAGCAAACTAAATATTATATTGTAGACTAGTCACAATAAATATGGACTGTGTTGGATTATATAATTTTTCGAACGATATAATGTGATAAGTGTGCGATATGGTGTCTGTATGCTGGTCGTATTATAATTTGATGTCAACTGCTTCATTTCCGTTTCGTTATTTATTGTCATGTCTTTCCCATCACGGAACAATGTTGTTCCAGATCTTTGGGAGGCGTGCGCGGAGCCGAAGCCAACATGTAGAAGCCCTTTTGATACTTTAATGAAATGTCATTGGTACTACAGGTTGGGTGGCCCGTGTCTTGGGACGCACGCAGAGGCAACACCCGCCAAGGTGTAAGGACTATTTGAGAGTTGATGGAATCTAAAATGAACTGGGCTATTGGGTGAAAGCGATGGCCTAAATACTGGGCTATGGGATAAAAAACCGGACGCTTGCCTAATAAAATGTGATTAAATTTTATTTCCGGCACACGGTGACGCCCCCACAAAAAGCGAAATCTAGGATGGCTCAAGGGCGACCCGGTGTGAGCGGCTCACGGGTGTTGAGAGGCGTACACCGCTTTCTACCATCGCTTATTGTCATAATTAATATAGTTGTTTTAGTAACTCTACTGTAGCTGGTAGCCACGCGGAACTTCGCTTTCTACAGGTGTCCACGGAAGATCCAGTAGTTGACATTCGAATGTCACTTTTTTACATGCTTTTATTTAACTTGCAATGTGCGTATGTATGTATGACAGACATGTAATACTGGTCAAATCTTGCAAATTAAATATTCCCGGTTTCCGATGAAGCTGAACATTTGCATACATATGTAAATTGGGTGACAATGCAATATTATGGTACCATTGAGCTGATCTGATGATGGAGACAGGAGGTGGCCATAGGAACTCTGTGATAAAGCAATGCAATCTAATTGTGTTTCGAGTTTTTAGAATTGTGTTGATAAGTATTAGTTGCCTGTGGAAAGAAAATGACAGTCAGTGATTAAAGCTTGTACCGAAAATAAGTTTTTGGCCAAAAATATTACATCTCGATATTATTTTACTGTCTCGCTTCATTTTACCCCAAACCGTTCACTATTCCAGCGAACACAACTCTATGAAACTAATCAAAAACCCGCAAAACGTTGATTCACACTCCAGTAATTTCATTGTTGTATCCACTTTATTCACTTTTATTTGTATCCGATAAAAGTTTTCAATCGTGGAAAACTGGTTTCAATTGTTTTTACGAGTTTTTCAATTTAGATCAGTAGACTTTACCACGAGATTGACACTGACCTGACACTAACATATTCGCTAGCGTGGGCATTAAGCTTAAAGTACTTTATATACATCTTGCTCGTACTGGCATATTAGTGTGAGACGTATAGAAATTAGAAACTAAGTTACGCAGACGTTAGTGAATATGGCAAACTCGTGGTAGCCGTATAGGTAGCATACATTAGTCTGCTTTAACAAATACTTATACCTGAGGGAGAGGAGAACGATTCCCGTTCTGGGTCTTGGCTTGTCCAACAGGTCTCCATCGCCATACAGCGTGGCAGCGCTGCGATGGGGACTTTTGGACAAGGCATGTCACAGGACGGGCTTTAGGTTTAGGTTTGGACTCGGGTATGTCCTTAAACTACGTCCAAAAGAGAGGTATGGGCATTGTGAATGTTATCTCGCTTTGTGTGGTAGGGCACAGCCAGTGGATGTCATTCCAGATCTAGAGCAGAGCCCAACTGGGGAAGTACCTCCACCTTACAGAAAACAGCAGCCAAATAAGACTAGACCCTACTCATAGTGTTGTGTTCCTGCCGGTGAGTAAGGTTGCCAGAGCTCAACGAGGGGGGGCGGGGTTAGGGTTGGCAACGCGCATGTAACTCCTCTGGAGTTGCAGGCGTACATAGGCTACGGAGACTGCTTACCATCAGGCGGGCCGTATGCTTGTTTGCCCCCGACGTAGTATTAAAAAAAAAGTCAAATAATTTTAATTTTGTGTTTGTATAGTGGTGCTTGTGTTTTTTTTGTTGCAATAGTAGTAATTTGTTCAAGTTTCTTTTTGTAATTATTTTATTAACTAATTATTCAATGTTCAATTGGCTTAATGTGAACAACTTCACAATTACTACCTAGAATTAAATAAATAAATAAATAAATATTATAGGACATTATTACACAAATTGACTAACTCCCACAGTAAGCTCAATAAGGCTTGTGTTGAGGGTACTTAGACAACGATATATATAATATATAAATATTTATAAATAATTAATTAGAATTAGTTCAACTGTTAGATTATTTTTGAAACTATTATTTGATCTAAATTGAGTATTTAAGAACTTTTAATAATTGCTCGTTGGTTTTATTATTGTTTTTACTTTTCTCGTGTGTTGTTCGCAGTGAATGTGAAAAACTGTTTTAAAATAATTATATTATATAAAATGTCCTTGTACTTAAGTATATATTGCATATTTACAATTGAATAAAGTAAAGCATAAGTTTTTTTGAATAAATATTATTTTATCTTATCTTAATCTTGCTCAAGCTGAATCGGAGACCTTCGCTAGTGCTCGGTCAATTATAATTTGTTGTTCAATAGAAAGGATTAATTCAGAAATAAAAGGCCTAAATACTCTTAAGCAGTTGTTTTTCTCCAAAAAGTTCGTCTGACATCCGATATCGCATCGGATAATGTTAAAATGCTCGATCAAGCTCCGACGACATCATTTTTCAGCAAAAAGATTTTTATCTACGAAAATACGAAAATGTTAACCTCAAATGCATATAAAATGAGCAACATTTTATTGATGCACCGCTGCCTCATTTTCTATTCCGCTGTCAAAAGTCCGCCACCAAATTCACTTGTATGGCCGATTGCCAGCACAGCACTAAAATCTACCACTCTACCCCTAAACAAATAAGATACATTTTCCTTTGACCAAACCACAAGATTACATATCGCTATATCTCTTTTGAGAATACCCTATAATGAGAAATATACTCTTATTCCATAGAGTTAGAATTTATTTTCAATTGACACAGCAAGTGTAGTGTTTTTCTTTTTAAATTATACGAAATGCAACTGGCCGTAATAATGGGCCGAAAACCGTTAAATCGTTCTTAGTTTAAATTTTAAATTTGGAATGGCGATCGAAGGTTAAGTAACGTAAAGCTGCGTACACACTTTCGTTCTTAGATGCATTTTCCTCGTTTCTCGGAGTTACACGAGCGTTAAATAAGTGAATGGTTTTGGAACGTTCACAATGTCTTTTTGTCTTTCACAATGTTTGTTGAAGGCATTATTCTGTTTGTTGGTTTGACGGCGACCGCGGGTGGCATTCAAGCTTTACTTTCACAAATTAGGCAAACGAGGTAAACAAGACAGGACATTGACATGACTTCACTCTGTAAGTAAGTTCTTATCTGCCCTAATGCCCTGTGGGTCAAAAAAAAACCAGTTTATGTTACATCTAAATCTTAAAGCCTAATAGGATTAACGATGATCTCCATAATTTAAAATAAAAATAATAAATATTATAGGACATTATTACACAAATTGACTAAGTCCCACAGTAAGCTCAATAAGGCTTGTGTTGAGGGTACTTAGACAACGATATATATAATTTATAAATACTTAAATACATAGAAAACACCCATGACTAATATCCATGCTCATCACAAGAATAAATGCCCCAGGATTTGAACCCGGGACCATTAGCTTCGTAGGCAAGGTCACTACCCACTAGGCCAAACCGGTCGTCGTCAAACAATTAGGCAAAGCCTGGATCGTGGTTAATAATTTTGATATAAATATATTTTTTAAATATATAATTATAACCTTGTGTAATAAACTACATATCTATTTAAATTGCTTGCGCATATAGGTGTACAAGTTAATATTTAACTTAGATATGAACGCTGTAAATTGGAGTTTTCAGAAAATAGTATACTAGCGTGAATTTTAAGAAAAGTTACTGACTGTCCGTATTAATGATAATTACGCATTAAATATCAATCAAAACTTAGTTTTGGTAGGTATTCATTTCTTAAACGGTAAGAGATATTTTATGCTTAGTTGTCGTATTATTTACTTACTTACATAATTATTATCCAATAAATACAAAACTGATATTTTGTTAGAAAACATATCAAATTATTTCATGAAATATTTGCGTTAAGAGGAAAGGGGACGGCCGTTTCTCCATACAAATTTAGTCCCCATTTTCCTCTCTGTATATTGACATTATGGAAAATATTTTTACATAATTTGATGTGTGACCATAGTTATGCTACTACGTTTGACTTTTTTAGATTTTTTGATTATTGTAAAAATAGATGTCATCTACGAAGGAAAAAGTGACCAATGCCACAAGTGCCCGGGGCTGGAATCGAACCAGCGTCCTCTGCATTCGCGGCAGATGCCTTGCATATACTTGAGAAAATATGACTCAAGCCGTGGCCCTGGTGGCCAAGTGCTGGTCTACTAGGCATCTGCCGCGAATGCAAAAGACGCTCACTTGGTTGGTCACTTTTTCTCGTAAAAGATATCTATCCCCTAGACATTCTTCGGGGGCATTCGGGGCGTCTGTAATCTGGCTTTTTGAAATCTTCTTTTGGTGTTCATAATATAGTGTGTACACTCCCGAATGTAAATGGGCTCTAACGCCGTAGTCGATCATGTTGCGAGATTTTGCACATTCTCTACATTGAGTGAAAATATCTATCCCTCTCGCTCTCTCTCTTATCTTAGCATTTATCCCGCTGTCATTTTCTCACTCTTTCACGTCTTATTTTTGAAGTGAAAACTTCTTTAGCGGCGCTGTGCACTTTTTGTGATGGGGAAAAAATGTTAAACTCGCGACAGGTCACGTGACCGACAGATTCGTCAGATTGAAAATTCGTAAGACGGACACGTGACTAGGGGCCGATTTTTGAATTTCGAGTGCTCGATTTCGTGTAATTCCCTTCAATTTGTCTTTACTACTAGGCATTTAAATTCTACTAATATAATTGAATACGAGTGGTCAATACCACTAGATTCCCAATTTCTATTGCTCATATTTTTATAATATCAATTCGCCGTTTTCCACAGATTTTCGAGTGACTTCGAGCGCTCAAAATTAAAACATCAGCCCCCTGGACCGAGAAAAGTGGCGCTGTCTTGTGTCAGAGGCCAAGTCTCATTTTGGGTCGCTGAGCCAACGGAGTAAGTAGTAAGTAAGTAAGTACTTCTGCCGGCACTCCCGGAGTGCAACCCGTTTTTTTTTTTTATCTTCAAAGCAACCGTGCTTAGGAGATCGAATTCACTTTTCAGCTTTTTTTCTTTCACTTTGCACCCAGCCCAACATGTAATCCTTACTAACATCCAGCTCCAGCCAACTCCTCCAGGGCTTTCAATATTTACAAAGCCCTTAAAAAGGGGCGTAAAACTAAGAAATTAGAAAGGAACAAAATGTATGGCGCGCCACACGAAACTTGCGATGACAGATATAGCCATCTAGCGGGTTTTTACCTTTTATCTCATTTTTTTTTTAATACCACTTCGGTGGCATACAAGCATATGGCCCGTCTGATGGTAAGCAGTCACCGTAGCCTATAGACGCCTGCAACTCCAGAGTTGTTACATGCGCGTTGCCGACCCTTTAAAAACCTGTACACTCCTTTTTTGAAGAACCCCATACTGTATACCCTCGGGAAAACCTCGGCAGGGAGCTCATCCCACAGCCGGAGCGTCCGCAGGAGGAAATTCCGCACAGTGCCCGACCATTTAGGCTCTAGGGTATGAGGATGAACACCCTGCCGACGGCGAGCGATGCGGTCATAGAAAGTGGCCGTTGGCATCATGTTAAACAATTCTTCAGAGCACAGCCCATTGTACAAGCGGTAGAACACACACAATTATTTTTTTTATTATTATTTTATTTGATACACTAGCAGCTCTTGGAGCTGATGCGTGTATATCGCAGCACTTGTGTTTATTTAGCACTTTTTAATGTTCTAAAATGTGTATCTAGTCTATTTTTGAAAGAGTTCACTGACGGTGCACTAACAACAGTTTCTGGTAGAGAGTTCCACACATTTACTACACGATTTGGCAAGAAGTGTTTCCTAGGGTTGCTAGCACATGGAGGTTTGATTAGTTTTTTAGAGTGTCCTCTTAACCTTACATTCTGGCTTGATATGTATAGGTCTTTAATATTTGGAACATTGTAGTGTCCAGACAAGACTTTGTATGTCTCAATAAGATCACCTCGCTTCCTTCTGTCCTCCAATGTTGTAAGACCTAATTTCTCTCCTTAGACTTAATGGTTCAATGCCGCTTGTGAGTTTGGGATCGTGCGGCAGGAATGTGGCACCTCATTACAGCAGCTGTGATGTTTGTATAGTCTAAATTCGAAGGTAACCTTGTTTCTCACAAGAACTGTTACGTCATTAACCGGGCTGCCGGATGCCGGGACGGATATATCCCTGCACAGAACATGCATTGGGCAAGGATGGTAGTGGTATTATTTCAGACAGAGATGAAATAAATACGTTTTTGGCAAAAACTACATTTTTGGTGGAAGCTTTTATAGCAGACTGTATTTTTCTTATAGACAATTCTAATAACCCCAAAACACTTGCGTTCTTTTATCTCAGAGTTCCCGATTGTCACCCGACTTACATATTATGTATGTAAATTTTTAGCTTCATCGGAAAAAAAGTAGGTCAAATTCAAGTAGCAAAATTTGACCCGTATTACAAACATAGTTACATACGTATGTACGTTGCGAGATATGATAAAATCTTGGATATTAAAAAAAATCAAGAGTACGTACATCGCGAAGGTCGACATTTTGAAAACGTTAAAATCAAAAAATTAAATCCGCTCTATTAAAATTAAATATATTTTTGTAACAGTAAATAATTATTGTATATTTATGGTTTTTTAATATCAAATTCTGATATCCGAAATCTGCCACTGCATACCCTGTACAAATGATAATGAGAGCAACGAAACTAGGTACCTATAGTTTGCTATTCTATCCTTAACTTGGATCCAGGCGTCTGGCAGATGTACATCTGACTGACAGGGGGTGTAGTGACTTCATGAACCTCATCATCATCTTCCTCGCGTTGTATGTATGTATGTATGTATATACTTTATTGTACGTAGAAATAAAAACACGAAAAACACAGTTACAGAGTAAATTAAATACAACAAAGGCGAACTTATCCCTCTTCCAGTTAACCTTTGAGGAAATGAGTAAAACAGAAGTAACGGTGAATGACAAACACAAACAAAACACAAACAAAAGTGTACAATCACTGAAATTAATGAAATGCACGTTGTCCTGCTGCTATTCCCTTACCTTCCCCGTACCTTTTTCCCGTACCTTGGCAACTAATCCCAAGAATTTATACAAAATCGACTGACATCTGACCCAGAGAAAAAACTACGCTTTATTGGGACTACTCCGTTTTCCTCAAGATGATCATAATAATGATTTCTCTCACTAACAACCGACTGGTAAATGTCAAATGATAAATCGTAGGTTCGCAAGTACAAAGTCACATGCTTTTACCGCTAGGCGCACTTTTTCCAAGAACCGTCTTTAAAATTATTAAAGCAGAGTCATGAAGCTACACCCCATACTAGCTTCTAACCTCTCGCCACCCAATACAAATACGTTTGCCTTGCCTCTCGTAAGGAAATTGGATACACAATCTTAAATCGAGCCGCACGAGAACCTCGTCCCGCTGCGGGAGTTTCGTCTGCTACATAAAAATACAACTTAAGCAACAAATCAATCTTTATTAAAATAAAATAAAGAAATAGATAAATAAATATTGGACATTCTTACATGAATTGATTAAGCCCCACAGTAAGCTCAAGTAGACTTGTGTTGTGGGTACTCGGACAACGATCAATATAATACATATCAATGCTTAATACATAGAAAACACCCATGACTCAGTCACAAATATCCATGCTCATCACACGAATAAATGCCTTTATCGGGATTCGAACCCAGTCCCATCGGCTTCATAGGCAGGGTCACTACCCACTAGGCCAGTAGCCACGCTACTATAATTAAATCATAAACAGAAACAAATATCATATAAAAAGAAAATAACGGGTTGCACGGGTGTGCCGGCAGAAGTGAAAACTTGAATATTAACGTTGTACATTTTTGAGTATTGTACGTTTTTACGAGTCATCTAAAATAATACTTTATTCTACTATAAAATATAAACAATTACCTAATGAAAATTGGTCCGTATGTTAAGATGGGTCGTATTACGGTCTTGTAAATTCGGAGGCTAGTTTTTCTGCGGAGAAGCCTGGACACCAAGACTTTGAGCATCAGGAATTTAATATTTAATTTTTCAACAGTATTGCAGTCGGCAGTAGTATTACTGCAGCAGAAATGCTGGTTTAGTCTGAATCCAAGCGATACTCTAAGATAAAATTGTACGTTATAAAAGACTTACTAAATACACAACTCGCAAGGCTGCACAAAAATACCGACAATCCGGCTCCCGGCTTACCGCCATTATTTTTTGACTTGTTTTATGCAAAACACTCCCAGAACGGATTGGAGCTGCTTTGCCACTTCTGACGGGATTATTGCTTTCTTTGTTTACTGGAAAATGCTGGAAGTCAAGAATACGATGAACTCGGAGAGTGAAAGATTCGTGAATTAGTTTAGGAGAGGGCCAGCCAGGAAACCAGTAGGGAACAAAAGATATGGCGCACCGCGTGAAACTTGTGACAGCAGATTTAGCCGTAGCGCGACTTTTAATGTTTTACATCAATAAATATGAAAATATACTTGTCTTCAAAAAAATTTAATGGCCCTCGGCTGAGTCACTACCTTAGTTCAAACCTCCAAACTACGGTGTACTTAAGTACACACGTATTTTCCTTCTAAATTTGATATTCGGCAAAAGTATTGAGAGGTATTTTAAATAGCTTTTCCTATACGAGTGTTAAAATATGTCTTATTTTTAGATATTTCATTTATTTTTCCTTTTTTTTAATCATCGTAATCAGAGTCACCGGAAAAATCCGGTCCTCTTTTCCTTTTAAATAATCCTGAAAATAGATCTTGAATAATTTTTGGCCTCAGACGCCAATTAACACTTACATTTAACGTTATAAGGATATTTAAATGATGTCCTTTTGATTCTCATTCATCTGTGCATCTCGCTCGCGCTAATACATGTAACAGTCCGAGCGAAATGAACGCGCCAATTATAACTAAATAACATTATATACAGTTTGTGTTATCCGCAATGACGCCCAGATTTGTCAAATCTAACCTTTAATAATATGACATTACGAGTCAAGGCATGCGTCTTTGTAAATGATACGATCTATATATATCATTGAGTTTACGTTCGAAAAGGTTCATCCCAGTCTATAGTTTGTTTTTTTAGCATTAAAAAAAATGTGAACACTCTTAATGTATTTTTGTATTGAAAATTATTGCAAATCCCTTTTAAAAAAAGAGATTTTTTTACTTATGAAAGCAAAAGAATGTAAAGAATCGTATAAGATTTATTTGTAATAAAACTACACGTCAAGATGACTAACTTTCCTTCTACTGCTCAAAATACGAACTATAGCTAAGTAATCATTCATTACACTCGGTCACCGAATGATCCATAATTTAACAAGCCTGACACCACAGCCGAGACAAGAATGAAATCAGGAAAAAGTCTCGTAAAATAAGTCCTTAAAAAGGGTACGCCTAACACCTTCCCCTTGGGAAGTGAGACTCGACTCGCGGTCGGGTTTTCCCGTTTTATTAGGAACCTACTACTAGTATTTTTTCCAATCATGATATAATAGAAAGTATTTCAGTCGAGTACCGTATTTAGGCGACGAAGATTGCTGAGTTGCCTATGTAAGGTACGAGATTGAAAAGTAATATTTTTTTTACTATGAACCAAAAAAAAAAGAATAAAAATTGGTAATTATCTCAGTATACAAAGATGTAGTACAAAAGACATAAACGTGCAACTACCGCCCTCGACCCGCGCCCTTTTAACTACTGCTGCTGCCACGTATAGGTATATAATTTTCTTTCCGATTTCTTAAATAGGTGGGCTTAATTATTTATTGTATTCAAAAATGCTACAGTTTTTTATTTAATTTAATTATGGAATCTAGTTTAAACCAACTATAAGCGGGCTGTCGATCACTTGTCGCGTTCATTCAGCCCAATTTCCTAAACTTGGATCTGCAGGTTACTGTCCCGGCGGCATTCCCACACTATTCTTCTCAAATATTCTCGTTTTCCTGCAGAACAGAAGGACATCTTTGAGTTCGATATCCTCTAGTTCGTTTTATTTCAGTGTGTCTATAACTATAAATAGTATAACATTAATTTTAATTGCACCTCAACTAAAGTCGATTCTAAATTATTAATTCCAATCCTTTCCGGTGCATGCGACACTAAACTCAAAATACACCACTCCTCAATTACTACCAATATTATAACAAACTATTCTCATAACGAATGAAACTCAAATGAACTTGTTAACAAGATGAACCGTTCTCGATTTGCACTTTCCTCAATATGGGCCAATTCCAAATAGACTGAAGGTCATAAAAAGCGGTACACAAAAGGCTCTTTTCCCAAAATACCCTAAATTTGATATTCGGGAAAGTATCAGAACACCCGATTTTCATAATGATTGATTCAAAAAAAGTCATGTTCCCAAAATACACCAAATTCACGATTGTCATACTTTATACGGGTACGTTCCCTTTTAGGGTTCCATATGAAATATGTATACATACTAATATATTAATTACAATTTGCTGCAAAATAGTATCCAAAAATTGAGTGAAATTTAAAAAAAAACGTTACCGGGCTCTTTAATTCGTATCGAATTCGCGGCACTTATGTTTAGTAAAGAGAGTTTTTCAGTGAAAACTATTTATGTTGAAAGTACTTGTAATGCACTATTCCCTTGATTTTTCATATTTTTGGTAAGCTTGGTATAGTAGTATTTTTCTAAGATGTCAGTATTGCCTTATAGAACTATATAGGGCAATGCGGACGACTACTACTGCTCAAAATTTTTCGAGGAAGGCGATTTCCTCCAAACATATACATTGAATCAATTTGTTCTCGTGACTAAAATTATACCTGTGCCCGTCAGGGGAGCGGGCGCCCGTTTTGCTTCTCAATAAAAATAATTTCGGTGCTGGAACTCCTCTTGGTCATGGCGAATCTCAAGAAACAATAAATGATGACATCGATTCCTTTCCTAAAATATAACAATCAAGAATTTAGTGTATTTTGGGAAAAGACCGTTTTGTGAATCAATCATTATGGGAAACGGGTGTTCTGTGATTGAAATTTAGAGTATTTTGGGAAAAGAGCCTTCTGTGTATCGGTTTTTATGAGCTTCAGTCCATTTGGAATTGGCCCATATTGAGGAAAGTGCAAATCGAGAACGGTTCATTTTAGTAACAAGTTCATTTGAGTTTCATTCGTTATGAGAATAGTTTGTTATAATATTGGTAGTAATTGAGGATTGGTGTACTTTGAGTTTAGTGTCGCATGCACCGGAAAGTTCCAATCATGTTTAATGAAACAGGTAATTATTACTATAATTAATAATAATTTATTGATACACGAGTGAATCATTTTAATTGAAGTCATATAATAATTAAATATTCAGTCAGACGTAATAATTGTGAAATTGTGGCGATTTTTGAATTTCGAGCGCTCGGTTTCGTCACTCAAAAATCTGTAGAAAACGGCGAAATGATATTTTTGAAGTAGAAGCGATAGAAATTGGGAATCCAGTGGAATTTACAACTCGTTTTCAATTCTATTAGTAGAATTTAAATATCTAGTTGTGGAGATATTAGATATTAAAGGAAGAACATGAAATCGAGCAATCGAAATTAAAAAATCGTCCCCCAGGTCGCATTTCTCAACCAATTCTCGTGAAATATTGTGAGCAGGTTCGGTAGTTAAATATAATTTTTTCGTTTCTTGTAAAAAAAATGTCAAAAATTGGCATAAGCGCTTAAGCGCTAGTATACATATATACGCTAGTATGGCACTTATTGAGAGTGCCATACTAGCGTATATATGTATACTTGCTCATATATATGTGTACACACACGTTGTGAGTTCGCTGTGATAATGACGTATTTTTAACTTTTACATTTTTTAAAAGATTATTGCGAAGTCAAGCTCAGAGAGCTAGTAGTTTCTTACCAAATTTCCAATATACAAAACAACGGACAGACAGCCTGGTTATATATATTCTGGGCCCCGAAGTTGCGCAAGTTGATTAACTCCCCCATTACGTTTCCGAGGCTTTTTCGCCGTCGCCGGCGATGTTTTATCGGGACTGATTTTTCTTTAGAATTATTTTTAAAGTAAAATGTGGAAATTAAGATGATTTCGAACGTTAAAGTGAAGGAAGTAAAATATTATAGAATAATACTTGCTAATATTGTAAATGCGAAAGTAACTTGGTCTGTCTATCTGTCTGTCTGTCTCTGTTACCTCTTCACGCTTAAACCGCTGAACAGATTTCAGTAGATGAAATTGGTATGGAGATCATTTGAGGCCCGGAAACGGAAATAGGGTAGTTTTTATCAATCATCATCATCATCATCTTTCTATGTAGGCGAAAGGCGACGCTAAAAGGCGAGGCTCCTAGCGTGAAATAATGGCGATGACTAAAATCTGAAAAACAATATTAACCTTATATTGTTGTGCTTTTTTGGTTAAAATTATATCATAATTTGCGAATCCGTTAAGCTGATAATGTTAAATATATTATTAAAACTTTGCCGTGTCACAGAATAACTAATAGTATCATCGATAAAATAATAAGCTTATTTGACCCAAGTTTACTTTAAATAAAGTATCTCAGGTGAATCGCCTGATGGCAAGCCTTTAAAATGTGAGTACACCCTTGTCTTGTAGAGCGGACCTCTGCGTAATTTTGCATTTTTTCAAATATAAAAAAGCACACAATTATCAATGGTTCATTAGATTTCACAGACGTTTCTTAAGAAATTTATGCGAAACTATTTTTAAAACTAAGCAAGAATAACAATTTACATAATGGATATATACAGATGATTACTACATTAATAAATATAAGAGCCTCGGTAGAGAGTACCATTTTGTACCATTTGGCGTTGAAACTCTAGATCCATGGGGTCCCAGCGCGCACAAGATTTTTGAGAAATCGTGAAACATCTGGTTGACGTAACTGGTGACCGAAGAGCTGGCGGCTTCCTCGCACAACGTATCAGTATTGCGATACAACGAGGAAATGCAGCCAGCAACCTTGGTACAATGCCTCAAGGGCCTATTTTAGATATAAGCCATATAGTTGTAGTAATCAACTGTTATATCCAGCAAGAATTAGTATTTAAAAGTCCCAAATAACTTTAATGAATAAAGTTAAAAGGAAAATTAGAGTTCTCCGTCTTCGCTTTTTCATTGAAGGTTCTCCGATCGATCGGTTCCTTAAGGAGATTCGAGAAGCTTGGGTCCGTAACGATTCCTATTAATAGGCTAAGTTACAAGACTTGAAAAGCTACGGAAACCTCAATGGAATAGATATTAAGGGAAAATGCATATATAGGGACCTAAGACGAACGGAAATTCACTGGGGCCGGGCGCTCCCTTGTTTTTTTATAAATTAGACTCAGTGCTATAATTTAAGACCCAAAACATGCCTAGAACTTTCAAAAATATTTCAGTTTATTTCACATGAATTGTGTTCAATTTGAAGGAACCCTTATAGATTCGTCACGTCCGTCTGTCTGTCCGTTTATGTCACAGCCACTTTTTTCCGAAACTATAAGAACTATACTGTTCAAAGTTGGTAAGTAGATGTATTCTATGAACCGCATTAAGATTTTCACACAAAAAAGAAAAAAAAAACAATAAATTTGGGGGGTTCCCCATACTTAGAACTGAAACTCAAAAAATCTTTTTTCATCAAACTCATACGTATGGGATATCTATGGATAGGTCTTCAAAAATGATATTGAGGTTTCTAATATCATTTTTAGTTTGCGCGAGAGACACTTCCAAAGTGGTAAAATGTGTCCCCCTCCGCTATAACTTCTAAAATAAGAGAATGATAAAACTAAAAATTCCACCGAAAATTGGTTTGAACGAGATCTAGTAAGTAGTTTTTTTTTAATACGTCATAAATGGTACGGAACCCTTCATGGGCGAGTCCGACTCGCACTTGCCCGCTTTTTTCTGGCTTCCTCACTTGATTTAGGTTAGGACCGAGAAATCTGATAACTCCTGAGTTCTACGAACAATAGAGCAAGAGCTATCGTTTGAAACCAAATATATGTATGCGCTGTTAAATTACATAGGCATGAAACGTGTGAAGTTAGCATATCATAGTATTTAAAAATAATTAAAAATTGTAATGAATGCTCTCGGATATGCTTTTTTGTGTCAGGAACTCTTTTTTATCATGTGACAAGGCAATACAAATTTTTTTATTCCATTTGTAACTAAATGCTAGTGTGCGAAGTTAGCATTTCATTTGGTAAAAATGCAAAGTATTGGTTTTTATAATAAAAACGCCAGAACTATTGCTATATAGTATTAGGAACTCTAGAACTATGGTGCATGCTGCTAGAACTCCAATAAAAACGTAATCTGCTAGACTTTGATATGCCAACTTCATAGACATAGATTATATTTACTCACACTTTTTTTAGAAAACACAAAGACAGAGTGGTCAGAAACAAGACAACAAAAATTATTTTGACCCATTTCTCTCCCTGCTCATCGTTAGATCGATGTTGCTCAAAATTTTGACATTTGCGACAGCAATGCAGTCAACAGCAATATCGCGCCGCGTCACTACAGCTGCAACACTGTTGTAATCTGAATACAAACGGTACCGTTATGTACAGCATTGATTTTCCCTTGCTGCGACCGCGTCCACAGCGGACTATCAATCCGTCAATTGACGCGCACGACGAATACTGATGACTAGGCTACACGGGCGCCACGATTACTCTGTTAACTATAGCCAATATTGCATTCTGTTCAGAGACTAAATAGATATTGCATTAAGAGGGGGCTGACGCAAAATGGTTGAATTATTTCAAGTTTCAATCAAAAGAAAATGCGTTAAAAAATTTACACAGAAACTAGACTCTGTTTACAAGGGTTCAACCTAAACCTTAAAAGGTTTTTAAAGGGTCTAGCCGCAATCCTATAGTGAAACTGCCCCTGGCTGAAATGTATACCTTTCTTAGAAGCGTTAATTAGTCTTATTATAAGATATCATTTTACAATATTTCAAGGCTTGAATCCCCTTGGTTTGGATAAAAAAAAATATATATATATATATATATATATATATAAAATCTTTTTAATTTTTCTAAGCTAAACTAATGGTTAGATTTCCTTGAAATTTGGATTTTACATGGCACTAATAGCAATATATTTTCAAAAAAAAATCAAGGTTCTAACTTATTTACAAAGGCCTAAAAAATATTTTTTTTTTTTGTTTTAATTTTTTTTTATATTATTTACAAGAGGGCGACAACCTCAATTTTTAGGTATGCACAATACAATATTGTATGAAATATATTTTTTTCATAAAAATCCATTTGTGGCAACAAGGTACAAATGTCTTACTAATGCAGGCCATTTTAATAATAACAAACCGACAACGTTTTCACTGAAGTATATTTTCAGAGTTATTGAGACAAAAGTTAAAAACCCGCTCAACATATAGGGATCGTATATAGGTAAAACTAAAGTAAACACGTGAATCTTTGTATCTAAATGTATTAGGAAGAGAATGGTTATATCCTAAACTAAACTTTATAAACGCCAAGAAATATAGATTAACTAGTTTTTGCTCGCGACTTCATCTACGTGCAATTAGTAATTTGGGTAGTATTAAATATTATACAATCTGCTTTATATTGATTAATTGATTTGAAGGGATGTCTGATTGGTCAATAATGCATAAAAATTATTTATTTCTTACAAAAATTTAAATGATGAAAGTAAATAAATAATTAATTTCCTTAACAAACTTCCACCTTCCTTATTTACTCTGGATGATTTCGGATATATTTTTTTTCTCTACCCTTCCCCATAACTCAAGCTATTTTTTTTAATACTACGTCGGTGGCAAACAAGCATACGTCCCGCCTGATGGTAAGCAGTCTCCGTAGCCTAACACTCCGCGCCCTCGTTGAGCTCTGGCAACCTTACTCACCGGCAGGAACACAGCACTATGAGTAGGGTCTAGTGTTATTTGGCTACGATTTTCCGTAAGATGGTGGTGCTTCCCCAGTTGGGCTCTGCTCTAGTTCTGGAATGACATATTGATTAAAATACATAAAATTGCCAATAACTTGCCTTCCAGATTTACAGCACCAATTGACATAGCAATTAAATCTCCCAGTTACAGAAAGATCAACGGCTATGATTTACTAAGCAATTGCAGTAAATCACAGATTCAAACCAAATGCTATTAGGGGCAGGTTGCCTAGGATTTAGTGTCTAGTGAGATTAACATGCGACATGGGGAACATATTGATCGGTATACATTGTGTGCTATAAATTGGTTCAAGAAATATATAATAAGTACAAGTTTTTATCTTGCAGAACCGACATTTGAAAATCTATTTGAACTTGGAATTTATTGCGCACGCTTACCATACTATTCTTTTCTGTATAGTCATAATATACTTTTGGGAGAGTTGTACAGTCACGTCTGAAAATATCGGTACGAAAAATGTGCCAAAAATATGTATGCACTACCTTAATATATGGGCAATAGAATAGAATAGAATAATTTTTATTCGTAGACACAAACAAGACACATTAAATTACATGATATAACAAAAACAAAGGAAGTATAAAGTGCCACGAAATGGCCTCATCTCAGCATGTTGCTGGTGGCTTCCAGCGCTGATCTTCCGATGAGACTATCAAGTGAGAAAAATCACGAAAGGTAACAGACAAGAAGGAAAAAGACATAAAATAATATAGAGTTGTGTATACATATTTTTGGCACTTTTTTCGTATCGATATTTTCAGACGTGACCGTACCTTTATGAAAAATAATCAGGACACTCGAATCTACATTATACAAAAATTGCGTGAGATTTGACTGACACCACTTTTTCCCAATGTTTGCTGCGGGTTAAACTTTTTTATCAGTGATTGATTGATGACCTCCAAACCTTCAATAAACGAGCGTACTCCCATCCTAAAAGCCAACAACCCACCTACATCTCTGATGTTACAGGTGTCAGTGGGCGACGATAATTGTATACCATCAGGCTATTCGTCTGCTCGCTTGACTCATATCAAATACGAATATTTAAAAATACGTGAACCTATTCAAGATAAGTATAGGTTCAAGTTCTCGCTCTACTACCTAAATCAGACCAGCAGTAGTCAAACCACGAGCAAGCTACACGTAGCAACTAAAAGGAAAAGGTAAATGTCGTGTCTTACAGGGACATACAGAACTTGGCCGAGTACCACGGGAGTTGGCGTCTACTCCACCGTCAAGAGCCATTCTCTTAAATAATGATGATGATGAGTAGCCAATATCTTTGTTCTAACTAATAAGGCAGGTAGCAATCCGAACTTGCGTTGGCTTTGAGCTTAGCTTACGGGTATTCGACTGAAAGAGTGCATAGTAGTGGTTTCATTTGTACTGGCCAGAAATGTGGCGTGTCCAGTCAAAGAATATTTAAGGAAAACAGCCATTGTTGACTTCAATTGTTTACATAGTCTATTATGAAAAAAAAAAGCTGCACTGAAGAGCCTTTCATCCCTTAGGAGCCACCGTTTGCTAACAAGAATGCGAAAATATTAAGTCACGGATCAAACAATTTTGATAAATTGAAAGAAAATATGTCAATTGAAAGACAATGTCTGCTAAGAAAACTAACAAGGAAAAATTTAACTGAAATTTTCGCTGTGAATAAATCTTTGAAACGTTTATAAAACCCTTTATGCAAGAATTTGTATTAATGTCATGTCATACAAACCCTAGATTTAAGTATTAATACATATATTATGTTACTAACACGATACGGACCTTGTTCGTAATAAATGGTTTTTGATTTTATTTGATAAATATGTTACGATGTTTATTCAAGTTTAACAAGATATCGATACTTTTATGTAATGCAATAATGGTGTGGTTAGTTTTACACTTTATTTACTTAACAAAATATCATTTAACCGCTGCATTTAATACATTCAAAATATTATTTGTTACTGGAATTTCACAGTCAAAACCAGCAGTAAACAATAAGTAGGTATGTAGGTTACAATCCGTAGTTGTGTTAACTTTGAGCTCACATTTCCTTTGCGTTACAAGAATTCAATTGAAAGAGCTCATAGTAATGGTTTCATTTTGTGCTGGTCAGATGTGACGTGTCCAGTCACAAACCAATGATACCTGCCGTTAAATCCATTGTTAAATCCAATTGTTTACAGCATTTATTTATTTATTTAATCTTTAAAAGAATAAAAAAAATAGAGTACAAAAGGCAGACTTAATGCCTCGAGGCATTCTCTACCAGTCAACCTTAAGGCTAAGCAGATAGATACGCAGAGAGATACATTATCGTAGAATAAGTTAGATGATGAGTTTTTTAATGGTATTAAGTTTATTTGGTGTGTTTAAAAAATCGTACAGTCGCCTTCAAATATATCAGAGCGGCCGAGGTGCTCAAAAATATATACACACATATATAATTATAACACACACTCTAACGCCTTGACAATTGAGGCGTGTTCAGATATTTGTGGACACCTTGGGCGCTTCGATCTTCGATCTAATGGCGACTGTACGTTTAAGAGCATATTATTCGGTATTGTGTTCTGATGAGGAAAAATTAGAAGATTTATTTTTTCGTGAAACATTTTTTGCCTTTGTATGGAGGGTCCGGCCGACTTAGACGACCTAACCCATAAAAAAAATCCGTATCAAATAAAATACACATACTTTTTTTCTAATCATAATTCACAATACTAAATATGCCTTTAAAAAGGGTCCCAAATTTTTTTTTCACCTTGTATAAGCATGGGACCCATTGCATTAAAACAATGCAAAATTTATCGTAGGTGCCTTTCTCATCTGAGTAACATTTTTTATCCTCTCCTAATCCCACACAACGACGGGATATATATCTGCAGTATACCTACGTCTAACGATGACTTACATTTTAGTCCTATCGTCCGCGTCCATCTATTTTTGTTACGGTACCCTAATAAAATCGCGATCGATCCCGAGATAAACATCTCCGGGTTCCGTCGACTCACGCAGTAATGAGGATTCCTTGCTAATGACAGAAGAAATGAATAAAGTCGTTAGTGGATTTTCGGGGTAATGGTGAATTATTGCATATTTCGCAAGAGGAGGGTTTTTTTTTAAATTACTAATGGACCAGTAAAATCTATACAGGATATTGGGAACAAAGAATGGTAATGGTTTTGACCTACTTTACTTTCTCGTGAAACATTTTAAAATCATTAACTTTTGTATTTATTTGTGTGAAACAATATACTCGTCAGTAGGTAAGTGCAGTGGTAGCTGAACAGTATGGATTCCAAAGAGAAGGTTGTGGTTTCATACTCATACTCATAGTTTATTGATAATGTAAATTACAGGTCAAGTCAACCTAGAACTCGTATGTCAGCGGCAGAGATAACTAACCCCCCCTGAAAAGCAATTAATTTCTGTGCCACTTCGTACCTATTTGTACGAAATATTAGTTTATATTTTATTAATTTTCTTCACACATTAGCATACATAATTATATTCTACGTATTTATATTTAAAGTTAATAGGTAATTGGGTCAAAATTCTTTGTTTTGTCTTGTTCCTGACCACACTGTCACGCTTATTTTCTTGTCTTTTATTAAATAAATAAGAAAAGTTGAGTGATATTGCATATCTGTCTAGCTGATTATAATTCTCATGAGAAAAATTAAAAACTAAATTTCACCGCATACAAAAAACTCAACTCCGTCACATTTTTTTAGGACAAAAAACAAGACAACGAAAATAATTTTGTCCCAATTATAATAAATATTTAAAAGTATCTATGTGTAAAGTCCCAGTTTGAAATGAAAATATTCCCCATGTTTAAACTCACTCCAAAATAAAGTAGCATCAAACATTCGCATGAATATACTTGATTCCACTATTCCTAAACTAAGTTTCACATAAATTCACCTGTGAAATTCATGTTTCCCGAAAGGGGTGTAAATAAAAACGGCCGTACACGCGCGTAATCCCGCCTTATGCAATTCAATGAGCATTTTGTCGCGGGACACGCGTCGCGGGATGTCGCTCGTGGGGTACAAGTGACGGGAGACATGCGTGGGCCTGAGCTCAAGGTTGCAATGACAATCCCAGAGTCAGAGGACCACGAAGACCGAAGTTCGCAAAATTATAAGCATCTTTTTCTGTCACTCTACGCCTAAATTCGAGTAAAAAAGAAATATGCCCGCAATTTGCAAACTTTTCCCCCAGATCCCAAAATAGACCGTGGTGGTCGGCAAGGCGCGGTGGCTGCGCTCCACCATTCCTGAACAAATCCGCAGGTCAGTTTTTTATTGCTGTGCTGATCAAAATACGTAGCTCAGCGTGGCTTACAGTTACAGCGTGCCGGATGCCACTGCTTTAGCTGATGATTTTCATTGCAGATTCTTTTCAGAGGGCGCCATTAAAAAATCTATAGTTTTGCTTTTACTGGTCAAGGATATCACAAGTAAACATACGGCGAGGTACTTAATGGTCTTTATTACTATTTAGAGCCGTGTTGATGCGCCGGACAGCGGGTGACACCATGCCACGTCTTCAATAGGCAAGGTAGCCTATTATAGGCCAGCTGGCCTTTTCGTGGATTTATTTACCTCGTAAGGAATATTCGCTACAAGGAACCTTACCTCTTATTTATTGGCCTCCTTCACGATAAGCTGCATGCTTGATACTGCCTCTGTCGAGATTAACTTTGCTGAGAGCTTCATTTAACTTCAAGTAGCGGGTCATTTCATCACTGCGTCCAATTTACTCTCAGCCGCTCGCTTGATCGTCCTACTAGGTGTCTTGTTCCTCTATCTTACTCGTAGCTGAGAGCTGTATTTAACTACCGTTAACATGTAGCTTGTTACCCGCTCCCGCTTTATCCCATGACTTGGCCCACTCCCCGGTAAGCCGCTCGCTTGACACCGCCTCTGCGACTAACTTAGCTGAGAGCTTTATTTAAGCTCCACTAGTGCCGTTACCTCGTACGAAAGCTCCTTGAAACTTATACGCTTGTATTGTTTTTGTATAAAGAAGATTTGAACTTGCTGGAGTTTGGACGTGTTTTTGTTTTGACATTGCATTTGAAAACGTGTTAAAAAAAACTACAATATCCTTCATATCAAAAATTGGTTAAAAATATTACCCATCGGCCCGATTCGAAGAATGATTTAGACACGTTTAAGAGGCTGTCAATACCTAAAGCGCGCACACTGTCTATTTGTATCGGAGTAAATGAGATAGCACTGTCGCATGTTACTGGGCCTGGGCAAGGGAATAATAAGAAAAAAAAATTAATAAAAAAAAGTGGATTATTAGTGTAATATTTTACTCAACCACGGTTTAGATATAAATGTTTTGAAATTGTGATTTTAATTGCAGACCCATAAGTCAAAACAATAAAGACATAAAACCGTTTAATTGTGATTTTAAGACCAATCTTTGCAATTATTTTCTATCGAGCCGATTTCGTTCAATCGTGTATCGAGTACAACCACGGTCTTTGAAATATAATTAATATATATTTTTCTTACTTTACTAAAACAAATAGTCTTTCTTAAAAAACTGTTTAAGTAACATCAATTTCAAGGACATTGGGTGTTGACAGCCTCTTAAGGTCTTGGAAAGATCTTTGAAAGATCGTCAGCTAAACGACATGTCCAAATTGACGTTTATTTCGATTCCGCTGTGATTCCAATAAGATCCATCTACGATATTTCTAACGTCAAAGTGACATTGGTAGCCCAAATCGAACTGCTTCTGTCAATCATACGAAATAATACAAACGATATCTAAATGTTTAAAATCGGCTAAGAAGCTTTGACGGGGCGCTATTTACACTCTGAGGCATTTTCTTTACACAATGTTACGACATAAGTTTTCTTAACATTTCCGCTGCGGCAAAAAGTGTAACTCGTAATTAACGATACTTTGTATCGGGTCTTTTGATCCAGTGACGCAGTTAGCGTGTTAAGAAGGGAGTATTTGTGGTCCTCAAAGGTCTGCCATGCAATTATTATTTGGCTAGCCAAACACACACACACACACACACACACTAGTGTGATGCTACAAATACACGGATGATGATGATGGATATACTGGACATAAGACTATGGGAAAGAATACCGTTTCCCATCAGGTGGCTTGTAGATATGTGGGTCAAAAACTTGGGTAAGATGAACTTTAAAGCCGAATTTTCATAGTTTATCCTTATCAGCACATCAAAACGATCTACTTCTTTAAATTAGTACTATGTATAAAAATCTTAGGAAACTGTATTTATTATAAGAGACGCTGGCTTGCTGTTTTTTTTTAACCCGTTTTCTTATAAATTAACCATCGTTGTAACGAAAAATGCTGTCTCCAAATGCCAATAAAATAGCATCGAATTGCAACCTCAAGTAGCGAAACCGGAACATTACACGATCTAAAAAGCTCCGTTGGCTCCCTGCCTAAATTATATCGGAAATAACGGGAATAATTTCCGTTCGTGCAACTTTGATACCTAAACGGAGCATTCAAATTGAAATTTGCATTTCGGATTCCAAAATTGTAGATTGCCTTTCGATGTGGGTTGCGGGGGGAACGCACGCGAGCTAGGGTGACCAGGCTCGGGATTTTTATAGCTGTTTTCCGATAAATAAACTTCAATCTATTAATTAATCAAATTTGTAACTTCCCACATCGCTGAAAATCACAATTGAATATAAATTCTATTGGTGACATACAGGCTAATTCGAACCCAACATTTGACATCAAAACGATAGACATTATTCAGATATTGTTGTGATGTCAAGTGTACTTTCGAACTGGCCTGACAATCTCGTTGATTTGGATTGTCAAGCAAATTTTAAGGTATCTGATCTTGAAGTCTAATAAAAAATAATTAATAGCGAGTAATTTTTTGCCCATGTGACGGTATCGAAACAGCAAAGCCATATATTTTGACTAAGGTGTAGAGTTTATGAAGTTAGGGCTTGTAGAGTTAGAAGCTTGGCTCTACTACAGATCTGATAACTTTATGACAATGCGAGCCGTATGGTTTCGTCTTGTCAACATTTTACATGAAAATGTTTTTGGTGGGATTTCACTTCTATTTGTAACTTGCTTATGACAATCTTCCATCATCTAATTTCAAGGGTTGATTAATAATCCTGAAATACGTATCTGGGGGCATATTTTATAATTATAATCAGCTTTTTTTACTGATTCCCCATACAAACTTCAACCCCTTTGTCCCCCTAACGTCTTTTTCCTCCCCTTTTCACCATTACGGGGTAATTTTGGGGTTAAAAACTATTCTATGTCCTTCCTCATAATAAAAACTATCTACATACCAAATTTCAACGATATTGGTTCAGCAGTCATTGATTCTCCATCCAAAATTCCACCCCCCCCCCTTTTCACCCCCTTAGGGGCTACAAATTTAAATATTTTTTTTTTGGTGGTAATACTATCCTACATACCAAATTTCAGCTTCCTAGGACTTCAGGAAGTACCCTAAAGGTTTTGATGATCATCAGTGAGAGAGTGAGTGAGTCAGTGATGAAATTTTTCAGGGTTTTAGTGCCCTTGTGCTTCACTTTGCTTGTCTTGGCGGTGGCACTACCGTGCCTCCAGATAACTATTGTTTTAAATGAAATAGGCAATAAGATTACGCAGGGTAGGGAACTGCAGTTTGTCCTAGATAACTCGTCAGCCTGGACGCCGTCGTCAGTGCAATTAGATTCAATTATCTTGGCGCCGTAATTAGAGCGGCCGCAGCCTGCGCGGAAATAACCTGCCTCTTTACTGACGCCCCGGCGTACCGGGAAAAACTGGCAATAGGTGTTGCCCTGGACTCGCGAAGTACACCATCTGTAATTAAATACGTACAAGAAAAATTCAAAAGACTCTTGTATATATGTAATAGGTACGTTGCGCTGTGTTTTTAGAGTGGATCTAGGTAATACTGTATGGCATTTGTAATGCCAAAGTGTGGAATGTCATAATTATTATTTTTTCTATGAATATGAGTCAGCTTTTTTATGGAGGATAGGCAGGCGTTTAACCGACCACGATCATGATGGTAAGTGATGATGCGGTCTATGGTGGAGCACGCTTACCTATGAGATAACTATTTACTCTAGCCTTGAAGAGATTCAGATTGTACTCATGCGGACCACAGACTCGGGCAGGGTATTCCACTCCATGGCAGTTCCCATAAGGAATTTTGAAGCGAAACGCTTCGTGCGTATTTGTGGAATACCCACCATGAAGCGATGCCGAAGTGCCAATTGTCTGGTAGTCCGTTGGTGAAATGGGAACGAAGGAATAAGGTTGTTCAATTCCTCGGCACACTCTCCGAAATGTATCCTATAAAAGATCGTTAGGCTGGCAACCTTGCGACGATGCTCCAGACTTTGAAATCGAGGATTCGTCAGATCGTCGTCATTAATGATTCTCTTGGCCCTCCTCTCGACTGACTCGAGCGCCTCAAGCTGGTATTAGGCTGAACCGTCCCATATATGTGAACAGTATTCCACACACGATCGGACTTGTGCTTGGTAAAGGTCGAGCTTAAGACGGACTCTATCAACATCTTCAGGAAGACGTTCATCCCCACATTGTCATATGTATAAGTGAGCATGAACGGCCTATTATATGTTATTAATATAGTATTTGTGCAATAACCTGCCTCTTTACTGACGCCCAGGCGTACCGCGAAAAACTAATACTAGGTGTTGCCCCGCGGCGGTATCATGGTTCCATTTTTATCACTTGTCACTATACCCGTCACTTTCGCGCTTACGTACTTGTTAGAACGTGGCAGGCATGGTGACAAATGATAAAGAACCGACTATCTTAGCCCTACTAGACTAGTAATTCAATCATAATTATAAATAACGTCATCTAGAAGCTACAACACAAGCCTTACTGAGCTTACTATGGGATTAGGTCAATATGTATAAAATAATTAAATATTGAAGGGAAATACTTGCATTATTTTTTATACCACGTCGTTGGCAAACAAGCTTATGGCCCGTCTGATGGAAAGCAGTCACCGTAGCCTAGCGTTGCCGACCGACCCCTTAAACATTTGTACACTCCTTCTTTGAAGAACCTCATACTGCATACCTATGGGAAAACCTTGGCAGGGAGCTCATTCCACAGCCGGAGCGTACGCGGGAGAAAATTCCTCTTAAACCGCACAGTGCGTGACCATTTAGGCTGTACGGTATGAGGATGAACACGGCGAGCAGTGCGGTGATAGAAAGTGGCCGTTGGCAACAAATGTCAAACAATTCTTCACAGCACAGCCCATTGTACAAGCGGTAGAACACAGACAAGGAGGCAAAGTCTCTTCTTAGACTTAAAGGTTCAATGCCACTTGTGAGTTTGGGATTCGTACAGCGCGCCTTTGGACTGAGTCGAAGGGTCAAAGCTGGCATGCCGGTGCTCCTGCCCAAAGGTAACAGCAGTAATCCATGTGGGGTCTGACTTGCGATTTATAGACTAGCAGTCTTTGCCCCGGAGTAAAGTATCGCCTCGCTTTATTGAGCACACCGAGCAGCCTTCCCTTCCAGGTGGCTACGGGATTGGACGTCACTGGAAATGTCGACACCAAGGATTCCAATGCTCCCTGGATTGGTAAGAACTGTATCATGGAACTGTGAAACCACAATATTGGACACAAGAGAACGAGGGATGTTGGCATGGCCTGTGTAATAGGCAACCCCAGTACTGTCGTCCGCATAACAATGTCGATAGAAAACATGTCATTTATGTGCAGCAAAAACAGCGTTGGGGATAGCACAGAGTTTTGTTGAACGCCAACGTCAATGTCCATGCTATCAGAGCAGCTACATAAATTGAACAAGTCCGACGGTAAGCGTAGAAGGCTTGTGTTGTGGGCTGAGTACCCATAACGATATATATGATATAAAAATACTTCAATACATAGAAAACATCCATGAATCTGGGAGAAATATCTGTGCTCATCAGACAAATAAATGCCTTTACCGGGGTTCGACCATCGGCATCATAGGCAGGGTCACTTTATTTAAATGACCTCTCGAGTGTACATCAAATTCCTAACATTCATTTTAGAAGTATTAACTTCATCCCTTATTAGATACACTCCCAAACTTATTCAATTATAATCATGACAGTATTAACTTAACTAATGGACTACCTTCGAGAACAAATCGTCTTAGGGCTGTCCTACACCGAGCCAATTGTAGCTTAGTTGAATTGCAAATGAGGCCCATTCCTCATTCGGGTGCCAACCCTATTACTAGGCATTGGTCGGTTTGGTTTAATAGTTTGATAATATAACATGGGTACACGATATATCTGTATGTAAATTAACGTTTGGTATGTTAGGCCGCATAACAATAAAGTGATATTAAATAAAATCTTGTCAAGTGCGAATTCGTTTAACTTACGCCCCGAGGGTTACGTGCAAACTTTCAATTATTTCAAGTGCAACTATAAATATGAAAGACCTTTCACCAGAAGAATACTAAGCATCGCAAGCATCTCGCAGGGTGGCGTGCTGTCCCCTTTACTCTTTTCAATTTTCCCAACCCTCATACATATACCCAAAGCCTGCTTGACGATTTAACCGTTCTTGTTCATTCCATTAACACTGACTTAGAACGCATTTCTGAATGGAGCTCTTGCTATGGATTAAAGGTTAATCCGTCCAAAACTAAAAAAAGTATAACACTTGTTTGGGTTAGCGTCATTCATAACAATTGCAAGTTTAAAATCGAAAGCTTATTAAGTAGTTCTCGAGATATTTAGCAATTGACAAACGCACGGACGGGATGGGCAGAATCGCACCAAAGGGTTCCTTTTGTACCTTTTTGGTACGGAATCCTAAACATCAGTTCAAACATGAAAATGTACCGAAATACAATACTGCAGCGACGGAAGACCTATAGATGAAGCTCTTAATACATTTTTTGACTTCGAAGAACGGCCCATACCTATGACTTATCTGACACATATTGAAAGGGACAGCTTCCCCATGTATACACCCCGGCCGTAGCTCTGAATAAATAAATAAATAAATATTATAGAACATTATTACACAAATTAACTAAGTCCCACAGTAAGCTCAATAAGGCTTGTGTTGAGGGTACTTAGGCAACGATATATATAATATATAAATATTTATAAATACTTAAATACATAGAAAACACCCGTGACTCAGGAACAAATATCCATGCTCATCACACGAATAAATGCCCTTACCAGGATTTGAACCCGGAACCTTCGTAGGCAGGGTCACTATCCACTAGGCCAAACTGGTCGTCAAAATATGAATATTACCCAATACACAATTTCCCGCTATTAAAAATAGTCAATAAACGTTTTGGTTGGGTAAAATATAAGTAAATCTATATGTCAAACCTCTTAACTCTCTCAAGGGAAGCGTTGGTGGCCTGTCGGGAATCCGGATGTCGCGGGATCAAACCCCGGCTCGTACCAATGGAACTTATGTGCGAAATATCATTTGATATTTACCAGCTTTTTGGTGAAGGAAAACATTATAAAAAACCGGATAAGTGCGAGTCGGACTCGCCCACCGAGGGTTCCGTACTTTTTAGTATTTGTTGTTATAGCGGCAACAGAAATACATCATCTGTGAAAATTTCAACTGTCTAGCTATCACGGTTCATGAGATACAGCCTGGTGAAAGACGGACGGACGGACGGACGGACAGCGAAGTCTTAGTAATAGGGTCCCGTTTTACCGTTTGGGTACGGAACCCTAAAAACCGGACTAATCCCAATAACTCAAAACTCTAAACTCAAATCTCTCAAAACTCTAAACGAATAAGAATAAACTCAAAACTGCAGCCAATATTTCCCGCTATAATAGTACATTACGATACAAGTGCGAAAAATAGGAAATTCGAAACGAGAGGCGATAAATTAAAACACGACCGAAGGGAGTGTTTTAAATCGACACGAGTTGCGAATTACCTATTCGCACATGTATCGTACAACGTTTTACAGTACATATGGCCCTTTAAATGTTCGACACAGTAACGTAATATGCTAATTTTCGCACTAGTGCGGTAAAGTAGCACCATATGTACTGTAAAAGAAGTTGTGATTGGTCAATAAACGTTTTGGCTGGCTACAATACAAATTGAATATATCAAACCACACAAAACCACAGAAAACCAGCGCCACGGATTGGCACGGCATTATGCTAAGTGGGGATCCTAATTTAGTGTCCCAATGTTTTTTATGTAAGTAGGTACTATGTTATGGCGTTAAAAAATGTGTTTTCTTTCTTTCTTTTTCTTTTCTTTCAAACCTCCTAAAGAACAGCGAGTTGTGGGTTCATTTTTAAACTCTACTCAGTCTACTGATATTCCACTTTGATGACCTACAGTAAACACAAGAAATAAAGTTAACAGTTATAAACATAAACAAGAATTTAATATCAATTTATCCCCGATTCAACCCAAAACCACAGCTTCATAACCGAAAACAATTACAACCGTTTCCATAACTACGCAATCGTAAATTCCCTTCCATACCAAATTTAATAACGAACTAATAATTTGCACAAATTGCAAGTATGATAACAATGATAATAACATACAAAAAAGCCGTAACAACCATTTGGGAATTCATTCAATTTTCAATCGTATCCTCTAGCAAGAAGTCCCAAATTGAAACTAGTCATTCAATGGCGGTTACAACTTACAACTGATGACAATAGCATTTTGAGCGTTTACAAAAAGGGAGCAACAATACTAAGCCTTTAAAGGTTTAAACGACCTTTTTGGTTGTATTGGTTTAATTCTCTGGAGTAATTAATGTGGTCGATATTAGGGCGGATTGTTAAGGTAATAAAAAGAAGATGTCTGAGTTTTTAGATCTGAAAAGACAATGGGAATAACTTAAGGCCCTGTGTTCCTCTGCGTACAGTTGAGTTTACAAACATCAATGCCAATAAAAAATTAATATGACATTATCTATGAAAAGGGACCTTATTGTCGGTGGCGCTTAAGCCATTATCAACGATGCTCCCATATTATAAACAACGCCGCGCTACGCAGTGCGGCGTGAGCTCCATCGACAATAAGGTCCCTTTTCATAGATAATGTCACAAATAAGTAATTATTATAGAAAACTATTACACAAATTGACTAACCCCACAGTAAGCTCAAGAAGGCTTGTGTTGTGGGTACTCAGACAACGATATATATAATATATAAATACTAAAATACATAGAAAACACCCAAGACTCATCAGGATCAAAGATCCGTTCTCATCACACAAATAAATGCCCTTACCGGGATTGGAATCCAGGACTATCGGCTTCATAGGCAGGGTCACTACCCCCTAGACCGGACTGATCGTAAATCATAACGCCAAATATGAAACACGTAGTTTATGTGATAATCTCATAGATGTTTACCGTGACAAACTGGTATAATAGTACCTCTTTAACCTTGAGGTCGTGACCAAGATTAATCAAAGGTGCCGTAAACCGGCTATTATCGGTAAATTGTGCTAAGAACGGTCAAATCGGTTCAATTTGCTCGCACAAGTTACTCATGTCCTGTCGCCTATTACCTGCCGTTTACCTATCCATACCTGCGTACAACCTGCGATAGAGGTTCGGTAAATTCTACAAGCCACGTAAAAAATAACTGAAATTTCTAACTAAAAATACTGCTGTTTGTGATTTCTAATTGTTTTTTATTACCACGACGGTAGTAATGAAGCGTGCGGCCTGATGTTAAGGCCCCGTAGGTTCGTGTCCTTTTCTCACTCTCACTTAAGCGTGAGCGAAATGGATGTGCCGCGGACCGCGGATATCATGTTTTTTTAGAATAATATTGTAATATTTAGAATTTGTTTTAAGTTTAAAAAAAAAAACAATGAGTTCCCTCAAAAATATTTTTTTTGGAAACCATCTTGTTATTTAAAAACGCGGTACGATTTAAAAGTAATTATTCAGGAATATAAAGTAAATCATACTCAAAGTAACATAATTACCTTTTATTTCAAAGAACTTGAGAATAACAAATGTATTTTACACAAAATACGATAACAGAGTTACCTTGTTCACTCGTTGAGCTCCGAAATAGAAGTGGCGTTCTTCAGAATCAGTGTTGCCAACTTTATTTTTATCAACCCACCAAATAAGGCCGTATTAACCACCAGAAAACCACTAAACTTTGTCGGGCTCTCAAACCACCAGAATTCCACTAGAAATTACAGTGCGACACAAAATATTACTTATTCATGAGCGACAACCATCTGCGATACTTGTGAAATGTCGTGTGCTTAAGCGTAGTGTTATATAGCTGCAAACTCGCTATAGTAAAAATAGGTTCTTTAATTCGCCCGTTGGAACGCGGTAGGGCGTTCAACTCGCGGTGTGGTAAAGGAAAGCGGGAAAATATTAGATTTTAAATTTAAAACAGAGTAGGAATAATTAAAAATAATAAAATAGAGTACTTAGATTTTGATTTGCTATGACAATAAAATACTGTACGGTAATTGTCATTTCATTATTAAAAAGTTCGATTAAATCATTATTTGAATAATATAGAATATGCACGACTTTTAATTCTTTCATGACTACTAATCATACAATGTAGTAGTAAATATTTATATGTTGCAGTTCTAGCCCTCTCTCACTCTCTATGTCTAAGCAAAATTTCAATTAAGTGAACACCACTCTAGTTTTGTATTGAAGTAATTCTATGGTTGAAATGTTCATACTTTGCTCAGATATTGACGAACTCCAAAGTATTGACTAGGACTAATGTTATAAATTGTATCAGTAAATTCTGCAAAGTTTCATATCAAATGATAAAAAAACACAGCAAATATGTATATTGCTTTGATAGTATACATAGGGTACTTAAGTAAATTAAGTAATTCTTTATTGTGCACCACAGAGTCTTAACGTAAACATATGTAAAGAAAACAATATAGGTAACAACAAGAGGCAGTCTTATCGCTAAAAAGCGATCTCTTCCAGACAACCTTAGGGTAGCAGACACTTAATAAAATATTTATAGGAAATATTTGTGTATAAGTAGTTAATAATTGTTATCAACTATGTATTTAACATCATTCTAACTGTCAAGATGTCAAATAATAGCATCAGTTAATGTAATGTAAATGGACCAGCAATTTAATTCATATAGCCACCATAAGTTTACTGCATGTTCACTATTGTTCACAGGTACAGGACACTTATATAAGTTGTGGTTACCTATAATTAGATATGGTTACCTATAATCGGGGAATCCCCGACCCGACAGATTTGATTTGAGCAATGTTGCCTACATCCTAAACTCAAACCATGTTTGATGTTCCGGGCCTAAATGCTCATTTTTAACTATAACGTATACAGAGCATTTTATGAATCACACTAGCGGTTAAATTACGTAAATTACCACTAACTGGAACAATCTAATCCACTATAAAATCCACTAGCCACTAAAACCAAAAAAATCTCGCTGTAAGGCATGCCTAAACCACCAGATCTAGTGGAAAATCCACTAAGTTGGCAACACTGTTCAGAATGACTGGCTGTATTTATACCCCCGTGACCGATAAAAAAAATTTCAAAAGAAGGTAGCTTCAAATTCACTTGTTTACATCAACCCAAGAGTACGGGTAGATTGTACTCAAAATATTCAATAAAATGAAGGTAAGATTAACTTACTACGTTCTAAAACTACTCAAAATGTGTAGTTTATTGTAAATAAATTCAAACGAAGCTTACAGATTTTTCAAAAATCTCTGCTCTCTGAACCTGCGGCACCTTCAGCAGTCACCTTAGCCTATGGGCACTTGCAACTGGAGTTAGACGCGCGTTGCCGACTTCAACTTAACAAGTACTTGTCAATGAAATGTGAAGTCATGTGAATGGAATGCGAAAAATTATAAAAAATAAGGTTCTTCGTAGGTATAGAAATATATATAGAATTATTTTTTGTATTCCTTATGTTTGAGTACCTATAGTTGTATAATATTATTATCATTGTGTCCAATTGGGTACTTGACACTTGTTGAATATTATAACAAAATTTAGTTAAATGGATAGAAAATGAGCCATCCATTATAAAAAAGTTAAATTTAAAAAATTATATTGAGATCATAAAAAAATACAAGGCTCCGAAATCACAAAAAAAATATTTTTTGTCTTTCAAAAATAGAAAAGAAAATGGTACCATTCGATTCCTTACATTTTATTGAAAAATAAATTGTAAGACAACTATACACATAAACGCAATATTTCAGGGTCAAAATGGCAATTTCCTTCATCTTACATACATTTAGGACAGACTTATATGATGTGTCGTCACATCACCTTATCATTTTGTTAGAGGCGTTTCAATCGTCGAGTGCGAGCGTCAGACTTTAACTCTCATTTCTGATCTTTGTGTTGCTTAAATGCCATGAGTCCTATATAGACATTTGATCCTCAGGAAAATCAAGATCGTTTGACATTATTTACAAAAAACAGTCAAGTAGCCAATTGAAAGAGTCGACATGTATTGTGATCTGCCAAAATGTATGAAACTGCTAATTCGTGATTTTGGGTTCAACTTTACAGTGGAAGTTACTCAATCTATGTAGCCTGTGGAAACGATATGCACATCTGCCGAATTTACTAATTAGGATGCGCTCAGAGGCATTTCAATTTTGACACGAAACCGATATAACGGACGCAGTACCTATTTTGAAACGCTCGCAAAATGCCTAATTCTGATTGAGGTTGGAGTTTGAATTTTGAAATTTAATGTGAAGTTTGGATTTGTCTCCTATCCTAACCACTTGGATATTAATATAAGAATACAGGATGTAATATGGGATGTGTTTCAATCTTCCGACGAACTTTAACTAAAACTATAATCGAGTACTACGACTATGTATGTACTCGTACTATATACCACAAGATCTGTACCTCTAGTGTAAATTTAGTCGATAGCGAAACGTGACGTACGCGTTTGCGTTAAGTCTCATTTTGTATGGGTTTTTGAACAGCGCGCCAAGCGGGACGTTTTGGAAAGTCAAAAATCTCATACAAAATGACACTTAACGCAAACGCGTACGTCACGTTTCGCTGTCGAAAATATTTACACTAGGGGTACTGCACTGCACAAACACCACGCTGCGCTCTAAAACTCAGATTATAGATGTAGCTCGAAAAGTGGCCAAGTTAAAGTGGGACTGGGCTGGGCATGTCTGCCGCATGCCGAATGACTTGTGGGCCAAGATAACCACGGATTGGGTGCCCCACGAGTCAAACCGGGGATCTGGCAGACCTCGTCGGCGATGGCGGGATAACTTAGACTCCTTTTTGAGGGACTGGTCGGTCGTAGCTCAAAACCGAGATGAGTGGAAGAAGAGGGGGGAGGCCTTTGCCCAGCAGTGGGACACAATGGGCTCGTTATAAATAAATAAATATAATAGGGGTACTGTACGTTATTAACAGAGATCGGCGGGGGTGAGCTGTTTTTATGTCATTAATGTCATGTAGCTGTGTCTTGTAGATGTTAATATGGATATGGAGTATCCATAATTATATAAATATTAAAAGAAAAGATAAGACTGAAATGATTAAACTAAAATTAAAATTCATTACAAAACGAGTGCTAAGCTTTTTTAATTTTATTTTACGTGCTATTGTAATAAATAACTATTAGTTTTTCTCTATTTTTAATTTGTTTCGCCTTGAGTTTTATTTTGAGTTTTTTTGTATATAGAAAAATATATTTCTACATCCACTGATGTGAGTCGAGTGAAATGGATATACAATATATTTATATTATCTAAGGAAGCTTGCTTTAATAATAGATGAAATTTTTTCTCACTTCAGCTGAAAGCTGTGCAAAATAGATTATTCACATTCCGTAGATTGCGACGTGACGAGAAGGCATCCGAAATAAACTAATGTAATTTATAACTAAAATTAATCGTTTATAATTATTATTTATGCATTATCATTAAATGGCAAGGTATATCCATGTAATGTTAACGACCGGTCTAGCCTAGTGGGTAGTGACCCTGCCTACGAAGCTGTTGGTCCCGGGTTCAAATCCTGGTAAGGGCATTTATTCGTGTGATGAGCATGGATATTTGTTTCTGAGTCATGGGTGTTTTCTATGTATTTAAGTATTTATAAATATTTATATTATATATATATATCGTTGTCTAAGTACCCTCAACACAAGCCTTATTGAGCTTACTGTGGGACTTAGTCAATTTGTGTAATAATGTCCTATAATATTTATTTATTATTTATTTATGCAAAAACTGAAAACAGCTCACCCCCGCCGGTCTCTGGTTATTAAGTATAGATACAAATGTTCTTTTCATTTTGTCTCAGTATTTTGTTTTTTTTTTTAATAAACATATTTTGCCATGGAAACACGACATTTAAAGATAGATAGATAGAATACTTTTTATTTCAAACCTCAGTAAAAAGATACAAGAAAATAAACAATTGATTAAATGTAGAGACAGACACCAGGCGGTCTTATCGCTAAAGAGCGATCTCTTCCAGACAACCTTTAGATAGCGGAAATAGAGAAGTTAGTCGAAGATGTAGATGTTGCCAATCCGTTATGAAGCCTACATTCACACACACAATTACAATAAAGTTTAGACCATTATAGACCTGTCACCTGAACAAATTAACTATTGTTCACCTTACGCATAACATCCGTAACGGCCATCGGAAAACCAATTTGAATGTCATTGAAATTCATTGCTTAAGAATACAAACAATCGAATAAATGAAAGAACAACCTTGCGAAACCCCATGACACCCTTATTTCCAAAAAGTTACTAAAATTTATTTGACAAATACCCGTACTTACACATACCCTTATGTGATAAGAGAGGTATGGGCAATGTGAATGTCATCTCGCCTTGTGTGGTAGGGCACAGCACAGCAGATGTCATTCCAGGTCTAGAGCAGAGCCCAACTGGGGAAGTACCTCCACCTTACAGAAAACCGCAGCCAAATAACACTTGACCCTACTCATAGTGTTGTGTTCCTGCCGGTGAGTAAGGTTGCCAATGCCAGAGCTCAACGAGGGGGGTGGGGTTAGAGTCGGCAACGCGCATGTAACTCCTCTGGAGTTGCAGGTGTACATAGGCTACGGAGACTGCTTACCATCAGGCAGGCCGTATGCTTGTTTGCCACCGACGTAGTATTAAAAAAATTAAAAATTAAATAATAATAATAATAATAAATAATAGTAATAAAAAAAACCCGTGCTGATCGAACAAATAAATAATCTTATATCCGACTACCGTTTAGACTTCAACTTCAACTTCAACTTCAAAATTTTATTTGCTAAAAATGCACGTACATAATAGATGTTATTGTCAGACATAATCAATATTGGTATCAGCGCATTCAGCCAGAAGGCATGCAAATCATATCATATAGAACATATTTACAAATATACAAAGAAACTTAAAACTAAAATTAAAACATGTCAAAACAAAACTAAATCTCTGGTTATTTTTTTAAAAAGCTAGCAAGAAAAAAACACTATCGAAATACATTAAATGTCAAAAAGAAATAATTTATTTTAAAGATGAAATTGTTAAATATGTCAATTAATTGAGATTTTTATACAAGAAACCTTCATGAAAAGAGCGTACTCCTATTTTAAACTCGCCAACGCACTTGCAATCCCCCTGGTACTTGCTTACCAACAGGCTATTCGTCTGCTCTTATTTGCCTTCTATATAAAAAAAAAACTTTTAAAAAGCACACACGTAATTTTCGTATAAAGTTTAGGTATTACTTTAATTGTACAGCCAGCCTAGATAACCCTACAATTAATTAGCACCGAGTACAGTTAGATAACAGCTCATTACTCGTAAATCCGCTAAACGACCGCCCGAAACCGGGAGACCAATCCAAACTTACATTTTAACATCAAAATGATGTCATTTTGTTATCATTTGCCCGTGCGTCTCGCTCGCTCCAATAAATGTACCGACACAAGTACGAGCGAAATGCACGCGCGAAAGATATCATCAATTAGATATCGTTTTAATGTCATAGTGTACGTTCGAATCCCCGGTTGAAACCGGTTTTATTGGGCCGGTTATATTCGGATTTAACTGTTTATGTGGACATAAGCCAGTTACGTAGATAGCGGTAAATATGTGGTCGCAAACTAGCATCTGTGGCAATGTTCCACTTCGAAATGTTACCTAAATCGCTGAATTTCGATACAGAATTCTCGGCGGAAAGTACAATGAGATCATAATATTGAAGTTCGAGCAGAGGTAATGCTATAAACACATAACATAATAACATATAATACCTCCATAGTTTCTGTTTGTCCCAACGGTTGATTGGCAGAGAATTCAGTCTACTGTTTGTACAACGTGCAATAAAGTTTAAATCAATAAATAAACCTTTTTCCGAGACTGACTCTCAAATCAAGCTTTAACATTTAAAAAAATCCCGACGACATTATGTCCGCTAGTTATGGTGGAAAATACACATTCATTGACGCTTCGAATAGATGTTGCTACTATCAAGCAGGTATTATGTGCATGGCGAATCAATATACCCTGATAGATCAATTTACGCTGCAACTAGAACACTTTGGGTATAAGGTGGAAGGACAGGGTCATGAACCGAAGGGTTCTTGAGATTACCAAGCTGCCCAGCCTCTTTGCGCTGCTAAAGCGGTTACGCTGGCGGCTGGGGCATATGCATAGAATGCAACCTTCTCGTTTGCCGCAGTGTTTTTTGCTTAGCGCCATAGCTGATGAGCATCGGTCAGCCTATGTTACGGCATAAGGACTGCGCGCAGCGAGACATCCCGCTTCCCGGGGACAGAGATAAGTGGAACAAACTGATGTTCGACGGACGTAAAATCCATGATGAGGCGTGGTTTAAGACACTTGCAAGTAAGCCAGCTAAGCGTCATCAGCGCGACTTCTGTTCGCTACGGACACACTACAGCCGCCAGGCTTGAGGTCGTGTTTGTCGCTCCCGTATTGGTTTACACAGCCATGAAAAATGCTACTACTGTTTGAATAGTCTGTAATAGATTCAGAGGCCAATGAGGACAGCTAAAGTATAACCTACTAACTGTTTGTACTTTTACAAGTCCCGACGAACTTGTAAAAGTACAAACTAAATTCGATTATTAAACCTTTATGGAATTAAAGAAAGTTCCAAATTAAGAAGCGTACAACTTATTCTGTGGGTCTAACGAAGATAAAAATTGATTCAATCAATCCAAACAACACTTTCACTCCAACTTACCACCAATATCTACAGCGTCGATTGATCGAGTTCTAGATAGAAGTAATCGTCGTAATTGGCCAAAGTTGCTCGAACTTCGAGCCAACTCGGGCAAGTCGGGCAACTCGGGCAAGTCCAACTCGAGCCAAGAAAGGGAATCAACAAACTGACTGTTTGGGAAAGTGAATACTGGAGGGGTTTTAATTATGTATTGACTGTAGTTTATTTGATTTTATTAGGGGTCGAGGGCGTTGGTCAGCGTGGAGGACGCAGGTTCGAATCCGGCCTCCGCCACTAGAGGGCTCTGTCACTTTTCTTTAGTTTACATATCACATATATTTCCCTTTATAATTGATATTAATTTAAAAACAAAACCGTAGCTTGCGACTGTGACTTATATATTGCCAGTTTTTTTTTAAATCTTCTAACCTTTATAATGCAAACAAGAAAACTCCTAAGAAGGAAATGACACAATCAAATTTCCTTGCCCCTAAAAGTCATTTAAAAACGCTCCTATTTAAATTATCCTCTGTCCTTTGGAAAAGTAACAAAGGAAATGTTTCCCACCCTAATTAAAAGATTCCTTAATTATTACTTAGTAATTAATAAGCTAAAGAATGTTCTCAAATGAGTTTCTTTTTGTCGAGCTATTTGCTTGGAGATTTAATGTATAATTAACGTTGGAGTTTTGATAGGCGCTGATGACGGGGAGTGGGATAAGGTAAAACATGAACATAAATGTTTTACATAATATTAAGAAGCGTTTGTTTGTAATTATTTGATGAATTCGTTACTATGTAGGAATTTTATGTTCAATTGAAGTTTCGACTGCCATAATTAATATAAATAGCAAAATAACTTCTTTGATTTCCAACTTTGGAGTGCCAGAACCAGAACCTCGCAAATCTGTCCATTCCTTTCCTTATGTATACACGCCTTCGAGAAAAGATGTAATCATCTTTCGGTAGATGTCGCTTTACGCCAACCCAAAGGCGTGTAATATAAGGGAACGACGGTGGCAAGCAAGCATACGGCCCGCCTGATGGTAAGCAGTCGCCGTAGCCTATGGACGCCTGCAACTCCAGAGGTGTTACATGCGCGTTGCCGACCCTTTAAAAATCTGTACACTCCTTTTTTGAAGAACCAAATACTGTGGACCCTCGGGAAAACCTCGGCAGGTAGCTCATTCTACAACCGGAGCGTGCGCGGGAGGAAGTTCCTCTTAAACCGCACAGTGTGTGACCATTTAGGTTCTAGGGTGTGAGGATGAACACCCTGCCGACGGCGGGCGGTGCGGTGATAGAAAGTGGCCGTTGGCATCATGTCAAACAATTCTTCAGAGCACAGCCCATTGTACAAGCGGTAGAACACACATAAGGAGGCAAAGTCTCTCCTTAGACTTAAAGGCTTCCGTAGCTCAATTGGTTAAGAGGAAACGCACGGATTGCAGAGGTTGCGGGTTCAAGTCCTGCCGAAAGCGTAACTTTTTCCATTTTTTCTTTAATATAAAATCTAAATCTAATCTAATCTAATCTAATAGTGAAAATCCTGCGTGAGATGCGCGCCCATCACCAATACGATCGTCAAGGTGGTATCAAATCCAGTTCGAAAATGTAACATGTTTTTAATTCTGAATCGTGCTCCCGATATAAAAATACACTGTATCAGAGCTAACACAGGTTTGAAAGGTACAATAATTGTAAAGAGTGTGGTCACGTAAAGGTTTAACGGCTCAGGTGCGACATCCGAGTTATATCGCCTTTACGATATCGCACGATTAGAAGAAACAACGGAGGAGATAAGAGAGGGTTGTGACATAGTAAAAGGCAGTAAGTAAGTAAGTAAGTAAATATTCTTTATTGCACCAACAATTATACATTTTACATACATGTAAAACTACAAATGAATTTTAAAGGAAAATAGAACCAGGTAACAACAGGCGGTCTTATCGCTAAAAAGCGATCTCTTCCAGACAACCTTTAGGTAACAGGAAATTTCGAACTCATACAAAAGTCAACAGGTAGTGCAAGGAGCTAAATATGGAGACTATTAAATACAAACACACATACTACTTATATAAGTATTAAAACAATACCTAATATACTAATAAACATACAATATAATAAAATACAATATATATATATATATATATTTATACTTACACATATAAAATATATAAATGGCAACTTAAGGTAGAGATAGAAAGTATAGTTTCAGCTGATTTTTGAAAATGGGGAGAGATTTAGCTAATCTTAATTCTACTGGCAGAGCATTCCATAACCGAACAGCCCGGAAGGTAAAAGAGCTATTATAAAATTTTGAAGTAGATAAGGGAGGAGCAAGAATATGAGTCTGAGAACATCTGATAGAAGAGAGATACTTGAAACGCTCTTTGAGATAAGGTGGTGTAGCGGGGTTAAAGAGAATGCCATATAGGAGGGCAAGAACATGAGAGTCACGGCGAAGACGAATAGGAAGCCACTTGAGCTGAGAACGAAACTGATGTGGCAGTAATAGTAGCCTATATTTAGCTCTTTAAGAATTTTCATTCGGGGGATCCCACTTATTTCATTGAACTGTGATGGCGTGAGACATACCTAATTGAGTAATGAAATAATTTTAGTCGTAAAAAGACGTCCTTCAAAACCTCCTGATTTGAACACCAGGGTGCTGTTTTGCTTTGCAATAAGCTTTTAGGTTAGATTAGTATTTTTTTGCTGATCGGTTAAATAGTACACATTGATTTTCTTCTTTGTTCCATTTATGAATTCTTGCAATGATATAGTATGTTTGTTTAATAAAACCGTGATGGTCTTAAATAATACGACATGGGAGAATTGCATATTTTCTCATGGAACATAATATGGGAATACCTACTGTTTATTATTTATTCATGAAAAGCAAGCGTCTATTTTTTGCACCTATTATCCAGAAAGATACAATTACATGATGATAATAAAATTATTATTCAAGTGTCAGCAATTATTTAATAATTATTTACTAAACTTCTTAAACTAAATTTCTTAAATTTGGCCAACACTAATGATAGGTGCTAAAATCAAAATTTCTTTGAAATATGGCGTCATCCAGCCCCATCAGGTTAAAGATAGCTTACTCAAATGCATCTACTTACTCTGGTTATATTAAACGAGAGGGTTATGCCTAGATTTATTCGCTATTTGTGAACGTCGGATCATGGGCGTATTTTGGCGTGGATTGAGGATGGTTTCTATCACGAGAATTTATCAAAGAAACGCAATTTAACTTCAACTTTACATTGTCTTTTACAAACTGAAATTTTTGACACTAGAGATTTCTTTGAAGAGTTATATGGACTGATTGATGTCTCTTGTTTTCATTGTTGTTGCTTTTCTAAAATAACAAATAAGATTTGCTTAAGTGTAGGATTAGATACATGTATTTGTCAGTCAACAGCATTTTATATAGGTTATAGGTTTTGGCGGGCTTGTTTTCAGCAACTCGGCGTCATTATACACTTTTTTATTTTTAGAAAACAAATGTTTATTAGAAAAAAATTGATCTGAACAATAATTCTACCGATTCGTATAATAAAGTGGTGAGCTAGCGAGGGTTTACTTTTTTAATTTTTAGTTGGTTCGATTCCCAGGTGACAAGCGAGTTTTAGAAGATCTTTAAATGCAGTTTTGTTTATTTTCAATAATAAAGGAATGTTTCCTCAGTAAAATTAGCTAACTAAAGAATTTAAAGTAGTTATCCTCCAGGGCCCATAGTTTTTTCACCCTGTATAGCCCCTGTTTTGCGTAATGGGTTATCGGCATTATTCTTACTAATCCAACTCAACAAAAAGCCTAACAGACCCTAATGCTGCCGACGACTTCTGGGAGAGAAACAATTGAATATAAACCAACTTAACTTTAAAGTCGATGTCAACGTAAATAATTTGGAATTAATTAATTAATTTACTTTTAATTCTTCTGACGACCGGTCTGGCCTAGTGGGTAGTGACCCTGCCTACGAAGCTGATGGTCCCGGGTTCAAATCCTGGTAAGGGCATGTATTCGTGTGATGAGCATGGATATTTGTTCCTGTCATGGGTGTTTTCTATGTATTTAAGTATTTATAAATATTTATATATTATATATATCGTTGTCTAAGTACCCCCACATAAGCCTTATTGAGCTTACTGTGGGAGCTCAATTTGTGTATTAATGTCCTATAATGTCCTATAATATTTTAATTCCAAAGGTTACCACTGTAAGGGGGTGAAATAAATGTTACAGGAAAAAAAATCAAAATAATAAATATTACAGGACATCATTACACAAATTGACTAAGACCCACAGTAAGCTCAATAAGGCTTGTGTTGAGGGTACTTAGACAACGATATATATAATATATAAATACTTAAATACATAGAAAACACGCATGACTCAGGAACAAATATCCATGCTCATCACACGAATAAATGCCCTTACCAGGATTTGAACCCGGGACCATCGGCTTCATAGGCAGGGTCACTACCCACGAAGCCAGACCGGTTGTCGAGATTTTACTTGGCTAAAATGAAATTCTATCCGTTAAACCTCCGTTATTAATGTTTTAAAACAGAAAAGAGGACTAGAGAACTAAAAGGCAGCTAAAAGCCATGTACAAAACATTCTTATTGGTCTCTTCATGTATTCATATAAATAAACAACATTTAGTAGTAAAGTACGTGCCATCCACGATGGCGAGCAGATTTGTCAAATATAACCTTTATTATCATGACAATACGAGTTCAGGCACGCTTCTTCCTGAATGACATCATCTATACATAGCAACACGCAAGTATGGAAATTATGAGAGCAGCTTTCTGAATTAAAGTTAGATTATTGATTGAAATTTATTGCTGAGTGACAAAACTTCCGAACTCAAAGTGCATGTAAAAGTTGTCATTTTATATGAATTATCTTATTTTAATTATTTAAAGTCCCCAATCTAAATTATTACCTATTATTTATAAGCCCCGGCATATACTTTCTTTAGTTAGATACGTTGAAAGGCAGTTTTCACTTCTTCTGAACTGTCGACCGTCTGTAAATAGAGTATATGTACAAATTAAAGAGTTGGAAGCAACGACAGAGCTTGTAGACGGTGTTACCTTGCCAACGGTCTTCCCTGCCTTGAACATAAATAGCCATATTATAGTAAATCATAAATCAAGTGCATTTACTCTCACAGAATACCATTTTTTTAAGTGGAACGATAAATATCATAACATTATCTCATTTCAAACTGTTTTGTGAATCGTATTTTTTTTCTTAATCCCGACGTCAAAACTTGTGTGTGTCTGCATTGAAACGGGAAAACCGATTAGGAAGCGCTAAAAAATCTGCACTGGTTAAACATATTTTATCAAAATTGATACAGCTGCTTCATTGCTTAGAGTTTTTCCTAATAAAAAAAAAATGTATTTAATCAAAATTTTCTTCTTCTTCTTCTTCCTCGCGTTGTCCCGGCATTTTGCCACGGCTCATAGGAGCCTAGGGTCCGCTTGACAACTAATCCCAAGATTTTGGCGTAGGCACTAGTTTTTACGAAAGCGACTGCCATCTGACCTTCCAACCCAGAGGATAAACTAAGCCTTGTTGGGATTAGTCCGGTTTCCTCACGATGTTTTGCTTCACCGAATGGTGTTGGTTAATCAAAATTTTCTTACCACCTTAATATTGTAGTCATCTCCGCATCTTTCCCTCCAACATAACACGTGCTGTTTTGTTTAATAATGGCTGGAACAAGAGTTAATTAACACACAACAGTATTTGTTTGATGTCGCCGGCGCCATGTTTATTACGAATAATTAAATATTACATACGGTTTCTCGAATATATGCGACGTAAATATAAACAGCAGCTTTACTTGCAGCTTTATTATGTAGCCACAACCACTCTTCGTGTTGTATCCAAGTATTTTGATTAAAATTTAATGATGTTGGATGTGAACATTCCTTAGAATATTTATCCAACCGGAGTCGCCTTAAAAAGCTTATCCCTACGTCGAAAACCTCGGCTAACGGTCATTTATTTATTTATTTAATCTTTATTGCACATCAGAAAACACTGTACAATAGGCCAACTTCTTCAACTTCAACTTCAAAATATTATTTGCTAAAAATGCACGTACATAATAGATGTTATTGTCAGACATAATCAATATTGGTATCAGCGCATTCAGCCAGAAGGCATGCAAATCATATCATATATAACATATTTACAAAATATTTACAAATATACAAAGAAACTTAAAACTAAAATTAAAACATGTCAAAACAAAACTAAAACGAAAATACGGCTATCTCTGGTTATTTTTGGTAGATTTAAAAATCTAGCAAGAAAAAAAAAAAAAAAAAAAAAACACTATCGAAATACATTAAATGTCAAAAAGAAATAATTTATTTTAGAGATTGAGATTTTTATACAAGTCAATGCTTAATATTATAGAATTCAGTCATTGAGTAAAAACAGTGCTCATTTAAAAACTTCACCAAAAGATTCTTAAAAACTACCTCATTCATCTACCAACCTCAGTGATTTTGGCAACCCGTTATAGATTTTCGGCGCCATTGCAAAAATACTCTTCTGGAAAAGAGCTGATTTGCCAGGAACCTAATGCCGTAAGGTATTCTCTAGCAGTCAACCTCTAGGCAAAGCAGATAAGTTGTAGGCAGTGCAAAAACATGAGGTATAGATGATACAATTAGGTACATGTACGAATGCAATACAATCATAAAAAATACACAAACATAAACATACATATTTGTAGGATGGAGTCCAAAATTAAACCAACTTTAACTAATAACACTTTTCTTTATTTTTTCACCATTTTGCAACCGTTCACAATCCGCCATAGCTCTCATCTCCCCTCTCTCTCTCTACACTCCCTCTCCTGGTCGCACGCTACTAATTGCGTTCAGGAATAAGGATCGTTACAATTGAGATCCTACAATCGGCCGTCCTGTAATTCAGGCTGCCCACAGCCTGCGCCATAGGCTTATGACATTATCTACTAAATTATTATTTTTTGAACAGACTTACAATTATCATACAAAAGATAACCTAAGAGAAGCATTAACAAATACAGATGGTTTTTTTTTTCTCAATAGGTAACAGACTGCATCTCTATAGTAACAGGTAGTATTTTTTTTTTTTTACATTTTATTTCTACAACTTTTTTTTTTTTACCTACTTGCTATATTATGATTAAACTCCAATAAAGATGCATGCAATGGTACTTGATCACCTTATGATAACAAAACAGAACTATAACTCTGTACCGTTATTTCAGTCACACCCTTTACCACCAACACCCATATTTACTGGTACTGCTGCGCTGGAATCCCTATCGGTCACTATCCGACAAGGGTTTCCATAGTCCTTTTGGTGCAGTTTTAGCTTCTCTACAGTTTCCTTACTTGATGTTGTTTTAACTGGGTATATCCAAACAAATTTGGTGAAAGCATCAACAACTGTGAAAATATAGTTGTACATCTTTTTTGTAGCATCCAAGGAGGTAGTACCAGGATAGATCTGCGCTAAATCTGTCCACTGAGGTCCCAATGCAGACATTAGGCTATGGCGGATTGTGAACGGTTGCAAAATGGTGAAAAAATAAAGAAAAGTGTTATTAGTTAAAGTTGGTTTAATTTTGGACTCCATCCTACAAATCACGAGCAAGATTTAAGATGACCGACGAGGAGACGACAAAACCCATGAGCGCATTCTTCATGACCGAAGCTGTTCCAAAATTTAGCGGCGAGGACCTGACCTACAGGACGGCCGATTGTAGGATCTCAATTGTAACGATCCTTATTCCTGAACGCAATTAGTAGCGTGCGACCAGGAGAGGGAGTGTAGAGAGAGAGAGGGGAGATGAGAGCTATGGCGGATTGTGAACGGTTGCAAAATGGTGAAAAAATAAAGAAAAGTGTTATTAGTTAAAGTTGGTTTAATTTTGGACTCCATCCTACAAATTGAGAAAAAAAAAACCATCTGTATTTGTTAATGCTTCTCTTAGGTTATCTTTTGTATGATAATTGTAAGTCTGTTCAAAAAATAATAATTTAGTAGATAATGTCATAAGCCTATGGCGCAGGCTGTGGGCAGCCTGAATTACAGGACGGCCGATTGTAGGATCTCAATTGTAACGATCCTTATTCCTGAACGCAATTAGTAGCGTGCGACCAGGAGAGGGGAGATGAGAGCTATGGCGGATTGTGAACGGTTGCAAAATGGTGAAAAAATAAAGAAAAGTGTTATTAGTTAAAGTTGGTTTAATTTTGGACTCCATCCTACAAATTTCGCTGCGGCTCGCGTCCCGGTCACTTCCCTGCGCTTCGGCCCTCGGAAGAGGCGCATGATGACCGTTTACGAGTACATCGCGTCGCTCCGCACGCGCTCACTGCTATACGAGCTTTAAAATAGTCAAGTGTCAGCTGTCAAAAATTCGTCCCGTATTCCAAGGCACCCAATTGACAATCACATGTTTCACAACAACACTGTATCACTGGAGTCACAGTCACGTTATCAAGCGCGTTCACGGATCGATCCCGAGCGGCGGCTGAATGTTTTGATAAGAGGTTTGGGAGGAGGCGCGAGAGGAGCGGAGGCCACGGTGCGCGCGACGCGACGATTTGTAGGATGGAGTCCAAAATTAAACCAACTTTAACTAATAACACTTTTCTTTATTTTTTCACCATTTTGCAACCGTTCACAATCCGCCATAGCTCTCATCTCCATGCCGTCGCACTCGCTGTACAGCTTGTCGGCGGTGGCCACCGAGTCGCACTCCACCACGGCGTAGTAATACTTCAAGCGGTTTAGCTGGTAGCGGCGTAGTTTCTCCATATGGTAGGTATGGTTTCCTACATATATATGAAATCAGATGAACTTACAAAGCAGAAACACTAAGATTTCCAGTACTCATACTTACGCCATACGTATTATATGAACTGACGTTTATCTGACATGGCTATTTCTAATTGTACGTTATGTACAAATAGCCATACATTTGATGTACCCTGCTAAATTCAGCAGACTGCTTTATACAGAAAATTACAGAAAAGTCGTCTCCAGTTGGTTGAATGTTCTAAGGAAAATTCCGACCTTAATTACAATTAAATTTTACATAAGATTTGATGGTATTTTTATTATTCTTTCATGTGTCTTATTTGAAGACTTAAGGATTTTATACAGGGTACACATCATTGAATTGTTATTTTCAATTATTTTTAACAAAAAAAAAGTAAGTTCTATCAAAAATAACATTACAAGCTTTTATTTAACTAGTCCTGGTACAGTCAAGGTATTAAATATAGACGCGGACAAAGTCTCAAAAATATGTACACGCTACCATAATGTATGGGAAATAAGGTCGCGTATACATATTTTTGGCACTTTGTCCGTGTAGATATTTAATACCTTGATTGTAGCTATATGTTTGTTAGTAAGTGAAGGTCAAATCTTGAAAGCTTAATTTTGAGCTGAAATTTTGCATACGTAATATGTAAATCAGATGACAATATAATATTATGATGACATGGAGCTGATCTGCTGATAGAGACAGAAGGTGGCCATGAGAAATCTATGATAAAACAACGCAAACGAATTGTATTTGGGGTTGTTAGAATTGTTTCTATAACTATTGAAGATAAAGTTATTTTATTATTCAAGTAGACATAATTATTACAATGCGCTTATGAACGTCAAATAAAGCTACACCGGCTCTAACTCTACACCTAGGACCCGGGAAGATTTAAATCTCCCCTCAATTGGAGGAGGGTATCCCAGTATGAACCGGCAAGAAACTCGGCGGGACACAACTTTTCAAAACGTTACATCGTATAATTAACGTGCATTAAATAAGAAAAAAAAAGCGGCCAAGTGCGAGTCAGACTCGCCCATGAAGGGTTCCGTACCATTTATGACGTATTAAAAAAAACTACTCACTAGATCTCGTTCAAACCAATTTTCGGTGGAAGTTTGCATGGTAATGTATATCATTTTTTTTTTAGATTTTTCATTCTGTTATTTTAGTAGTTACGGGACACACACACACACACACACACACATTTTTTCACTTTGGAAGTGTCTCTCGCGCAAACAATTCAGTTTAGAAAAAAATGATATTAGAAACCTCAATATCATTTTTAATGACCTATCCATAGATACCCCACACTAGTATAGTCAAGTTAACAAAAAGTATGGAAGTAAGTCGTGTAGTCGTGCTTTTTTTGGATTCGTTAGATGGCGCAACTAGATTATTTCCCCCGAGTTGCACCGTTTCTATTATGTACGGAAGACCGTTAAATTTTAGGTATAAACTATAAAGTGCCGTAATTTTGGAGTAAATTAAAAGCTATTGGGTTCAAGCTAAGTAGTGTATAGAGAACACCTTGGTGCATAGTACATCTTAATTAAAAAGATGTGCAATGTATGATACCCTAAAAAATTTTTTTTTTTCGATTGCGGCTCGAGGATAACTCAGTCGGTTGGTGCAATCTCAAGTTAAGCTTTTTAAAGCATTATAAACATTCAGTTAACTTTGCACGCCTGGGCAAATTATGGAACATGTATTTTTAATTATTTTGTACATTGTGCTTCGGGGGAAATTAAGAGAGACGTGAAAATTTTAAAAACGGTACTTATCTAAAGACACTACATTTGCACTAAATAAAAAATAGATTTTTTTTACCGGAAGTTTGTCAAAAAGTAAATAGAATTAATCGCAACGAACTGCAAGCGAAGGTGGTTGCCGCACACGGCGCGGGGCGCGCGGGGCGGGGAGATAGCGCAGCGCGCAGCTAGGGTTTGCAATATCCGACAATTTTTCGGATCCGGATACATAGAAATAGGATATCAAGAACGACTGTCAAACTTCAAAAGTGCGACCAAAAATGAAATGCAAGTTTGTTACAACAATTAATAATCTATCGGTGTTTGACCGCTTTATCGACTACTTATTCAAATGTGTTTGATTGTATAAAAAAATGATATACGAGTAGGTATGAAGGCGCTTCCCTTAGGGTCATATAGGGCCCAAAAGTGCCTTTGATGAAACCAGCACCATATTTTAGTATGTTGTTAAGCATGTTATTTTGACAAAAAAAACCATCGGGAGACAGTTTCTAACGTGGTTAAGTCACCAGTTATGACGTCATCAAAATGGCCGGTGCCGTGTTCAGAATATTGCGTATACCACAGAAAGTATATCACATGTAAGCTTGTGTGGGGTATCATAAAAAGCAAAATTAAATGCGCTACAATATCGTTTATACATTTGACCTTGTAAGTACCATAGTTTGCGAGAAATTTTAAGTTTTATTTAAATTTTCCCGAAAAAAAAATCCGTTTTTTGTTTTCATCAACTTTACTAGTAACTTTACAGGAAAACATTGTATCAAGATATGAATGCTACATTAGTAAGCTATTAAATTCCATAAAAATTTTGAAAATCGGTTTATAAACAAGCAAATTACACTATTTTTGTTCCATACCGGATGACACCACCAAGAGTCGGATGGCTGTTTCAATACAATTTGCAAGGCAAACGATGTTTAAGTAAAGGTAACTTGCTGAACGATATTTATAGTAAAGTAATATTTTCGATAAAAGTATTATTATCAAAATTAAGAATATATATTTTTTTTTTTTTAATCTGATTTTTATTGAGGCTTTGGACACTCTAGGTGAACATGTCAGCCTCATGGGTGCTTTCATAGTTCCCTACGCAAGGGAGAGATCAATAAAGTGGTATACGCTGATTGCTATGTCTGATAAAGGCTCTGCCAACCAACAATTGATCTGTCCATTGTGCATGGAGCCCAAACTACTAAATATCCTTTTTCTCAAGTCCGAATTCCGGACGCAGTCCAACAATACGTGAGACAAGTCATCAGGCTTCTGACAGTCTACACACAGTGGTGACGGTTTAACACCCATCATACATAGAAACTTATTTGTAGGGATGTGTCCGGACCGGACTCGGAAAGCTGAGACTAACACTTTTCGAGCGAGGTTGGCAGAATCAAACCAGGGTATCCACAAGGGTCTAGCTTGGATTGTTCTGTACCAGATTCCTACATCTCTTGATAAAGATTGTTCTCCAAAATGGTATTCCCATTTTTGTAAACATCTTTTTTTAATTCTAGGAATGACTTCACTTGTATATGGTATAGAATCTAGTACAGAGCCACCCATAACAGCGGTTTTAGCAAGCTTGTCTACTGCCTCGTTTCCTACTAACCCTACGTGGGAAGGAATCCACTGAATTTTGACAACCTTATCATTACAAGTAAACTCATGAATTAACTGGAGAGCTTCATATGCAATAGGCATGCCTCTTTGTCCGTAAACACAACGATTAAGGTGTTGAAGTGCACTCTTTGAGTCAGATAGTATCACAACTGGAGCACTATTCGGTAGCTTATTTGCATAACTCAAAGCTTCTTTGATAGCAACCAGTTCAGCTCGCATAACGCACACGTCATCATGCAGCTTCCACATGAGTGAAACATTACACTGGGGATCAAACAGAGCTGCTCCAACACCTTGTGCACACTTCGAGCCATCTGTGTATATTTTATAAAATTGGATATACTGCTCAGTAAAAAACCTCAATGTGGAATTTCTCAACTCCTCATTCTGTTGATGCCGCTTAGGAACATCAATATAATCAATGCTATCCATTATACATGATCTGGAGTCGATCGAGGACACCCACGTATTCAAAGAGTACATACCCAATTTGTCACAGTGATACACAGGTAAATCTTTCCATTCCTCATAAATGTTTGCTAACAAAGGAAATTTTTTATCAGTAAATAGATTACGTTTAGTCAAAATGCTCTGTAACGCTGAAATAATGGGGCTGTTTGATCTCGATCTTATTCTTAGTAAAAATCTACAACCCAACCAATAACGACGCACAGCCAGAGGAGGAATGGAGAGCTCACTTTCCATAGCTATAATAGGAGTGCTGCGTATAAAACCTCCGCACACACGCAAAGCTCTATTTTGCAAAATATCTATTTTCTTTAAATGACAAATAGCACAGTTTCCATAAATGAAACTACCATAGTCCAGGCGACTTCTTATTAGAGATAAGTATAGGCGCCTAAGATGTTTAGGGTGAACTCCCCAAGACCTACCTGCTAGAACCTTTAAAAGATTAATATGTTTGTAATTTCTTTCACAGAGCTCCTTAACGTGGACCCCCCATCTCAAGGGTGAATCGAGCCATAGCCCTAAATACTTAACTCTACGAACAACCTCGAGAGAGTTGCCATTAACAACTATGTTAACATTAACATCTTTTCGTGATCTTTTAAACACACATATTTTTGATTTAGTCTCTGAGATATACAAGCCAACTTTTTCTAGACAACCAATCAAACTATCAATAGAGAATTGAAGAACATTAACTGTATCTAAAGTGCGCCCTCTTTCCACTGTTTTATACAACACAAAATCATCAGCGTATTGTGAAATACAAACATTATTAATACTATTACCTATTTCCATGGTTGCAATATTAAATAAGAGAGGAGAAATGGGATCTCCTTGGGCTAATCCTTGGTGTGTATGTCTAATTAAAGGGCTACCTCCACAATTTAGGAAAATTCTACAGCGTCTATCGGAAAGGAAATTCCATAGATATTTACATATCTTATTACCTATGCTTATGTTTTGTAAAATGTTAATTAATGATCTTACATTTATGTTATTATATGCATTATCGATGTCGATAAAGCAAGCAACTGTAGGTTGTTTATTACCAAATCCTTGCTGAATATCAGATGTAAGTAGAGCTAAATTATCTAAACAAGACTGAGACCGTCTGAAACCAGTCGATGAGCCGGGAAGGAGACCCTGACTCTCCACAAACCATTCAATTCTCTTCATAAGAATCAAGTGTAAAATTTTACATGAACATGACATTAAAGAAATCGGACGTAATGAAGATGGTAAGCTGGGGTCCCTCCCCGGCTTAAGTATAGGGACTATTTGGACATCTCTCCACTGATCCGGGACAACTCCAGTCTGGATTATGAGATTAAATATTTTTAACAACATTAATTTACCATTGTTTGAAAGATTAAAAATCATAGAATAAGATATGTTATCAACCCCTGGAGACGTATCTTTCTTTTTTAAACAATTTAGTAATTCAGGGAGAGTAATTGGGATTTCTAACACAGAAGATTGTACACTAGAAAAGGATGGGACGGGTTCAGCAACACTATCCGGGGTCAACGAGTGAAGCAGATTCCTGGCGTTGTCGGGATCGACACCAGCCCGGCCTCCAGAGTTTCCTTTCATCCATCTCATTTTCCTCCACATGATAGTAGCTGATGATTCATGGTCGATGCTCGTACAGAAATCTTTCCACGCTTTTGAGCTAGCCCTTTTTATTAGTTCATTGGCTTTTGACACCTTGGTTTGCCAGCATGAAAGATTTGAAGGAGTAGGATTACGTCGAACCTTTGCTAGGGCTAGACGTCTTTCTGCCACGGCTTTGGATATTTCTGAATTCCAATAATGTTTGGGTCGAAATTTTGATGAAGGGTCCTCACTTGTTTTGATCCAAGGGATGTGTTTATCAGCTAATGTTTGGATGCTTTTTATAAATAAATCATAATTAGTTTGAACGTTATCACTCACTGAAACGTCAAACACTATTTCTGCTTCTTTATTGTACTCTGCCCAGTTAGCCTCTTTATAATTCCTCTTCTTGGTAAACATTTTAGATCGGATATAACCACAGGTCATCTTTAATATCACATGATCACTACCTAAATTTTCATTACAAGTCTGCCAGCTAACATTAGTAGCAATGTCCGTTGAAGCGAAAGAGATGTCAGGTGAAGATTTCTGCAGGCTGCCATTAACCCATTTAATGCGAGTGTGTGAACCATCGTTTAGACACACGAAATCATTTTCAAACATAGCTTTGTAGATAGCCTCTCCTCTTCGATCGGATTTACACGACCATAGGGCATGATGAGCATTCATATCACCAAATATTAGACACTCTGACTTACCAAAACTGAAGATTGAGTCCCAATCATGCTGATTAGTGGTTACGGAGGGAGGGCAATATATAGATATAATATGTTTAAGGCCAGGGATATTAAATATTTCAATAATCATAACTTGCATTTGAGAATTAGTTACATTATTAGGCCTATGTGAAAATTTTATTGATCTGTGTATGATAGCGCACAAGCCGCCATAAGAGTCGTCCCTGTCTGCTCTTACTACGTTATATCCACTAAACTTGAGAATAGTTTGAGTAGAAAGCCAAGTCTCACTCACAAATGCCATATGGATTTTATCTTGTAGTAATAAAAGTTCAAAGTTGCGAGCTTTAGGTTTTAAACTATTAGCATTCCATTGGTAGATACTTATCGAATCCTTGTTTGTTGTGTTACTACCCATTATTGTGATTTCCAAATAGCTTAAGCAACATCTCTATAGTGATATATTTCTGAACAAAATTCTTAACCTCACTCCAAATGAATTCCATAAATACCTTAATTTTATTTCCAAAATCTCCCTCGGTTGACATTGCTTCTTTTATCTTGTCTAAAAACCTATCTATTAAGGACTTTCTTTCTTTGCGAGTTTTCCGAGATTGCTGAGTGGAGGCTACGTCAATTGGAGGAAGAATAATACTTTCTGTTTCGGATGATTCATCGGCACTCACATTATGTTTCTCGCTTCTCCTCGATTTGCGAAGTTTTTTGTCACGTTGCTTTTTATTTTTGCTTTCAATACACTTCTCTTGATGTACACTTTCTTCTAATCTTCTTTCAGGATGCTCTTCTTCAAAATTGATATTACTAATTGAAGTCCCAGCACATACATCTCTACAAAGAAGTTTCGAGGATTCCTCGGTACAAAATAATGAGGGATTCGGATTCAGTAGCAGAGTTTCTCTCGCCTGGAAGCCACTGCTTACATCATTATTCTGTTTTTTTTCCTCGTTGATTTTCTTTAAGGCTACTTTATATGTGCAATTGTTTTGCCCCATGAATATACGAATGGATCTCTCTTTTAGAAATGCAGGACATACGCTTTTCATCAAGGATAAATGGTTCCCCTTGCAGTTCACACATTGGAACTTCTTTGTTTCACAATTTTCATGCTTTTCTCCACATTTAGGACAGATTTGTACCTTGGATGGACAAAAATTAATGACATGGCCAAATCGCCAATATTTCGAGCATTGTGTGACTGGGTACATATACGAGTCTACTGCCATACGACATCCATACGCCTTAACGTAAGTTGGCAGAATTGATCCTTGAAAACAAACACGAACGGTTTCACTCTTTACCCACTTACCCTGCTCATTTCTTTTGTTTAAACGTTTGACATCTAAAATCTTTGTATCTGAATCACACACAAAAATATCTTTTAGCTCCTTTTCATCAACATCAAAATCTATATCTCTAACTACCCCGTAGCAGAATGGCAACTCATTAGTGTTTCTACAAATCCATTCATATTTCTTCGCAACCTCACTCTCCAGGAAACTGTTTGCGTTAATACTGGTGTTAAAACTGATCAGTAATTTGAACGGACTCTTATATTTTACTCTCAAAACACCCTGCACCTTATGACTCGACAAAATCTTTGCAAATCCCAGTTGTTTCGGGAGAACATTTTTGGAACTTACTGAAATCTCGTAGACTACGTCAGATATATCGTCAGACTTCGGTAGTGGACTAATCGAAGGGGGGGTGCGGCGTACAACTCTTCGTTTATTCCTGGATACGACCGTAAACCCATCATCATCATCATCACCACCTTCCCCCTCCTCTAACCGTCGCTTATCGCCTCGCTGCTCTGCAGAGTCTGCCTCGGGTTCTACGGCGCGTTGGTTACCGACATTCATATCTCCGTCATCCCATTGCAAGTCCATCTCACCATCTCCTTGAAGGAAGGAACCTTCGGAGCCCATGATAATCTTCCTGATTGATTCTGGGGACATCTCAGCACAAGAGGCCGGCTCCGGGGCCTGCTCCTCGCTCAACCCACTCATAATCACAAATTGAGGGTAGTTCCACAAAACCACTGATAATGTGATTACACGAACAGAAACCACTAATTAACTTAGTTTGTCACGTATTATCAATACTAAAGCCATTATAAACAATTTCTACACACTCAGAATTATAAGACTCGTAACAAAACACAAAAAATCAGTATTACGAAAAGGTAAACAAAGGAACGCGTCCTAACGCAATCACTGCGCACGCCAGACTGAAAATTAAGAATACTGAGATCATTTTGTTGTAATTTACTCCGGATCTAGCTAATTAAAGTTACACACTAATTAAACAAAAATATTTATTTTTTACGTATTATTTTGTCCCAGAGCGTGCACCTTCGCATGCGCAAAGCATAGTGTATTTAAATACGTGTTTTACTCACCCACCCCCTGTACAGCGTTCTTTGCACTTGCAAGACAATAGCTCCTTGCAGCTGAGACTAGCATCAGGAAGGGTTTTCTACAAAGAGGTGTCCGCTGGTCCATCATTTTTCTTTCGCCAAGCCTAGTTGCAAGAATTTGTGGGTCGCTATTCAGGTAAATTGGTCCCAATGTGGGTCTGTTAAGCCCTTTTTATATGCTGTAAGAGAGCATCCTGTTGAAGGAATATACTCGATCGCTCTGTTTTTAGGGTTCCGTAGCCAAATGGCAAAAAACGGAACCCTTATAGATTCGTCATGTCCGTCTGTCTGTCCGATTATTTCCTAAACAAGATCCTCCTCGCAGTATTTACATTACCTATTTGTGTCACTACTGGGTGTCACTACTATATGTAGGGTTTGCAATTAGTATATTGTGATATTCTAATTATTCGAATATCCACCAAAATAAATATCCGAATAAACGGATTTAGATAACACAGAAATAACGTTTTTAACTATGTTTTAATACAATGATATTATCTCAACCAATTTTAAATGATTACTTGATTATTATAATAGCTAACATAATGTTATCTCTAAAACCGTACTTAATAAGGAGGGTTTATATCTGGATTAGCTGGTGCATAGTTGGAAATACATCCAATGCCTCACCTCGTGTTCATTCGTCATGAAATACTAACTATGAAAGCAATACTTACTTACTTCACTGGATCAAAATTATTAATAATATTATTGATGCTCCGTTTTTACTACATTCACTTTCCTTCAGAGTCCCTCGACGTTGTGAACGTGCTTGCAGGAAAAAACCCCTCTTTTACATCCCCCGTACCCGACTGCTTACGCAAGAAATAGTTTTGTTAGAAGGGCGTGCAGGTTGTACAACGAAAAATTTCTAAGCCTTGATATTTTCTGTGAGAAACTTAATAGATTTAAAACACTACCTATGCAGTGTAATAATTCATAACCCAAATGTTTAGATTGGCGCTATAAAGAAATAATCTCAGTATTAGATGTTACTGCTTTTTATAATTTCTTTATTAATAGATAATAAATCCTTGAGATTTCAGTTTGTAAACAATACCATAAGGTTGTTATAATGCTCTTATGTTTTTATTCTCATAATTTTTCTTTTCCTTTGTTTGTTTTTTGTTTTTGCGCGCACAAATAGCTCTGTTTTACTATGTAGAAACTACTTAATAAGCATGATGTTAAAATATTTTCATTAAGGAAACTGTAAGTTTAGTTTTAAGAAAAGTTCCTGTGGTATATATAACTATAAAAGACTGTTTGTTTCTTAAATAAATAAATTAAATTAAATCAGTGACCCAAAAAGAATCTTGGCCTTTGACACAAGTACAACGTCACTCTGCTCTATTCTGTACCACTCCACGCTAGTTGGATACTCCGAGGGCGTTTTAGGGCTACATCGCTCCTATCTTCTCACAGCCCGATTCTCTCCCATCCACTCCAAGTGACCAAGTCTGCGAAGTCGTGCGGCTATAATCTCGTTAATTATATTGGGTGCCGCAACTAGCTACTCTAGCTCCCTATTTTTCCTACGCTTTCATCTTCTCTATCTTCATCTCTGATAGGTCCCAGAATATTCCGCCAGAATTTCGTCTTCTTAACTAAGAACTTGTTCTTTTTTTTCTGATTCAGAGTCCAAGTGTAATACTTACCGATGCCATTCATCAAAATCTAATTATTGTCTTATAGACTTGAATCATGGACAGTCTACTGATCAGCTTGGATACTAGAACTCGGTGAAGCGCTGCTGAGCATCTTAGGGCATTTTGGATTCGAACATCTATCTCCTCTTCCCGATTACTTTAGGTAGGTCTTTTCTTTTCGATCTGCGATGGCAGCATGGTTCTATTTTTATAACTTGTCACTATGCCCTTCATGACAAATGATAAAGAGCCGACCATCTTAGCCCTATTCATTTGGAGATATTCTAGTGGTTGATTATCAGACCAATTTTCTCTCCTTCCTACTCTTTTATCCTAGCCTTGGCCTCCAGGTCGCTTTTGTTTTGAGCCTATAGCCCCAAGTCATCAGGATATCCAATGATCTAATGTTTGCATTAAGCAACATTCGCATTCATTGTATAAAGTTACTGCGTGACATGATGTACTTATCAAAATTGATGTGCTGTTAGTATTTGAATTGCTTAAATATATGAAAATACTATATTTTTTTTTTTTTTTTTTTTCGGCATTAAGCGTCTATTTGCCTGTCTTTTAAATAACGCTTCTGGTGCTGATAGAGCCAGGTTAAACGCTGCTTCGGTGCCGGAATCGGGGGCTTGGCTACACGCCCTCCCCTCCCCTAACTTTGGCACCCTGCTCGACAACGACTCGTTGCGGGTGGCCGTTGCTCTTCGCCTGGGCTGCGATGTTTGTGAACCACATCTATGCATCTGCGGGTCTATGGTGGAGAGCAACGGGCACCATGCCTCGAGCTGTCGCCGCTGCGCGGGGAGGTTCCCACGGCACCACGCGTTAAACGATATTATTCGAAGGGCACTGGTGTCAGCCAATGTCCCGTGTGTGCTGGAGCCGCCGGGCCTGAGTCGGTCGGATGGTAAAAGACCGGATGGTTTGACCCTGGTGCCGTGGGAGAGGGGTAAGTGCCTTTTGTGGGATGCCACCTGCGTCAGTACGTTCGCAGCCACCCACCTTGGCCGCACCGTGCGATCGGCGGGAGCTGCTGCTGAGCAGGCGGCGTCCCTAAAGAGGGACAAGTACTCGGGGCTGGCAAGCTACTTGTTTGTTCCCCTTGCCGTGGAGACGTCAGGGTGCTGGTGCGCGGAGGCGAAATCTTTTCTTGGGGAACTGGGGCGGCGCTTGCAGGAAAGAGGTCTCGACCCCCGCTCCGGGTCGTTCCTAGCGCAAAGGTTGTCCATCGCGGTTCAACGCGGAAACGCAGCAAGCGTGATGGGCACCTTTGCGTCGGGAGCGACGCGGGGTGGGTTGTTTTACTAGTTTTTTTTTTTTAGAGGTTAGTTTAGGTTTAGTTTTATTTATAGTTAAGTTTATTTGTTAGTCCTTAAGTATTTTAATGATTGTATTTTTTTATTTAATAAGTTTTAGAATTATTGTAATATTACTGAAATTTTATTATCAAAATTAAAAGTAGATATTTAAATAACAAAATTATTCATAAATTTCATTAGAAAATTGTTTCGGTTATATAGGTCAATAACCATATTTAACGGATCCGTAATATCCGGATCTTATGACCCGCTAGATCCGGATCTTATAGTTGACGGATATCCGCATATCCGAAATATCCGGACCCTACGCGCAGCGATTGTTCCGAGACAGTTTGTTTGACACTTTTGACGGGCAACGAGCACAAATCTTTCTTCTGGCATTAAAACGGAACTATTGTTTTAAACAATCATTGAGTGAACTAAGTAGTCTAACGTTTTCGTAAGTCTATGGAAAAACGCGATTTTACGAATTTAACAAACATTGAGCGTACCTGTATTTAATTTGTTGACTGTCTGTCTGCATACTCAGAAACCTTTTACGAGAGGTATGGGCATTGTGAATGTCATCTCGCTCTGTGTGGTAGGGCACAGCACAGCGGATGTCATTCCAGATCTAGAGCAGAGCCCAACTGGGGAAGTACCTCCACCTTACAGAAAATCGCAGCCAAATAACACTAGACCCTACTCATAGTGTTGTGTTCCTGCCGGTGAGTAAGGTTGCCAGAGCTCAACGAGGGGCGGGAGGGGGTTAGCATACGCAACGCGCATGTAACTCCTCTGGAGTTGCAGGCGTAGATAGGCTACGGATACTGCTTACCATCAGGCGGGCCGTATGCTTGTTTGCCACCGACGTAGTATAAAAGAAAAAAAAAATCATACTATTTTTGCAGTAGGTACATGCCACTAGTCGTGCCTCAAGAGCCGTGCTTCGTTGGTGCATCTACGCGCGTTCCTTCTCTTGCCATTAATCACGCGCTTGTCGCTTCTGTGTATTTATTGCTCTACGTTTTTGGTACTTGATTACAAAACTGCATGTTCCGTATAAAAATGCCAATTTTTTATGGGGTGCGAATGTAAATAAAATCAAATGAATATGATTGCATCAATTTCCAATAGTATTAAAATTTCCCCCGAAGTACAACGACAGTAAAACATGAAAAACTACTTTCCGGGTGTCGCACCCTGGTGCGAATTTGACATTGGATTTAGATATTTTTTCTAATTATTTACTCAATTTGCACCGAGTACATTACTTTCCCCAGACCCGCAATGGCCAAAATAGATTTTTTTGTATGTTGTTTTTTTTTTACCTGTTCCGTAGCTTAAATTAACATAAATAACACGTGCGAATTTAGATATAAGTGTTGTAAAACATACGCCAAATTGCACCGAGTACACCTTTTTTCTCTTCTTAGTTACAAGCATTACATTATTTTCAGCCGATTTCACCCCTTTCCGGGGGGGTGAATTTAGTAACGATTGTATAAAGTTAGATTTTTAGCCCATACAAAACAATCCGTAGTGATTTTATTAGTCCTTAGAATTAGTTCCTGACTTTAGTGAAATTTGAGTTAATTTGACCGTACTAACACGTATGGGCTTGATGAAAAAAGATGTAGTTTCAGTTCTAAGTATGGGGAACCCCCAAAATTTATTGTTTTTTTTTCTATTTTTGTGTAAAAAGCTTAATGTGGTTCATAGAATACATCTACTTACCAAGTTTGAACAGTATAGCTCTTATAGTTTCGGAAAAAAGTGGCTGTGACATAAACGGACAGACAGACGTACATGACGAATCTATAAGGGTTCCGTGTTTTGCCATATGGCTACGGAACCCTAAAAATACGTGGTAAGAAAAGTACAGTCAGGGATAAAAGCTTGTACCAAAAATTTAAGTACAATTTAACATGCAAATCGGAGGGAGACCCACCTAGTTCAACTTCAAAATTTTGTCGATCAGGGCAATTTGAAAGTGCACTGATCTAACCGATACATGATATTGGAATCATACTATTTAGCTGTTCTTTACACGTTCATTTCACTCGGAGTTGTCCGCACAAGTATGAGGGCGAGCGAGACGCGAGGCGTGAATGACAGCTAACTGATATGATTACAATATCGGTTTGATGTCAGTCAAGTGGACGGTCGAATTCGCCTGGAAGTCCATCTAGCAATAATATGAAAATGGTAGGTATGCATCGTTTTTGTTTAGAATTTAATACGGAATATTTGTTTCGTTCACGCTTTATTCTTAATTTATATACGTTTCACATCAAATCTAAAAAAATATCAATCATATATATTTGCTAAAAGGAGAGTTACGTCAAATGGGGGTAGTGTGCATAAGACATCATATTTAATACCGCATTAGTTTCAAAACGGAATATATATGTCTGTCAAAATACATAATGTGACCAAATCATTTTGAAGGAATGGTCATTACTTTTTTGTGCTTTGTCTTACTGTCAAGCAAAAGTTGTTTAATCAATTAATAAACTTACTAGAGAAAGGTCTCAAGATTGCTATTCACATTTTTTGAGCGTTACGATTTTTCAAAATCTCTGCTTGCTGAACCCACTAGTGCAAGAACTACGAATTAGTGTCGACAGTAATTCGTAGTTTGGAGTTTAGTAAAAGTAGTTAATAATTTCTTGGACACCGTAGAAAACTAGAAATGAATGCACGAAGAGTTTCAAACTATTATCACTTGTTTAACACCCGAATACGCCTCCAGCTGAACCGATCGCAGCAGCACTTCACACACGGCTCGCAAACAGAAGCTTAAATGGATTCCACTTGTCACCTCCGAACGCCTATTCTGAGGCAAATTTGATACCTACTCGGCGAGTTTCTAGTTGATGGTAACCGAATATTGGGAATAAAACTGCTTTCTATGAAATTAATAGAATCAGACGGTTCTTTGCGGAACTCCATACTAATAAAAACAAAAATATTTTATTTTTGTTTCACAAAAGAAAACCTTATAGTACAAAAGGTGGACTTAATGCCATGTACTTTTGGTGGGTGGTTTGTTATTTATTTGCGTATTTATTTTTGTGGTAGGAGAGTGGGGACATTAATTTCATGAAAAAATACGCTAGTAAGTTTAACGGGCTAGGATTAGGACTGATTGACTAGCATTTAATCTTTCAATTCAATTAAAATTAAAATTGTAAGTAATGACAACAGTTTATCGATATTATTATGACTATCGACACGACATGACCACAGCAACTATTTACACATTGGTCACACCACGTTAATTGCGCCTCCTCATTGTGACATATTAAATTCTTGTTTCATCTTCTGTCAATGTCACTTATGATTTGAACATAATAAATTAATAAAATATGTTGCTAAAATTTAAAGTGTAATTTACTTAAGTTTTAACTTGAATATGCAGTTTTTCGGTGATGTTTCTTGATAACTGATCTCGCTCAAAGTATAAATTAGTCACAGATAAGTGAAGACGTGAATTAAATCGAGGTGTAGAAGGGGTTGTAACAGAGCCTCAGGTATACGTTGAGTCGCACTCGCACTTGTAGCTCCAATATGAAGGTTGTCATCGTGCTCTGTGTGATCAGTCTGGTTGCTGGTGCAGTCATAGATGCTCCCGCCAGCTCCAGCGTGGAGATCGACTACCACAACAAGATCGGCATTCCGCTGGCGGCTCGCAGAAAGGCGGCCGAGGAGGCTTTAGACTTCCACGGTGCCAGGATCGTGGGCAGAAAAGCTACCTCTCTCGGACAGTACCCTTACATGGCCGGAGTGATCATCACCCTGGCGAACGGACGCATCTCCATCTGCGGCTCCTCCCTGCTGACCAACACCCGCGCTCTCACCGCCGCCCACTGCTGGACCACGTTCTACACCCAGGCTCGCTTCTTCACAGTCGTCTTGGGCTCGACCACACTATTTTCCGGCGGTACTAGGGTGGTCACAGCTGACGTCGAGATTCACTCTGGCTACAGTATATTTACGCTCGCCAACGATATAGCTATCATGAAATTTCCGTGGGTCACCTACACCAACAACATTCGGTCTATTGCTATTGCGACTGGCAACCAGGATTTCGCAGGTACCTGGGCCTGGGCTTCCGGCTGGGGTGTGACTACCAACGGTGGCTCCGTCACGACCGACGCGTTCTTGTCACACGTGCTTGTGCCGGTTATCAGCAACGAAGAGTGCGCAGACACGTACACTACGCATATCATTCGGGATACAAATATCTGTGTGGCTACGACTGGTGGCCGGGGGCCGTGCATTGGCGACGCAGGCGGCCCGCTGGCCACCGCGGATAACAGCCTGCTGATCGGCGTGATGTCCTTCACCCACGATCGCGGCTGCGACGCTGGCCCCACTGGCTTCAGCCGCGTCTCTGCCTACACTGCCTGGATCCATGCCCGTCTCTAAACGTTAAGTCAGTCCTTAAATAAATAAGTATAAATGGATTATTCGGGACCAATTAACGGAACTGTTGTAACTTGTTTGTAATAAACTTATTGAAACATTACTTACATTTTTTATTAGGTTTTCTAAATTAGGGTGCCTAGTAAAAATGCCAATCGTTTACACCCCGGGGCGACCGAAAAGCATAAATCAATCATACCTACATCGACAAACGAATAGAAAAAAAATATTGGGTCGACCAATTCTACGAATAGTCATATTACTATTTGTTCAAACATTAATTATGTTTCTATTGGTATTTTCTCTCAACGATAATCACCTTGATATGATTTAAAATTATGAGTTAGACCAGTACGTAACAGAGCTTGACAGCAAGTAGCTAATTTACCAGTCAAAAAATTGCTAATTTTACTTTTTGCTGACCAAATGTTACCTACATCTGGTCAGCAAAAAGGATCAACATTCAATTCTAAATTAAAACTCAAATGTCTTTATTTGTCTTACAAATTTAATAGACTCACGGGAATTAAGGAATTACCATTGAGTACTGGTAGCCAAGAGGTGAGGTAAAAAGAAGATCGTTCCGGATCGCAAAGGTAGATCGGAAAGAAAACCGTTTTACTATGAATTAAGGTATTGCAGCTTTTGCTGTATTTATACTGTAATGAAATTCCTTCCGTTACGTCAGAATATGGACACTCGGGTACTCCTGTCCTTGGACACGGCGCACGCATTAGCCGGGCGTCATCAATATGCACCGTGCAGTTGCGAGTGTTAGTGGATTCACTTGCCTCTTTGAACGATGGGTCAAATACGTTCAGATAAACAGGTGGATTTTCTGTGGATAAATAAATAAATATTTGGGGATAATCTTACATAGACTAACCTAGCCCCAAACTAAGCAAAGCTTGTACTACATATCATCGCCTATTACCCATCTAGGCGATAATATATATACAAATAAATACATACTTAAATAAATAAATATTACAGGACAGTAAGCTCAATAAGGCTTGTGTTGTAGGTACCTAGACAACGATAAATATAATATATAATTATAAATACTTAAATTCATAGAAAACACCCATGACTCAGAAACAAATATTGTGTTCATAACACAAATATATGCTCTTACCAGGATTTGAACCCGGGACCATCGGCTTCTTAGTCAGGGTCACTACCCACTAGGCCAGACCGGTCGTCAAATGGATAGAACTTTAGGAAAATGTATTCAATAGTTACTTATTAGTTGTCCTGTAGCGTGAAAATACGAGTAATAAGTTTAACTTAAAATCACTGTTATAAAACATAACCATATATTGCGGTAATAAATTTCTATAAGGTTTTATTGCTCTGTATATATTGTAGAATTTTAGTTACATCCGTGAATAGAGTCTGGTGATCCCACATACAAACTTATTGTCGAGTATTGTGGGGCTACGATTACATTAAAGATTACCACGTATAGAACAAATACAATAAAAACAATTAATAATTGATTTAAATTAATGTTAATGTGTCTTTCATTTTAATTTCACATACTTTCTCGTATGGTCGTATCAAAATAAAAGCGGCCAAGTGCGAGTCAGACTCGCCCATGAAGGGTTCCGTACCATTTATGACGTATTAAAAAAAACTACTTAATAGATCTCGTTCAAACCAATTTTCGGTCGAAGTTTGCATGGTTATGTACATCATATATTTTTTTAGTTCTATCATTCTCTTATTTTAGAAGTTACAGGGGGAGGGGGGGTGGGACACACATTTTACCACTTTGGAACACCAATATAATTTTTATTTTTATGATATTAGAAACCTCAATATCATTTTTAAAGACCTATCCATATATAGATACCCCACACGTATGGGTTTGATGAAAAAAAAAATTGTTGAGTTTCAGTTCTAAGGGAACCCTCAAAATTTATTGTTTTGTTTCTATTTTTGTGTGAAAATGTTAATGCGGTTCACAGAATACATCTACTTATCAAGTTTCAACAGTATAGTTTCTTATGGTTTCGAAAAAAATGGCTGTGACATACGGACGGACAGACAGACAGACATGACGAATCCATCAGGGTTCCGTTTTACGCCATTTGGCTATGGAACTCTAATAAAAATAAAACTGAAAAAAGTTTTTAAATTTAAAAAAAAACAACGTTGAATACATTTTGTGTAAGTACATATATTATATTATCATAGTCGTCTCAACTTGTGTTTGTAATATCTACTCTCTACAATCCTGCACCAAACTACCCTTTAACGACCGGTCTGGCCTAGTGGGTAGTGACCCTGCCTATGCCGATGGTCCTGGATTCGAATCCTGGTAAGGGCATTTATATGTGTGATGAGCACATATATAATATTTCCCTGAGTCATGGGTGTTTTCTATATATTTAAGTATTTGTGTATTATATATATATCGTTGTCTGAGTACACCCACAACACAAGCCTTCTTGGCTTACCGTGGGACTTAGTTAATTTGTATAAGAATGTCCTTATGATATTTATTTAAACTGTTTCCGTTTAGCCAAATGGTTGACTGGTAGAGAATGCCTTAAAGCGTCATGTCCGCCATTCGTACTCTTTTTCGTAAATTTGTGCAATTAACTTTAAATACGAGTAAATACATCCGAATAAACTACTAGGTTAAACTTAGTAACATTTCAGTCAGCTAAACCACAAACCGCGGACAGCCTCGACGTAGCGGCGCTGACGGAATTATTTAACGCTCGCTTTGAACTTTTAAAATGCACATTCTCTATGTGTTTTAGAATTAGATATTTAAGTGACTTTCATCTTACTTTGAAGAGGTTTTAAATTTTATAACGATATTATAGAATTAAATATTATTTAATTATCAACTGTATTCTCCGCGCAATACATTTTAAGTTAAAACTTACGATAAATTTGAAGAAACAGAAAACGTTAAACTTTACGTTTCCGCAGTCATCATTACATCCTTAAGGTGATATTAGTTCTTTTTTTATTATTATAAATAAATATATAAATATTATAGGACATTATTACACAAATTGACTAAGTCCCACAGTAAGCTCAATAAGGCTTGTGTTGAGGGTACTTAGACAAAGATATATATAATATATAAATATTTTATAAATACTTAAATACCTACATAGAAAACACCCATGACTCAGGAACAAATATCCATGCTCATCACACTAAAAATGCTCTTACCAGGATTTGAACCCGGAACCATCGGCTTCAAAGCCAGGGTCACTACCCACGAGGCCAGACCGGTCGTCAAGTTGATATCCGAATGTCACCTTTTCATTTTCGTCATTTCCGGTCTGTTGGTATTTTATTATATAACAAAATGCTAATTGGTTTAATATAAAATATATTATTTAAAGCCCTTCCGATATTAAGTTACCAAAGGCTCTCGAGAAACAAAAATGGAAGCTCCAGTGATTCACAGACAAACATATTTTAGATGCTGCGACGCTTGGCGGCCTATTCGATCTGTAAGAACATTAACTTGCTTTATTTTGACGACTAGTCTGGCCTAGTGAGAAGGCTTTGCTTGAAGCCAATGGTCCTGGGTTCGAATTCCACGTGTTCCTGAGTTATGGGTATTTTTATGTATATAAGTATGTTTTTATCTATACAAGTATGTATATCGTTACCTAGTACAGTCAGCATCAAAAGTAGCGGATCAAATAACGCTACATAAGTATCTACCATTCTGTAACATCTTAACAAAAAGTGATGTCTTTAAGATAGAAGAACTAAGACTGTAAAAGATATATTTTTGAACGCGAATTTTAGAAAATTATCTACATTTGGAAAAGTTATACGGAATATCAGATACTTTTGGCGCGTTGTTTCCCGCTACTTTTGATGCTGACTGTACCCATAGTACAAGTTTTGCTTAGTTTGGGGCTAGATTGATCTCTGTAAGATATTGATTTATTTATTATTTATTCATTTGTATGAACATATGTATGTAATCTTAATTGTACAATACATGATAGTACAATTGGCGGACTTAATGGTTTAAGCTTTGTTATTTATATTATACGGATACAACAAGATGTAGAAAGCAAAAACGAGAGCTTCTTCTTCTTCCTCGCATTGTCCTGGCATTTTGCCACGACTCAAGGAAGCCTGGTGTCTGCTTGGCAACTAATCCCGAGAATTGGCGTATAGGCACTAGGTTTTACGAAAGCGACTGCCATCTGACCTTTCAACTCAGAGGGTTTAGGCCTTATTGGGATTAGTCCGGTTTCCCCACGATGTTTTATTTGACCCAAAAGCGACTGGTAAATATCAAATGATATTTTGTACATAAGTTCCGATAAACTCATTAGTACGAGCCGGGGTTCGATCCCGCGACCTCCGGATTGCAAGTCGCACGCTCTTACCGCTAGGCCACCAGCAATTTTTTTTGTGTAGAAACGAGAGCGGTGTTCATATTTTACTAGACGGGCCGAGCTAACTCTTTATGGCATTTGCGATAAAAAAGAGTGGCAATGTCAACATTAATGTCAAATTTATATGAAAATATGACGTTCGTAATGACATTTACGCACTTTGTTATATTAAAGTCGGCGAAAAGTTAGCTTAGACGGACTCCAGTGCCTCTGTGAGCTCAACATCATGGGCTTAACACTTTTTTTATACTACGTCGGTGACAAACAAGCATATGGTCCGCCCGATAGTAAACAGTCTCCGTAGCCTATGGACACCTGCAACTCCAGAGGTGTTACATGCGCGTTGCCGACCCTAAAGGTCACAGCTCATTAGAGCCACCCCGCACCCGACCCTCACCGCCTCGCCTCGAGCGGTTAGTATTCTTCGTATGGATTTCTATGGGCATGCGCTCACTACATCAACTTATCCGGTGGTGGTACGAAGTTGATGTAGTGAGCGCATGCCCATAGAAATCCATACGAAGAATACTAACCGCTCGAGGCGAGGCGGTGAGGGTCGGGTGAGGGGTGGCTCTAATGAGCTGTGACCTTAACACTCCGCACCCTCGTTGAGCTTAAAAAGAAACCCCAAATATGAACTTTTATTTGAATCGGCTAACTGCTTATTTCATGCCATAAAAATATTTGTTTAAAAATGAACTTTAATAGAATTTAAAATTATAACTGTCATATAAGGCAGCTTATGCGGTAAAAGGCAAAGAAATCTGACCGGGGTACGTAGCCAACATGCCAATCGATTACGCTTCGTAGCGAACGAAACGCAACTGTCACTGTCGCACTAATATGGAAGAGTGATAGAGAGACACAAAGCATTTTGATTGGAGATGCAAGGAATATTCGGCCACTATTCGGTATCCGGATTCAAAACTTTGACAGCTCTTAGAGCTTTCGAAAATTTTGCGTTGTTATCGGATTCCTCAACGACTATTCATTTTGCCATTTTTTGTGTTTCTTATAATTTGGAAGTAAACCACGTTGTTGACGACCGGTTTGGCCAAGTGGGTAGTGACCATGCCTACGAAGCTGATGGTCCCGGGTTCAAATCCTGGTAAGGGCATTTATTCGTGTGATGAGCATGGATATTTGTTCCTGAGTCATGGGTGTTTTCTATGTATTTAAGTATTTATAAATATTTATATATTATATATATATATATATATATATATATATATATATATATATATATATATATAGTTATCTATATATATATATATAGTTGTCTAAGTACCCTCAACACAAGCCTTATTGAGCTTACTGTGGGACTTAGTCAATTTGTGTAATAATGTCCTATAACAGTTTTTATTATTATTTATTAAACCAGCGTTAATTTAATACTACAGTCCATTCTTATTTATAACCTCGACAACACCTGAGACCAGCGAAGATTTTACAACAACTAACTAACAAACGCCTCAATAACAAATCGAGTGAGTATTTTCAAATGTCGAATGTGCTCCCTGGACAAATGACAGCAATCTTCCAGGACAAATTACCCGATTAGGGCTATATATTACCGACTCACTTACCTGAAGTAGTGTTTTAACCCATACGATGGGATTTTTTATGTTGCTACAGATTGGATTTTTGGTCTAAATTGTTGCTGTGTAATGCTAATTTTTATTTAGACGCCGTCACGTTTGAAAATAAGATACGGAAGACGAAGTGGCGGAAATCGGTATACACCTTAATATATTTATTTTTTTGCTATGTATTTTCATGTCAATATATGATGTTATTATAAATGTTGTAGTGACTTGTAAAAGATCCCTTGAGGCCTACTTGTAGAATAAATGTCTGAATTTTGAATTAAGGGCAATGAGGTCGAGTATACATATTTCTGGCACTTTTTCCGTATCGATATTTTCAGACGTGACTGTATGTAATTTTCCGTTAAGTTAAAAAAATCCATACTTTTTCGTTACTCCGTGGAAGATTTTTTAACACGCTGTGAAATTACGCTTATATCGTACAGAATATGGAATTATTTCCATTTACAAATTAAAATCGGCCCTAATAGAGATTTTGGCCATAAGACTATTTCATTATGTCTTTAAAAGAAACAAAAATAATTTATGAAAAATTTAAATGTAAAACAAAATATAAAATGATTGGCTAAACCAGGATCAATTTTACAACAGGAGAAATTGTAGCAACAGCTTCGTACAGATACTACTATACTTATTACACTAGTAATCTCAGAGCTGTAGAACCCCAACGGCATCGTTATTTTGGAAAAAAATCCATAAACTGCAGAACTTTCTTCTACTTGATATCAAGACCATGCTGGTTCGCTCTCTATTCGCCTTTACTCGACTACGGGGACGCTGTGAACCTTGACATGTCAGAAGAACTTCTGGACAAGTTAAGAGTATTTACAGAATGTCTGTATAAAAATCATTTTCGGCCTACGGAAGTACGATCATGTCTACTATTGTCAAAAAGTCATTTGGCTTCCAATCTGCTGCCGTAGAGATCTTTATACTATTTCTCTTCTCTTTAATGTTCTCTTTACACCTTCTTCTCCTCTATACTTCTCTCAAAAATCTCGTGGATACTCGTACCACAATCCATCGCAGTGCATTCAGTGAAGCTGTGGAATGAGCTGCCTGTTTCGCTCAGACAGGCACAACCGATTACGTCGCTCATGGGGAGGTTAAAGATGCTATGGTTATTGGTTACCTGACATTAATTTTCCTATATTTATATTTTTCTACTTCTTTCCAATTTTTTGTGCACTTTTCCCAGTTCTTTTTGTGTAATACATATTTTTATCCTATAAATTATGTATGTATTTATATCCTTTGTCTTTTTGATACCTTGTTGTACATTTTGTTGGATTTGGCACCCTATTTTCTACTCAAAGGTTAACTGGAAGAGATAAGTTTGTCTTTGTACTTGTTTCTAATTGTATGTTACTTTTAATATGTATTTTTTTACAATACTGAGTTTACCACTAATAAAAACTGAATCAACAAAAAAACGATATTATTATGGAGCCGTTCATCAAGTTTCAAGATAATCGGTGTAGAAATGCGACCTGTAGAGGAAAATACGGTCATGGGAAATAATTTTTACCCAAGCTGAAACAGAGATCTTTATTTATTTATTTATTTAATCTTTATTGCACATAAGAAAACACACTGTACAATAGGCGAACTTAATGCAGTAAGGCATTCTCTACCAGCCAACCTTTAGGCAAAGCAGATAAGTTTCGCTCGTTCTTTCGCTCTGTGAATTAAGCGTTAAATTTATAAGTCGCGTATTCCATACACTTTGATATCAAGCCTAATGCACGGCTAAATGCCTAGCGCATATAGAAATAAATCCTCTTTAATATGAATTTGAGTGTTTATCGGAAATATGGCCGCGATAATTGGAATTAGCCGCCATATTGGAAAGCCAGAATTAATACAAAGAGGATCAATACATTGGGGATAATATTTGGATATTTAGTTTTGTATAATATAAATTTATAGCATATTAACATAATGCCAAAAACCTATTTTGGCCTGAAACAAATTTATTGAGTTGAATTACCAGTATCCATAGTAGTATTGGTACCATATTGGTACAATATTTTCGTATTATTAGATCCAACCAAAATACTATTTGACAGATATGAAAAATAAAAACAGTGGTGACGTCCGACTTTCAATCCTAAAACCGTGTTTTATAATCCAGGCTCATACCAATAAGGTTTTCGTAAAAGTACGGAATATCATTTGATTTTAGATTTTACCATTTGCTTTTCGGACTACTCTTACACAAATAGTTTTTAGGCACGTTTTTTTCACTGTAACATATAAAAAAAGAATCGTAGAATATGATTTTATTTAAAGCTTCTTTTTTCGCCATATTTTTAATACCACGTTGGTGGCCAACAAGCATACGGCCCGATTGGTGGTAAACAGTCACCGTAGCCTATGGACGCCTGCAATTCCACAGATGTTAAATGCGCGTTTCTGACCCTTTAAATACCTTTACACTGTATTTGAACTGCCCCATACTGGAGCCCCTCCAGAAAAGCTTGGCAGGGAGCTCATTCCACAGTTGGAGTATCCGCGGGAGTAAATTCCTCTTATACCGCGCAGTGCGCGACCATTTAGGTTCTAGGATGTGAGGGTTCATTTTGGATACAGAACTTAAATTCAACAAATCTATTAAAGCTAAAAATTGGAAAATCTAAAGATGATGAGACCTGTTGTAATGTATAGATCAGAATGCTAGGCGACGAAAGTGATGAATGAAAGAAGAGTGCACGCAGCGGAAATGAGAATGTTGAGATGGATGTGTGGAGTGACGAGAAAGGATCGGATTAAGAATGAGTATATAAGGGGAAGTTTGAAAGTAGCACCGGTAGCGGAGAAGATAAGGCGTAGTACGTTAGCGTGGTATGGGCATTTAATGAGGACGGAGGAATATAGGCAAAAGAATGTTAGGGATGAATTTTGGTTGACGCAAAGCGGATGGTAGACCCAAAAACGATGGATGGATTGCGTGAAAGAGGATATGAGAAAAAAAGTAGCGAGTGCTGAGGTGACGAAAGATAGAGAAGAATGGAAGATAAGAACATGTGCTGATCCCACATAACGTGGGATAAGGGCAGGGAGAATAAGAAGAAGTTAAAGCTAAAAACTAAACAAGGTATTCAATTCTAATTTAACAATTGTTTATGACTTTACACTGGTTTTCAAACGACCTTGACGTTCGTCTTTGTGTTTGGCGCACATTTTACACACTACTTACTTACTATTTTGCATGCACATATCAGCGTGAGCGTATCGTATCAAAATATGATCAAAAACGTAATAAATTGTTCTATCTGTCAGCCCGAATCGAACTTTAAGATACGTAAAAAATTTAATACGATATGGATTAGATATGTCAGTATCAAATGTGACGTTTCTTCAAACGGAAAAGTCACTTTCGACACAGGCTCAAAGTCAGTTACAGCTAAAAACTATGACAAGCCTACAGCACCTAAGCTAGAACTTCCTTGCTAATTTAATTTTTCCCGAGTCTAGTTGGTATTCCGGACACCCTACCCACTATTTATCCTCCCCATTCCGAGCACGTAATAAATCCGTGTTATTTAATCTAGTGAGAGATATCTATGGTCCTTTTTTGCGAATGAGATTTTCATTGTGTCATATTTTCTTTTAACTAGCGGTTTGGGTTTATTTGATTTTCTTCGGGAATAATGGGATAATAAATGACGCAGAACAAGCCAGTTTTTTTTATATAAAACTACTAGAGATTCGCAAATATTTGCGAGAATACTTTTTATTCCGGGTTTAGTATAACTGGTGCAAAGTTTCAGGGGGGAAAAATAGCCAATGTCATTGTCACCTGTCAGTTTCTATGATTAATGGAAAGGGCCGACGAAAATCTGATTTATGTCAAGTGTCATTGGAGATTACATTCAGAAATAATATGTAGAGTCAGACCAAGACAAGTATGCAACGATTTTGATAGCACATGCAGTGCAAGTGTTATTTATACGTCATAATTTCATAGGAGTTTGACGTTTAAAATAACACTTGCATTGCGTGTGTTATCAAAATCGTTGCATACTTGTCTTGGTCTAACTCTAATTGCGTTTATTTATTATCACCATCTTCCGCGCGTTGTCCCGGCATTTTTCCATGGCTCATGGGAACCTGGGATCCACTTGGCAAGTAATCCCAAGAATTGGCGTAGGCACTAGTTTTTACGAAAGCGACTGCCATCTGACCTTCCAACCCAGAGGGTAAACTAGGCCTCTGGGATCAGTCCAGTTTCCTCACAATGTTTTCCTTCACCGATAAGCGACTGGTAAATATGAAAAGATAGTTCGTACGTAGGTTCCGAAAAAGTCATTAGTACGAGCCCGGGTTTGAACCCGCGACCTCCGGATTGCGAGTCGCACGCTCTTACCGCTAGGCCACCAGCGCTAATTGTTGAGTTTATTTTATAAACGAGAATAAAAGATTTTGAAACAATATAAGTCAAAGGTATATGTAAGTATGAACCACCGTATCTCCTGAATACACTATCTGTATTATCCACTCCACTAACCTTACGTTTTGGTATCTTCAAGCGACCGCTAGGGTACATAGACAACATATTATACAACATATTATGCAAGATATTATGTTGTACCCTAGCGGCCGTTTGAAGGTACCAAAACGTAAGGTTAGTTGAGTGGATATGGATTTTCTCTACTTCTACTTACGGATGTTCTAACTTCCATAAGTTAGAACATCCGTAAGTAGAAGTACGGATATTTTTGAATCCCGTCGTCAAACAGATCTGGACGACAAGAGGGATGAGCTGAAAGCCCGACCACCAGCGGTGATCAGCTATAATTATATTGATGGTGTCCTCTCGTGCCCGTTGTGCGCACGGGTCTTTGCCAACAAGATCGGCTACGTCAGCCACACGAGAGCACATGAACGCCAGAAAAGGAGTTGAAGCAGTCGCCGTGGCCGAAAACGGTCAGGGAGCATATATATAAGTAGAAGTAGAGAAAATCCATATCCACTCAACTAACCTCCATAAGTTAGGAACTTCCATAAGTTAGGAACAAAATCCGCGATGCACACACAAATAAATGCCCTTGCTATTTCAACATAATTATGACCTCCTGCTGAATCCTCCATCAGTTCCAGGTAAATAAGTTCCTGGACGAACGAAAAATGTCTAAATGCCCGTTATTATATCAAACATGTTATTTTTTTTTAGTTATAGATAGATCTTTATTCTCGTCTATCTAATCTTAACATACGTACAATAATAAAAATCTTATTATCTAAAAATTGTAAACCATAAATATTATGTAACGAAAAATCTGTATTAAAACTGAATAAAAATCTATCTACGTATCTTCATAGGCAGGGTCAACGATCCAATTGGTAGTGAACCGACTAGACCAGGCAATCGTTATATAATTATTGTACTACTGTCCGAGTGTAAAAAAATATATACCTATCTATCGTAGCACCACTAAACACGGCCAAATAAACCTTCCCCGGGTCACGTACCGTTCCCTTTAGAAATCTATTTCCGCGCAATCGAATTACAACGCGCGGATTACAGACAGAAAGGGACGTGCCGGGTTTTTAACCCCAACAGGCCTTCCAACTTCGAAAATGTTGCCGATGATGTTCATTTGATAACACATTGTTTATTTATGATTTATGGGGCAAACGAGCAGACGAATTGCTTGATGGATACTTGATGAACACCAGAAACCAGATGTGTTGCGTTGTGTGTTGTCAGCCTTTAAGATTCTTAAGACGCTCTCATCTTCAAGGTTTGGAAGGGAACGTGCTGGGTTTTTAACCCCAAAAGGCTGCCAAAAGCTGTATCCAACTGGAGATTTTGAACTTTATAATACTGCGGGTCGTTTTAAGGTCGTCATAACTAGACGTCAGATTTTAGGGGGCAAAATATTATGACAAGTAAAGGGTTTCTACGAGTATATCGACGAACTCAACTTTAGAGTCTTTACCCTTGTATAAGTAGTTGCTCCAAGTTTTGTTTGTGACTATATTTTTGTAAGTATTATTTTTGAGTAGGTAGGTAAACACACTGAGATTACAGTTTGTAGTTACGAAATATTTTTAAGAGATCTTCTAGTTATTAATATTATTTAGTCATAAAAATACGTGGAAAACTTTGAAAGCTAACAAGACGATTCGAACGTGTACTCTCTGCGTCTCGCTCGCACTAATACTTGTGCGGACAAGTCTCAGCGAAATGAACGCGCGATATGTCAGTGCACCTTCGAATTGGCCTGTTACATGATTCCAATATCATTCTACACATAGACATAGAAATCCTTTACTGGTAATGATAAATTACAGATCACACTTCACACAGGTCGGTCATATCGGTTTCTCATAACTTTTAAAGCTAACCTTTTTCTGCATATTTTATACCTCAAACGTTTAAATCTCTCCCTTAACCACTCACGTTCCTTTAAGTAGCCACACCGTTCGATTCAATCAACTGAGCGTTAAACGTTCTATTTTTTCAGCGCAAATGTTTGATCAAATCGCTGGATGTTTGTGTTCTAAGTTAGGTGAGAGGCTGCATAAACTTAGGCGTTGTTTACTGTTTAACTTGAGGCGCATTTTAGTTGAAAACGCGGCGGTTTTCTGTGGCGTTTAAATCTTTTTTAAATATAGCATTAATAGCAGTCCAGTAAATTGTTTTATGATCGTCATTATTAGTTACACTTAGCTTCAAATACTGTTATTAGCATACATAAATTTATGCAAACTGCCAAACGTGAAATTCCTAAGAGGTCACAATTAAAAAAAATATGCATTAGTTACTACAACAATAATTTTACTGTAAGACACCATCATCAAATTTTGAAATATCACAAGTAACAGATAACGAGTCGCAAATAGGGTTTTACAGTCTTTGTGATATCTAGAAACATACATCCAAATATTTATTTCGTTTCCAAATCGCTGAAAATGTCTTCGTTCAATTGCTTGCGTCCCTTTAAGTATGTAAGTAAAGTAAAGTAAAGTAAAGTAAAGTAAAGTAAAGTAAAGTAAAGTAAAGTAAAGTAAAGTAAAGTAAAGTATTTATCTATTTCAGTACATGGATTGATAATGGGCATAAATATTAGGCTAAGGATAATGGCCATAAGTAAGCTACAACAGTTCGATTCAATCAACTGAACGCTAATCATTCTATTATTTCAGCTCATATGTTTGAACTCTAAGGTAGGTGCGAGGCTGCATAAACTGAGGCGATGTTTACTGTTGTAACTTGTGACGCATTTTGGTTAAAAACTCGACAGTTTTTTGTGGCGTTTAGACTCTAACCACGATAAATTTGCACAAATTCAGCAATAAGAATGCATACATATTCCTATAAGATCCATACTTGACGTGGGACTTGGCATGAAGACTTAAAATGGTCCGACTCTAAACCTTATTTTGATCAGCCAGGATATATTATTGTCAACGGGAGAGCAGATGTTTCATGATCAATTTATGTAGCCCGATCCGGATTTTAAATTCTGGTCCAGAAACACTTTTGACAGCTGACGGATGCTAGAATACATTTGCGAGCGTGCTAATGCAGAGTTTGGTAATGCTTCCACATGTCAACTTACCTCACAAGGACATAATTTTCTAACAAAACGCAGCGTTTCCGCAACCGGTGCATGTACTTCACTTGACACGCACCTGGCGTTGATTATTCTATCTAGGTATAAATAACAGTTTCAATTTTAGATATTATATTGTTAGACCACGTACCGCTTAAAATATTGACGCTGTGAGATGTGACCTTTTAGTAAACGCTTTTAAAAACGCACCGATTCCGCACTCAATGCGTCGTTGGCACGCACGCGGCGTTTGATTATGCTAACGCGTGTTGACGCTGCGTGACGCGTGACGCTTAATGCCGCATTATCTATTCCGCATGTGATTGGATTTTCGGCCATAATGGCCAGTTTCGGTTGAAATTATCGTCGGTTGTAAATTTTGCGATAGTGTCTTTTGGTGATAATGTTTTGTTTTTCTAATACATTTAGCAACTTTTGTTGTATCATTCAGCGATGGAATATATAGGTATAGACGATGCTTCCAGTTCGGCGACCACCACTTTAACACTGACATATATTCGCTGGCGTGCGTCACTTGTAAGTGGCGTATGACACAAACGTATTCTCACCCGACGATATATTACTGAAACTTATCCCTTCTCCATAAATATGCCCTCAGCTTTAAATTTCCCAATGCACTATTATTTATTTATCGTATGGCAATAACACACTTATTAAATTAACATTTAAAATCAAAAGGTACAATTTTGCAAATACAAACTCGCGTTTTTTGTCAGTTTTTTAAAATCCTCAACCGGTCCATTATATCTGGTAACAGGGCACTGAAATACCATATGATGTATGGTCTGTTCTGGATCTTTACACTCGCACGCCGCCGACTCTCTCCACCCCCACTTGTGCCAGAGGTACGCGCAGTTTCCTATACCAGTCCTTAGACGGTTCAAAGCACACCATATTTGTCGCTATTTCCCACTATGAATAAAAAAAGTAACATGAGCATGAGCTTTCTCTGCCAAATAGGTCTCGCCGCTCATACATCGGCCTCCATAGTCACCAAATCCAAAAATTGACTGCAATAGACAAAGGCCTGTGATGTGTGTGAAAAAAAAAGTTGTGATTGGTAAAGTTTTGGTTGGCTTAAATAAAACTCTATATGTCAGGCCATGTTGCCGGCGTTAGAATATTTGACGTTATCAATACGCGCGCTGCACTGTTGAGTCAGGCGTTGCACAATTTCGATAGGACCATCGTTCTTTGCTGGCCATGGCATGCTCGAAATTTACCAAGCTACTTTTCTACACAGATTTTTCAGAGTGCGAAAGAATCTCGATAAAAGACAAATTACTATGAAAATATATCGTTTATCATTATAAACCCCGTGCTGTGTTAAATTCGATGCAGTGTAAGGCTGCCTTTCCACTGGATTACAACCAATGCTATAAGTTGATTCCGGCACATCTCCTCTCATCTCCGCTCATCTACATCTCAGTGCATTGCATTAATTATTTATTTAAATTTAAATTTATTATCTTCTACATTACTATTTTAAAGTTCAATAAGGAAAGGTATTCATTATTTGGTTTTGGTTTTGTTGTTGACATGTTTTTTTTTTTATACTACGTCGGTGGCAAACAAGCATATGGCCCGCCTGATGGTAAGCAGTCTCCGTAGCCTATGTACGCCTGCAACTCCAGAGGAGTTATATGCGCGTTGCCGACCCTAAACCCGTCCCCCCCTCGTAGAGCTCTGGCAACCTTACTCACCGGCAGGAACACAATACTATGAGTAGGGTCTAGTATTATTTGGCTGCTGTTTTCTGTAAGGTGGAGGTACTTCCCCAGTTGGGCTCTGCTCTAGAACTGGAATGACATCCGCTGGCTGTGCCTTACCACACAAAGCGAGATGACATTCACAATGCCCATACCTCTCTTTTGGACGTAGTTTAAGGACGTACCCGGGTCCGTTACGATTGTTCGCGCGTATACCTCAAATTTCAAAAGAAATGAAACTGCGAGTTATAGGGATTCTACAAGTGGTTGTCCACTTTCCTCTTAAATATAATTGATTTAGACATTTATTTTATTATAGGTATTTTATTCTATTCGCTTAGGCCGTTACCTCCGTTTATTACATTACCCTTATAGTAGAAAGCAGGCATAACAGACATTAAAAGACTCATTCCATTGTAAACCGTAATTTAGTGCAACAAATTCCAAATTCGAATTGGTTTTCCAATGGCTATTACGACTTTTATGCGCAGGTAGGACATGTCTACACGTGTGGAACTGACATGCTTGTGTTTTTCAAGACATTTGTTCCCTCCTTATCCTTAATTACATTCTTTATTTGTATTTACATAATAAAATGATACGACGGTAAGATGAGGTAGCGTAAGGCGGACGTCTTTATACTTGATCCCCCGAGATCAATTAATTATTTACCGGATAATTAAGAATTAGGAATAGAGCAAGCGGAGCACCTGATACAGCCTGGTGGGTAGTAATATCGCGCCACATTACTGTCGGCCCGATTCGATGAGAATAATTAAGGCACGTTTAAGATCTTGGAATGATCTTTAAAATATCGATAACTAAACGACATGACAAAATTGATGTTTATTTCGATTCCGCTGTGATCCCAATAACATCAGTACCCCTAGTGTAAATTTAGTCGATAGCGAAACGTTTGCGTTAAGTCTCATTTTGTATGGGTTTTAGAACAGCGCGCCAAGCGGGACGTTTTGGAAAGTCAAAAATCTCATACAAAATGACACTTAACGCAAACGCGTACGTCACGTTTCGCTGTCGAAAATATTTACACTAGGGGTACAGTACCCCTAGTGTAAATATTTTCGAGAGCGAAACTTTACGTACGCGTTTGCGTTAAGTGTCATTTTGTATGGGTTTTAAAACAGCGCGCCAAGCGGGACGTTTTGGAAAGTCAAAAATCTCATACAAAATGACACTTAACGCAAACGCGTACGTCACGTTTCGCTGTCGAAAATATTTACACTAGGGGTACTGATCTATCTACGATATTTCTAACGTCAAAGTGACATTGGTTGCCCGGATCGAGCTGCTTCTGTCAATTATACGACATACAAACGAAATCTAAACCAGAACTTATCGTTATCGTATTTCATTCTTCGAATCGGGTCGTGTGGCAGTGTAGCTGGTGTAGTCTGAATCTGAATGGTACCTTTATAAAGTGCCAAGTCATTCGACCCTGCGAACTTCGGTTTAAAGTTTACAAGTCACACACGGTAACGCGCTGGCCACGACATTGCGCGACTGGCTTCGGCTAAGGCGACAACCATAGATTGGAGACGATTAGCGAGACACTGTGTTACCTGTCGTTCCCACCTATGGTGTCGCCACCTATGTCGCCTTAGCCGAAGCCAGTCGCGCAATCTCGTCGCCAGACCTAGGCTACCAACGCTTCCCTAAAGATCATAGTTTCTCTAAAGAATAGTTGTAAATAGCCATTTAAAGGAGTTCAAAACTGTTAAAGACAAATAGAACTAAATTAAACTATTACAATACGTGCGGGAAAGAGCACTTTCCGTGCATATGTCGAAACTTTAAAGAGCATGACTGTAAAATGTTGTATGATACACGTGCGAATAAGTAATTTGCAACTCGTGTCGATTTCAAACACTCCCTTCGGTCGTGTTTTAATTTATCACGACTCATTGTGAATTTCGTATTTTCTGCACTTTTATCGTAAATAATTATTAATATTCACCAATCGCTTTTCAGTGAAGGAAAACCTCGTGAGAAAACCAGGCTAGTCCCATAAAAGCCTAATTTTCCCTTTGGGTTGGAGAGCGCTATCTGAAAAACTATTGCTTATACCAATTCTTTGAGTAAGGTTGCCGAACGGACCCCGTGCTCTCCAAGTTTGCAAAATACCGGAACACCTCTAAGAAGATGATGATCATTAGGGAAACAATGATCCTGACTTAAGACAGGACAATTCCCTCAAATTACCTCCACCCCATTAACATCCTTCAGGATACCCGTTATTGTCCTAAGCCACCATTGACCCGTTCCTGTTATCATTAAACGCTATTACCTTCACCATATACTTACTCGTCACTAGTTGTTGCAAAAAGGACTTTAAATCTTTGCACTAAGGTCTAATGTTTGCTGGATAAAAGTGTAGTGGAGAAGTTAAAGTTTTGTCCAAGGATGTTCTTGCGATTGCTTTACAAGTACGGACGAGGAGAGTGCTCAGGTGAACCACAGTGAAGCCTTATTACGTTGTACGGATTTCACGTACAATTTGGCACGAAAAATGAAATGATATAAGACAATAAGAGTACAGGACTTACAGGCATGTGAGACATAAAACTAAGATGTAGTAAGATAATCTTAAATAAGTATCTTTGTCGATTGTATGTTTTATATTAATTTTATTTGTCTGGTTAACGTAACTTGTGACCAAAGAGCTGGCGGCTTCCTCACACAACGTATCCTTGATACAATGCCTCAAGGGCTTATTTTAATAGCTTTGGTTGATCAGTACTTACGCTATGGAATGTCCAATGTAGCTAGAACCCTAAATGGCATATCGATCACGCGTGACTATAGATTTACAAATGCCAAACTAAGCTTTTACTTAACTTGATAATATTAAGTTGAAATGGTTGTATGTAACCTTTTTTTTCAAGTCTGCAAGTTAAATTTTGTCATGGCCTAATTTAATTAGTTATAAGTATGTTGTGTGCCCTAGCAGGGCGTCATGGACTGACATTATTACTTGTTTAACACCTTATAGATTTTATGTACATGACTTTACAACGAAATAAATGAAATGAAATTAAATAAATTTGATGCACTTCTCGACTTCCAATGAAGCCGAAAACTTGCATACATATTTGTAAGTCTGGTGACAATGCCATGGAGATGATCTGATGATGGAGACGGGAGGTGGCCATAGGAACTCTGTGATGAAACAACGCAACCTAATTGTGTTTGGGGGTTTTTAGAATTGCCTTGATGAGTATTAGTTGCCTGTGGAAAGAATAATACAGTCAACAATAAAAGTTATCCAAGTTTTAACTGGCGGTTTCTATCGACAATGGTTATCTAGGCTAGGCCTTCTGGTCATTTTGTCCAGACATTTATATTCAATTTGAGGATATTATACACCTGGCCAGGTTATCGAGTACCTCGCCTCGCCCGCTCAACGTTTAGCCTGCATTGTCGATGACAATGGAGCACAATACGTAGCGATTGCAGTTTGCTGGTGTAACTATTGTTTAACGGGAAACTATCATAGTAGCCATTATAGCATATACTTGTGTAAATTGGCATGTGGTGTAGTTAGCGCTGGTAGGTAAGCGGTAGGTATACGTACGGCTTCAGTAACGAACGTCGTGAGTTCAATACCACAACTCGTATTTATAGATCTACATTATAATAATAAATATAATATAAGCCTGAAATCGTGCTGATAGACCGATCGCAGCGTCGGACTGTGCTCGTGGACGTCACCATAACGCCATGAAAAAAGAGTTATAGGCAGGTGTCCGGTTTTATATCCCATAGCCCAGTATTTAGTCCATTTTAAATTCCATCAACTCTCAATAGTCCTTACACCCTGGCGGGTGCTGCCTCTGCGTGCATCCCATGACACGGATAAGGGCAGCATCTGCTCCGTGTACCCCTTACATTAAAGTGTCAGGACACGTACGTGTTGGCTTCGGCTCCACGCATGCTGCCCAAAAGTCCGGAACACCATTGTTCCGTGATGGGAAAGATATATCTATAAATAATTACACAAGTTAACTAAGCCCCACAGTTAAGCTCAATAAAGCTTTTGTTGTGGGTACTTAGATAATGTTAATAAATACTCAAATATATATAGAAACACCCGTGGGTTCTGAGTCGTGACTCAGGAACAAATAGGTATCCGTGTTCATAAATATTCGAAGGTATACTGATATCAGAATAACTAACTTATCTAACTGATGATATTCAGTTATCATCATCAATATGCTAGTTGTTGGAGAGAGGAGAAAGCTACTGAGGACTATAGAGAAAAGACGAGGCAAAATGATAGATCACTTGATAAGACACGACGCCTTCTTTAAAACTATAATAGAAGGCAAGATCGCAGCTAGAAGAGGGAGAGGAAAACCACGAGAAAGCTACATGCAGCAACTAAAAGGAAAAGCAAATGTCGTGTCTTACAGGGACAAAGAAATTGGCCGAGGACCGCGGAAGCAGGCGTCTACTCCACCGACAAGAGCCATGCCCTTAAATGAAGTTGATGATGATGATCATTCTGATGTCACTGTATAGTTTGAGCTGCTATTAGGATTCTTTCTAGTCTCTGTGTGGGGTCTTCGTCGATGATACAAAGTACAGGTGCATAGAGGAGAACGGGGTCGACATATTACAGAAGCGCGCATAACTGTCGGAAATAATGCGTCGAAGTGTACTACAGTGTCTTAGTACAGTCGGCCGTGGGCGCTGGTGGTGTTAAGCTCACGACTATTATTATTTTACAAGGGAACAAATGATTTGTTTAAATATTAAATATTTCGATTAGTGATTGGTATACTTGGCTTCATGTAACATATACCAGGTGAGGCCTGCAATGCAACACGAGCAAATAATTAAAACATAGATTGCAGTCCTCTAACGATGACACTGTTGTTCAAAAAATAAATATTATCTTCAATTTACGCCATCATCATTATAATGGACGTTGCTTGTCACGCTTTAAACATAACAAAATTCTCAATACATTGCATCTTAAAATAAATTTTAAGTGCAATAAAAATCAAAACGCAAGTTATATTTAAAAGTCGCTGAACAAATGCTCGTCTGTTTGAGGAGAACAGCCTACAGTTTAATGTTTGCTCCGTCCCCCATGCCCCATCCAGTATAATTAAAATGATAAATATACACTAGACTTAAATCGATGACCGAATCGGATGTAAACCAGTCGATTTAAGTCTAGTGAAACTAATCGTTCAAAACTGTTAAATGATACGAGTAAATATATTTAATGCACGCTAGTCATTATTGTCATGAGGTAGGATTTTACATAAACACAACTTACAACACGGATGTTGAAGTCCAATTGAGTAGTAATTCATGGGACTCAAATTATTGTAAATCACAACTGAAGACGAGATTTTTTTACTGATTGTTTGATAGTCTTGTGTTTTTTAAACTATTATATCTTTTTTTTCTATAGTCTGTAACGAGAAAAAGATGCCAGCCGTATAAATTTGGTATTTTTCTAAAATATTTGCAATTTTAATCAAAACATTTACAAGGTACACATATTCTTGTGGCATACTGTACCCGTTCGGAGGAGGAGTTCGGCAAACTTGTATCTACTTACCACAACTCCGATAAACTGCCAGCTACTTACCCGGTGTATCGAGGGTATACAAGGTGGCTTGTAAGAGCTACACAAGTGAGATTTTAGTTTTCTGTTTTGACCGGTTGAAATCCCATATCAGGTTCAGAACTTAACAAAACAAAGTTATGCTATTATAACTAGACGAAGGTGCTAGACGGTCTGCTCAATTTCCAACTAGACAGGTGTTTAAAAATTCACGACAATCAGTTTGGGTTTAAACCAGGCCTGTCGACCGAAACCGCTATTTTGGCATTGAAACAGACCGTTAGGTACTACACAGACCGCCGAACAGCTGTCTATGCCTGTTTCTTAGACCTTTCAAAGGCATTCGACCTTGTGCACTATAACATCTTGTGGCAGAAGCTTGACGACATCAACTTGCCAGCTGACATTAGTGGGATTTTTAAATTCTGGTACCACAACCAGGTTAATGTCGTCAGATGGTCGGAATCTTTTTCTCAGCCATATGGACTGGAATGTGGTGTACGCCAAGGTGGGTTAACCTCACCGAGGCTATTCAACCTATATATTAACGCACTGATAGAGGAGCTCAGTAACACTCGTATTGGCTGCCATATCGATGGAGTTTGCGTAAATAATCTGAGCTACGCCGACGATATGGTGTTGCTGAGTGCCTCGGCGTGCGGACTGGCTAAGCTCATCTCTATATGTGAGAAATACGCTTCTAGCCATGGTTTGCTGTATAATGTAAACAAAAGCGAATGCGTTGTCTTTAAGGCCAGAGGTAAAGCTACACCCAAGTTTCCAAGTGTCAAACTAAATAGCCATCCGCTACGAATAGTGGATCAATTTAAATATTTGGGACACATGGTTACCTCTGACCTTAAGGACGACGTAGATATTGAACGCGAACGCAGAGCGTTGTCCGTCAGAGCTAATATGATAGCTCGCAGGTTTGCTCACTGTTCCAAAGATGTAAAGGTCACCCTTTTTAGGGCTTACTGTACAACCTTCTACACAAGCAACCTGTGGGCTGATTATACTCGTAAACGGTACAGCGCTCTGCGTGTTCAATATAATAACGCTTTCAGAGTGCTGATGGGTCTGCCCAAATTCTGTAGTGCATCGGGGATGTTCGCGGAGGCGCGGGTAGACTGCTTCTACACCACCATGCGCAAGCGAGCGACATCCCTTGTGCGCAGAGTGAGGGCCAGCTCCAACAGCATTCTGAGTATGTTAGCAGAAAGATTGGATTGCATGTATTTGAATAACTGCTGCTTGATACACGCACGCAGTAATAAATAATTGTACAGTGTAGTTATTAAGTATAGTTATGTATAGATAGTTATAGTTCTAACACTTGGATAAGATTTACTAACACAATGATCCCCGATGGTCTTAAATAAAGAAATAATAATAATAATAATAATAATAACTAACTAACTGCTTTGGCTCAGCGATCCAAAAAGAATCTTGGCCTCCGAAACGAGAGAACGCCTACTGTCCCGATCCAGCGCGGTTTCCTGCCATGAATTGGCATTCAGCCGACGCAGGTCCGCCTCCACGACATCACACCAGCGGTACCTATTATAATAATAAATTATTAAATAACCTGCCTGCCTCGATAACTAGTAAAAACATTGTTATGGCTGGTGTCCGGACATCTTTGCAATAACCCAGTCTCATTGTCCACCCAAACTTCTATCCATAGACCGTTATACTTTTTATACAACAATCTCAATGCCTACTGCGACCGGTTCATGGGTCTATTGTTGCGCCTTTGAACGGGTTCCAGCAGGCGTTCTACATGATATTAAAGCTCTCTAAGGGGCCTCTACATGTTGGATCTATATCTCCACGCAAGCCTATCAAAGGACCGGGATTTATAGGTCCGTGAAATCCAAGGAGATACAACAATTATTCAATATTTATTATGTGCCAATCCTACACAAATTAATCTAGGTCCAACAGGAAACCCAATAAGATAAGGCTTGTGTTGTGGGTATGTACTGTATGTAGACGACGATATAATTACATATTAGATAGATATATAATAAATACATAGAAAACATCTATAACTCAGGAACATTATCTGTAAGGAACACATAAATAAATGCCCTTACCAGGATTTGAACCCGGGATCTCCTGTTTCGTGGGCAGGGTCACTACCGGCATATCTACGCTGTAGACACAAATAAATAATCTGCAATCCATTGATACACATGTGTATTGTATGTGTATAATCCGATAGTGTAAATTACCGGTAAACTGTATTTTTTATGTCATAGGCAACAAACGAGCAGACAAGCCGCTTGATGGGAAGCAGTCATCGCCGCCCATGGACATAAACAACATTGGAGTTGCCATTTATGCGTTGCCAACCATTGAGAACTCTAAATACCTGGCATTGCATGGCGTGACTTCATTTCCGTAGTTACCGTTACACGATTGGTTAACTTTTATAGCAGAAAAAATCATAACAAAGATGTCCCTTTTTAAACAAATAGTTTTCATTGCAAAGGCAAATGGGACGAATTCAAGGCTCAAAATTTTCCATGTAGATTAGTTTAAACATACACTTCAATACTGTAGTTGTAGTTTTTCGATTAATTATTGTTCTGTACATTAGACCAGAGTAACACCCGTTTTGCCGCATACGACCTTATCGATTAAGCTAGCTCGAAAGCAAATTCACTTCGCGCGAAATATCAAGATGAGTGCGGGTTTCGGGAAGCAAGCAAGTAAGCAAGCGCCGTATTTTCATATCTTATAATTTAACGATGAGTCATCTTAAAACATGGAATATATCCTTCGCGCGAAGTATCAAAATAAGTGCGGATTTTGGGAAGCAAGCAAGTAAGCAAGCGCCGTATTTTCATATGTTATTGTTTAACGTTGAGTCATCTTAAAACATGGAATATATCCTGCGCGCGAAGTATCAAGATGAGTGCGGGTTTTGGGAAGCAAGCATATTCATATTTTATTGTTTAACGTTGAGTCATCTTAATCAAGCTCCGTATTTTCATATTTTATTGTTTAACGTTGAGTCATCTTAAGGCATGGAATATATCCAAAACTTATTTGTCTCTCATTTGACCTACGTTCTACAACACCTAGGCCTTAGGTAATAACCTAAGTCCTCATGTCAAAGCTCAAAGGATGGTTGTTAATAATAAATTGCATATATGATTAACCAAATACGAATCAGTAAGTCTTAGCCCTGTGGGACGGAATTAAGTATTTATGTAGTAAATAAATACAGTCCTTATTTTCGACATAAAAAGAGCTGGAGACCCATTCAGATTTAATAAAATGTTACAGATTTATAGTGGTTTTGATACGAGTCGTAACAAAACCAGTATCGTATCATACGACCTATGACCGTGAGTCATCTTTTAGATTAGCCCGTATCTTACACATGACTTTCACTTCATTTTGCATGCTCAAATCAGCGAGAGCAATCTTCAAGGTCATGTCAAAATAAAATCGAAACCGTTACAAGTTCTTAAATCTGAACCGAGCTCCTGGTGATAGTTTAAGTAAACGTTTTGTGAGGAGTAAGGACATTAAAAATCAAAAAATATCGCATTGGATCGCGATATTATTACTTATTTGTGTATGCCACAAGTATATAGACAATGTCAAGTTTATGTCATGTAAGTACATATATTATTAATTTAATGTACCCTAAAAAAAACAACCAGACAAGAATAAAGTTATAAAAAAAAATCCTGCCCTTATATATTTAATTTACCAACTCAATAGCGCCATGTAGAAATCGCTGCTCCGGGTTCAGCGCCATCTACCGTATATTTCTGCTGTCAATAACATCAGTTATGCTGACGACATGGTGCTGCTGGCGCCGACTGTCGGCGCACTTGCTGAAATGCTGAGCTTTTGTGAGACGTACGCTAAATCCCATGGTCTCGAGTATAACCCCAAAAAAAGCGAGGTGATGGTATTTAAAGCGGGAAAGATTAAGCCTTTCCATGTACCTCCGGTTATACTCAATGGAGTGCCTTTGAACGTGGTGGGCAGGTTCAAATATCTTGGTCACATTATTACAGATGACTTGAGTGATGACCGGGATATAGAGCGAGAGCGCAGGGCACTGGCGGTACGTGGAAATATGCTTGCCCGCAGGTTTGCTCGATGTTCCAATGAAGTAAAAATAACGCTTTTTAAAGCTTATTGCCAATCTTTTTACTCGAGCAGCCTGTGGGTGAGGTATACCAAGCGTGCCTACAGTGCCCTGAGAGTGCAGTACAACAACACATTCAGAATGTTGTTGGGCTTGCCCAGCAGGTGTAGCGCGTCAGGCATGTTTTGCGAGGCACGCACTGATGGGTTTCCTGCAATCATGCGAAAAAAGATTGCATCCCTGCTGACGCGAGTGAGACAGAGTCCCAATAGCATTCTGAATGTGATTGCTGTCAAGTTTGATTGCCCGATTCTTGCTTACTGGATAGGGCAAGTAAAGAGTGTAGCTGTAAATTTTATTGATTAGCTAAATATATGTGTATGTATATATATATACATATATTTAGCTATACTTATACTTATATTTAATATGTTCGTAGTTTTAATTTTAATCTATCTTAGTCTAAGTACTAACATAGTTTTTAATTATTCTAATTTCGAATTTGTACACTAACACCTATGGAGTTACTTGCTTCGAAATAAAGAATTTATTATTATTATTATTATTTCGGTAAACCTTTTGTATGAAACTAAGGACGTGAATACTCACTCAAAGCAGCAAACAAAAAATGAAATGTATAGGTAGCTACTTAAAAAAGTGTATTCTTTGTATTTTATACGACCAATAATTTTGGACCCGGGTATGCCCTTAAACTACGTCCAAAAGAGAGGTATGGGCATTGTGAATGTCAACTCGCTTTGTGTGGTAGGGCACAGCCAGTGGAGGTCATTCCAGATCTGGAGCAGAGCCCAACTGGGGAAGTCTAGGGCTCCTGATATCCGTGATACACGCCGATCCGTAGCTACGGGTTCTTAAGCCCGGCGGTACTAAGATCACGAATTTCACGAACACGCCAAGGTACGTACCTCGTACCTGCGTTCGCGACCGGATTCACGTGACACGCCGTGACCGTGACACGCCATGATACGTAGCCCGTACCTGCGTTCGTGTGCGGAGCTTCGGGCTCGGTTCCGTTGGATAGGTACTTATCGCACGTCTCGTAGTTTCGACACGCCCGGGAGAAAAATAAATAAGGCCTAGGTATTATTGAATTAAGTTACCACTTAGTATTGTATTTTTTGCATCGATTTGAATATAATGGTTATATCTAAATAATTTATGGGGTTATCCTGTTTTTTGTATAATCAGCTAATGATTAATAGTCAAAACTAGCGACCTGCTCGTTGCATAGCACTAATATAAATATAAGGTGTAAAACTCCCTAGTAAGTATCATTATAATTATGAACTTAAGCAACGCTGTGCTACTGGTTGTCATTATTAAATCAAGAGAAGACATTTTTCTCTGTTAAGTAGTAATGAATGAATGAAAAAGCAAACTTGAACTTGTAAAAGCTTGCTACTATCAAAGAATATAACGTAGCCTAAATATAAACAAGGCAATCCTAATCCAAAGAAACAAAAGGGTCTGCAAATCTTCGGTAGGTATGATAAAATTGATAAAGGTAATACAGGTAAACAAATTCAACAAAAACACATGTACGGGGCCACGGAAAAAAAGTACGCAGCTGCAGTTCTTATCAGTTTCGGACTTTCGGGGCATTAAAGAGTACTGTTTATTTCTAGATTGAAGGTATAATAATGACATATTATTGTTAGAGCGTTTTATTGTATGACTAACAAGCTAAGCCAACATACCGGTTTTTTTTTTGGAGATAAGAAGTGCAGTAGCACGTGCAGACAAAGATAATAAGATTTGCGAGCGACTTATTAAAATGAAACAAACAATATACATAAGTAGCTGTGGGCTTTACCTTTTATTCGTGAAGTTGAAAGAAGTGACCGCGATGTTTTGTTTTACAAATTCGTGGTATTTTTTATTTAATCTGGAGGGAGCAGTTTAGAATTTTGAACTCACATTCATTGTCATTAGTTACTCCTGACATCATAGTTGGTCTCCTGACACACAGTGTTGTTGTATTATTTTAGCAACTCGTTTGTGTTCCTGCCGGTGAGTAAGGTTGCCAGAGCTCAACGAGGGGGGGGGGGGCGGGTTTAGGGTCGGCAACGCGCATGTAACTCCTCTGGAGTTGCAGGCGTACATAGGCTACGGAGACTGCTTACCATCAGGCGGGCCGTATGCTTGTTTGCCACCGACGTAGTATAAAAAAAATATATTAAAGTAGCTATTCATTGTAATTAATGTTTGGTTCTTTTCATTTATTACTCATTAATATTTAAAAGGCCTTACTATTGAAAATAAATTTTAATTGAAAAGTAATGAAACGGAATTAGAGCTATGAATAAAAAAATCATGATAAATATTTATTCGTAGCTCTTAAAGACCGCATCGTATCTTCACTCAACGTCGCGGGCGGACCGAACCGGCGTGTTCTTAAGATACGTGAAGCCGTGATCACGCCTACACGGATCTACACGGATTCACGTACCCTAATTTCACGTAGCCGAATGTCACGTGCGGAACGGACCAGAAAACCGTAGCCGTGAATCACGAAACCGGGCGCACGGCTACGGGTTCACGAATCACGGACACGACCGGGAGCCCTAGGAAGTACCTCCACCTTACAGAAAACAGCAGCCAAATAACACTAGACCCTACTCATAGTGTTGTGTTTCTGCCGGTGGGTAAGGTTGTCAGAGCTCAACGACGGGGGGGGGGGGGGGGGTAAGGGTCGGCAAGGCGCATGTAACTCCTCTGAGTTGCAGGCATACATAGGCTACGGAGACTGCTTACCACCGACGTAGTATTAAAAAAATTGAATGAATTACTTACTTGCGCTTTTGAATCCGACTTTGGCAAATTCGCATGTATATGTTTATGTGGGAACATCAAACAATGCAAACTTGAAGTGCCTCACACATGCATTCTTCCTATTATTATTACACAAAATACCTGAAACGACAAAAGATTTATAAAACAATTACTCACGTCACACAAAATCTCGATAATTATGACAAGTGCAAATACGGGACGAGCCCTGCCTCATTTGTGCAAAAACAGAACAGCGATCCATCAACAAGGATTAGACGTGCCAACCCTGTTCTCTGCCACCCGCATTAGAAGCGACCCCGTGAAACCGATAGCTATCTCATTCTGGTAAACAAAGCGTGAAGAAGACAGCGCGCTAACTTTTTTCAGTCCAACGCCCAGGGTTGCCGGATTTCTTTGGATCGTGACAGTTTTAAGTACATGTCTCGTGGGTCGGATTACGTGTTCTTGATAATTAGCTTCGTTTTGGAATTGGGTTTTGTTTTGTTTTATTGTTTGGGGCAATTAGAGTTTGTGTCATGTGTGGCATGTTGAAGATGAGGATTGAATAAGAATGAATTTTGTACTTTTCACGTTTAGTCCATGATAGGTGTATGTAACAAAATTGATGTTATCCAGAATAGGTACCGATACTTTAAAAAATAATTTCTGTTACTTAAACAATTTTCTTTTATTAAAAAAATCTACGTAATAAATTGTTGTTTCTAACGCAATTATATAAGAAAATAAAATAGTGTGTTGAATTCAAAATCCATTGTTTGGAACCTTGTCGATTAGATAGTGTTGTGTTCCTGCCGGTGAGTAAGGTTGCCAGAGCTCAACGAAGGCGTGGGGGGGGGGGGGCGGCTTTAGGGTCGGCAACGCGCATGTAACTCCTCTGGAGTTGCAGGCGTACATAGGCTACGGAGACTGTTTACCATCAGACGGGCCGTATGCTAGTTTGCCACCGACGTAGTATAAAAAAAAATCAAATATTATATTTGAAAAAAGGAATTAGTAAGGAAGTAGTGTGCAATGCAGATAAAACAAAAGGGTTTACTCTAGACGCTTTACTCTTTCGAGCAGAGCACTGATATTCTGCCAGAACCCAGAGTTCTTAGAAAATGTCCTACGATAAGCTAATGGGTACTGAAACAGTTCATGCAGGTTAGCCTATGTCCAGGCCAAAATTTTTACATAATGAACATTTTGTCTAGTTTTCTAGTACTAGAATTCCGTTTCATTCAGTTAAGGCCCAAGAATATGACCTAGAATGATGAGTACGAGAAATACATTACTCTTTATAGTCTTCTTAATTCAAGGGTAAAAATAAACCTTAACAGCCAATATTAAGAGCATTTTCCAGCAGTAAAATAATCCCATCCCAAATATATTTTCTTTTTTATTAAACTTTTAACTTCCATTATCTCTAAGCACCTCTAGTCCGAAAAAACAAGGCTACCAACATTACCGCATCGCACAGCACGTCAAAGATAGCACGTTACGACTTCCGCTTCCTGTTTGTCCCCGGTGTGTCTCCGTTAGCCCCGTTATGGCGGGACAAGGACATTCGCATGCTGATGGTGGATCAAACTGTTTTAATTTACAATTAGTAGTTTTCTTTACGTTGCTATAATCATATTAAGTAAAGGCTTTAGCTAATCGATTATTAAAAAAAAAAAACCGCATGGCTTATGCTTCTTCAGCACTCATGAAATGTTAATTATACGTATTGACTTCCCTTTTGTAGACTTCATTTAGCACCAACAGCTTGCTGGTAGATATAGCGGAGAGATGGGACTGTCCATTTTTTTGTCACTGGGCGTCAGCTCATCGTCCTGTGTACCAAGACCCCAAATGAAGCCGTGAGACCTAGGTTAAGATGTACTAACACTAGTATTGTAAGTCTGTATATAACTAACAATCTATGGGCAAATTGGCCTGAAATAAAGAAATAAATTAAAATTTATCTTTAAGCTTAAGCGTGATCTATGTCCTGAATACCAATAAAATAAAATAAAATAAAATTAAATAAAATATGTCAGAAATTGACAGTTATCAGACGGCG